>NW_028318045.1:3635000-4837500 GCF_062004578.1 Staurois parvus | reverse complement strand
TTACTAGGGGGTGGAGGGTGTGTTCTTCACTGTAAGCACACTGATCAGGATGGCTGTACTGTGCTCAGCCATCCCAAGCAGTGTGCCCGAGCTGACAGGGAGGAAGATTGTAAACAAAATAACTACCTCCCCGTCGGAGATGCTCAGTAATCACTGGGTGCCGGTGGGTAATTACCGGCTGGGACCCAGTGATTGACATCCATGGTCATGAATGGTGGCGCAGGTAGGGCGCACTTGCGGCTTGCATGCGCCCCCTACCCGGACATACAGAATGATGTATATATACGTGATCCGGCGCACAGGTGCTGCCCTGTAGCAGTATATCTGCTATAGGCGGTCATTAAGCGGTTAACGTAGCACCTGGTAAAACCACCATGAAGGTCTTTGCTCAGGCATTTCCTGTTATAGGGTGACAACGCTCATTCCCTGTCATCTACTTGTTCTCCTGCGTTGTTAAAATGGCACAAGGGCTTCCAGCAGTGACTACACGTAGCTGTTTAAGCACAAATTATGGAGGCATTGTCCACTGTTGTCACTATCTGGAAGTGCACATAGACAGGAAGTCTACAAATTAACTGATATTTATCAGAATGGATGCTGGTGGTTGAATAACTAATTTTCAGGAACTCACCAGTAAGAAGTAGGCCTCATACAAACTGGACCTTCTGAACACCTTTGACTGAAGTATTGCTGATGTTGCAGCTGCCATGACCCAATACTACCATAACCCATGTACCATCCAGCTTCTTTAAAGAATGAAGCAACCACATATCTTGGATTTATATATCCATAGCGGCCCTTTTATCAAAAGCCATAAAGTAACAGAATCACATTTAATACCAAATTCTTAAACAAAAAACGTAAAAAAAAAATCTTTACAATCATAAAGTACCTAATTGATCATCTTTTTATCTCAGGTTAATGAAGGTCCGTTTTACTATTGCATCAGCTGTATCACCCACCACATTCCTATCCCGGCCCCTAGCCACAGTTACACCGGCTCAGGGACAAATTGTAGACATTTTAACACCCGATGCAGCCCGATGACCGATTGCCCCAACTGATGTCACTTCATAGGGAAGGTACACCCATACCGAGATGGGCCCTACCCATTACACTCCACATACTGTTTTGACCATGCCAGCCTGCAAGAACTTTAGACCCTTGCCTACTGCTATGACAAAATAAAGCCTACACCCCAACCGGCCGTCGATAACAACCTATAGCCCACATTACCCCTTGAGGTCCCCAGGGAAATACAACACCAGAAAAGGACCCTTAACGACCTCAGAAAGGAAAAAAAAAATGGGAGGGAGGGCGTGCAAGTGTCTTCTCTGCTGACCAGGCTCCCACTGACCCTCTAGGAACTTCTCCCTTCTACCAGACCACTGGTGCCACTCCCAGCCACACACTGCCCACCTTTTCTTCCACCAATAAGGTAAGCTTTTCATCGACTTTAACCCCTTCGCGCCGACGCCTCCCGGCCCTTTAGGGATTTCAGAAGCCTGGAGGCGGGGCGAGGTTTAGGGTCATGTGACCGCCGTGACACGCCATCAGGGCGGTCACATGATCGGAAAAGGTCCCGATCGAAAGAGGAGATTGGGACCTTTCCGCGAGTACCGGACATGTGTGCTGGGAGCACGCAGGGCATGCGCTCTCAGCACATATGTTCTTTTTTAATAGAACGCAAATGTGCGGTCGCTCGGCGTCTAGGCCCAGACGCCGGGAGGCCGCACATTTGCGTTCAGCCGGCGTGAAGAGGTTAAAACTAACCAATTAAACTGCCTAACTGTAGCCTTCCCAGCCAACTCAGGCGTGCAGGTCCTACACTTATGCTCCGCATACTGTTCCTGGCCTTTTATTTCTTCTAGGAGAAAAGCAGCATTAAAAATTGACCTTAAAGCCGTGTTTTTCAAATGCGTTTAAGTGCGTCAAGCTTTGGCCATTCATTCGTTCTACTGACAAGATTATTAATTTATTCTGGCCACTGAAATGCATAATCGATAAATGCGCCTAGAATTTAGACATGCTCAGGGACATTGGGTGTTTTTTCTGCTGAAACGCTTCTCTCCTGAAAGCTTGTGATTTTTTTTTCTTCCTTTAAATGCCCCTGTCTGTAAATGCCTAAGTGCGCATGCACACATAGGCTAACATGAAGGGGCATTCAGAAAAAAATGTCAAACATCGTTAAAAGAAGCGTTTTTGATGCCCAGTGTGCAAGAGGCCTTATGATCTAAGTTCCATCTCTGAACTACCTTGAAGAACATGCCTCAGGGTTTATTTACTAAAACTGGAGAGTGCAAAATCTGGTGCAGCTCTGCATACAAACCAATCAGCTTCTAGGTTTTATTGCCAAAGCTTAACTGAACAAGTTGAAGTTAGAAGCTGATTGGCTACCATGCACAGCTGCACAGATTCTGAGTGCACCGGTTTTAGCAAATCTCCCCATCAGTGTTGCTGTTCCTTTAGTATGAAAATTGAGGAAATCTCATTACTACACTGTCTATGGGAATTCACACATAACTGAAACAACAGTTTTAAATGGTCATTTGTCCCTTCAGTTATCCCATGGAACTGGATTCATCACCAGTTGAAAAAGTATGGTTATAGAAGCTGTACACTCAAAAAGTAAAGATTTGCAATCTTATAGGGAATATATAGAAGGGTTAATTGTGAGCACCCTATATGTCTGCAATGAGAGATCATCTAAGCCACTGCTGCCTCTGACTCTTATGCAGGCCATAGATGGGTCGAAAATTGGCCGATTTTTCGGCCGAAAATAAAATCGGCCGATTTTCAAATCGTTAGTGGGCTAAATGTTCAGCCGTTTTTCGGTATTTTGGCAGATTTTTTTCATCGGTAAAGTTGGAAAAAAAATCGGCTGATTTTCACGGCAATGATGGGCAAATCGGCCGATCTTTTACCGATAAAAAAATCTGCGCATGAGCAGTGACCTGCAAGAGGAAGACAAAAAGAAGAAAAAAGAAGAAGAGGATGAAGAGGAAGAGGATGAAGAAGAAGAGGAAGAAGGAGAAGGGGAAGAGAAGAAGAGGATGAAGAAGAAGAAGAAGAAGAAGAGGATGGAGAAGAAGAGGATGATGAAGATGAAGAAGAAGAGGAAGAAGAGGATGAAGCAGAAGAGGAAGAGGAAGAAGAGGAAGAAGAAGAGAAAGAAGAAGAAGAGGATGAAGAAGAAGAGGATGAAGAAGAAGAGGAATTCCAGTCCGGCAAAAAGTGTCCCTGCAGAGAGCTCCGCTATTTCTTTGACAGTTCCTTGACATTTATAGCGGTTGCAACAATGTATCTATTTGTTTCCTAATAAAAACATCTGTATCCTAAATGGATACAAATAGATACATTGTTGCAACCGCTATAAATGTCAAGGAACTGTCAAAGAAATAGCGGAGCTCTCTGCAGGGACACTTTTTGCCGGCTGTAGACAGGATGAAAATCGGCCGATTTTTTTTACCGTTGCTGGTAACGTCGGCCGCTTGAACGACCGATTTTTCGTTCTTTAAAGAAAAATCGGCCGATTTTCGACCCGTCTATGGCCTGCATTAGGCCCACTAGATTTGGTGGTGTCACTGCTGTGCTGCTCACTTGTCTTCTTTCTGGACAGGAAGCTCCACCTGAGGACCTGCAGTGCAATTATCTCCCTGCTTCTTTTTTATTCATTTTGTGGATTTGTACTTCCTCTCGGGCTTATTCTGGAATGTTCCTCCACCAGTCATCAGATGATTAGTCATTGGGGGTCAGGTGTGATATGAGGGAGCAAAACTCTTCTTCTCTGTCAAAATGGTCACCACACAGGGACACAGTGCAGAATAAGGCACAGCAAGTCAATATAGTAAGGAAAGGATCAGCTGCAGCCAAAGAACAGGCAACACTGATGACTAGTCCTTTGCCCTCTTCCTGTCGTTTATGGGCACAGCTTCCACAGTACAATTCCTTTATAAAGCCAGATACAAACCAAGAGTGGCAAGGGATACTTCCCTCACCTCCTGTTCTGGTGGCAGCTGTCTACGGTGGGATTTCCCTGCACTTTCTGTCTGTTGATGACAGTCACAGGAAATGTGCGGATAGGTCTTCATGATGGAAGCAGAAACAGGAATCAAAATTCAAAACTGAATCAAATTTAGTTTAGCCCTCTTTGATATTTCATCCACAAAAAAACATTTAAAGTGGTATTAGCCCAAAACTAAAAAATGTAATGTATTGCAGCTTACCAACTATTAGATGTGGTGACTGCATTCATTTTCTTTTCTGAGATTCTAACATCAGTTTTTAGTTGTGATCTGGCCAGTAACACCCTTCTGTATTATAGTACCCCCACTCTGGATGTAGCAACACAGGGGCACCTTTGGACAGCAGCATTGTCAGTCTGATGGGTAGGGACGTGTTAGATGGACTAGCAGATTTAGATGGACTTGATTGACAAATTAAAGCTGAACTCCAGATAACACTATATAAGCAGTTGCCACAAACAGATTTTACAGATGTTACATACATGGATAAAAACTCATCATTGTAAGCACCCCCTGCCAGTGGTAAATGGTTTGTCTCAACCCTCAAACTGCTACAGCTGCAGAACGGTTTGTTTTGTTGAAAAACAACAGACTTATTGGCTTGATCACCAAGTACAACTAAAAGGATGAAGGCCTATAAAGGAAAACGAATGCAACCATCACATCTAAATTGGTAAGCTGCAATATAATAAATGTATGCTTTTGGATTTATTACCGCTTTAACCACAGATGCTTAGAGGAGTCCCAGTGCTCTCTGTAGACCAAGTAACATACCATTACCTAATTTAGTAGAAGCTGTAAATAGCAGACAATGTGAGCTCTGCTTATAAAGCAAACATAATCCATCTTTATATAGCACATACTGTTTTTAGTACAGATGAGTAAATTCCTGTAATATAATAAGTGACAAAAGGGGTGGAGCCTGTATAAAAGAACGCCATCATTAAAGGGCACTGTAGTGTATAGATGTGGCTCCGGTCACCCAATAAAGTAATGTAAACCCTAACATTGAACTTCTCTCATTTGCTACCTTTTGATCTGTTAAATATACCATTGAAAGAATGTAGCATTATGTTGTTTTGATGAATGCAAAAAAAAATGTTGATCCTGCCAGAAATCTTGTAAATGGAGAGAGGGGAAGGTGTTTTGTAGTCCAAACCAGGAGTCTTAGGCAACAGTGCTGCTTCTCCATATGTACAGTACAGTAAGTAAGCGATGTCACCATCAGACAGGATGCGTATTATGGCAGGATCACCAGGTACAAATAAATGAAATAAAGAGCCTGAGAAAAAGAAAACTAATGCAGCCACCACATCTAAAGATTGGTAAACTGCAATATGTTACATTTTTGTTCTTGGATTTAGATACCCTTTAAGAATAAACACATCAGTATTGATTTTCTTCTGCTCTTTAATGACAGTGAAAGGGTTTATTCTCCTTCCTATTATCATATTCATTGTCGCCATTGCCATTCTCATTCCCAAGTCCTCTCTGGCATCGCTGATGGATAGTCATCTTGAGCAGTGACATATGCCAGAGCGGGGACCGGGGTCGAGAAAGCCACGGGGTATTTTTAGCTCTCTTTCCTGAAGGGGTAACCGACCCTCTTTATCACGGTGTCAGGAGACGGCTGGTTGACAGCACAAAAAAAAAGTCGGAAAATTGCCCCCCCCCCCTTTGGAACAGTCTACAGCATAATGACCTGTCTGATAAACGCAACAGACAGATTGCAGGGGCTAAAAGTCTTCGGGGATTAAAGAGGGTACCGTGCCATTGTACAGGTTGTATGATCACCTGGAGGGGAGAAGACACTTTGTACCTTGTCAAAAATGCTAATGGGCCAGCCTGCGTTATTTTATAGTTCTGGACAGGAGAGCTTAACGCTGAGCTCCAGCCTGCCCTCCAGTCTTGCACACTCGTACACGCTCCTCTCTTGCTCACTATGATTTCACTGCACACTGTGAGCTTCTAACAATGTGCAGTCCAAGCTGCGGCAAGTCACAGAGAGCCCACCTTATTTCCTGGCTGGAGGACATCCAGCATCCTCTAGCACAGCCTGACTGTCCTTGCTCCTGCCCTTTGGAATTAAAGTGTTACTAAACCCACAACAGTAAAATCAGTCTGTATATGCAGTAAAGCATGCTTGTTATACTCACTGTGGAACCTAAGGGGTTAATCCTCTGCACTGCGTATAAATGCTGTTTGATCCTGTCTTCTCTGATCCTCCCCTTCTTCCAGTGTCCCCCTCTTATCTCGTGATAAGAAATATTGTGTGAAATCACTCTGCACATGCTCAGTTTGGTGCGTATTGTTAGAGAGGTTTTTGTTTTTCTTGGGAGAGTGCATGTGATCAGCACAGGGCCAATCAGAACTGTCCAGACAGAGGTCAGGGGTCCTGCCATCCTCCTAGAGCAGGGGTAGGCAACCTGTGGCTCTCTAGCTGTTGTGGAACTACATTTCCCATGAGGCATTGCAAAGATTACAAAACTGAAAGTTACAGCTATGACTTGCAGAGGCATGATGGAACTTGTAGTCCTGCGGCTCTCAGATTGCCTACCCCTGTCCTAGAGCAAAATGAAAACTCCTCCTACAAGTTTTAGCCAGTGCTCTTCTGGACACTGATAGAAGTCACAAGACTGCTCTAAATGCTGATGAGAGAAGGTATTTAGCAGTTTATATTTATTAATATAATTGCACTTCCATGTTTTTTGTACTGTGGGAGACCAGGTAGAGAGAATGCAGGGTCCGGGATTTAGTAACACTTTAAGTCCTTTTAATTATGTAGTCTCAGGATCTTATGTTGGTATTACCAATCCGTATGCAAATACAGCCTGCCTAGGAACGCCCACTGCTTCAGATTGACATTGGCTCAAAGACATTTTAAAATTTTCATAACTCCTTCAAAAAGCCATCCCACTGAATGCAACTGACCTAATACCTAAAGCAGTGATGTTTTTAGGAATCTATGTACAGCATCCTGCGGGCCCCTACCACCAGCCAAACCTACCTGCACTGCAGAGAGAAGCGCAGAGACCCAGTGATGACATCACTAGGTCAAAAATAAGGTATGTCATGAAAAGAAAATGTCATTGGCATGTTGGTGAGAAGGGGTGGAGGAACCAGGGATGGCAAAATATAAGAGGATTAAACTTTATCTTTAAGTACAAAAGTGTAACATCTTTCACAAAAATGGGTCAAGAACAAGAAACAAAAGGACCGCAAAGGCTCCAATGGAGTTCATGGTAGATAGTTGATGCAAAAAAGAAAAAAAAAAGAAAAAACTGGAAAGACTAAGAAGGCTGAACTTCTCCTATGTAATATTCTCCCAAGGCATTTGCTCTCTCTTCTCGCCTTTTCTTACCTTCTTTCATTGTTCCATACAGTGTTCTTCTTGCCCCGCCCACTTTTTTTTAAAGCTGGGTGAGTGGCACTGAAGCTGGGCTTCTATGTATGCACAAGAAAACGAAAGTTTGAATCACCCGATTTACTAAATATCCACAGTCAAAAATTCAATATAAAAAGTTGGAGAAAGTAGATAAATATTAATAGCTCACTAAATGATAAAATGAAAAAGCAGCCTTTGTTGCCACCTTCACTTTCACTTTCACTCTGAAGCTCTTCCCTGCACTACTTCTTTTCTACCACAAGATGTCCTAAGTCTTATGGCCAGCCCACTACATTCAACCCACTTTCTCTGAGCCCAGACCCAGCCCTATCCTGGACCTGTCCCACCCTGTGAATGGATAGTTAAAGGGGAAGCAGGACAGTGATGAGCTCACCTCTGTCACTATGCTCTCTCCTCCAATCAGCATACAATCAGCATATACTGATCAGCCATAACATTTTGACCGTGGATAGGTAAAGTGAATAACATTGATTATCCTGGTACAGTGGCACCTGAAAGAGGGTGAGATATATCAGGCAGCAAGTTAACATTTTGTCCCTGAAGTTGATGTGTTGAAGGCAAAAAAATGGGCAAGTGTAAGGATTTGAACGACTTTGACAAGAGCCAAATTGTAATGGTTAGATGACTGGGCCAGAGCATCTCCAGAACTGCAGCTCTTGTGGGATGTTCCTGGTCTGCAGTGGTCAGGACCTACCAAAAGTGGTCCAAGCAAGGAAAGACGGCCAACCAGCGACAAGGTCATGGGCAGCCAAGGCTCTTTGATGCACTTGGGGAGCAATGGCCGGCCTTGTAGTCAAATCCAATAGAAGAGTTCCTGTAGCTCAAATTGCTGCAAAAATGCATACTGGTTCCCATAGAAAGGTGTCAGGAAATGCAGTATCAGACTGGTCAGGGTGCCCATGCTGATCTGTGTCCATAGCCAAAAGCAGATACAATGGGAATGTGAGCATCAGAACTGGACCACGGAGCAATGGAAGAAGGTGGCCTGGTCTGATGAATTCAAGAATGGTTTGAGGAACAAAACAATCAGTTTCAGGTATTGACTTGGCCTCCAAATTTCAATCCAATTGAGCATCTGTGGGATGTGCAGCAAAAACAAGTCCGATCCATGGAGGCCCTACCTTTCAACTTACAGGACTTAAAGGATCTGCTACTGATGGCTCAGTGCCAGATACCAGAGCAGGCTAGTCCAAGCCTTGGTTATGGTGGGTGGTCATAATGCCAAGGCTGATTGGTGAACTGTTTGGCTCCTTCTTCCTCTCACACTCCAGCTCTGCTGTATGAGAGCTAAAAGAGGCTAAAATCCAGATCAAATTCAGGCACCAAGACCTTAGAACGATCATCTCAACTCCACAATCATTGTTGACATCTTGCTCAGTAACACAGAGTCAGAGGTGCACCGGACGACATTTGAGTGGGCTGGGCGATGTGGGCGGAGTCTGTGTCAATCACAGGAAAGACTTTATTAGGTGCGACTCTGACTTACATAATCGACCAGTGCTATGTATAAACTCTGAGTTTGAAAGAAGCCCAACATTTGATGGTAAAGCAGGCAAATCCCAAATGCTCGTCTCTGTAACACTGCCAGGTCTCGGATAATAGCACGGAACGCACCTGGAATCCTGAGCATCGCGACAGATGTCTTTGTATTCAGTTACAATTAAAAGGTGGAAAGACAAAGCATCAATATTGATACACGCTTTGTAAACACGTCGTCGGAAAATAGGGCTTAGCGTTCATCTTTGTTTTTGTCACATTATGAGATTTATTTTCCCGTCAGTCTTGAGATAATAACAGCTCTGTTTACTCGCACAAACGGTGGCTGACTGAGGAAAGAACATACGTCAGCCGCAAAAGCGCAGAGCGAGGCAGCCATTTTGTGGCTGAAGGAATATTTGGGAAGGTAATGAATTTACTGGTGTGCAATAATATTATGGTGTGTCCCAATACTATCAAAACTGGCTGAACTTCATAAAGGTGTAACAAGGTAGTTTTATCCCTATGGTGTGTGTGCTGACAAGAAACACGCTGGTAGAAGGAGAGAGCAGAGTGACAGATGAGCTCATCACTATGAGGCTGTTAAGCTGCTCATAGATGGATCAAAATCCCTGCTGAACTGGTCGAATTTCTAGCCATGCATGGCCTCTGTGGTTGTACAAACGTCGGGCTGCTGTTAGAAACCGCAGGGCCCCGTACAACCAACCTAACCAGCCCCCCCCCCCCCCAAAAAAAAAAACACAGTTTACTAGGCTTCGGTTATGAATGAACACAGTGAGTGATTTGGTACTGATTCATTCAGGGGGAAAAAAAGGGACTGGTGAATGTGACATATTTACCAGGCCCTTCCCTCGCTCTCTATCCTGTAAGATCCTATTGTGTGCTTGCAGCTGCCGGTGGAAAGGAGAGGAGGGATGCCAGCAGCACTGTGGAGGCAGACACAGGGACCTGGTCAGCATGGGGAAACGTATGGTGCACAGGGAGGGTTATGGGTGAAGCAGGGGGGCAATTACTGGAACCAATCCCCTGTATGGCTCTCTCTTCAGCAGCTTAAACCCAGATTTCAGCTGCTGCAGAGAAAGCCATACAGGAGATCTGTTCCAGTAATTCCCCTTGTCATGGCAATCACTCTCCCTGCCCACATCTGATTCACCCAGCTGCCTAGACCTCCCTGCTGGCCTTGGCCCCATACAAGAGGACTGGTGGTCCCCCCTTATCCACAGCCCTGCTCAGTACTGACATTTTCTAATATCCAGCATATGAGAGATGGAGGAGCCTGCCATGGGCATGTTTGGGAGATCCTATTTTGCATCATAGGCAGGTGTCCCCAGATTTTCCAACAACCATCAAAGGCAGTGGGGGCTGCACTGCTGTACTGCATTACAAAAGTACTTACCAGGTAGGTATGTCTTCTGTGTGCATCTCAAGGTTTCATTTGTAATTTTGACTAAAATGTACAGTAAATTCAAACATTTTAAAGTGGTTGTAAACCCTTACATATACTCAGTGAAGTGACTGGCTTTGGGTGATACACAGAGATGAAACAAATCCTCCTGTACAAGTTGTACCTGTTTTTCTGCAGTCTTCTCTTTTCTATATCTCTTCATAGTCCAGAATTTATAAAGCTTGTCTGAGCTGTTAGATAACAGGAGAGCTGAAATTACACTCTGCAGAGCTCAATGAGGAGAACTCTGAGAGCTGATTGGAGGGAAGGGACAGACCCCCTCCACATAGCACCAAACAGAGCTGAGGCTGTCAATCAGTTAGAGATCCCTCTCCTGTCACCATATTTTTGGTGGTATCAGGAAAGCTTGTCAGAAGTGAATCATGCTGATAGCAGAGGAATGAGGCAGCAGACAGAAATGACACTTCGTGCTCTGGATAAAGACAGGCACACCTTATAGAGTAATATTCTTTGTTGATATTTCATGTCTGAGGTTTGCAATCACTTTAAAGTAGGCTTTCATATTAGGGTCTCTCATCTGGTCATTTGTTTAACCCACTGCCGCTTTCCAGCCCTTTAAGAGGATCTAAATGCCGGGAGGCAGACATTCTGATCATGTGACCACTGTGATTGCCTGTCACAGCAGTCACATGATTGGAAATGCTCCCAATTGCAAGTATTCATCGGGAACTTTCTGGTACATTTGTTACTGAGCTGGAAGCGCAATCTTAGCACAGTAAAGTGTTTACATAGGGCTGCATATATGCAGCCACTCGGCAGTAAAGCTCACCCACTGTGAGGCCGCATATATGTGTATGGCAGTGGGGAAGAGGTTAATATACACTAAACAGGCAAATGTATTTAATACATAAGTATTTATATAGCCCCCAATAATTAAGGTCTTTATCTCACATACATATAAACACATACTAGGGTCAATTTAGAAAGGAGCCATTTAACTTACCAACATGTCTTTGGCAAGCCCAGGGAGAACATCCAGGTAGTGTCCTGGTTGGGATTCCAGCCAAGGACCCCAGTGCTGCAGGGTATACATGCTAACCACTAAGCCACAATGCTGTCCTGCAGTAGACATCTGACCATAATGCCTTCATGAGCTGGTTGGACATCTCATTCCAAAACCACGGCCATTACTATGGAGTTGGCTTCCCTCTTGCATTTATAACAGCCACCATTCTTTTAGGAAGGTTTTCCAACAGATTTTGGAGTGTGTCTGTGGACATCTGAGGTCAGGTAGTGATGTTGGATGAGAAGACCTGGCTCTCAATCTATGTTCCAGGTCATCCCAAAGATATTCAGTAGGGTTGAGGTCAGGGCTCACTGCAGAATACTCAAGTTCCTCCACACCAGACTCATCAAATCATGTCTTTATGGCTTTTTACACACTAATGCCAGAAAAGGAAAGGTCCTTCCCCAAACTTTTACCACAGGATTGAAAGCACACAATTATCTAAAATGTTTTAACATTAACAGTACCCTTTACTGGGAACAGCTGAACGCAATCACTTGGAGGGTTGTCCAGCTACATTTAACCATATAGTGTACAAATTAAATAAAATGAACGAGCACATGGAAAGTGTCTAGGTTTTGTACTTTCTGAGTTGGAAAGGTTTATATTCCAGTGAAAGAATTCAATACATAGCCTGGACCTGGGAATCCATCTTGGCAATGCGGATACGAGAGACCGTTTCATATTATGAAAATACATTTGCCATTTCTTTGTAGCTAGATAGCTAAATCAGGCTGTTTCAGGCTTCGGCGAACTCTTTCATGCCTCATGAATCATCGGCTTGATTTAATAATTACCATTTTTCCCTCCGCGCTTCTACCAATAACACATACAATTCCACGTCAGAAAGGCCATTTATACTTCTCAAAACACTTGTCGACTCCCATTGATTTTCCCATTCATTTAAATTTTTAATATTACAAGTCTGGTTAAAATAACGGGGCTGGGTTGGCGTCCCCAATGACATTATTTATACACAATCCAAGGAGTAGATGACCGTGAAGGGGGTTTCCAGCTGTCTACCTTATCTTTCAAACAAAGGAAAGTTCCGAAACTTTGACTTTGTGACAATATAATAAGCAGCATGCTGTTTTTTTCTGTCCAGCAAAGTTTTATTAACACATCCAATCCATTACATATAAGAAACCATTTATTATTTGTATCTCTTTTTATAATAACCATGTTATTTGTATATGCAGCTACATTTGGTTCTGCCCCCTAACACCCACAGCTCCAAAATATTTTGAAAGAAAATTAAAATGGGAAACTTTTTTTTTTTAGTTTGGGATACAATAGGGTCAGAATCCCTGTCAGTTTATTGAAGCCGTCTGCATCCTGTTGGAAAGATTTGACTTCCTGTTGCTAAAATGGAATAAGTAGTGAGAAGAAATCCCTACAAAGTAAGGGAAATTCCCCTATTACTGCCACTGGAAAAAGTGTCCCCATTGAAAAAACGTTCCTTTATTAAATTCTCCTCTAAAATAGGGTACACAGACAGCAATAAAAACCTGAGTTCTAACCCTCTTCTATTCAAAAATTTAAAAAAAAAAAGGTTTTGGCTTTACATACATTTTAAACTTTGATCATTTCAGTTTATTGTAGGTCTATGGCTAGATTTATTATGCCTATATAGTTTTACTTCTGAAAAAATGTACTTATGTAGAAAATTGAAGGAAACCCACACAAGCACAGGAAAAACATACATACTGCAAGCAGATAGTGGCCCAGGTGGGTTAGGTGAGAGCTGCATCTAAGGCTGGCCATACATTATACAATTATCTGCAGATTTTTGGTTTAGATTTACCAAAAACCATATAATAGGAGGACAAACCTAAACAACACTTTCAGTTGTATCCAATTAGGCAGGCCCTTGCACTACACAGTTGAAGGTAAATCTAAAGGAAATTGGGCAGAAAATCTGCAGATAATTGTATAATGTATGGCCAGCCTTACACCCTGGATCACTGTGCCCAACCTGCGGCCTGAGAGCCACATGCAATCCTTTGGCACTTATCTGTGTCCCCCAGATCCCCTGCAGACAGTAGTCTACCTAGGTGCTTACTCAATCCAGAGAATTAAAAACATTTTCTCAGGATTGGGTTATAGTAGTTAAAGAAAAGTTCTTCACACATTTGTAACCCTCCCCCTCTCAACAATCCAAAAATCTTACTTTTTTTTTTTACCTTTTTTTAACACTCCAGCTTGACCCTTCCTCCATCTTACTTAGGTGAGAATGACTTGGACCCCGCTCCTGAAGCCTCCTAAGATTTGTTCACAGCATATCTTAGGAGGCTTCAGCTTCTACAGAGCAGCTGGAGAAAGGGACACCTGGCAGCACATCATCAAGGGGCCAGCTGCCTGGACCAGGAAGAGACAGCCAGCTCCTGATGATATCAGGAAGGAAGATAGCAGCACAGGACCTGTGGCTGCGGAGTGGCAGATCACTGCCAAACGAGGATGGATCACTGGGTCGGTAAGCATGGTATCTCAGCATAAAAGGTAAAAAAAAAGCCTAGAAATGTCTCTTAGGAGGGCACAGGGGTTGAAGTTCCTCTTTAAATTAATTAAGGTGGCTTCCTTCTTTCTCACATTGCTCTGTGATGTCCATCCCTTTTCTCTTTTTATGTTTACTTTCCTCTGTTTTTTTTTCTAACAGGTCTTGATTTAACTTTAAAGTAGGCTGTAAGTGTTGAAGCATTGATTTATGAAGAAGCTGTAATAACAGCAGTGGTGTCTCTAGGTAGGTGCGGGGGGTGCGCGCCGCACCGGGTGACACCTACTGCATGGGGTGACACCAGACCTGCTCCACGAAAAAGTAAGTTGTAAAGCAAGCTGACGATCCCCGTAGGATGGATCGGATCTGCGGATTGAGCATAATGGATTGGAGTCCAATCCATTATGCTCAATCCACAGACCTGATCCATTCTGCGGGGATCATCGGAGGGGGTGTCACCAAGTGTTATCGCACAGGGTGACACCATCCTTAGGGACGCCCCTGAATAGCAGTGATCTCTAGCAGTCTAATGTAATGTGTCTCCTGACATATGTCCCTTTTCTCCAACAAGTCCTATGGCATGTTTGCAGTCTTTGACAATCTCCTTTAGCATGCTTGGGAAAGTGAAAAAATAGTGCTGGAACCCTGAGGTTACTTTATGTTTTTTTTATATTATTGCTATCATCCAATAGTATGGTGGTGGTGTGAGTATGGAGAATCTACAGTAAATATTGGGTTGACATCTTCTGCACAACGAAGAGCTTCTATGGTCACTTTGGGTTGTGATATGTGTAAGTTAGGAAGTGAAGGACCACACTATAATATTCAAGTCCGGACACATGTTTTTTCTAAGGGCAGACTTTCTATATCCAACTCGTATCAGGGTCTGTAACTCTGCCCCTTCATCAGGGGTTAATAATATAAAACAATGAAACAGCATATGTAGACTTGGTAATTAATATATATGGGTGTTATTAAAGAGTGATAAGTTTGCATAGCATTCGTGAAGTTGTTTCATCACATATAGTATTTAATTTTCAGAAAACCCAGCTCTGAGAAATCTGAAAACTCTCTGTTGTAGTGGGGTTGTGTTGGCACTGCAAGGGTTAACTGCTATTTTGTTCTAGGGGAGTGAAAGAGACAGCACTCTTCCATGCTCCGGTGATGGACTGTCCCTTGGTGCCATCATGTCTATGGACCCTGCATTGGTCTTGATGACGTCAGGACATTAGACTGCTGGAGGATAGGGGAAAGATGCTGTAGGGACCAGTCAGAGGTATAGGTAAGTAATTCTTCTTTTCTATGCCCCCTAGACTTAAAGTGTTACTAAATTCCAGACCCTGCATTCACTATATCTGGTCTCCCTAAGTACACAGAACATGGAAGTGCAATTATTGTGGTAAATATTAACTGCAAAATACCTTTTCTTATCAGCAGTTACAGCAGCCTTGTGGCTTCTATCAGTGTCCAGCAGAGAACTGGTTAAAGCTTGTAGGAGGAGGTTTATTTCTGCTCTAGGAGGATGCAAAACTCCTGACCTCTGTCTGGACAGTGCTGATTGGCCCTGTGCTGATCACATGCACTCTCCCAAGAAAAAAAAACAAACCTCTCTAGCAATACACACTAAACTGAGCAAGAGCAGCATGGCTATGGTTCAGTCTGTCTTATCAGGAGATAAGATTTGGACTTTTGAACAGGAGTAGGAGCATAGAGGTCAGGATCAAATGGTATTTTTACACAATGCAGAGGATTAACCCCTTAGGTTCCACAGTGAATATAACAAGCATGCTTTACTGCATATACAGCCTGATTTTACTGTTGTGGGTTTAGTAACACTTTAACCAAGCGGTTAATCCTTGCAGTGCAGGCACAGCCCCATTGTGAGGAAGAAATTTCAAATTTCCTGGAGTTCATTATTATTCGCCCTGATGAAGGCGATGGAATTACAGCCCCCGAAATGTGTTGACTTTATAAACAGTCTGTCATTGGAATAAACTTGTATATAGACTTGAGCATGGTGTAGTGCTTTATTTCTAGGCTCACAAATCTCTTGCAGCATGTCTGCAGTCACTAAGCGCATTCTGTAGCATTAATACATACCAGGCTCCATACACACTGGGTGTTTTAATGATGCTGGTAACGTTAGCTGTGTAAAGCTCTGTGAGTTTTTCATTAGCGTTCAGCATTTTACTGCGTTTTTTAGCTTTTTTTTGCTCCAAAAAATGTCCAGAAACGTCAGTTTGCTGCGTTTTACTGCATTTTGCCACGTTTTTCAGTGTTAGAGCGTTTTTACAGCTAAGAAACTACTCTAGAAACCCACTAGTTCTGTTTTTTTTTTCAGCCAAAAAATGCCGATAACAGTCTATGTGTGCATAGACACATAGGATAATGCTGGGGAGTTTACTGGCTGTAGAAAAAAATGCCACAAGCCAACAACAGTCGCTGTAAAAACGTCCAGTGTGCATTTATATTGTAAAGCGCTGAGCAAACTGTTGGCACTATATAAATCCTGTATAATAATAATGAGGACTTCTGTGCAGCCCTTTGTTGATGTCATGGACAGTGTTGGAGTATCCCTATATCAAGAACATTGGCCAGGACTGCTTTAGATGGAGCTAAGAACACTCACCCCGTGCCTCATGGCAGGATTGTTCCAGCAAGTTATATGTGTTGTTTATACCACCCAATCAGATGTTTTCTCTCAATTCTTCAGTGAAGGGCAAGAAATGTAAAAACATTTTCTAATTGGCTGCTGTGAACAATATTGTTCATTTAGACGTTTGGATGTACGAGACAAGAGTCTATAACTTGGAAGATTCAATATTTGGTGACAATAAACATTGAAATGAAAAGCAGCTTGGCGAGATGAAAGCGATGAGAGTACAGATGTGACGGAGGTGGTGCAGACTGGTACATTTTTGGCTCTCCATAATAACATATTTTTGACCGTGTACAGAAGCTGCGTTTGGTGCCATAAACACGCCACTAACTGAGCAAGATCGCAGCAGATTGTAGTGACATGTAAGTCAATGACAAACACAGAATAGATAAGCTACAGTTGTCCTTTTTATTTTTAGACTTTTTTTTTGCCAGTCTCTGATAGGTTTCCTCATTTGTCCCCTCCTGTCGGTACAAAATCTTCATTCGCAGTTTGTTTTTGCTGTTCCCTGTAGTCAGGAAACCATTTGATCACATTTCTGTGACCTTCTGTTTTCCCTTCTCTAGTATAGCAGGGTCTGACAGTTAATGTAGCAATTCACTGTGGGACTTTGAGCGTGGTCACACCAGCCGGAGTACTAAAATGTATGTGTGTTGATTAGGGGCGGTAAGGGGCTTACTTGTTTTTTTTTTTCCAATCTTATTGTAATGTCACAAAAAACACTGTATTGAAATATTGTGTTGCAATGAGCTGTGGCGCAGTGACATGCTGAATTTTAAAGACCCGGGCACATAGAAACAATTGCATTGAACCTGAGTTAATGTATACAGAGCTATGCTCAATGGAGATAGTGTGTGCAAGCCCTTACCCAAACAGAAGCAGTCATATATTGCTCAAAGGAAAATCTGAATTCCCAGACTCAAATGTGAATGCTTACTTAGGGAAATGTTAGATTTTCTCTTTTTTTTAGCTTTACTTACTTTAGGGATGCCTCTTCAACCTGAGAGTCAACGATCAGAGTTCACATAGGCTGCGTTGTCCGACACTGTCTTCCAGCTTCTAAGTCTGCATAGCTATATCAAATAGAGACATGTGGTTGTGTACCTGTTAACTACTGGGCTCTGCTTTTTGATGCTGCTTTAAATCAGGAATTTAATACCTACAAAGGATATAAATCCACTTTATGTGTACCGAATGACTTTGAAAATCCAGATATTATCTTAGACATATACAGTTGTGCTCAAAAGTTTGCATACCCTGGCAGAAATTGTGACATTTCGGCATTGATATTGAAAATATGACTGATCATGCCAAAAAATGCTCTTTTATTGAAGGATGACGATCATATGAAGCCATTTATTATCAACTAGTTGTTTGGCTTCTTTTTAAATCATAATGATAACAAAAATCACCCAAATGGCCTGGATCAAAAGTTTCCATCCCCTGGAATGTTTGGCCTTGGTACAGACACACAAGGTAACACACATGGGTTAAAATGCCAATTAGAGGTTAATGTCCCACATCTGTGGCTTTTTAAATTGCAATTAGTGTCAGAGTATAAATAGTCAATGAGTTTGTTAGCTCTTACGTGGAAGCACTGACTAGGCTAGATACTGAGCCATGGGGATAAAAAAAGGACTGTCAAAAGCCCTGTGTAACAAGGTAATGGAACTTTATAAAGATGGAAAAGGACATAAAAAGATGTCCAAAGCCTTGAATATGCCAATCAGTACTGTTAAATAACCTATTAAGAAGTGGAAAGTTTGGGGATCTCTTGATACTAAGCCAAGGTCAGGTAGACCAAGAAAGATTGCAGCCACAACTGACAGAAGAATTGTCCGGAATTCAAAAAAAAACCCACAGGCAACCTCAAAAGAAATACAGGCTGTTCTGGAAAAAAAGATGGTGTGATTGTTTTAAAGGAGTACAATACTGTGATACTTGAACAAAAATGAACTGTTTGGTCGAGGTACCAGAAAGAAGCTTTTACTGCACCAATGCCACAAAAAAAAAATTCTACCTGTAAACTGTAAAAGTAGTAGTAACTTCATCCCTGTTCTGTACATAGCCTGCAAAGAACAGAGCTGTGGGAGGGGCCCAGTAGCTCCACCCACTGCAGGCGGCCTGCAGAAAACTAAAGGAGGGGGTGGAGAGAAGACCAGTCATCCTGTACAAGGAGAGGGAGCAGCAGTGACTGGTCTTTATTACAGGAAGCTCCTGCAGAGAAGTAAAATTTCACATTGGATTGCTACATAGATCTAGAAGAAATACACAAAGCACACCGAGATTCAAGTAAGAGTACACAGACCTCTTGTATTTAGGCAATATTTGCTTGTCCTGGGATTCAGCATTAAAGTATATACTGCATATCAAGCCAAAACGTATTTCTTGTTTCTCATTTTGTTGTGGAGTTGAGGAGAGAGGTAGGTGGTCTGTAGTCCTGCAATGGACAACTCAGGCAAGACTGACATTACTGAATGGGAATTCAGTGTCACAGGAAGAGTGGTCTGTGCCCTACAGGAAGTTAGGAGCACGCTGGATTTCCGGTAGTTCAACTGGTATATTTCTGTACTTCCAGTTTTTTGTAATGCTACAAAGCACAGGGACACGTGCATGTATTAAGCACAGAAAAAAAATCTGAACTTCTGTTATTGTTTTTGCATGTGCATGTATTACATTGATGTACTGCATGTGTTTTTTTTTCTTTATTCTCCCAAACAACTTAAAATGTCACTACAAAATAGATTACAGGGCCACTAAGTATTGGATGTGTATTATTTTGGAAAAAAAGGGTATCGTTTAGTGTCACTGTAAGTGAACCTGTTGATTTCCCACACATGGTCAAAGCACGGGTTCATTTTAAAGCTAGTGAACATGTTCCCTATTGATCTGTCTTATTGGGTTCCTATAGTTTTTTTTTTTTTATTGCAGCAGGAGGGGGAAAAGGCCCACTATCCAGAGAGATTGCTTTGATCCTGCGTGGGGATGACAGTGTTCAGTTATATCTTATCGGTTACAATGCGACAACTCGTACCAGCAAATGACATGTGTTCCTGCAGCCCAATGTGTTGAAAATACACAACACCCACATTAACACCAGTGCATATGGCAGATATTAATAACAGCGGAGGGCTCCTTTATAAAACCTGCAGTTTGGTAGTACATATAACGAGAAGCTAGAAAATAATGGTCTTCCAAAAAAAACCTTACTTGAGAGGGATACAGGGGCTGCCACTAGTGACCTCCTTTTGAGAATGCTCATTTCTTGGCTTTTGTCCTAATCCTCTTACTTATGTAGCACTCAACTCAAAATGGCCCGCTGTTTTGCCCCATGGTCTTTTCACAAATTACTGCAGCAGCAGCCAGGTATAAAGTAACAGTCACTCTTCCGGATCAATGTCTAAGGGTATTTTTTTGATGCTTTATTGAAAGTTGAACTTGGGTGCACGTGTGGGATACAGTGGCGCAATGTAATGACAGGAGGACACTCTTCACTTTGTCAAGGCTTCTTAGTATGGCCCCTCTAGCAACAACTAAGGGATTGAGCAACACTAAGACACCAGACATAGAGGTCCCAATTCAAGCAAGCTCTGGCACTGATGCACAAGGGATAGTAGCAGCACAGTTATTAGGATCCTACACACATGTCTGTACTCACAATGTCCCTGAATACTTGGATGCTACCTTCCAATATCAGCCAGATATTTCTCCCATGAACTCTCCAGACCAGATCCTCAGTGAAATCCCTTAATCAGTTCCAGCAAGTTCTTAGCATAGCTGGGACCTCGATGAGCACATGTAGTAATACAGCTGGACTGCCCAAGGGGGCAGCAGCCCTTCAGGATGGGAACTTCTCCTCCTGCACAAGACAGGGCTGCCTCAGGCCCCAGATTATTTATGCACTCTTCAGCCACCCATTGGGCATCCTCCTCTAGGGATTGGCTAAAGCAACATGAACATGCAGGTCTTTGATTTGTCTCTTCAAACCTACTACATTCTAAAATTCAGCAGAAAGCAGGGGGAAGCAGTCAAACCTGCAACCAGTCAACCCTAGAAGAGCCCAAACCAACCACAATCCGTTTTGATTACAGAGGAGCCAAAAAGACTATATTTACCTAACCAGCAACCTATCTAGGAGGGTGCTGCACTTAAATCCTTGAACTCTGATCTTTGTTCTCCACCCCCCCATCCCAAGGACTGTGGGCGAAGGATTCAAAGATCTCTTTTCTCCATCCAATCTTCCTCATATAAAAACATATGCTTTGTATAATGAATGTGAATTTGGGCCTTGGCCCTTATTTGGTTCTTTCTATCTCGTGTTTTCGTATCTTAATGTTCACCTGTATAGTCAAGTTACCCAACATGTCATCTTTGCAATGATATGAGGAAGCTTTACTCTTCATTGGTTGTCTGATATTACAACTGTGCGACTTGGGTTACACTTTTAAACTCCAATAAAATATATTTAAAAATAAATACTTGAAGTCATTGACAAGGTTATGGGAGAAAAGAGGTTGGTGACTCCAAACAACAAAGGGAAAGAACTTCCTGGCCACAAGTACAGGAAGTCCATTTAATAATCCTAATCTGAGTTCTGTGAAATATACTGCAGCCGGATTTCAGAGAGCTCATCATATGGGTGGTGGGTGGTCTTTGATGGTTGTACCAGCAATCATATTCTAAACTTCCAAGGCAACTTTGAATTTTAGTTGGTGATTTGGGGGATCCTCCCACCTCAATACATCAAGATTTCTGTAAAGAAATGCCTTCCTTGCATTAAATCTGAACTCCAGCCAAAACATTTTGGCTTTGGCTAGATCAGGGAGGGTTATAACGGATACCTTCTGGAAGGTTTTATTGGTGCTTGTGCCCCTGCTTGGGAGACTTTATCTTCCTTCCTGTCCTGGTGACCTCACAGGAAGTGTACATATCTCCCCAACTGCCTGACAGCCTGTCAACTGTATAATTCTTAGATAACCTAAGGATTGGAGGAAAAGAAATGTAATCTCCAAACATGGAAAGGTTTCTTCACAGTGAGAGCTGTGAAAATGTGGAATAGACTCCCTCAAGAGTTGGTTCTGGCCAGCTCAGTGGATTGCTTTAAAAAAAGGCCTGGATTCTTTCTTAGATACACAGAAAATAACTGGATACTAACATTTATAGGTAAAGTTGATCCAGGGAATATCCGATTTCCTCTTGGGGTATCAGGAAGGAATTTTTTCCCCTGCAGGAGCAAATTAGTTCATGTTTTGCTGTTTTTTTCCTTCCTCTGGATCAACTGTGGGTATAGGATTATAACTTTTTTTTTTTTTTAATGGTTGGACTGGATGGACTTTTGTCTTTTTTCAGCCAGACTATGTAACTATGTAAACTGATGGTGGATGATGAGATCCTAAAAGAGTCCTCAGCTCTAAATGCACAGCATGGCTTGTATTTACTGCTCAATACAACTTAATGAGGGGAAAAAAAACATATGTTTAATCATGAAAAATCACCTTTAAGGAACAATTAGGTGTGGTTGTATTTACTAACAGTCAAAGAGAAGGGGCAGTGGCACAAAGTCTGCACAGCTGAAGGGTCTGAAAAGTGTTGTCACCCTTCTTATGCAGTGTAACAGCACAGAAGGGGTGGCCATTACTTCACAGAGCTTTTTACAGGCATGAGCCTTATATGTTTGTACGTTGCTGCTTTGTGTGGAGTTGCACCTTTAGGGCCCTGAAATTGAACTTCTTATCGACTTGAGAATCCTGCATGAATACATTCTGGACATCACAATATACAGCAACAGTATATATTTTCAAAAACGTTCCACCTTTTATCATTAATAGCAATTCTTTAACTCCAGTCCAGTATTTTGTATAGGCTGAGATGATGTTAGCAGTCTGCTGCAGGCAGGAGGAAGCATTTCTTCAGTCTTCTTCTCTCCAGTGATCAGACTGCAACATTGTAAATTTGTAGCAAGTCACAAGGTAGGAGTCTGCAGCAGGGGCTGGTCTGTGTCAGACATTGTTGAACACAGCTAAACATTGCAGGGGCAATATCACTGAGCTATCTGGCCAAGAGGTAGATGGTAACTCTGGGTGATGCCTGAACAAAGATGGCTCCTACTTTCTGGAGGGGAAAGCAGATGAAGGTGTTGTCAGGGGGAGTATTATGATCTCTGTGGGAGGTAATAAATACCTGTAAGTCTTACACATGGCCCATTTACATTATGTTGTTGTGGTAAGATGCAGCAAAGCACATTAATTGCATTGGTGTGATGCAGTGCCATCATTGTGAATGGCACCCAACACACATGTTGACAGTCGTGTTGCAGCAGAATGTGTTGCAGCGGGATGTGTTGCATGCGTTATTTTTGTGCAGCACACTGCAACACACGCTACTGCATTCCTGCACCTTGTGCTATGCTGCAACGCATGTCTGATGGCAGGTGCATTGGGGTACAATTCAGAGTGAATGACATCAGATTGCACCAATGCAATCAATGTGTCTTGCTGCACGTTACAGGAAAGCGCATATTGCCGCCAGGGGTGGACTGACCATTTGGGAACTCGGGCACTGCCCGAGGGCCCAGGGTCAGTAGGGGGCCCCATGAGATGCCCCTGGTACCTTTTCATAGGCTTTTTTGGGTGTGGTTTGAGTGTGGGTGAGGACACAGGGGCCTCATGATCCCATGTTGCCCGGGGGCCCCATGAGTTGTCAGTCCGCCTCTGATTGCCGCAACAACATGGTGTGAACGGGCCCTTAAAGAAACTGATGTGAAGTTCCCTTTAAGACGAATAAATAGCTGTTGTGTCAGCTGCGCAAAGCAGAAGCATTTATGAGTTCATTCAGCCTGTAATTTAAGGCCCTTGCAGGAGTGAGCCTGACATCTGTAGATCTCGCTATTTTTCAAAGGATCAATTTAATTTAGTTTGATCTGCGGTTGGTGCAGGGGAAGCCTGCCAGTTCCATGCAGGGGTCGTCTTTGCCTGCATTCCGCCGCAGTGACGGATATAACCAGCTCCTCAATCATCCTCAATCAATTCCCAACCACTTTGCAGCTCTGCTCATGCTGGGCGATGGTAGAGAACAAGGGCTGGGGTGATACGGCTGTACAGCTGCGGAATTCTCTACCTGATGAAAAGATTTTGCCAAACACCAAGTCATCTTTAACGTCGATGTCATGCCATGTATATTTATGCCTATTGATCTTCCCGCTGGTACAAACTGCTGCACGTCAACCTCCTTTTCCTATAATATACAATCACCGAAATGCTTGTCAAAGAACTCCGGGCAAAAATAAATACCGCGCTTTAATTCATGTACACTAATTGAAAAAATGCTAATCTTATTGTGGCGGAGGACCGCGGGCAAACTGCAACGTTCAGTAATAAATAATGAGGAGCAGGAGTAGCTGCGTACCTTGTCTGCGCTGCCTCTTGGCAGAAAGGCTAATGATCTAGCTGGAATTCAGGCCTAGCACATTTCCATAGGCCTGCTTGTAACTAAATCGTGATCAGCTAACTCCTGCAGACTGTGTGGTCTGAGCCAAAGGTACCCACACGCAAATCTAAAGTAGTTTAAATTCCTAATTGGATGAAATTTGGTTTGCTAAAGAACTTTGTATTTTAAACAATTGCCTTGCATTTTTGTCATAAAATACAGTTTTTGACTTTTTTTTAGCAATTCAGTTTTGCTGATTTTCAATAGTCTTTTTGCAACCAATACCTGTCTACATGCCATCCAGCAAATGCTTCCTGTCTTTTTGCAGGCAAGTTTCCTGTGTTAAACCAGCTACTTGCATTCTCCATTTGAGGCCCATATTTCAGGGTGATAACTTCAGGTATACAACTGAGAGAAAGGGACAGTGTTGTCACCCCATCACAACATGTGCCTGAATAAGGTCCCTCAAGGTAGGATCAATAGGTACACATGCCTTCCATCGAGTGTGAGCTGCACATTATTGCCCTGGAATGGTTTCCCACAGACCAGCAGTGTACGGCACATTCTTCCCACTGAACCCCAATATAAGGATCATTCTTCCCAATGACTCTGAATGCAAGGAACATTCTTCCCACTGACTGCTAATGTTAGAGACATTTTTCCTACTTACCACCAGTGTAAGGAGTATTCTTCCCACTGGCCACCAATATAAGAAACTTTCTTCCCACTGACCACCAATGTAAGGAGTATTCTTCCCACTGACCCCCAATGTAAGGAGTATTCTTCCCACTGACCCCCAATGTAAGGAGTATTCTTTCCACTGACCCCCAATGTAAGGAGTATTCTTTCCACTGACCACCAATGTAAGGAGTATTCTTCCCACTAACCACCAATGTAAGGAGTATTTTTCCCACTGACCACCAATGTAAGGAACATTCTTCCCATTGGCCATCAATGTAAGGAACATTCTTCTCACTGACCCCCCAATGTAAGGAACATTCTTCCCACTGACCCCCAATGTATGGAACATTCTTCCCACTGAACCCCAATGTAAGAAACATTCTTCTCAGTGACCCCCAATGTAAGGAACATTCTTCCCATTGGCCATCAATGTAAGGAACATTCTTCTCAGTGACCCCCAATGTAAGAAACATTCTTCCCACTGACCACCAATGTAAGGAGTATTCTTCCCACTGACCCCCAATGTAAGGAGTATTCTTCCCACTGACCCCCAATGTAAGGAGTATTCTTCCCACTAACCACCAATGTAAGGAGTATTTTTCCCACTGACCACCAGTGTAAGGAGTATTCTTCCCATTGGCCATCAATGTAAGGAACATTCTTCTCACTGACCCCCAATGTAAGGAACATTCTTCCCACTGGCCACCAATGTAAGGAAAATTCTTCCCATTGATCCCACTGATCACCAATGTAAGGACCATTCTTCCCAATGACCCCCAATGCTAGAACACTCTTACCACTGACTGCCAATGTTGGAGACATTCTTCCCGCTTACCAACAGTGTAAAGCGTATTCTTCCCACTGACCACCAATGTAAGGAACATTCTTCCAACTGATTGACTAACGTGAACTGCCTGCCTAGAATGACAATGCAGCTCCTCCATAGATACATTTAGGGGTGAGTGTTGTCATCTTGGAATTGGAAGTGTGTTACTGGTCATTTCATCAGGTGAATTTAATGGGGAAAAAAGCCTGAAAAAAGAAAACTAATGCAACCACCACAATGAAGGATTTGTAAGCTGCAATATATTACATTTGTGTTCTTGGGTTTGGATATGCTGCATTTCTTCCAAGGTTCTATTTTTATCCATCTAGATTCTGCCTCCTTAAGCTTTTGTTTTTCCCAGTGAGAGCGGAGAACTGGCTGGTGACAGGAGGGTTAACGTGAAGAGCGTTTGAAGAACGATACCAGGGATGGCGCTTTGATGAAGTTCCAGGCCATTTACTGCTGTTAAACAATTCCCGTTTAATCCCTTTCTGTAGGAGCCGCTCGCGCTCCCTTCTCGCGTGAAGGACAAATAACCTCTGTGTAAATCCACGTCTTAAGAAACAGATTTTGGGGGCAAATGGAAACATATGTCTGAATTAAAAATCAGCCTGTATCGATGCACTGAGTGGAATGAATACTAATAGCTCTGGTGAGCTTCCATTACCACCAGGCGAGCTCCTGGCTGCCCCCCACTCCGAAGATGTGTGCACCAGCATAGAGGAAATAAACTGCTGCCTTTGTGAATGGTATTTTATGGCTTTAAAGGAACCTGTCTTGGGAGAAATATAGGAAATAGGGCAGTGGTGGCGAACCTATGGCATGCATGCCGCAGCGGGTTCGCAGAGCCCTCTCTGTTGGCACACGAGCCAAGTTGCCCCAGCATCACCCCAGCAGCTACGCATCAGATAACAGCGCACATAGGGACCATGAGCATGCTCGGAAAGGCGTAGTGGCTCCAGGCGATGATGTCACGAGCCGCAACTCATTAGCCACAACTCGCTTTCGCATGGCAGGTCAGTGTGCTGCCAAAGATATATATATTGGACTGGCTATGAGTTTTAATACATTTGTTTTTATTAACAGAAGATTCTAGCTTGTGCTGGTGGTCAGTGGTACTTTGCCCCCTTGTGCTGGTGGTTAGTGGAACTTTGCCCCCTTGCGCTGGTGGTCAATGGAACTTTGCCCCCTTGTGCTGGTGGTCAGTGGAACTTTGCCCTCTTGTGCTGGTGGTCAGTGGAACTTTGCCCCCTTGTGCTGGTGGTCAGTGGAACTTTGCCCCCTTGTGCTGGTGGTCAGTGGAACTTTGCCCCCTTGTGCTGGTGGTCAATGGAACTTTGCCCCCTTATGCTGGTGGTCAGTGGAACTTTGCCCCCTTATGCTGGTGGTCAGTGGAACTTTGCCCCCTTGTGCTGGTAGTCCGTGGAAGCTCTGTTAATGTACAGGTTGTTTTTTCTAAACTAAAACTTCAGTATTCAGTTTTAGTTGCAGTGTTGGCACTTTGAGATAAATTTGTGGGTTTTGGGTTGCAGTTTGGGCACTCGTCCTCTAAAAGGATCACCATCACTGATATAGGGGCTGCCATTGAGAACCCTCTTTTGAAAATGTTAGTTGCCTTGCTGTCTCTGACTTACAGAGTACCTGTCAGGTCACTAAATGCACTAAAAGGCCAATTACCTGTAGAAGAAGTATTATACTTACCTTTCTGGGGGTTGGTGCCTTCTACTTTCCCTCTGTACATGGCAGCCTCCTTCAGTCTTACTTCTGAGAGTCATTCGTACCTTCCTCCTACCCCAACATCAGTAATGGACTGAGCCAGGGAAACAACTGTCAAAGAATGACCATGAGAAAAGCAACCCCTTCTTCTACTTTATTGCATAAGCCACTGTTTCTGAGCATGAGCAACTGCTTCATGGTGGAATAGCAGAGAACAACAGTGTCAGCATCCTCCCATATAAGGAAATAGATTTCCAAGCTGAACAACAGAAGCTGTCTGCTACAGACACTTAAAGCTGCTAAATACATATAACTAATGCAGACACTAGATGCAAACCTGCATAGCCAACTGATACATATAGCAACAGGCTAGTAAACCATTAAACTTCAATCTCAAAAACCACCCTTTTATATATCACTGTGAAAAGCATAAATATAATCCATACTGAACCCTTATGCTGGAATTGGCTGCCACACAAACCGATCTCCTTTCCTGCAGATTTGTAGTGAAATCTGCACATGGTATTTAAAGGATTAACTTGTCCACTATGAGCTGAGTAATCTCCAATACTCTATAAATTAGGAAAAAATAAGGTCCGGCTTTAATTTAATTTCACCCATTTGCCTAGAAAACTGAAATTTAAGCTGGTTAAATGTTTGACAATGGGGAGACCAAAATGAAATGGATATTGCTGAAATTATACAATCCTACAGACCTGGAGAGATTAAGGGAGCATGGAAGCACAATGCAGTGTTTAAGGGTTAATCTGAGAGCTTTTTTTTAAAGAAAAAGATTTTTAAACTCCATTTCTACTAATTGAATAATAACTACTTATGTGATTGTAATTCCGAGAGAGAGAGAGAGAAAGGAAGGAAGGAAGGAAGGAAGGAAGGAAGGAAGGAAGGAAGGAAGAAAGAAAGAAAGAAAGAAAGAAAGAAAGAAAGAAAGAAAGAAAGAAAGAAAGAAAGAAAGAAAGAAAGAAAGAAAGAAAGAAAGCCAGGAAGGAAGAAAGTAAGGAAGGAAGAAAAGAAAGAAGAAAAACAGATGATAGGTGCAAGTAAGGAGGGAAGAATAAAATGACACCAAATATGTCTCCTTTTTCCAGCATTCATAATGCTCCCATCACTGAGATAAAGATCTAAGGAGGAAGGAAAGGAGATAAATAGAGAAGGAGGAAAAGAAAGGACTGAAGGAGGGAAGGAAGGGAGGGAGGTAAGAAGAAAGGAAGGGAGGAAAGAGAGAAACTGTAAGAAATATTAGATAGACCCAAGAAGGAAGGAAGTAAAGAATAGACAAGAAAATTGTAAACATGGAAAATGGGAGGGATGAAAGAAGGAAGGAAGAAAGTACTGAAATGAGAAAATAAACAGACAAGGAAGAGGAAGAAGAAGAAAGAAAGAAAGAAAGAAAGAAAGAAAGAAAGAAAGAAAGAAAGAAAGAAAGAAAGAAAGAAAGAAAGAAAGAAAGAAAGAAAAGAAAGGAAGAAAGAAAGAAAGAGAAAAAGAAAGAAGAGAAAGAAAAAGAAAGAAGTAGGGAGGGAAGAATAAAATGACACCAAATATATTTCCTTTTTCCAGCATTCACAATGCTCCCATAACTGTCCCTAATGATCCCGTCTCCTCACACCTTCTATCCAGAATTCCAGAAGCCTCTTCACACTAACTGTGAAAAGATAACAGCACAGTGGAATGTGCATGACTGAAGCTTGGGCACCTGCCAAAGCAATGGCAGGCATGGGGTGAGGGTGCTTTGTTATATCTCAGAAACTTCCTTCTGAACATGCAACATACCAGGAAGGAGTCCTTCCTGAGACTAATTAGAAGAAAACATCAGAGAAATAAAGAAACACAAATAGATCTGTAATCTCCCATGTTCCTTGTTTTAATTTATTTTTGTTTGTTATGTCATGTCATCCTGCCTACAATACAACAGCCATTCCTCTCATAATTCCTGGTGCTTTCAAACAGTGGCTCTACCTGAATATGACTAATGCTCTGTCATGGTAAGTGGGTTCCAATTTGGGAGGATCGCAGAAGAAATCTAATGGTGAATATTATTTAAAAACAGGTAGGGTAAAGGATAAATTCAAGATAAAAAGCCCAACTCCATGCTCAGCACTCCCCCCTTCCACTTCCCTGCCCAACTCCATGCTCAGCACTCCCCCCTTCCACTTCCCTGCCCAACTCCATGCTCAGCACTCCCCCCTTCCACTCCCCTGCCCAACTCCATGCTCAGCACTCCCCCCTTCCACTCCCCTGCTTAACTCCATGCTCAGCACTCCCTCCTTCCACTTCCCTGCCCAACTCCATGCTCAGCACTCCCCCCTTCCACTTCCCTGCCCAACTCCATGCTCAGCACTCCCTCCTTCCACTCCCCTGCCCAACTCCATGCTCAGCACTCCCCCCTTCCACTCCCCTGCTTAACTCCATGCTCAGCACTCCCTCCTTCCACTTCCCTGCCCAACTCCATGCTCAGCAATCCCCCCTTCCACTCCCCTGCCCAACTCCATGCTCAGCACTCCCCCCTTCCACTTCCCTGCCCAACTCCATGCTCAGCACTCCCCCCTTCCACTTCCCTGCCCAACTCCATGCTCAGCACTCCCCCGTTCCACTCCCGTTCCCCTAAGCTGTATTTTTTTATACTTACCTTTTCTGAAATCTTCAAGCCAGTCATGTTATGTTGCAGGGTTCTATACTCCTCTTTACCAGGCTGGTCCTGATGATGCAGAGAGTGATGATGATGTGATGATGTTGGTGTCACTCTCACTCTCTGCACCATTACAAAGTAAACGAATGGTGGTGTGGTTAGGTCCTCTGACACACTGCACTCACAGTATGTCCTCATTCTTCTGGGTTGAGTGTTGCTCAGCATCATTCAACCTGGCAGACTGAGGACATCTTGTGATGAAAAGAAGGTACTGCAAGGGACAGCTCAGGACTGAATTGCAGGCTGAGTTGATTTTGTTTAATACAATCTGGGGGCTAAATTATAAAAAAAAAAAAAAAACTGGTGTGGTTTTTAATGACTCCCATAGCTTCCCCTCCAAGGATCTGGCTGTACATCCCAAAGGAAGCTGCAAAGCCACAGCTGGAAGCTTTCCATAAGCCTTCTGCACATACGATCAAACGATATACAGCTTCTCCGCAGGAATGAATGGGATTAATCTTCACATATAGGATAGTAGAAAAACGGTGACAGCTGCGAAAGGGGATAATCTAAAACTATTTTACATTTATGAAAATAAAACTATCCTTCAATGCTGATGTCCAATTATTGGACTTCATTATAAAAAAAACCTCTCAGAGCTCAAACTGAAGTTAAAAGACACCACATCCAGTTTGCTAAAGTAAAATAACAACAATTCTGAAGGGGTTAATCGGAGTTTTGTTTGAGACTTGTTTTTTTCCATTTGGATGTTTGAGCTCAAAGCTGAATATTATTATAACACTGCAGAAACTTTAATGAAATGGATACAATTCAATTACAGAGCTTTCATTCTGCCACAGGGTAATTGTAGCTTTCTTGTTTTATTTTGTATCGGTTCAGATCCCTGGAACTGGTAATCTGCAAGGAATATACGTAGGGAACACCTGCCTGGATTGTATTATAATGCGTGTTTGCAGTCTTTTAGTGATGCTTTAATGATTTTATATTTATAATTTTTTATGCGTTTTATCTTGTTAAAAAACTCTTACTATTGGACAAAGGCTGTAGTGCTCCCATACGATAGTACATTGGCAGTGGCAGGTTCTCTTTATGGAGACAATAGGGGTCTATCAGCTTCCTGATGTCTCCTCTGGTTCCAGGGAGGCAGCAATGAGGTGCAGTGATGTCACTGGTGCGTCAGTAAAAGGATTTAAAGTGGTTGTAAACCCAGACATACTGTATACCCAGTGAAGTGACTGGCCCCAGGTGATAAATAGAGATGAAACAAATCATCCTACATAAGTTGTACCTGTTTATCTATGGCAGTCTTTCCCTTACATCCACAAAAATGCAGAATTTACATATGATTACTCAGCACTGAAAAGCATGGGGCAAAGAGCTGAAGGTACAACAGTGAGCTCTGAGAGCTGATTGGAGGGAAGGGACACCCCCCCCCTCCTTCACACAGAACACAGGAACAGAGTTTAGGCTGTCAATATTCTAGAGGTCCCTTCCCATCACCATTTTTCTCTTGGTGTCAGGAAAACTTGACAGAAGAGACACATGTTAATAGCAGAGGAAAGAGGCAGCAGACGGAAATTGCACTAAGTGTTCTGGATAGAGACAAGTACACACTATAGAGGGATATGCTTTGTCCATATTTCATATCTGAGGTTTACAACCACTTTAAGTCCTGGTTCATACTGGTGCTGTGCGGAATTTGCAGCATTTTCAGTGCGAATTCCGTACCACACCAGAATCGCACCACATTCATATGAACTGCTGCAGGTGTGTATGTTAAGTTAACAACACCCCGAAAGCAGTCTGCAAAATGCAGTGCAATGTGCAGAATCGGAACGCATAGGTGTGAATACCTATGCAATCTGATTCTAGTGCGGACCCAAAAAAGGGTCCTGCAAGTTTTTGGTGCGGTGCGAATAGAGCCATACAAAATGTTTGGCTCCAAGCACACCGCACACGAATGCGAATGCAGTTCCTGTGCGAATCACATACGATGTACCATGTCGCACATATGTGAACCCAGGCTAAGTTGGGGTCCAAAGTATTTTTATTTTTTGTATAATGCTTCATCACCCTTGATAACATCATTTATGACGAAACGCATCGGGTCGAGACGGAGGCTATCACGTCACGTACTTGTGCATGCGCACTCCTGCTTTTGGTGGAATACTAGTAAACGGAGCTTGGCAGAATTTTTTTATAGAATGTCTGTATACAAGATCTTCATGTGAGTTTTTTACCTTCCTTTTAATACATATTTTATTGGATTTACACTATTGGAGCCCTCTCTTCTCTCCCTTATGTGAGTGTTATGTCAATATTACCCGTTTACGGGAAGAAGCGCTGGTGACAAGTTACTTATCTGCTGATGGTCAGTTGGCGACTGTTGTTTCAGTCCATGAAAGCTTTTGTTTTGTTTTTTTTCTTTTGCCTCTTATGAGGGTCACAGGGCTTCTGGTAAGCCTTTTGATTAATTGGTGGTTTACACGTGGTGATTCCATCTACATGAGATTGGGAACGAGGACCATCGATTTACTTATCAATTTATGCACTGGGTGTCAGTTATATACATTTTATGGACTTTTTGTCATTTGTGTTTTGTGTTTTCAATAATTTATGCATTCACTATTTAGCACTGCACGATTGTTTAAATGCTTCATTATTGCCATCCTTTTTTTTCTATTTAGATGTCTGAGTTCTGCCACCAACATGGACCTTGCATTTTCTTATAAAACCCACTGTAAAGCTGAGCTCCAGTCTTCCCTTCAGTCTTGCACAGTTGTACAGGTTCTTTGATTTTTCAATCATAAAGGCCCAGATTCATGGGTGGGTGTTACCTAGGATGGTCTGTATGTAAAAAAGCCTACCTAGGAATTCCCACTCCAGACTCACATCCACCCATCAAGATTTTTTGATATTTTTTATAGAAACGGCACCCATTGCTCACATCAAGACTGGAGGCTGTAGAGAGACGTACTGAAGAAAGATGCTGGGAATATCTCAGAAAGCTATGTACAGCACCCTGCCAGCCTCTCCCACTAACCAAGATCTGTCTGCACTGCATAGAGAACCACAGAGCTGCAGTGATAGCATCATGAGGCCTAACTAAAGTGTGTAATGAAAATGGCAACTTTTTATTAAACATTTCATTAGGATGTTAATGAGGGAAAAGGGAGAAACAGGGAAAGCAAATTTAAGCAGATTAAACTCCAGCTTTAATTTTCATTTTGAAAAACAAATTATTTTTTATTAAATTGAAAAATGCTAACAGAAACTTTTCAAGAAATCTGCGGTGGACTTTTTCTGTTCCCTAGCCCTCCTTCTGTTGTTCCAATACTTGCTACAACAGCTGCAAGTATTGGAACTGCAACAGAAAAGTCATCCCCCCAGAAGAGTTACTGGGATCAGTGCTAATTGGAGTCCTCTGAGGTCAGGATCGTCACAAGATAAGAGGAGGAACAAGTTAGAGAAATTCATCAAACTAACAGAGTGTTTTGTCCCAGCTCAAAGTCTGCAGGATTGTTAATGAACTTGGAAGCTGTACAGAGAGATCTGTACCAAACTTTTATTTTTTTATCAACTCTGGACAGATATCTACAAGATCCCTTTGGTATACCCCTGTATAAGTTTAACCCCTTCCCACCTCTGACAGTTAATATTCCCCAGCAATTCAATTGCACAGAGTAGGTAAGTATAGAGATGTGTGTTATTTAAAAAAAAATACTTTAAGAGTTGGTTCACACTATAGAAATGCAGTCCAGATGCATTCCGGATGTGTTTTTGCATGCGCTTTTTTATGCGTTTTTGGTGCGTTCCAGTGCATTTTTTATGCATTCCGGTTAATATTTTCCCCTCTCTTTTCTTAAATTTAAGGGCCAGTTCACACCATAGAAATGCAGCCCAGATGCGTTTTTGCATGACCTTTTTTACGTGTTTTTGGTGCGTTTTTGATGCATTCCAGTTCATTTTTTCCCCTCTCTTTTTCTTCAATTCAAATAGGGACATGTGCATTCCAGTGCATTTTTGGTGTGTTCCAGTGCATTTTTGGTGCGTTTTACCGTGTTCCAGTACAGTTCTGTGCAGAAAAATGCAGCCTGTTCTACTTTTTTTCTGCAACTGGAACGCACTGGAACTGCAAGCACTGATGTGAACTATGACATTGATAACCATATAACCTACTTTCTGTGCATTTTGGATGCAGAAAAAGTGCAACTGAAACACATGTAGTGTGAACTGACCCTAAATAGGGACATGTGCGCTCCAGTGCATTTTTAGTGCATTCCAGTGCATATTACCGCATTCCAGTACAGTTCTGTGCAGAAAAAATGCAGCCTGTTCTACTTGTTTTTCTGCAACTGGAACGCACAGGAACTGCAAGCACTGATGTGAACTATGGCATGGACAATCATATAACCTACTTTCTGTGCATTTTGGATGCAGAAAAAATGCAACCGAAATGCATGTAGTGTGAACTGGCCCTAAATCCTATGGGACTTTTCACACCACTGTGCTGTGTGTGAGGTGCATTTTGAAATGTCTTGCATGCTGCATCCTTGGTGTTGTTTCTGGAAACACATTAAAAAACTCAGCAACCCATTGAAATGAATGGAAAACCCTGCAAAAATGCATCACAAAATGCACTGCGTTTGCATTTTTGGTGCCCTTTTTGAGTTACATGTCCATTTTTCACAGATGTCAGAACATGCATGCATCAAAAACTAAATATGCAGTTTTGCTACAGAGCAGTGTGAAAGTAGCCTACACCCCCAGTCACATCAAAGCTGATTATGAAATTGTGCGACTTACAGTGAAGTTGCACGATTTCAAAATCGCGTGACCTGCCAATTTCAGTTGCAATTTGCAAGACATCTGACACAGATGTCTATGCAAATCTCAACAAAAGTAGTGCATGTACTAGTTTAGAAATCGGTGCAACTCCGACCAAGTTAGAACTGCACCGATATGGCCGCTCTAATTACCACTATTAGAGAAATAGGGTGCAACTTGGCATACAATTTGCAAGCCACATGGAATGCAAATCGCATGCTAAGTCGCACCCGATGTGACTGGGGTGTAAAAAAAGAAACCTAATGCAGCCACCAAATCTAAGGACATATATTACATTTTCATAGTAGCACTTTAGGTTTAGTAAATAAGGTGAAGCTGTGTATGCTTTAAATTGAAATGAAAAAGAACATCTTGTTGACGATCGTTCACTGTGCAGGGAAAAAATCCACCACTACTGCAGTAAATAACCCCCATTGCACTCCTGTAGGAGGGATCAGAATGAGAGATTTCCCAAGCAGGAAGGACCTCGGTCAGGGATGGGGTTATTGTATTTTCCAGCTAATGACCAGCGTTGGCAGGCCATGTACTGGAGTCTGGGCTGGAGAAAATAACTTCAAATAAATGAAATTATGTGCAAAGATGACACAGGATGCCAGACGATGTACTGTGTCAGTGTTGCTCACCTCTGGATCACTTAAGTAAGCTTGGCAGCCAACTGTTTATAAGGGGAAGAAATGGTACATTGTACAGTGATCTAATGAGGAGTCCTGAATGTGTTCAAGGGGCTTCCCAGGATGAGGGGTGTCATTGCCCTCTAATGGAGTTCAGTGCCTTCTGTTATATATGAGTGTCAACAAGCAGAGGGGAACTCTGGTCTAATAAAGAAAAAAAATCAAGCTTTACAGCTTGCTCAGTTCAGTTCTCCATTCATATCCAACTGTTTATTTCATTTATATATTTTTCTTGTTCAGGATTGGGCATTCAAAATAAACACCGCTTAAAGCTGAATATTTGGGGAAACTAAAGAACTCCTAGCGGGGCTCCTCCTGCACTGCAAGGGTGAGTTGATCTTTTTTTCTAGTGTACCATAAAAAAAGAAGCAAAAAATGTCAGTTGTTTTCCAATTAGCTCTTCTTGCAATATTTTTAAAATTCAGTGAATTGTCTGCATACAGTGATGTCTCCAACCTTCCTTGATGCGTTTCATCACTCTTGGCTTGTTGCAAGGATAGGGGAGCTAGCCAGGAGTGGTGAAACACGTCAAGGAAGGTTGGTTTTGTCACTGTATGCAGTCAATTCTTTGAACATTAAAAATACTGCAAGAAGAGCTAATTGGAGTGTGGCTGATATGTTTTCCTCTTTTCAATGAAGAGTGGAGGTGGACTGTGATGGCTGGCACCCAGGTTGTCCATGTGCAGGAGAGGCCCGTCTTGAGTAGAGCTATGGATCTGCATGAGTTTTTACCATAAAAAAACAGTTTTACTTGTCTTATCCTTTTCTCTCATAGGGCCCACCTCAAAACCTGGAGAATTATAGAGAAAAGGAGAGAGTCAGCACCCAGGGGAGCAAGGGATAAGGTGAGGAACACTGCTTTTTAGTGGTACCCTAGGAAAAAACAGTCATTTATTCCATGTATTATGGGGGAACTCCACTGCAAGGTTTGTTTTTTAACTTCCCCAGAGTTCAACCTTAATGCTACTAGCTTAGTCAAAGTCCACCTCCAGGTTAATTTTGACCATGGTCACCCAGGAACTGACATCATGGCTATTCTTTGCATCTTTGAGGACCTCCCAGTGTTGGGTAATAGCCAAAGAGGATTCTGTTTGCTCTAAGACAGCGGACTCAAACTGAGCAGAGCTATGGATCTGTGTGAGTTTTTACCATTAAAAAAAACAGTTTTTCTTGTCTTATCCTTTTCTCTCATATGGCCCACCCCAAAACCCGGAGAATTAGAGAGAAGAGGAGAGAGTCGGCACCCAGGGGAGCAAGGGATAAGGTAATGAAAACTGCTTTTTAGTGGTACCCTAGGCAAAACCAGTCTTTTATGTATCATGTATTATGGGGTATCTCCACTGCAAGGTTTGTTTGTTTTTTAACTTCTCCAGAGTTCAATCTTAACGCTACTAGCTTAGTCAAAGTCCACCTCCAGCCTAATTTTGACCATGGTCAACCAGGAGCTGACATCATGGCCATTATTTGCATATCTGACGACCTCCCAGTGTTGAGGCATAGCCAAAGAGCATCCTCTTTACTGTAAAACAGGGGTGTCAAACTGATGGCCCTGCAGCTTTTGCGAAACTGGAAAAATGGATTAGCCTAAAGATATCAGAAAAGGTATGTATGCACAGAAAACATAAAGTACACAAGGGGCCTTCAAAGGAGCAACTGGAAGCTGGGAATTTTCCCCAGAATTGGACTTTAAAGTGCAACTTCATCCAAAAGGGGAAGTTTCACTTTAAGTCCCCCTCCCCCTCCTCTTCCATATGTGGCATTTTTTGGGGGTACTTAGTTTTGGCATCTGAGCAGAGGTTCTCTTTCCCGCCTCCTTCCCTGAAGTCTTCTGGGACATGTCACAGCTTAAAGTCAGCGTGAGGGAGGAGAGAAGAAGCCAGCTTTCAGAAAAAGCTATACAGGGAATCGGATCCAGTAATTGCCCCCCCCCCCCCACCGTACCGATCACCCTTCCTGCCCACATCCGATTCATCCAGCTGCCTGGACCCCCTGCTGGCCTGGGACCCATACAGGAGGACTAGTGGTACCCCCTTATCCATGGTCATTGGTCCTGGAACTATCTAGGCACCACCAGTTGGGAAGTCAGACCGCCACAGCTCAAAGAACCCCTAGCAACCTCTGGAGGATTCCTAGGGTTCCATAGATCCCTGGTGGAGAATGACTGGACTAGAGGTCCAAAATGGCAACTAACAGAAGGTCCGGAGAGCACGCATAGTGATACAATTGCAGTCTTCAGAAACATGTAATTGTCCTTCTGTGTCATTAAGAAAATCAATGGCTGGAACTGTATTTGTTTGGCCATGTGCCATCGTATAAGCAATCTTTCTTCACTTCTAGTTTTTCTTCATTATATAAGAGTCACTTACATTAATTACTGTAGGTCATTTACCTAATAGGCATGTGTGTTTCCTGCACCTGGAAGTATTATTTCAGTATCATCTGGCACCATATCATGTGTTTTTGGTTAATGCACAACCTTTTTTTGCTAGCGAAATAAGCCAGTGAAAGGATCTGTCATCAAAACTCTATAGAACAAAGGGAATTTTTTGCAAATTCTTACTTGCTTCTGTTCCATAGATACTGGGACAGGCTGTTTTAGTAAATTCCTTGGAGTCACTGCTATATATTGAGAGGAAAGGTCCGCCTTCTATAATCATTAGATAAAACCCAGCACAGTAATAAGCGACACATTGTATACCCAGCATCCTTGTTGACACATACTTAGCATATAGCCAATAATAAAACGTTTGCTGCAGTAAACCTAAGCAGCAGGGCATGCCTGAAATTTAACCTCAAGTTCTGTGCTCACTTCTGGGTAAACGCAATGAGTCAATCACATGAGCAGGAAGTGATGGAAAGTTCTGGGACCTTCTGAATACAAACTTTAAACAAACCAGATAGGAGCTGAGACAAAAAGCTAATAATAAAGGGGATAAAATATAATACATCATTTCTAATTTTATAATACAATAAAATGAACTTCTCCTATTCTGTCCTTTCTGGTACCATGTTAAAGCATTTGCTATAAAGGGCAATAAAATAAGTGTTGATCCTGCCAGAAATCTTGTGTGCTGCACTCTTATCAGTTACAATGTTTCTAACTATGTCTAAGGAATACTGAACCCATCCCCTCTGTGTTATGGAGTAGTACCTAGTGACTTTGTGTAGTGTGGCCTTGATTTCAGTCCCAGTCAGGACACTATCTGCATGGAATTTGCATGTTCTCCCTGTGCTTGCATGGGTATCCTCCCACACACCAAAGACACACTTATGGATTATTTGGATCCTTTCCCACTTGCCTTCAGTGTGTGTATGTGCAAAGTGGACCTTAGATTGTCAGCTCCTTGAGTGCAGGGACTGATGTAGAGTTTTGCATGTTCTCCCTGTGCCTGTGTGGGTTTCCTCCGGGTACACTGGTTTCTTCCCACACTTCAAAGACATGCTGGTAGGTTAATTGGCTCCTGTCTAAATTGGCCCTAGTATGTGTATGTATGAATGTGAGTTAGGGACCTTAGATTGTACGCCTCTTTAGGGTTAGGGACTGATGTGAATGTACAATATAGATGTAAAGAGCTGCGTAAATTGACAGCACTATATAAGTACCTGAAATAAATATATAAATAAATGTGAGTGTTCAGTATATAAATTGTCAGTGCTATATAAATAGCTCTAATAAACAATAAGAGGAGGGGGGATGTTTGTAGTCCTGTTATAGGGTGACAATGCTGTTCCTCCATAGGTAAGCAAGTGAGCGTTGTCACCCAAGGACCGGAAGTGTGCTATTGACAGACTCACCAAGTGAAAATAAAAGCCTTGGGTTTAAATGTATTTTAATAAATATGTTTTATGGTGTAGAAATCACTTAAAGTGAGGAGAATATGACAAACCTGGAGCAGTCAAAAACTGGAGCAGCTGTGGATGGCAACCAATCAGCTTTTATCTTTCATATTCAAAGCTAAACTGAACAAGCTAAAGATAGAAGCTCATTGGTTGCCACGCACAGCTGCTCCAGAATCCGTCTGCTCCAGTTTTGATAAATTGCCACCATAGTATATATGAAAATGGAATTGTGGAGGTATTCCTGGACCAGTGGCCCATACAATTCAGATTCAAAATACTATAATCAGATAAAGAAAATTATTCAATCTGATTAGATCACTGGACAACCCTAAATTTCATATTCCTAGTATTTGCCTGCTGTACTATGTACTTGTGTTTAAAAGCATCCTGTTATATTTGTATTGCTTCTTTTGTGTGAAATCCCTTGTGTTCCTCTCAGTCCCTCTGCTTTCCTATTAAAAACTGACCACACTAGGCATGAGAGCCCAGTGTGGTCAGTTTTCCGGGTGTGCTGCTCTATTCCAATGATCAAACTTTTGCTGACATGCTCCCCTCTGCACTGCGAAGATCAGTGTGCTGCAGTTTCACCACCAGCTCCTTATCCAGCTGAGAACAGAGGGCATGTGATCGCTTATTAAAAAGGAAAAAAAAAAAGGTATTTATAATGCTTTTTATATGTATACATAAATGTTTTGCCTTTCATTTCTATTTTAAACTGAATGGGTTGCCTTAAAGATGAGGGTTTACATATATTTTAAATAATCCCCAGACAGCACGATTTTTTTATAGCTAACGTCTGTGAAGCCGCCTGTAAAGTACACCCGTAATGTGTGTCTGAAAGGGACATCCATATATGTTTACCTTAGCAGTAATGAACCAGAGATACTGCGCAGCTTAATGAGCCGTTATATCCCGTCAAAGGCATGCGGTTGTCACACACAGTGTCATTTTATGAATGCGGTTAGCAGGCAAACTGAAACTGATCAATAAGTCCACAAAACCGATCAATACGTTCATAAATCCACCAACGCCCATAGACAATCTTCACAGACGATTGACCTCCTTGGGAAGCATTAATACAGTGGAAGAAACAGTCTGGGTATAAAACCAAACCACTGAATTTGTTCAAATAAACTGAAAAAAAAATAAAATAAATATAAATAAATATATATATATATATATTTAAAAAAAAAGTATTTTCTTCTCTTCTAAACAACAAGTGGGGGCTGCTAATCCATACAGGATCTGACACCATGGAAAACATTGTGATTATTATTTACCAGTGGAACCTTCGGCGCTCCTGTGCTGATTGCTCAATATCTTAGCCGGCAGCACCAAACTAATGATATCATCAAAGCAGAATTATACAGGTATAGATGCAGCACTACCCCCTTATTACTAATAATGAGCCCTTTAATTTGTAGTCAGTGGGTTAATGATTAGTAATAAGGGAGTAGCGCTGCACTTATATATATAATTATAATTTGGCTCATGTATGAACTGCCATACAAAAGTAACCACGCAACTCCATGGATATTTATAGCACCTACGACCATTGAGCAAACAGCCTCAGAATGGGTTGTGACCAGGGGCGAACTGACAACTCATGGGGCCCCTGGGGAATAGGGGATCATGGGGCCCCTGTGTCCTTGCCCAAACTCAAAAAGCCTATGAAAAAGGTATCAGGGGCATTTCATGGGGCCCCCTACTGACCCCGGGCCCTCAGGCAGTGCCCGAGTTTCCAAATGGTCAGTCCACCCCTAGTTGTGACCTCACAATGATATCATATGGCTGTCATTCGAAGTTATCAGAGCAATCATCATAGCAATTTGGACTTTTTTTTACTTAACGGTTCGTACGTGTAGGCTGCGCCAATGTTTTTTACATTAAAGTATCATTATTTTTTACTATTTTATTAGGGGCAGTGAAAGTGACTTCTTAGGACACATTCACTGGTGGGGAATCAATCACCAGGTTCACATTGATCTGTGTCTGCTTTTATCCATTTTTTGATGTGTTGCAGGTCGTTTACATAAGTTTTCTTTATTCTGTTGGACATCATAGCGCATGAAAATGTCTCAATTTCTGGGTTCACACTGATGCGGTGTGGAATTCGCACCGGTTTCTGTACGATTTCTACACTGCATCAGAATCACACCCCATTCATGTGAACCATTGCGGGTGTGTATGTTAACAACACCCCAAAATCAGTTTGCAAAACGGGGTGCGATGCGCAAAATTGGATTGCATGAGTGTGAATACCCATTCAATCCGATTTTGGAGCAGACAAAAAAAGGGCCCTGCACTATTTTGGTGCGGATGCGGTGCGATCTGAGCCATACAAAATGTATGGCTCATATTGCACTGCACAGAAATTGCATGTGATTTGCACAACCAATGGGTTTGAGGGAAAAAATGACCCAATTCCCCTATTCACACATTCAGCCCTGGTTCACACTAATGCGGTCCGGCACATCTCATGTGATTTGCATAGGAACCGCACTGCGGTGCAATTTGAGCCATAAAGGTGCTGGACCCTTTATTTTCCCCCACACCTAATTCGCATTGCATGGGTGTTCATACCCATGCGATGCGAATTCTGGTAATCACACTGAGTTTTGCGATCTGTTTCAGGGTGTCATTAATTTAACATTGACAGCCGTACCAGATTGCATGGATGCCGTGCGATTGCAATGCGGTGCGGGAAACAGGATTCTTTGCATCTCGTTAGTGTGAACCAGGGCTTAAGGTGGATGGAGAAATCACTCCCTCTGAGCTATTGTGTTCTGATGACAGGAAGACATTCTCAACATCAGAATACAATGATCAGTGCTGCCAGCTATAACCGCTGCCACTGATCCTGTAAAAATTTTCCAGCAGGCTGGTTTTATGGAAGTTGATCAGTAGATTGACTTCTGTACAACTAGACTGCCCATACATGGATCAAAACTTCCATCCATGTATGGCTGGCTTAACACTTTTATCATTTCATGGTCATGCAGACCTGCAATCTTCAATTTGTTACTGGAAATAGTTAAAAATAACTTTTTTTTCAATGAAAAGACTGCTTTCTGCCCTAACACTCCAGAGCTCTGTGTTGGCAGAGCTGAGTAACAGCCATACCCCTCAGCATTTGTCTTGTATTGCAGAGGAAGAGAGGGGGCGAGTCTGTTCTGATCTTGTAGTATGTGCTGATTATTCAGTGCACTGGGATAGTGGAGGTAAGACAATGACAATGGAGGTTGTTAATACAATGTCTATATAACTGCAGTTATTCTGCAGTTTCTATTGGACTTGAAAGAGGAGTTCCAGGCTCACCCAAAAAATTATAAATCAGTAGCTATAGATACTGTAGTTTCTGACTTTTATTATAAGAACACTTACCTGTCCAGGGGTCCAGCACTGTCATCATCTGGGCTAGTTCTTCACTAGCCTCTGGGTTCCTGGCGCCGGCATCTTCAGTATGGGAAACCGCAATTGAAGCCTTGCAGCTTCACAGCCGGTTTCCTACTGCAGATGTGCAAGTCATACTGCGCCTTGTGATTGGTCCCGTAGTCTTCTGGGACCTGTGGAACCCGCTCCCCCCCAAAAAGAGCCAAATGTGGCAGTGGAGGGGGGGGGGCACACAAGTGGAGCTTCCCCTTATGGGTGGAGCTAAGCTTTAAGTATTTGGTTGGCCATATACGCTGATCAGCAATAACTTTATGACCACTGACAGGTTAAGTGAATAACTTTGATCATCTTGCTGCAATTGCATCTGAAAGTCAGTGGGATATATTAGGCAGCAAGTGAACATGTTGTCCCTGAAGTTAATGTGTTGAAAGCAGAAAAAATAGGCATCACAGTTTTTTTGTGTATGGGGCTGTGTAACTGCAAACCAGTCAGGGTGCCCATGCTGACCCATGTGCACAGCCCAAAGCACCTAAAATGGGCACATGAGCATCAGAACTGGACTACGAAGCAATGGAAGAAGGTGGCCTGGTCGGATGAATCATGTTTTTGTTGACATCATGTGGATGGCTGGGAGTGTGTGTGGGTCACTTACCTGGGTATAGGAAGGAACCAGGCTCTACTATAGGAAGAAGGCAAGCTGATGGAGGCAGTGTGATGCATTGGGCAATGTTCTCCTGGGAAACCTCAGGTCCTGCCATTCAAGTGTACTTTACAAGTACCACCTACCTAAACATTGTTGCTTACTAAGTACACCCCTTCATGGAAATGGTTTTCCCTAATGACAATGGCCTCTTTCAGCAGGATAACACGCCATCCCACACTGCAGAAATAGTTCAAGAATGGTTTTAGGAACACAGTAACAAGTTTGTGGCGTTGACTTGGCCTGCAAATTCTCCAGATCTCAATTTAATCAAGCATTTGTGGCATGTGCTGGAAAAACAAGTCCGATCCATGTAGACCATACCTCTCAACTCACAGGACTTAATGGATCTGCTACTGACAACTTGGTGCCAGATGTCACAACATATCTTCAGAGGTCTAGTGGTGTCCATGCCTCCATGGGTCAGGGCTGATTTGGTGGCAAAAGGGAGACCTACTCAATATTAGGTGGGTGGTCATAAAGTTATGGCTGATCGGTGTATGTTACAATCTGATTGTACAATTTGCTTTAGACTTTCCAACAGGTGTGGATTACAAAAGACCTATCTGACTGGATGGATATAAACTGAAAGAATTATTTGGTGCAGCACCTACATGAGTATGTGTTTTAGCAGGTTAGGTTTGGTTGGGTGAAGACATCCTGGTGTGTATGTGTGGGTGATTGCGTTTAGTGCTGTGGAAGCCCAACCCTCATTACATGATGGGACTTGTAGTTCCACCCAGTCTTAACCAGCCCCAGGATACACAGCTCTGACATAAGTTGCACAGTGATGTAATTGAACGAAGGGAAGGCTGGCACCAGATGAACATTATCTGATAACGTTACTGTAGCACAGCTGGCACAACATTGCCTTTAACCAGGTTTCATTTAATCAATGTAATTTTAGAGCCACACAATGTGTGTGCGCCCAACTCTTCCTGGAAACGTAATATGATTAATTCCTTTATGGTTTCAGGAGGGAAGAAAAGCATCTTGCCTGCTTAAATTAGGTCCTCTCTTGATGAGTGCAGAAAACTGGAAGACCCATTTAGCAGCTAAAGCAGCTGCCAATGGACTGCAGGTTTAACTGGTTCTCCAATGAAAGAGGAAGGCCTGGAGCTGGAGGCGAAGCTTAAGTGAAAGGCCAACATGACTAGGTTTGCAGTAAGATGTGTCACGTGAAGGGTTAATATTACAATTTGTCTAAAGTTGCAGGAGCTTACCTGTTTGGAGAGAGAAAGGTGTGGTAGGGTGGGAACAAGCTGGAGTAGAAGGGGTGGTTACCTTTGTCTCACGGTCAATTGGAGAGGTGACTGGACAGTAAGGGACAAGCTTTTCCATCCCTCCCTCCCTCCCTAAGTGTATGGGTAGTTTGGTCCATTTTTTGTTGGTTTCTTCTTTTGCCATTTTTCTCTTCATTTCCTTTCGGTATCGTGCTTGTTGTTGTTCTGTGTTGACCATGGTGCTCTTTGGAATTTGTATTGAGTCATAGCAGCTGGCAGGGTTCGCAGAGTCTTCAAAGGCAATAGGGGTTTGGTAAATTTGGAAAATATTGGGTTGGGCCCATCACAGGTGTGGGTGTACCTTCCCAATTTAAGCTAAGGCATTACGGTACTAATGGTTGTGGGGCTGTATCGAGGATGGATTGATAGTTAAATTGGCCTCGAGCCGGTGTAGTTGAGGCTGAGGGCCTTTAGGTGGAATTGCAGCAGATACAGCCATTGGTATAATTAAAGGTGCCTTCTAAGACCCTAGACCTAAAAGAGGTCAGTCTTTGTTTGGATGGTTGTAATAATTTCTATAATGAAAAATGTTTTTTAAAAAAAGGTTGTGTTTTGTAAGTTTGTATGTTTAATTTAATAAATGGCCTTTCAACCCCAAAAATCAATGTTTCTAGTGGTTTTTTTAAGAAAAAGGGGATTTTTTTTGGATGGGAGAAGAGCTTAGTAAAGTCCACACAGCCGCAATACATAGCAATACCTTAGCCATGAATGGAATCAAAACGTGTCGTGTTCCGTTTCTGCAAAGCTTCAAACTCACTGGTAACCCTTGTTTCATATCTATGCGTATTTTAGTGCATTTTGCAGAAACGCATTACAGTCCATTTAACATGGTTTCCTATGGATCTAGTTCACATCTGTGCATTTTGACCCAATGCGTTTTTGGAAAGGGTCATGGATATAATAGACTTCAATCGACCTGCACCAAAAATGTTGCATCAAAGTAGTGCAAGAACCTTTATGTGTCAAATGTCACATGTTAGGGGCTAGGTTTAGGGTTAAATGTTAGGGCTAAGGGCTAAGTTTAGGGTTAAATATTAAGGTTAGGGTTAAGGGATAGGGTTATTGTTAAATGTTAGGGTTAAGGGATAGGGTTAAATGTTACGGTTAGGGTTAAGGAATAGGGTTAAATGCTAGGGTTAAGGGATAGGGTTAAATGTTACGGTTAGGGTTAAGGGATAGGGTTAAATGTTAGGGTTAGGGTTAAGGGCTAGGTTTATTGTTAAATATTAGGGTTAGGGTTAAGGAATAGGGTTAAATGTTAGGCTTAAGGGCTAGATTTATTGTTAAATATTAGGGTTAGGGTTAAGGGATAGGGTTAAATGTTACGGTTAAGGGATAGGGTTAAATATTAGGGTTAGGGTTAAGGGATAGGGTTAAATGCTATGGTTAGGGTTAAGGGATAAGGTTAAATATTAGTGTTAGGGTTAAGGGCTAGGTTTAGGGTTAAATATTAGGGTTAAGGACTAGGGTTAGGTTTAAATATTAGGGTTGGGGTTAAGGGCTAGGGTTAAATATTAGGGTTAGGGTTAAGGGCTAGGGTTAAATATTAGGGTTAGGGGCTAGGGTTAGGGTTAAATATTAGGGTCAGGGTTAAATGGTAGGGCTAAGGGTTAGGGTTAAGGTTAAATGTAGGGTCAGGGTTAGCGGTAATTGTTCGAGTTAGACAACTAACCCTAACACTTACTCTGTAATACTTTGATGTGACAGTAATACTACTTTGATGCTACTTGAGTGCTAGAGAGTGTAAGATTGCATTAAAGTCACACTGCATGAACAGAACTGTCATACTTTCCTATTAGCCAAAAAAATTAAAACTGCATCAAAAGCACACCACAATACACGCCAGAAAAATGCATCAACCACAACCTGCTTAGATGTGAACCTACACTAAATCAAAAATGAATGTGGCCACCCTAAGACAGGAGGTATGTTACTGACTGATCACCAGATGATAACTAAAGATATAAAGGCTATAATTCTTAACATCTTTGGTTTTGGGTGTAGTTATGTTTTAAGCAATCCACTGTGGGTCCTATAATTCACATGCATTAAAGCTCCTTATAGCAAGCATTACCATGTGTTCGGTTACCGCAGCCCATTCATTTTTAATGCATACATGACATAGTATATGTGTTGTGGTGTGCTGCAGTGCATTAGACTCCACTCTACATGTGATGGTGTGCCATCCATAGTTAACAGCACAGCAATGCATTGCTCATAGAGCAGATGCATTGCCATGCATTGTGCCAGCGCACCTTTAATAAGGGCCAGTGCTTCCACTAGGCAAACTAGGCGGCCACCTAGGGCGCACTGCCACCTTGGGGTGCCTGGCGCACCACAGGGCAAGATTCTCTCTGTGTGGGAAGCCGCCACATTATGAATGATCCTCCAGCTGAGGGGAACGGAGGCAGAGGGAAGGAAAAAAGGACAGAGGAAGATGCCGAGTCTCTGGGGCCAGGGTAACAGCTGAGCTGCCGATCCTTTCAGTGTTCCTCTCAGACTCAGTCCCTTACTGCTGGATCACTGCTGATCACTGTGGAGTTCCATCCCTTCTCTTCCTATTCATCAGTGGAGACGGAGCTGCGCTTGTAGAGGAACGTAATGTCTGACACTGATGTCTCATGTCTGTGTGAGTGTGACCCTGCTGTCCGGCCATTCATGACATGTGTAATATGTCAGTGAGGTGAGTGATGATATCATCACAAACCCACAGCCTGCTCTTCTACTGCCTGCTGGGCCTGCTGATCTGTGTCAGTGTCCGTGTTGGTGTGTTGTGTCGGATCTGTCACTGTGTGGGACCCCTCAGTTCAGGTGTTCTCTCTGTGTGTGTGAGCTGGGCTGCATGCTGTCACAGCAATTTATCTCCCCCCATTGCCTGGGGAATTTCAGCCTGGGATCTGTCTGACTGTGGATCCATCATCCTACACTCACTGCAACTGTCACCCTGTCATTGCCAGCCACAGATACAGTCTGTCTGTGACACTGATTTTATCTTTAATATTGGTGCTGGTGGCATCGTATGGCACTTATTTGTGCAAATTAAAAGAAATGTAAGTTTCACGTTTTGTTGATTTAATATTTTCTACTGTTTTAAAAAAAATTTTTATATATTTTTTTTTTTCGGGGGGGACACAAGTAGCTGGTCTTGCTTAGGGCACTTAATGGTCTAGCACTGGCCCTGCCTTTAATGTGTGTGTTGTGACAACTCACAAGTGGGTAGCACAGTGGCTAAATGGTTAGCACTTCCGCCTGGCAGTACTAGGGTCGTTGGTTTGAATCCCAACCACGGCATCACCTGACTGGAGTTTGCATGTTCTCCCTGTGCCTGCGTGGGTTTCCTCCAACACTACAAAAGCTTGTTGGTAGGTGAGTTGGATCCTGTCTAAATTGGCCCTAGTATGTGTATGTATGACTTTGAGTTAGGGACCTTAGATTGTACGCCCCTTGAGGGTTAGGGACTGATGTGAATGTATAATATATATGTAAAGCGCTACGTAAATTGATGGCGCTATATAAGTACCTGAAATAAATGAATTGTGAATGGCCCCCCAATTATTTTTTAATGAATTCCCTGGTTTTATAGAGCCATTCCACTCAAAGATGGAGGCATTGGAGGGTTAAATCCTGTGCTGGCCTTTTATATCCCCCAGAAGTACTACTGTCTGTTGTTGTTTGTGTCTCTGCCCTTCCCACAAGGCCACCATGACGCTGTCACTTGCAGCTAAGCACAATTATTAGCTTATTGTGTGTTATGGAGGATGCATCAGGGAAGCGTATTGCGGTCATTTGTCTTTGTAATGCTTGCCGCAGTAGGGTGACAATAGGAATTCCGCTGGCGATATCCCTCCACTGGAGTCCCTGAGATGTATAAGAAGCCAGCATGTGATTTCGCTGACCAGCAACCGTGCCGAATGGAATACTGGCACATGTGACATAGTTGGTGCATGTCCATGAAAGCTCCTTCAAATAATTGCATGTTTTGTGATGTATCAGTAGATATAAACCCCTTCTCAATTACATTTAGTTTGCTAAAGCACTGTGTATAAAAAAACAATTGCCATTTTTAAAAAATAAAGTACTGTTTTCAACTTATTTTTTTAGCATTTGTTGCATCTCAGTGTTGCCGATCTCATGCAGCTTCTTTTTAGCCACTTCATGTCTACACACATTCCATTAATGGCTGCATGGCATTTCTCAGGACGGGTTTCCTGATGGTGACCACGGTGAACCATGTCTGCATGGATATATGTTGAAACAGCCACTTGTAGTCTCTATCGGAATCCGGATCGAGTGGGTCACAATATAGGCGCACAACTGGGAGAAAGGGACAGAACATTGACACCCTATAATAGGAAGTGACTGTACCCTTATGGCTGGATCACCGAATTTTCTTATATTGCCCGTTTACAGTTCCCTGTTGCAGTAATGCACCTGACATGCATTACTGTGTTGTCCTGCGCACCTGCATTGCAGTTTGCTACAATGCACAGTAGTGCCAAAAATGGTACATGCCCAATTTTTGGCTTGTTAGGGTGCATTGGCATTCCATTCATTTCCATGGACTGCCCCAACACATGACATAATAATTGTTACCAAAATGCAAAAATGGAAATGATCCCTTAGGGCCAGTTCACACCACAGCATGGTGCAGGAAACCCGCATTCTGTGCATGTTTCCTGCATGACAATCAAAATGCATGGTAGCACAGTGGCTTAATGATTAGCATTTATGCCTGGCAGTACTAGGGTCATGGGTTTGAATCACAACCAGCAGTTTGCATCCCAACCAGCAGTTTGCATGTTCTCCCTGTGCCTGCATGGGTTTCCTCTCACACCCCAAAGACATGCTGGTAGGTTAATTGGATCCCTTCTAAATTGGCCCTATTATGTGTATGTAGGAATGTAAGTTAGGGACCTTAGATTGTACACCCCTGGAGGGTTAGGGACTGATGTGAATGTACAATATATATATATATGTATGTAAAGCACTACGTAAATTGACAGCGCTATATAAGTACCTGTAATAAATAAATGCACTGCCCATGCGATCTACAGTGGGTGACAATGCAAAGCTAACAACACCCCAAACGACACAGAAATACTGTGCGATCCGGTTGCTCTGTGTTTTGTAAAGAAGTGCATGCGCTACTTTTGCTGCAGTCCAGCACAATTTCAGCCCATTCAAATGAATGGACTGAAATTGCACCCGGATCGCATGTGAATCACACAGGAAAGCATTGAGCATGGTGTAGACTGGCCCTTAATGAAAGCTGCAGATAAAAAAATATTAACAATGACTTCTGAATTGATATTACATGTTCTGGCTTATTCCTTATCTCAGTCATTGGGTTTACATAGTGTGTTTTCTGCTGTAAGTATCTGAAATCTCTTCAGCTTCTTGGCTGTCCTGCCAGCTGAATGAACTTCTACTTAATTACAGGAACTCATTAATTAATCATGATTGATAATAGGAGAGAGGTGCTCTTGGCAGTCTAATGTAAAGATTTTAGTTTCATATTTACAAGGATACAAGGCACACAATTTAATGATAACCTGCATTCACAGCGAAGGATTTTCACAGCATACTCCCTGGCCCACAAAGTTGTCATGTCTTTGGGGAAAGGCCGCAGAGAGGTGCAAAATTTTCAGGGGTAGAATGCTACCCAAAGCGTCATTTTAATCCAAATGGTGCAATGCCACATGGCTACGTTTAAAGCCCAACTGAATTTCATTTTGAATCACATACATACTGTACAACTTGGTTACATCAGCGTGTACAGAGTCTTACAGACCACTTTTTTTTGAAAGTGGCAACAGCCTAAGTAAAAAAGTCTGCCCCCTGCCAGTACTCTGAAGAGAAGGACACTTGCTCTCTGTTTGGAAGCAGAGGTCTCTCTACAGAGGCCTGACACTCCTCCTGCTGAGTCAGCGCAACTAATTGGTGCAAACAGGCCCATGGCCCAGTCTCCTAACACCCCCCCCCCCCCCGTTCCATCCCCACTGCTTGTAAAACTCTTCGGCATACAAAAGTTCCAGGGGTGTCAGATTGCTGTGTCTCCACCTCCTCTAACCCTAGGTAGTATAGTAACACCAGGAAACTATAACCAGGTAATCTCACTGGAGTAGGATCAAGGGTGCTGCACTGATTGGTGCCCCTTTCCTTTACCGTTGTGCAGAAAAATGCTATCAGAATTGCCTTCACATCAGAGCAGGATGGGGAAACTACTGAAGGGAGCACGCTGCAGTGGTGTTTCACCTATTCTACAGGGCGCACTGATCACATGGATAAACAGGGAAAATGCAAGGATGAGCATTATCAGTCCATATTGTTCCCTGTGTGATGATGGTCCGATGGCCCTTCTCTGAGCGAAGAGTATGTTCTATTAAATTGGTTGTAAATTGGAACAAAGCATATTCCTATATAATAGTAGCACCCTCCTAGGTAGCTAGGGGGAGCTCTAGTTAAAATTGGCTGGTCTGTTCGGTTAGAGGATCCTGACCAATCCCCAACAGGAAGCTTGGCAAGGGGCCAGGGCAGCCTTTTAAGAGTAACTGAGCTTGCTCAGCAGCAGGAGTGTTCGGGTGGAAGATGAGGAAGTGAGGCTGGAGAGCAGGAGCCTGGGAGGGGGCACAGATGGAAAGGGGCTCATCTCCAGGCAGGAGACTTGAAAGGAGGAAAGCTTGGGACTTCACTGGCCCCCAGAGAGAGGACCTGCTTGTGTGGCAGGGAAGGAGTGGCCCAGCTAGAAGGCCTGGCAGCAGTCACCGACAAAGGAGAATGACTGAGAGAGTAAACCTGCACCTTCTGGGCCAGAAAGGGGAAGGAGAACTGTGGTGGGAAACCAGATTAGCAACTAACCAGGACTGTCTTCCCTTAAAGTGACAGGCACTGGATTCCCTGCTCACGGATGTACCCAGATTGGCTGGATCAGGAGAATGTAGGGTCTGGGTGGTACAACTGGAAACGCTGGCTAGCTCTCCAAGAAGAGGATTTTTGCTGTAAATAAAATTGTATATAGTCCCAGGCAGGGGCGGACTGACAACTCATGGGGCCCCCAGGCAACAGGGGATCATGGGACCCCTGTGTCCTTGGCCAAACTCAAAAAAGCCTATGAAAAAGGTACCAGGGGCATCTCATGGGGCTCCCTACTGACCCCGGGCACTCGGGCAGTGCCCAAGTTTCCAAATCGTCGGCATGCTGACCTCTCCACATCCCACACAGATGACAGCTCTTCACCATAGATATCCACCTTACTGTTGGTCACCAATAAACCATGGTTTTTATGCTTCTAATTATGCTATCTATGTGAGTGTTCCTACCTATATGCCTAAATAAAGAGTCATATTGCACTTAGAGAAGCTTCTCTCCTTCTCTCACCTACAGAGTCTGCTACAGTCTATTTGGAAGCCTTGCCCTCAGTGCTACACGGACCCCCACACTCATCTTCCTTATACAGCCATAGCTACCACCATTACCCCATACCAGGATCACCCAGGACTTCTAGCAGTGCTTGCGCTGATTACACCCCCTCATTTCTTTTCATCCGGTACCCAGGACTAGGCCAAACTGCACCCCCCCTTTCATTATGTGTGAGCTTAGGGGTTGCTACCCCAAGCAGTCATCCACTTGTCAAAATGCCTTGTATCAGCATGAGCTCCCTGGCGCCCCCATCCATACAGTAAACCACTGCTCCCAAGGCAGCCGCCCCTCCTGACCATCCCTTGTCTCAGCCCTGGGTGTGGGAACTCAGTAGGGTTCTGGGGTAATGGTAGGTATTGCTGAGACAAGGTCCACTAACACCAAAGATGAAAAGGCCAAAATGTGCTTCCCATGGGCTGTGAACAACGTTAGCCACATAGATTGCAGGTCCTCCTCTTTTTTTTCCCCCTTCCTGTTGAGTGCCCAAGGTGGCCACCTCTGCTGCTTAGCCCTTGCATCAGCCCTGGTGGGGGCCAAATATGGGACTGGAGAAGTGGAGGGAAACAAGGGCCTGAGGTACTGATTCTGAAGTCATCACTGCAACCCAGCGTAGCCAACATACAGCTCCAGTTGTCTTCCAGATGCCACCCAAATGAGTCCAACAGTGCCATGCTGGAGGATGAAGGAACTGTAGTTCACAGCTCAGTCATGTTGGGCAAACGTGTCCGCTCATCCCTAAAGGGCAATGTTTCGCGGTCAATCTTGCCAAGAGATCTTGTTTTCTTTGGCTCACTAAGCCTGGTATTCCTTTCTGGCTGAAAATCTTTCCACGCATTGGTCTTGGTCAGCGTCCAGTGCAGAGCCCATACATTGACCTCGTCATTTTTATTCTGCAGCGTGGGTTTTTGTAATAATTTTCGTCTCTACGCACCCACCGGCGCTTTCAGCTGCCGCGGTCCAGGAAGCATCTTGTTCCGCTCACCCGTGAACGAGCCAGGCGAGATATCTCAGCAGCAGCGCCACGGGGGGATCAGGGAACTTACAGAAAGCGACGTCCCTTCATTAAGATTCCTGAGGCATCCTGCAGCTGTGCTCACAGTCTCCATTACTGCAAATAACTCACTTCATAGATATATTATTGTAGCTGTAATGGAAACAGTTTGACCTTGGTACCTGAGGTCTGTGGGATTTAGATCCTGGGGCTCTTTGTTTTCATCCGCCGAGGCGGTGGAGCCGTCGCCCTTGTCTCAGACGGTACGGCTTCCAGGGGGATAGGTAGAGTGCCGTGACGGCAATAGCAATGACATGTAGTAAAAACCTGTTACATGGAAAAATCAAAGAGAGCTAATTAGATCACTCAAGCAAGGAGTCTATGGAAGGGCCCTTTTTTTACCTATGCATCTGTTTACACACGCATTTATGTGCGTTACGGCAGCTCAATCACTTTGAATGGGATCCTAACCTCAACGCATGTAACTGCGCTGTCACATCTGTGCGTTGTAGTGCGCTGAAATGGCGATGCCTGCTTTACAATACAATCCACATATACCATGCTGCTGTGATGCTCCTATGTGTTAAATCAAATATTTTAAATGCTTACTTGCGGAGTGTTTCTTTGCATAAAGATTGTTTTATTGAACTGCAGCAAGGCTTTGAATTTCTAAAAAATTTGCCTATTCCAGGAAGAGTCAATTCCCTAGCACATCCCCCTACCTCCTTGCATTTCATAGCCCTCTCTTCTTCTGGGAGTGTTTAATTACTGTCCATGCTGGCCCAGCTCCTCCACCTCCCTATAGAGCATTTTATGTTAGCTGTTTGGGGAGGAGTGAAGAAAAATACTATAGAGGGTTACTTGAATGACAGTTCTGAATCTGCTGGGACTGCTGACATAATATGAAAAGTGGTAGCGCCCAGCAGTAGGCTCAGCGTTTTTAGATGTTTACACAAGGGAGGCTTTTACAGGTAAAAAATATGCAAACTATATGTTAAATGCACATATAGAGAAGAGCTGAGTGTAATCTAAGACCTGAGTGGAGGGAAAAGACTCCCCCCCCCCCCTTTCCACTTAGTCTCATAGGGAAACATGAACAGCTGAGGCTGTCAATCACTCTCTGTGTGCTGGAGGATTCTGTGGTGTCGGCATTACCTGTTACCTGTGACTCATGCAGATAGCAGAGGGAAGAGAGATCATATAGGAACACTATTACTATATGTGCTTTGGATTGAGGCTAGTACATGCTCTAGAATGAAGGACATGCTTTGTTCATTTTTCATCTCAGAAGTTTACAACCAATTAAAGGAAACATCAGGATCAGATAACCTGCACTTATATTTGCAGCAATGAAGGCAACCCAAGGCCACTATGTCTTTATTATGTTTTTTGTCCACAACTTTGTCCCATTGTTACATTTTTCCACACTTTTCCTACTAACAATGCCACAGAAAGTTAGTTGGAGTGGTCACTGACTGCAAATTTGACCTGTCAGCCCACCCAAAAATGATTTTTAAGGTAAAGCAGGACTTCAGGCAGATACAGTAGACACAAATGAAAGCATTCCTGTATTCATTGCATCATTACAAGTATTTTTTTTTTAATTGCAAGCAGCGTAAGTTTCTGAATTTGATCTGATTTTGTTGCACCCTACACAGCAGAACTCATACTGGGGGAGGGAGAAGCAGCACAAGGAGTCAATCAGTTGTGCTGCAGTTGAAGAAGCATGCTGATAGGTGGAGACAGCAGAGTGACAGGGAAATGAACTCATCACTGTGCAGCTTCTCCCCTTCACTGTCCAATTACAGGTAGGGGAAGTGACAAGACCTGTAAGTGTTACCTAAATGCAGCTGAGAAAAAAAATCAGTTTTCATCCTGTGCCAGACAGGGCTGTCCTCTGCGACAGAGCTGTGTAAATTTCAAGACTGGTTAGACAGAAATGCAAATCCTTTGGCATGTAAAACATCTACAATATTTGTTTTTATCACCTGCCTATTTAGCTGTTTGCCTGGAGTTCAACTTTAAGGCCTGGTTCACACCAATGCAGTTTGCTTTTGATACGTTTTTGCAATGCTTTTTTCCTTTTCGCTTTTGCTGCATTTTTACAGCGTTTTACTTTTTTTTTTGTTTTTGCTTTTTGTTAAAGGGGAAATATTTTTGCTGCTGGGCAGAATAAAAAAGCAAAACGCAGCAAAAACATGGCAAAAACACACTACATGCATTTCAGCAGTGTCTCCATTGAACTCTATTGTAGCTAAGACGCTGCCTTTTGCGTTTAAAAAAGTCCCTGACCCTTTCCAAAAAACACAGCTGCTCAAAAAAGCATAGAGGTGAACATGTCCAATAGGAAACTATGTTAAATGGACTGTAATGCGTTTCTGCAAAAAGGACTAAAAAATGCATTGGTGTGAACCAGGCCTAAGGCCACGTGGGGCCCCTCTGAAAACCAGAACCCCTGGTAGGAAAATATTGCTTAAAAAAACTGCTATTGCACCTGTGTTTTGGTGTGTATAGCGTTTGATCGCATATGCATTCTATTGGCCAGAATATTCACTCAATATAAAATAAATAAAAATCCAGCAGGGAAGGTGTGAGGCCATCATAATGCCCATGTCGGGTGACGAAAAAAAGGAAATAATCAGTTTTGGGTGGATTGTCCTTGCAATATGTGACAGCCCATCGGGCATTTTCAGAACAGCAGTGACAACAAGACAGCGCATAGCTTGTTCTCCATAGATATTACATGGCGGGCTACAGGTGTCTGAGCGATGAGCGCGGCAGCCTGAAATTAGAACAAATGAAGGCCTGCATATAGATGGGGTTTTATCAGAAAATATCTTTTGTTTTCTGCACCACTAAGCAACTTATTTTGTTATCACAGAGCCAGAGTAAAGTGATCCGTTAACACGTGTCAATGTATTTAGCTCCTGCAGCTGGGAAGAAAAACAGAGCTTAGATCGTATACTTAGATCTCACAATGGTAGTTTATAGTATATACTGCATGTATATATATATATATATATATATATATACATACACAGGGCTTTTTTTCTCAGAGAATAGGTGCCCTTTTCTATGTCACTTCTTGTTTCTGCCCCCCACCCACCTCCCAGTACCAACCCTTTTAGAGAATCTAGAGCCAAGTATCATTTTGTGGTGCTAAGTAATTTGTATGGAACTTGGTAAAGATAACAAGAAAAGCAGTAAATTAGATCCCTCCCAGCCAGCAGCAAAAGCCCCCCCCCCCCCAGCAACAATAGACCCCCCCCACCCCAGCAAAAATGGACTCCAGCAATAATAGACCTCTGGCAGCAACAACAGATTTCCCAGCAGGCAGCATCAATACACTCTCCAGCAGCCAGCATCAATAGACCCCTTCCCTCAACAGTATATCCATTTTAGCAACAATTGACCCCCCCCCCCCCCAAAAAAAAACAATATAAGACCTACAGCAGCGATAGACCCCCCACCAGCAACAAGAGACTGACACGCAAAAATAGATGCCCTCCACCAACAATAGATCTCACAGTAGCCAGCAACAATAGACCCCTCTCTCAACAGTAGATCTCATTCAGCAAAAACTTCCCCCCCAGCAACATAACACCCTCAGCAACAACAGACCTCCCCAATAACAATAGACCACCATGTAAAAACAAATTCCCTTGAGCAACCATAGACCCCCCCAGCAGCCAGCATCAATAGACCCTCCTGCACACCCCACCACTGCTATTACATACATTCAGTGCTGGAGGTTCCGGGAACTGCGTTCCTCCCTCGTTCCTGCTGAAAAAAATCCCTGTATGTATATATATACAGTATATATATATATGCACCCTGAAACACAGGTATTAGTAAAACACGTTTAATAATGCTATGCATTAGGTGTTATGTACAATAATTAACAATTAAAGGGTCTCCAAACTTTCTAAACTATGGGCCAGTTTACTGTCTTTCAGGCTTTGGGGGGGGGGGGGGCATACTCTTGCTTGTGAGAGTAGAAAATGTCCCGGTGTCAGTGGGTGTAAACAATGCCCCATTATGGGTTGCAGTGGGAGGAACAGTGTCCCATCAATGGTGTCAATGGGAGGAATAGTGTCATATCAATGGTGTCAGTGGAAGGAATAGTGTCCCATCATTGTTTTCAGCGGGAGGAATAGTGCCCCATTGATGTTTTCAGAGGGAGAAATAGTGCCCCATTGATGATGTCAGTCAGAGGAATAGTGTCCCATCATTGGTATCAGTGGGAGGAATAGTGCCCCATTGATGTTGTCAGTGGGAGGAATAGTGCCCCACTGATGTTGTCAGTGGGAGGAATAGTGCCCCACTGATGTTGTCAGTGGGAAGAATAGCGGCCCATTGATGATGTCAATGGGAGGAATAGTGCCCCATCGATGGTGTCAGTAGAAGGAACAGTGTCCCATCATTGGTGTCAGTGGGAGGAATAGTGCCCCATTGATGGTGCCAGTCAAAGGAATAGTGCCCCATCGAAGTATAAAAAGTCCTAGCATTAGCTGTAAAGACAATGTCCCATCTTTGGTGTCAGTGGAAGGAATTATGCCCCATTGTTGGGTGTCAGTGGAAGGAAAGGTGTCCCATCATTGGTGTCAGTAGGAGGAATAGTGCCCCATTGATGTTGTCAGTGGGAGGAATAGTGCCCCATTGTCGGTGTCAGATGAAGGAAGGACCGGATAAAAGCAAGCAAAGGGCCACATCTGGCCCCCAGGCCACAGTTTGGAGACCACTGCACTAATGCAACACAGCTCCAATACACAAGCATTGCAGCACACACCACAATACATGGTAACATAAAAAAAAACTGGTAGCACAAAAAACTGCCACATATTGAGGTGATGGCTATTTGCAGTCTTTACTCAATGTTTCACATTGCTATTTTGCTAATAAAAGCATATTTTGATTACAAGTTGTCCTTTATGTAACCGCTTTTTCTTGTGAATTTCTTGTTTTTTTGTTGGATCCCCATCCATCCCTTTTTGGCAGATCGGATATCGGCAAGTGTAAACGGACACATGTCCGTTTACACCCGCTGCTCCATAGAGGAGAATGGAGGTTCTGATTGGGTCCGCCTGCCCATTTTTTTTGGAACGTCCATGTGAAAGAGCCCTGAGGGATATTTACACCCGCCGACATCCGATCCGATCTGCCAAAAAGGGACAGATGGGAATCCAATTCCCCTTCCATCTGTCGGATCAGATTGGATGAAAATGGACAGGCGGTCCGTTTACATCTGGCTGACCATTGAGGAGAGCGAGCTGCTCTATGCTGCTCTGCAACAGTTTAACGGACACAGAGCTGTCATCTGCTTGCTCAGTGGGGATCAGCGGAGAGATCCCCTGCTAAGCAAGCGCATACGCTAAATGAGTCCGCTCACTTGAATGGACCCATAAGCAGTGTGGCAGAACATCTTCAGAACTGGACATGTCAATTAAAGCTGCATGACTGAATTGCATGGATATCACTGGATCATTGCAATGGTGTTCTCAGAAATAGAAGGAAGGAGGTCTAGAGGACTGGATTGCTGGGGCGGACTGACCATTTGAAAACTTTGGCACTGCCCGAGGGCCCGGGGTCAGTAGGGGGCCCCAAGAGATGCCCCTGGTACCTTTTTCATAGGCTTTTTTGAGTTTGGGCAAGGACACAGGGGCCCCATGATCCACTATTGCCCGGGGGCCCCATGAGTTGTCAGTCCGCCCCTGCTGGGTTGTAACTGTATTCTGCATAGATAACACTCAGGGAGGACTACCACCTGATAGCGGCCATTATCAGGACTACTGCCATAACCGTAATGTTGGGACTGTGCACATGTCCTGGCCGCAGCATTTTTAAGTCAAGGCGCAGAATTTAACAATCGGCACCGCTTGCAAACTCTCCCATTGAGTTCAATGAGGCTTCCTCTATTACAGCACACCCAGATTTTATTCCCTGGAATCCTGCTTTAAATTGAATGAATCGATGCCACGAAAAAATTGGGTTGGAGGGGGTAGAACAATTTTCCATAAGGAGGGGATGAGGGAAATGGCTGAGATATGAAATGAAAAACACCGATCGCCTAATAAAAATGTCATCCTTAATCCAGGCATCAGCACAGAGGACTGCCATGGCTCTAGCCGGGCAAGCTGACAATAGCGCACCTCGCCCAGATAATATATCGAGCTTTATAATGAGCGCAGAACGTGCCATGCAAGATAACGCGGTGGAGCCAAGACAGAATCGAACACGAGGACCTTTAAAAGTGCTCTGAGCGGAGGGGATTTTCTGTTTAGAGCCCGCTGACACCCACCTCCTCGCTCTCCCATATTTCCCCTTAAATGGAATTCCATCAATTACTGGGCAGCGGTGTTTGACAACTGCATTAAGCATGCTATCAGCGCGGCGGCAAACTCAATATCAGAGCTACGAGGGAGACTGGTGACAGCAAGCGGTGGGAGGATGACGGTGGAAAATACGCAGAATACCCCCCCCCCCCAACACACACACCTCCATCTCTGAAATCTCTTTGATAAAAACATTCACTCCCCCCCCTCCCCCCAACTCATTTGTTTTCCCAAAATCTCCCGATGGGGCGTTCGCGTCTCTCCAAGCCGATGGTGGAACGAGGACACAATCTCATCACATTCTTACCAGCTCAGTTAACCGGCGTAAAAATAATAGCCAATTCTGTTTGGCCGGCAAAAATAATGAGAAAGTCATTTCTCTGTTTTTATTTATTTATTCATTTTTACGGATTGCAGTTCTATTCTGATCGCGGCATGACAATTTTCTGGGATAAAAATACATTTTATTCCTTATTTCAATAAAAATACAATAGGAAGAGCGCTGAGCCTGCAAAGAATCTTCTATAGGGGCCCACGCACACCAGCCCCTGCGTGTTCTGCTCCGTATAATACAAATGCACTGGTATGCGTTATGTAAGGGTAGTACAATGAGTTGTTACAAATCATTGCGCTGTTTACTTTTTCTTTTCTTTTTTTTTTAATTTATTAAAATGTCACAAAATGAGTCCTTTAACCACTTCCTGTCCATAGGACATACCCGTACATCCTTGGATGGGAAGAGTGATATCTCAGCTATAGCAGCAATAATCAAGGTATCGTATTTTAGATCCAGAGATTCGCTACAAAGTAAATGTAATCAGAGCGGTTATACAGCCACAAAAGTAATTCAAGTGGCTATAGAGGCACTGGATTACTGTAGCACTTCTCTAGAGGGGGAGGGGAGCTAGTTGTTTTTTTTTTAGATAGAAAGGTAGCAGCCTGGGTGTGAGTCAGCCAGGTCAAATTAGGTCAGAGCTAAGGGCTCTGCAGATCAGTTCCCTGATACCTCCCCCTGCTCTGGAGACTTGAGAAGTGTCTATAAGGCAGTGGGCAGGGGTGAGAAGGGGCTGATCTGTATACTTAAGGGATCCTGACCAATCCCCAGGCAGGAGGCTTGACATGGGGTCAGGATAGCCCTTAAGTATGACTGTGCCTGCTCAGCAGCAGAAGAGTTGGGGTGGAAGATGAAGTGAGAAGCTGGGATGCAGAAGCCTGGGAGGGGGCCCAGTGGGAAAGGGCCTACCTCCAGACTGAAGCTGAAAGGAGGATCTCTCAACAACAGCAGTCCCTTGAGAGAGGACAGCCTGCACAGCAGGGAGGAGCCATTTTAGCGGAAGGCCTTAAGGCAGCTACCAACCCAACAAGTGAGTCAGAAAAGGGGAAAGGGAATTTGGCTGTGAAACCTTACTAGCCCTATCTGATTTAAAGAGACAGATTTTGGGTCCCTTAACCAGGGATTCACCCAGTACAGCTGGATTCATCTGGGGTCTGAGGTGGTACATCAGGAGAGGCTGGAGAGTTTTCCAAGAAGAAACTCTTTTTGCTGTATAGAGACTTGTAAATAGTTACTAAGGAGCTGTACTCAGCTGCAGTTCCCTTGGCCACCCCTCAACCCAACCCAAGTTCAATATCCCTTAAAGTGTTACTAAACCCCCAGCAGTAAAACCAGTCTGTATATGCAGTAAAGCATGCTTGTTATACTCACTGTGGAAGCTAAGGGGTTAATCATTTGTACTGTGTAAAAATGCTTTTTGATCCTGTCTTCTCTGATCCTCCCCTTCTTCCAGTGTCTCCCTTTTATCTCCTGATAAGACATGTCGTGTGGAGACACTGCACATGTTCAGTTTGGTGTGTATTGCTAGAGAGGTTTTTTTTTTTCCTTGGGAGAGTGCATATGATCAGCACAGGGCCAATCAGCACAGGTCAGACAGAGGTCAGGGGTTCTGCATCCTCCTAGAGAAAACTCCTCCTACAAGATTTAACCAGTGCCCTGCAGAACACTTATAGAAGTCCCAAGATTGATCTAACTGCTGATGAGAAAAGGTATTTTGCAGTTTATATTTACTAAAATAATTGCATTTCCATGTTGTGTGTACTTTGGGAGACCAGATATAGTGAATGCAGGGTCCTGGGTTTAGCAACACTTTAATAAAACAAAAATAAACCAAGCTCAAGGACTGTTTACTGCAGAATGTAAGTCTGTGATGCCTTGCTGTGATGCATGTTGCCTTGCTGTGAAGGACCATAGGGGGACCCAAATCTTCAACGACTCCTAAGGGGGTAGTGCTACATTACTTTTACGGAAGGCGGAAGGAGGTCCTGTCATGGAGCATGTAAAGGATTCCACGCAAATGCGAATGCACATGTAGGTCCAGCACACATATGTAAATAATGATCACACCACACATGAGGTATTGCCGCAAACATCAGAATGTGGGCAATAATTCTAGCCCCAGACCTCCCTTGTAACTCTAAACTGGTAGCCCATAAAGGCTTTTAAAGCATTACCTTGGAGTACGCAATTTTAATGCTTGACATGTTAGGTATCATCTACTCGGGGTAACGTCATCTTTTATACTTTATCAAAAACTTGGGCATTATAATGTGTTTGTGAGCACTGAAACTCATTAAAGTACATTTTTTCCAGAAAACCTGTGTTTGACAAACTGCAGTGCAAAGGTCGTGCAACATAAAAAATTTCAAGAGCAACTATTTCATTCACCAGGGTCTCTGCTTAAAAAAATATATAATGGATATCACATTTATAGGTAACGTTGATTCAGGGAATATCCGATTGCCTCTCGGGGGATCAGGAAGGAATTTTTTCCCCTGCAGGAGCAACTTGGTTCATGCTTTGCTGGGTTTGTTTGCCTTCCTCTGGATCAACTGTGGGTGTAGAATTATAACTTTTTTTTTTCTATGGTTGAACTGGATGGACATTTGTCTTTTTTCAGCCAAACTAACTATGTGTTTGGGGTATCTAAGTAATTTTTTAGCAAAATACTTATTTTTACATGAAAAAAATGTCAGAATTGACCTGGACTGGAACTGGTCATTCTATGCCCACAGTGTTTTGCAATGTACTGTGGTGCTTTGTAATGCATTATTGCACAGACATGCAGCATTGTTGCACAGTATACACCATGGCACATGTATGGTGGAAACAGAGCACACAAATATAAATTGCTGCGATTATTCTATGCTACATATGCAGTTCAGGTCCAGGTAAATTTTTCTTTGGTTCCTTACTTCAATGCCAATATTTCTGCTAGCATTCCCACCATCCTCTCAGTACTGCCAGGGGAGATCCTCCACCTCTATCATGTCACAAGTGCAACTGTAGTCCTATTTGCTTAAAAAGTCCTTAGGCTCCATGTACACTGCAGCTGATAAACTGACATTCAGGAGCTTTTCTGCGTTTTTCAGCAGCCCCTGAACCCTCCTTTATGTTTTCATATATGTCCACATTGTTGTTTACAGGCATTTACAGGCAGTTGAGTTTACAGTCGTTTTTTTGAACGCACCAAACTTGCGATCAGGAGTAGATTTTATCACGCTTGTAAACACGGCTAACCGCGTTTATAAGTATTTGCGTTTAGAAGCATTTTTTTAACTGTTCCATGCCCAGATGCTGTCCAGAGCCTTTATTCATCATCAGAAATGCATGCAAAGCGTTTTCCATGTATTCAAATGGACCCGGTACACCAGTGCAGTTAGTTTCAGGTTTTGCATGAAGGAAAAAATGGTAGAACGTTCCGCATTATGTTCATGATGGGATCCATAGTGAATACAACCAGAAAAGACAGGTCATCTCAACACATACTGCTCTCTCTGCTTCTGCTCTCTCTATTTCTCTCAAAATGTCTGAAATAGTTAATTATTCACTGTTTTTCAGTGCATTCTGGGACGGTCTCCTGAGGTTATCTTTAAAAAAATGCTTCTAAACGCAAATGCACATAAATGCGCATAAACGCGGTATGAAAACAGACTTTTTTTAACCTACGTTTTTCAGCAGTTAGTTTCCATCGTTCATAAGTGTTTTCCAAATGTCCCGTGTACATGAGCCCTTACAGTATTTGTTTGAATTAAATGGGCTTAGCATCAGATATATTATTTACTGTTAAGTACATTCATAGTAAGTAACATGTCAGTGTAACACTTCCAGATATTTATTACCCCTCACCATGATCACAGTACTCCCCCTGATGCCTTCATCTGCTCTCCTCTCCAGAAGGATGGCACCATCTTTGTTCAGGTATCATCAATTGTCACCATCATCTTCCTGGACTGGAATGCTGGCTCAGAGATGACACAATTATGTCAATTCTGGTGCCTGTGCAGTTCTTGGCTGTGTTCACAAATGTCTGACACAGATCAACCCCTGCAGCAGCCTCTCAACTTGTGCTTCAAAGTCACAACATTGCTAATCACTGGGGATGAAGAGACTGAGGAAATGCTTTCTTCTTCCTGCAGCAGAATGATGAAATCATCTCAGCCTTGGCAAAGCCATTTGGCTGGAATCCAAGGACAGCTGTCGTTGCAGTAACAATACAAGCTTTGCTGCAACACACGGCATTGCATGTTAGGTGCATCAGTGTGACACTTTGCTACTTATTAAGTGTTCTTACATGGCAAGACCACTTACTGTTATCTCACATATATATTCTTATTATTATGGCCAAATTTACCACCCTAACTCCTCCCACAGTTTTTACACTACATAGACAGTAATATACCGAATTGTGCGGATTGTTCCCGATTGGTGTGCTATTACTTTGTGGAACATTTCGCCGAATGGTTCACAAAATATCAGCGTTTTTGTGGTGAAATTGGTCCCATAGGAATGAATGGCGGAATGTTCAAAACTAGAGTGGGAGCTGACAAAAGCTAGAGTGTGAGCTGAAAAATCAGGACATGATTTCTAAACTGCCATCACTCCCTCATTTTCAAGCCCACCTACGCAAATCTTATATCAAAACGTTCAGCTATCCCTGCTGCCACTAAAAATGTCCACAGCTAAGCCATAGTCCTGAAAGTTTTCACAATATGACCTTTTTTTTGCAACTCACTCCTCCCATTGACATTCATTGAAACTCCACTCTAGCCACCTCAAATTTGAAGGCCAATTTCTAAACTGTGACTGTGCCTTCATTTTTAATATTTCAGAGACATACTATGAATCAAAATGTAGGTCTGGGTCTTGTGATTCTCATAATATACAGCTCTTCAGTGTAGGATTTATAATTTTTAAACTACAACCGTTTGAAGATGGCAACTGCCAGTGAAGTGAGCAAGTTGGAGCAGTTTGTTTTTAACTTCTCTTGTCTGCCCTTGCTGTAGAGTGAGTTGCCATAGGAACCCAGGTGTGTGAGCAGCCAGCAGAGTGACAAAAGCTAGAGTGTGAGTTGTAGACTACTGGTGGAGGCAAGAACACTTCACACAATTTCCCCAGAAATTGTAGCTTTTCTAGTTCTGAATTGTTCTGCCCATACCTGAATAAATGCAGTTTAGTGTACATCACAGCAGATGTGCATTGCAGCACATTGCAATACAAGGCAACATGCTAATGTGCATACACCATTCAGAATGAATGGCACCGTGCTACACCAAAGCAGTTAGGCCTCATTCATGCACACTGGGCCGTTTGTGAACTGTTGTCTCCTGGCAGGTTCAAAAATGAACCTAGCCCACATTTTTGCAAATGCGTTTAGGCGCATCAAGCACTTGGATGTATAGTTGTGTTCAAATCAATAGCAATCAGACATCACTAACCTGATCAGACACTGTTTTTGGTAGAAATGATATTTCTACATGGCAAATAATTTACTAGCAGGTGTAGTAGAGTCATAGAAATCCAACAGACCCAACAGTCATGACATGCATGCTGCAGATTCTGTGTAATTGAATCACTAATTGAAAGGGGCATGTTCAAAATAATAGCAGTGTGGAGTTCTATTAGTGAGGTCATTCATTCTTTGAAAAACAGGTGGCAATTATTGCCCTTATTTAAGGAAGGAAGGCAACAAATGTTGTACATGCTGGTTACAGTGCATTTCTCTCTGAAATTCTGAGGAAAATGGGTCGTTCCAGACATTATTCAGAAGAACAGCGTACCTTGATTAAAAAGTTGATTGGAGAGGGGAAAACATATAAAGAAGTGCAGAAAATTATAGGCTGCTCAGCTAAAATGATCGCAAATGCTTTAAAATGGCAACCAAAACCTGAAAGACGTGGAAGAAAGCGAAAAAAACTACCATTGGAATGGATAGAAGAATAGCCAAAATGGCAAGGACTCAGCCAACAATCAGCTCCAGGAAGATCAAAGAAGGTCTGAAGTTACCTGTGAGTACTGTTACAATTAGAAGACGCCTATGTGAAGCCAAGCTATCTGCAAGAAGCCCCCGCAAAGTCCCACTGTTGAAAAAAAGACATGTGCTGAAGAGGTTACAATTTGCCAAAGAGCACATTGATTGGCCTAAAGAGAAATGGCGCAACATTTTGTGGACTGATGAAAGTAAGATTGTTCTTTTTGGGTCTAGTGGCCGGAGACAGTTTGTCAGACGACCCCCGAACACTGAATTCAAGCCACAGTACACTGTGAAGACAGTGAAGCATGGTTGCGCAAGCATCATGATATGGGGATGTTTCTCATACTACGGTGTTGGGCCTATTTATCACATACCAGGGATCATGGATCAGTTTGAATACATCAGAATACTTGAAGAGGTCATGCTGCCTTATGCTGAAGAGGAAATGCCCTTGAAATGGGTGTTCCAACAAGACAACAACCCCAAACACACCAGTAAACGTGCAACATCTTGGTTCCAGACCAACAAGATTGACGTTATGGAGTGGCCAGCCCAATCCCCAGATCTTAATTCAATAGAAAACTTGTGGGGTGACATCAAAAATGCAGTTTCTGAGGCAAAACCAAGAGATAGAGAAGAACTGTGGAATGTAGTCCAATCATCCTGGGCTGGAATACCTGATCACAGGTGCCAGAAGTTGGGTGACTCCATGCAACACAGATGTACAGCAGTTCTCAGAAACAGTGCTTATACAACTAAATATTAATGAAGTGATTCAAAGGAAAGCAAAATCTTCAAACATTTTTCAGTTTATATAGTGAATGTTTGAGTTTGTAAAGAAGAATACAAACACTGCTATTTTTTTTGAACAGTCTAATATTCACTTTTCTTCAATTTTTTTAGAGGAACAACACAAATTTGATATATTTTTCTTCATGTTTTGATTTGGAATAGAATGTGTAGTGTTCCCAATGCATGTGTGTGTATGGAAATAAAAGCTATTAGAAGGATTTTCAACTTTATTCACTTTTTTCAACACACTGCTATTATTTTGAACATAACTGTATATTCATTTCATTGGCCAAAACATTAATGTATTCTGGCCACTGTAATAAAAAAAATACGATTCTGCCCGCGATTTGAAATGCCTAAGTGTGAATTAAATCTCAATGCCCTCTATGTTAGCCTATATGTCCGTGCACACATAGGAGTTTTATTATTATTATTATTATTATACAGTATTTATATAGCGCCAGAAAGGTTTGCTCAGCGCTGTACATTATAGTGGGGGACAGTACATGAAACAATACAGTAACAATACAATACACGAGGGGTTCCAGGGCCCTGCTCTTTCTAACTTACAATCTAGTTTTATAGTTTAGAAGCAGAAATAAAAAAATCACGCCAAAATGCCCATAAATGCATTTAGCACGTGAGCATTTTTTTTATTTCAGTGGCCAGAATAAATTAATGTTTTGGCCAATGAAATCTGAGGATTTGAAAATGCGCTGTGAAAATGTGAAAGCTTGCATTCGCGTGTTCAGGTGCCAATCACGTGGGGCGTTTTTTGCTGAAATGATTGGCACCTGAACATGCAAATGCGCATTTTCACATTTTTTTACAGCACAATTTCAAATTGCGGGCAGAGTTGCGGCGATTCAGAACGTGATTTGAAACGCCTAAGTGTGAATGAAGCCTTAGAGGCAGAAAAAAAAGTCAAATGCCTGTAAAGCAGGTGTTTTTGAGCTCAAGAGTGCATGGGTTGCTACACATTGTGGTAAAGCGTGTGATAATAAGTGCATTACCAGGATGACATGGTGTGAATTGGCCCTCGAGGAGAAATCTTTTTTGGAAAATGATACATTTGTGACATGTCAGGAATATATTCATGTGGGCTTGTAAAGTTGCTGAAAGGTCTGCTGTACAGTTCATTACACACCAGATGCAATCTCTAATCAGACGGAAAGTAATCAGACCTGCACTAGCACAGGAGGAAGGATTGGCAGAAAGTCAAGCGCTAGGTGTTCCATGTCATTGGTGGTCAGTTTGACTTGCTCATATCTTAGGCCTTGAGGATAGGTAAGGCTAGGTTCACATCTATGCAGTTTGCATTTGATCTGTTTCTGCAGTGTGTTTTGCTTTGTGTTTTGTTGCACATGCGTGTTTTTTTTTCTTGTTGCTAGGCAGATTTAAAAAGCAAAATGCATCAAAAATGCATCAGAAATGCCGCAAAAATGCAAAACATGCTTTCTGCAGCATTTCCATTGAAGTCTATAACAACTTTTTGCGATCAGAAAAGTCCCTAACCCTTTTCAAAAAACGCACTGTATGAAAATGCAAAGATGTGAACGTGTCCCATAGGAAATCAAGTTAAATGGACTGTAGTGCATTTCTGGAAGACGCTTAGGTGTGAACCTAGGGTGATTCCCACATGGAAGAAAAATATATTTGAAATATATTTTAAAAATATTCTTCCTAAATATATTGCCATATATTTGAAATACTACAATTTTGGGCATATTCAATATATTTGAAAATATTTTTCAATAAATATATATATATATACTGCATGTTGAAATGCGTTTTTATTACAAAATATATGAAAAATATTTTTAAAAATACATTTCAAATATACTGCATGTCTTTAAAAATCCAAATCTAGATTTTTGGAATGCATTTACAAATATATGTAAAAATATGTTAAAATGACTTTTTTATATGTTAAAAAATATCTGAAGAATATATTTAAAAAATATATATATACTTTTTTTATTATTATTATTTTTTTTATTGAAATAGATTTTGAAATATATTGAATATGGCCAAATATGTGGCACTATATTTGGGAAGAATATTTTTTAAATATATTTAAAATATATTTTTCTTCCATATGGGAAGGAAGTGTTTGCTGAGCTAACAGAGTTCAGGCAGAAGTTAGGAGGTAGGGCACAGACTACATATGGAACAAATTTCAGTCTCACCTGCTTACATGGCTCCTTAGGCCTACACTAGAGCAATCTACCCAACAGCAAGCAGTATGTACTTAGATCTTAGCTGTAATGTTAATACGTCTCCTGCGCCCCTCCTAACGATGCAGAATTTAGCAAAAATAATTGCGGGTGAATTACAGGAATACAATTCCATTAGCAGGTTTGGTTTTGTTGGCAGGACTCACGCAGATTGTTAAATGTCACACTTTCCCTCGGATCAAGAGATTCATATTTCAAACAGCACATCTCTCTCGGTGTCAACAAAAGGAGAGAAATTAGTCTTTAGCAGAAGGCTTTTCACAGCGAGTCGCCAACACCCGCCATGGTGGTGTAAAGGGAAAATATTCAGGGCAGATGCCAATGACCCCAAAATAGGGCTGAATAGCCCACCGCATGATGAAGGCTGAGCCTAAGTGCAGAATTTCGCTGGCTCCTTCCACTCCCGCCGAGAATGGAATCTATTTAAACACAACTGCACGGCTGTCACCCACACAGTCCTATTTAAAGCAAATACATGTTCCCTTTACAGGGAAGCCCTATCCACCTGTGATGGCAGGAGTTGAACACACAGCCATTGTTTGTGATGCTAGGAAGGCGTGTTTATATGGAGACCTTTATACTGTTACTTCAACATGCAAGTGCTTGAAGAAGCCATCTTGAAACTTTTTACTATGGAGGCACACTGACAAAATGTGTGCCTGGCAACGCTGAGGTCCTGGGCTGAACTCTGGTGGGATATTTAAAAAAAAAAATCTGTATTCAATAAATCTGTTTTTATGCAAGCAATGCAAGTGTATTTGACTTGTAAATCAGAGTTGGGAAGGAAGCAGCAGCACAAGAAGCCAGTCAGTTATGCTGCAGTGCCGCTTTTCCGCTTTTCATGGGATACTGGGCTGCACCCACGACCTTAAAGGGTACCTCCGGTTATAACGCCACTTTGATGATATTCACCTATCCTGGGCTGTTTTCCTGTACCACCTTAAAGAGGGATTCCTGGCAGACCTAAATTGATTAAATACACTGCGCATTATCTTTGCGCATCTGGTGAGTGCGCATTTTATCTATTTATCGCCACTAACAGAACTGGTCAGAGAGGCCACCAAGAGGCCTACAACAACTCTGAAACAGTTGCAGGAATTTATGACAAAGAGTGGTCATTGTGTGCATGTGACAACAATATTACAAATTCTCCATAAATGTGGCTTGTATGGGAAGGCTGCAAGAAAAAAGCCACTCCTCAAGAATGGCCACATGTATTCACAAATGAGCTTTGCCAGAAAGCTCCTTGAAGATTCTGAGGGCACATAGAAAAACGTGTTCTGGTCAGATGAGACTAAAATTTAATTATTTGGCCTCAACACTAAGACCCCATGTACACGGGACACTTCTGAACGATGGAAACTGACTGCTGGAAAATGTAGGTTACAAAAAGTCTGTTTAGCTGCGTTTGCATAAGGTGTTTATGCGCGTTTGCGTTTAGAAGCATTTTTTAAAGATAAGCACAGGAGAACCTCCCAAATGCCCAGAATGCACTGAAAAGTGGTAAATTATTAACTATTTCAGTTTCAGAGAAATACAGAGAGTAGAAGCAGAGACAGCAGTATGTGTTCAGATAATTAGGTATGAGTTGCTCATTAATATTTCTTTTGTTTCCAAGGGCGGGAAAGGTGACTGGTGGAGTGAGTCATTAAGGCCACCTGGCAGGGGGTCTTCATGAGGAATTTGAGGTGTGAATGGTCATTAACATATCTTTTGTTTCCAAGGGTGGGAGAGGTCTGAGGTGTGAATTGGTCATTACAATGTGTGACAAGCTTGGAAGGAACATCCTGTGTTCAGTGTTTTGTCCATTTGAGTGCCTTAAAAACACTTTGCATGCATTTTTCATGATGAAAAAAGGCTCTGGACAGCATCGGGAACTGGAAGAGTTAAAAAAAATGTTCAAATGCAAATGCTTATAAACACGATTTGCCGCGTTTAACCACGTTTACAAGCACTTTGCGCTTGAAACGCTGATAAAATCGACTGCTGAACGCAAGTTTTCTGCGTTCAAAAAAACTACTGTAAACTCAACTGCCTGTAAAAGACTGTAAATGAAGATATGTACATGGACACATAGGAAAACATTAGGGTGAGTTCAGGGGCTGCTGAATAAAATGCTGAACAGCTCCTAAACGTGCGTTTATCAGCTGCAGTGTACATGCGCCCTAAATGATATGTCTGGTGGAAATCCAATACAGCTCACCATCCAAATAACACCATTCCTTATATTGTACAGCGCTGCGCAAACTGTTGGCGCTATATAAATCCTGTATAATAATAATATTAATTCCTACAATAAAGCATGGTGGTGGTAATATCCTGTTATCGGGGTGTTTCTCTGCAGCAGGGACTGGAGCATTTGTCAGGATAGAAGGAAAAATGGATGGGGCAAATTACCATCAAATTCTTGAGGAAAATCTGCTGCCGTTGTCAGTGGGAAGAAGGTTTACCATTCAACATGACAATGACCCAAAGCACACAGCAAAAATGACCACACAGTGGTTGAATGAGAAAAAGGTGAATGTCCTTGCATGGCGTAGTCAGAGCTCAGACTTAAACCCCATTGTAATCTGTGGAATAACTTGAAGGCTACAGTATACAAATAGTCATCATCATATTTAACTAAACTTGAGCAGTTCTGCAAAGAAGAGTGGGCAAGTATTGCAAAATGTAGATGTACAATGTTAGTGGAGACATATCCCAATAGACTAAAGGCTGGAATTAAAGCAAAAGGTGGTAAGACAAAAAATTGACACAAGGGGATGACCTTTTTTTCAACTCCGTGATTCTGTTATTGAATTTTTTTTTAAAAAATTCCGACATGTTGATGTTATATCTTTCACTTGGATGTTATAAGTTACGCTGAGTAAATACAGCTGGATAAAACAAACAAATACCCGGAAATTCCACTTTAAAGTGTATGTAAAGCTAAAACACATTTTTTTTTGATAGCGTAAGAAACAACTATGATCCAGGGGCGGACTAACCATTTGGAAACTCGGGCACTGCCCGAGGGCCCGGGGTCAGTAGGGGCCCCATGAGATGCCCCTGGTACCTTTTTCATAGGCTTTTTTGAGTTTGGGCAAGGACACAGGGGCCCCATGATCCCCTATTGCCCGGGGGCCCCATGAGTTGTCAGTCCGCACCTGCTATGACCCCCTTTTTTTTGGTGTTTGTGTCCTATCAGAGAGATTTATCTTAACTTCCTGTCCCAGACAAACAGCAGGAAATAAAAAGTTCTTTTCCAGAACAAGGGAAAATTCTCTTCAAGGCTCGAGTATAAAAGCTTTATTTCTGTATTTCACTGGAGTGTCCCATATTGAAGAAAAATATATTTGAAATACATTTTGAAAATATTCTTCCCAAATATATTAACATATACTTAAAATGCTACAATTTTGGCCATATTCCACATATTTCAAAATATATTTCAATAAATATATATATATATATACATTTCAAATATACTGTATGTCTTTAAAAATACAAATCTACATTTTTGTAAAAATATATGTTAAAATTACTTTTTTATGTGTTAAAAAAATCTGAAGACTATATTTAAAAAAAATATATTTGTAAAAATATTTTTCATATATTTTGTAATATATAAAATACGTATTTCAACATGCAGTATATATATATACTATATATGTATATGTGGGCAGCACAGTGGTTAAATGGTTAGCACTTCTGCCTGCCAGCACTAGGGTCATTGGTTCAAATCCCAGCCACAGCACCACCTGCCTCGAGTTTGCATGTTCTCCCTGTGCCTGCGTGGGCCTCCTCCGGGTACTCCAGCTTCCTCCCACACTCCAAAGACATTCTGGTTGGTTAATTGGTTCCTGTCTAAATTGCCCTAATATGTGTATGTATGAATGTAAGTTAGGGACCTTAGATTGTACACCCCTTGAGGGTTAAGGACTGATGTGAATGTACAGTATATATGTGTAAAGTGCTGCATAAATTGACAGCGCTATATAAGTACCTGAAATAAATAAATATATATATATACTGCATGTTGAAATTCATTTTTTATATATTACAAAATATATGACAAATTTCTAAAAAATATATATTTTTTAAATATATTCTTCAGATTTTTTTTAACATAAAAAAGTCATTTTAATATATATTTTTACTTATATTTGTAAATGCATTCCAAAAATGTAAATTTATACAGTATATTTGAAATGTATTTTTAAAAATAGCTTTCATATATTTTGTAATAAAAACGCATTTCAACATGCAGTATATATATATATTTATTGAAATATATTTTGAAATATATTGAATATGGCCAAAATTGTAGCATTTCAAATATATGTTAATATATTTTGTAAGAATATTTTTTAAATATATTTCAAATATATTTTTCTTCCGTGTGGGGTACCTTTAAGGAAAACTGAAATTTCCTATCTATTTTTATCATTTCCTCCCCATCCTTCCACCGAACCCACCCAGAAACATTCGCACAGCAGGGTAGCCTGACAGATTATTTGTGACTGACATATGTAAAAAGAACAATTCATCTTCATTATCAGTTTATACAAGTGTCACATCTGGAGTTTGATAAATAGACGTCATTAGCATCCTCATTTTTACAGCCAGCCGTTTTATCACAATAATGGGAATGATGAAAATTAATACACTTGCACAATCACAGCCCGCAAGAAAGATGCGTGAGGGCAGATGTCGTCCTTCTTGCCCTGTAGCGCTCTATAATACGGATTTGAAGAAACAGTAATCCCAAAATAATTAGCTGCTAGAAAAAGCAACACTAACAAACATTCACAGGTTTGTAGAAAAATACATACATCTGGACAGAAACTGACATATCTGACCTTTATATGATGCAGAGTGTCTGTGTATGACTGCGCCCTCTACACAGTCTGACTACACTGGACATTGCATTCCATAAAATAACAGACCTGGTCAGACATGCCCCCTCACTTCCTCCGTGTAAAGCTGGCCATAGGTGAGAAGAAAATTGTCCAAAATTCTGTTTGAAATGCACGCTCGTTCGACTTTTTAATGTAGTGGGCTCATGCGATTCTCAAAATGAAGGAGGAGGGAGGGAGTGGGCTGTCATTTACCACCGTGTATATTTTGAAATGTGAGTAGTAGAATCGATCAAGAATAACATGATTAATCATAGTGTGCATGAGCATGAGCGTTTATTCTGTAATTAATCGACAAAAATTATACCTTTTGTGTTGTGCACCAATTACAATATGTTGACAAGTGGGGGAAAAAACTTGTATCGATGGCATTATCATACACTTGTTCAACAGGTCTTTATCAAATGCGAACAAATTTTCAAATGATTTTCTGCTCATCTATGTCCAGCCTAGGGGGTGTGGCTGTTACTAAGCTCTGCCAGCACAGAGCACTGGGGTGAGAGTGCAATGATCACCTCCGAAAGAAAAGGACACGTTAAAGTGATACTAACCACGCACTGTTTAACTACTTGCCTACAGGGTACTTTTACCCCCTTCCTGCCCAGGCCAATTTTCAGCTTTCAGCGCTCTCACACTTTGAATGACAATTGCGCGGTCATGCAACACTGTACCCATATGGAATTGTTATCATTTTTTTTCCACACAAATAGAGCTGCTTTCTTTTAGTGGTATTTAATCGCTGCTGGGTGTTTTTTATTTTTTGCTCTGTAAAGGAAAAAAAGAACAAAAATAAAAAAAAAGGTTTTTCTTTGTTTTTATTATAAAATTTTGCAAACAGGTAAATTTTCTCCTTCACTGATGTGCGTTGATGCAGCTGCACTGATAGGCAGCACTGATGGTCACTGATGAGGCAGCACTGATACGGAGCACTGATGGGCCCTGATAGGCTGCACTGATGAGGCGGCACTGGTGGGAATTGATGAGCAGGCACTGATGATTCTGTACTGATATGTAGCACTGATGGGCACTGACAGGCGGCACTGACTGACGGTACTGACTGGCGGTACTGATGGGCGGCACTGCTAGGCAGCACAGATGGGTGGCACTGATGGGCACTGAGGGGTACCACTGCTGGGCAGCACTGTTGGTAGCCACTGCTGGGCACTTTTGGGGCTGCACTGATAATCAGTGCCTTGACTATCTGTAGAGATGTCCTCAGTCAGAGATGTCACAGTATGAGGAAAGCACTGCTGTTATCGGCAGTACTCTCCTCATACTGTGACAGCATGAGCACAGTGCTGCCGATAACCAGCAACTATATTTACTTTGTGATTAGCTGTGTCATTGGACACAGCTGATCTGATCACGTGGTAAAAGGCTGCTGTGATTGGCCTTTTACCTTGTCATGTGATCAGCTGTAGGACACAGCAAGGAAATAATGTCACCAGCACACCGAGGATCACCAATATGGGTCCAAATTGGTTATCCTCGGTGTGCTGGTGACATTTTTTCCTTGCTGATTTTGTTTGGTTCCAGCCGACGGTCACTGCAGCACCCACTTATACACACAGCAATTTTTAATGCAGGAACGTGTGCGTTTGGATTATACACTTACGTAAGACACAGCAATCACACATAGCGCTAGGTTTGCACTGCTGGGGGCGTGTTCTGGGAGGACGTCATATGACACCCACCCAGAACTAGACAATTGCGCTGTAGCTGTCATTCACAGTACCTTTTTCCTAATTGATATACAGCTGTCACATGACCCAGCTCTCTCCCAGTCTGTCTGCAGGGAAAAAGTGTCAGGAGGAGCTTCAAGTCTTCTGCTGCTTGTCACATGTTCAAAATAAAAAAAAACATCCTTTGGCATACAGAGTAAAAATAAAATAATATCAATAAACTGTTTTAAATTGTCATACAAATATATATTTTGAATAATATCTTTAATATTTTTTGGCAGTAACATGGCGTGGGCAGATTTCTCCCAATCAGCCTGTGTCTTAGAATAACAGGGAGGTGAAGACTCCATCAATCAATCACCCCTATTGTGTTTAGCTGGTTAGTGGGCATGGAGAAGGATGGAGGGAGTGGCCTGTCATTTACCACTGTGTATACGCCCACATGTGTGACTCTCTATGGGCTGCTCAGATGTAATAAGAAGGAAATGCTCAGGGTAGAAATACACTGAAAACTGATCATGTGACTTAGCTGCCAACACTGCTCTGTAAAATCCTCAACTGCAGTGGGGAGATGGACAGGAGGGGGAGACAGAGAATAACAGGATCAACCAGGTGTTTTGCATAATACAGAAAACAAATCCCATAGTGAATGAGTAAGAATGAAGAGCATGTAATACAGCATTTATTGATAGTTTTTAATGCTGTGGGTGTATTGACACTTTAAGGCAATTCCAACAACACGTGGGGGTAAAGAGATAAAAAGGCATGAGACTTCCAATTCAGCCTTAAAGGTATATTCTCACAAAAACTACAATTGTTTTTATTTTACTACACTCAGATGACGTAGCATACCTGTTAACTTGCTTTAATTTCCACCCTAGGAATCATCTTTGCTGTCCTGCCAGCTAATGTCCCTTAATTGATAAGTTCCATGCCTTCTGAATGGCTGTATGTTCAAGAAGAACTACCACAAATACAAAAATAATAAAAGCCAAATAAAAGATAAAAAAAACAGCTGTTGCTGCAACATTCAACGTGAAGATTTACTTTCTTTCTGCTGTCCTCAGTCTGTTGGCCAGCATCCTTCAACCCACTTCCTCTAAGCCAGTGTTTCTCAACTCCAGTCCTCATGGACCCCCAACAGGTCATGTTTTCAGGATTTCCCTCAGATGAAACAGCTGTGGTAAATACTAAGGCAGTGAAACTGATCAAATCACCTGTGCAAAATAATGGAAATCCTGAAAACATGACCTGTTGGGGGCCCATGAGGACTGGAGTTGAGAAACACTGCTCTAAGCCAAGGTCTTTCTGGGTCCATCCCAGCCTGTGACTGGAGAGTGAAAGAAAAAGCAGCACAGCGATGAGCTCATCTCTCTGTCACTCTCCTCTCTCCTGCTAACAGCATGCTTCGTGTCAGTATATACAGTATACATTGCCTCCTTGTATTGCTTTTTCCTCTCACACTCCAGCCCCACTGTATAGGAATTACAGGAGAGGTAATATCAGGTCACATTCAGGAACTTATACTACTTGCATGTAGGAAATATATTTATTGATGTATTATTGATTACAGAGCTGCATTTCTTTGTTTCTGTTCTATCTACAGTTCAGCTTTACCAGTTATGCTGGGAGGGATAAAAAAAGAAGAGAAACATAAGGATTTGAAATTCTCACTTCCTGGGAAATACAGACAGCTATAAAAATCTTGCTAAGAGGTCCAGATACAACTTTATTCCATTAAAAGTCAGGGGTAAAATCCACAATGTATTTAACACATTTTTGAGGTCCAAGATGTAGTGTGCTTGACTAACAAAAATGTGAACAAACCAGAAGTGGACTGTGTAGCAATCATGCCCACAGAGATGGATGCGGTTCAACCATTTTGGCTCCAACCTCCATCTTGGCAAAGGATCATCCATCTTGTACAAACATATCTCCCCTCATTCTCCCCTTCCCTCTCTGAGAGTCACAGTGACATTTGGTCAGTGTGTGTTGGAAGTGTCACAGGCTGGCCAGGGCACAGCTCCGAGCTATAAACCATCTCTGAGCTGGCTGCCAGGCGGGCTGGGAAGCTGAGCAATCTGGCACCTCATAAAAAGATAACCCAAGCCTTCCCCTGAGTTCAAAGACATTCCAGAGGAGTAAGAAGCTAGATAACACTTTTAAAATCCATTTTTTTCCCTATGTCTCATATCTTGGAACATGAGAGACTTACATAAAAACCAGACCTATCTTCAGATTGCCCACAATCAGACAAATCATTTGATAGGTCACACTCTCTGACTGGAATACCTAGGAAAGCAGAAAATTACATCTCTTGAACCTTTCAAGTATGTATTTCATATTTCATATGTAACCGTTCCTCAGATGCATCTGCATATTAAGCTACCCGCGGGTGGAATGTTACTCGTGCCTAGGAAAAGTTATGAGCCAAAATATGAGCTATGAGAGATTTTGGTTCTAGTTTGGGTCTCCGCCCAGACAATCCCTCCCCAAATGAGGCATTGGTCCTTGGCATCAGAGACACCCCCTGCTGGGGGACAACAATATAGGCTGTCAGGCCTAAGAGAAGAAGTTGAACAATTCTCCCGTTTAACATCAGAACCAACTTGGGAGATGGCCCTTTTGCTCTGAAACTTGATCTTAACCCAAGGCTGATTGGCAAGTACTTTAACCCTTTAACCTCCTTTTTGTTACCTCTTTGCTGTGCTATTGTTCTCTTTGTATTTATATATATATTGGTTACATCTTTTTTTTGTAAATATTTTTATTGCACCCTTTTAGTAATAAATCTTTCTTTCTGAAAGTGTTGAACTGTTTCTATAGCTCGTTAATGCAACTTACGAATTCCTGCCTCTAAAAGAGCGCTACTGTGTTTGTTTAACCCTCTGTATAACCTGTCTGTGGTGACAGCGCTATACAGACGATTATCTCAACCATCATAGTGTTATTGCTGATATTGCCGAGTTTCCTCTTTCTCTGTACAAAAAAGAGGTGGTGGCAGTGTGAAGGGTTAATTGTGTAATTAACTTGACCCAGTAACAATCGCATTCAGGCTGCCGGTACATCGATTTGTGGTCCATTAGCTGGAAAATCGTTGTGCAGGGTGCAGCTGGGCATGGCATTGTTACGCACATGACATCGCGGTTTCAGATTGGCTAGTCCTTCGGTCACGAGTTTAGTGAGAAGGTCAGGGGTCTGACGCGCGATCGTCACAGACTGGACCTACAATGATATTTTTTCCCAGTGTGAATTACAAGCACATGCCTTTTCAGTAGCTTGTATGGGCCCCCAAAACACGTTGCCCACTTTTTGGATTGTACTCCTGGTGTCTAATGGAATAAAGTTGTATCTGGACCTCTTACATTACACTACAAGCCAAAGAAATTTTGGAGATCCTCTGGGTGTAGATGCTGCCTGCTGGGGAACCAGATAATTTCCATCAATATCTTAACTACTTCCCATCCGACCCATGTACATAAACGGCCAGACAGGAGCAGTGCCTAAGCGGGTCGCCGTTTATAAATGTCCCCCACAATAACTGCCTATGTGCGCTCCCTGGGAGTGATCTGGTGCCTGCTGTGTCCTCTGGACACAGCAGAACACAGATCGCTGTACGGGACCTCTGTTTGAGGTCCCGATTCATGTGATCCCTGATTGGCCAATCAGTGATCACATGAATAGTAGTAAGCAAGATGTTTCGTCCTGACATCATTGCTTACTACTTGTGAAATCTGTGAATGATCACAGAGGTCACATGGTACAAGGCTATTCACAACAGCCTTGTACCATGTGACAAGCTGTAACCAATCACAGCTCCCACAGTATTTCTCAATGGTTGCAAGAATGCAGCCAGAGAGAAGGAGAAATGATTGCTTTTACTGCCTTTATGGGTGTAAAAGCAATCAGTGTAAAAAAAGAAAAAAAATCTTCATCACCCCCCATAAGTAGTACAGTGTCACTATGGTGACACTACTGCTAGGGTGACAGTATGTTAAAAAAACAAAAACAAATAATAATATAGAAAAAAAATAAAAATGGAAAACAATTTTTTTTTAATTATAATTTTTGGTTATAAACTAATTTGGGTTATTTTTTATTTTACGAAAGAGATAGCTGAATACATATTGGCCAACATTTATGAAGAAAGATTATTTATTTCCCAAATTTTATAAGAAAAAAAACTTTTTTTTTTCAAAATGTTTGGATTTTTTAATTTATATAGCAAAAAAATAAAAATCCCAGTGGTGAATAAATACCACCAAAATAAAGTTTTATCTGTCTCAAAAAAATGCTAATAAATTCATATGGGTACAGTGTTGCATGACCGCGCAATTGCCATTCAAAGTGTGATAGCGCTGAAAGCTAAAAATTGGCCTGGACAGGAAGGGGGTGAAAGTGTCCGGACTTGAAGTGGTTAAGATTACAATACCAGCAAGATAATTCAAGGGGTTCAGTGCTATTTTTCTGCTTTCATCAACAGCAATAAAACCCTGAAATGTGATTTAATCCTTCCCCACTTCATTCCAAAATAAAATATATAAAAATATAGTTTGCGTTCCACTTAAAATTTCTGATCAGTGTTATCAACTTCTAATCGCTGTCACAGCAGAAATACAAGGACAGGGCTGAGATGACTTAGGCTGGCCATACATTATACAATTTTCCGGTTCAATTTCCTTTAGATTTACCTTTAACTATGTAGTGCAAGGGCCTGCCTGATACAAACTGAAAGTGTTTAGGTGTCACCTCATATTACTGTATATGGTTTTGGTAAATCTAAAGGAAAATTGTATAATGTATGGCCAGCCTAAAACAAATTGTTATCTACCTGTCTCTTACCTGCAGCTCTGGCAGTATCATATTGCAGGCCCTGTCACTACCCACATGGAAGAAAAATATACTTGAAATATATATTAAAAATATTCTTCCCAAATATATTGACATATATTTTAAATGCTACAATTTTGGCCATATTCAGTATATTTCAAAATGTACATTCAATATATTTCAAAATCTGAAGAATATATTTTAAAAAATACATATATTTTTAAAATATATATTTTTTAAATATAATCTTCAGATTTTTTTTAACATATAAAAAAGTAATTTTAACATATATTTGTAAATGCATTACAAAAATGTAGATTTGTATTTTTAAAGACATACAGTATATTTGAAATGTATTTTTAAAAATATTTTTCATATATTTTGTAATAAAAACACACTTCAATATAAAGTATATATATATATATATATATATATATATATATATATATATATATATGGGCAAAATTGTAGCATTTCAAATATATGTTAATATTTGGGAAGAATATTTTTAAAATATATTTCAAATATATTTTTCTTCCATATGGGTAAGGAAAACTGTTCAGACAGCAGACACATGTTGAGGTTCTGTGGCGATTACATTTTGAAGCTTGTGAGATAATGGCATAAATGACAATGACAGAAGTTAGGACGCCTAGACATAGCAAATATTTATTAGGCAAGAGGCATCCTTTGTAACCCTAGGTTCACACCTATGCGTTTTTCGTAACGTTTTGCAGAAATGCAGTACAGTCCATTTAACATGATTTCCTATCAGACACATTCACATCTCCGCGGTTTCACCCGGTGCATTTTTTGGAGAGGGTCGGAGACTTTTTTGAACGCAAAAAGTTGAGTTTTTGGGTCTATAGACTTCAATGGAAATGCTGCAGAAAAGCATGTAGTGCGTTATTGCTGCATTTTTGCAGTGTTTTTGATGCATTTTGCATTTTAAATCGACTAGAAACAATAAAAAAAATTAAAAGAAAAAACACAAAATGCATCAAATGTGTTTTTGCCGCGTTTTTGATGCGTTTTAAATCTGCCTAGCAACAAGAAAACAAAACGCAAAAAGAATCAAAAAAGCAGCAAAAACGCATATGCAAAAATACAAAACGCACTACAGAAACAAATCAAACACAAACTGCATAGGTGTAAACCTAGCTTTACAGCGTGTTCTCACTTTTCCTCCAAAGTCTTGTTAGCCATCATGCTGATGTTTTTATGAACTGGACTTCAAGTGTACGTTTCTGTTGTGAGCTGGTGACAGGTCCTCTTTGACACCAGGAAAGTCTGCTGTACTTCCCAGTGAAAATGCGATGTATCTGTATGAAGCAGAGACTTATGGTGACAAGTGCGGGGCATGTTCATGCCTGCTGTATTCTGGGCCCTGTCAGTGTGATGTATATTCCAGCTTGTATAAATGGCAGCTGTGTGTTGCCATTAATAAAGTCTGTCTCCCTGTCCGCCTCTAGTTCATTGGTCTTTGTCAGCGAGGCGGGCGGCAGCCAGTCCACCTCCGTACCTCCATAATTCACAGCAGGCACCATGCGGATAACTCCGCAAATGGGTCAATTCATCGCAGGGACAATCTGGACCGATGTCAATCGCCGGAAGTCATTCATCACCCTGTAAAGTGACGTAGAAGACAGGCTGCCCCGGGTTTAACAGCACTGTGATGTCAGAAAGTCTCAGCTAAATGAAACATGCCTAACAAGGGCCGTAGAACAATGACGCCCAGTCCTGTCACAGATGGAGCATTAATGTGCACCTAGAACTCTGGTATACTGTTCAATATTTAAATGGACCTTTCAGTAACTTTACAAGTCTCCATGAATAAATACTTGATATATCACTTACACAGCAACAATATAGATTTTCAAACAAGCTCCACCTTTTATTATAACACCATCCTTGATCTCCATTCCAGTGACTTTGCCCAGGCTGCCAAGATGTCATCACTCTGCTGCAGGCAGAAAGAAGCATTTCCTCAGTCTCCTCTCCCCCATTGATCACATTTCAACAAAGTAACTTTGTAGCAAGGCACTGATCTTTGTCTGACTTTTGTGAACACAGCCAAAAACTGCGCAGGCACCAGGATTTACAGGGTTGTATCTTCTGTTAGCTGACATCTCTATCTAAGAAGCAGATGTTCACCCTGAATGATGACTGAACAAAGATGGCTTTGTCCTTCTGGAGAGAAGAGCAGATGAAGGCATTGTCGGGGGGAGTACTGTAATTTTTTCGTGAGAGGTAATAGTTATCTGGAAAGGTTACACTTAGGCAGTACTTAGCAAGCTGCACTTAACAGAAACAAATTACCTGTTGCTCTAAAGAGAAAGTACAGCTTATATATTAGTAAGTTTCAGCATTATTGCAGTCTTTGCTGGAGGTGGAACAAAGAACAAAAAAGGTCAACAAAGTACTTTATGAGAAAAATGCACAGTACTTTAGCAAAGTACATTTTATTCAGTTAGGGTTTCCATGTACTTAAAGTGGCCCTGAACTCAGTAAGTTAGTTTTTTTCTATGTTATATGGAACAACTACAACAAAAATGTTGATTGAGACTAAGCAATACTTTGAGAAATGTAACTACTGTTCTGAATTCTACCTGGAAAATGGCAGTGCACTTCTGTGTCTACAGAAGCCTCAAAACTGTATATCTGCTGCCTCTGATTACTAGTGTCAGGAAATTTGGAGAGAGATTTGGTGATGTCGCTACTGTGTTGTTATTAATATTATTATTATACAGGATTTATATAGCGCCAACAGTGCTTTACAATATCAGGGAGACAGTACAATTACAATACACAAGGAACATGAGGGCCCTGCTCATGGAGCTTACAGTCTAAAGTTGATGTTGTTCATTGTTTTCTCTGCTGGAGAGGAACACGAGCAACTGCTAAACTCGAGTTTAGCAGTTGCTCGTGTACATGAAGCCTAAGTCAGTGGCAAGGTAAATTAGTAATGGAGGAAAGATCAGCTGCAGGGAGCCTGCTGGCAATACTACTTTACCCTCTGCTTGCCTCTTTTAAACACAGCCCATCTGGTTGAGGTTCTACTCTCATACTGTATAGCAGTAGCTAATGTTGCTCCTTACCTGACCAGGGGCACCCAATACAGTTCCTAAATGATTAACAGAGAGACTATGTCCAGATCTTCTTCTGGACTAGCAGTGCACAGAAAACCACCAGTTTGGCTTCATCATGCTCACATGCCATGGCACAGTTGCCCCAAAGAAAGCCAACCAGAAGCCTCATGCATCAGATGGAAATTTGGTCACATATATCTGTAAGGTTCCTGTGACAAACCCAACCGGGACAGGGGCTTTTGGAGGGGACTGCAGGTTAGCCTCTTGCCTACTGACAATGGCCCTGGCATCTGAGGGGTCTCTATTCTTTTGGTGGGTGCATTTGGAGTAATTTATTTCGGATTCAAGTCCATGTCTCCCCAAAACACACAGACTCTGAGAACTGGAGGACCAGGATAGAGTCTCTGTGCCCAAACCAGCACTGACTGCTTCAATTCCCCTCCTTCCTAGACTCAGAGACTCTAAGAAAATGATGATATAATCAGCTCAAAACAACTTCATGCTGAGGACTCTTGCTCTGAGTCACCTAGTGTTTTTTTGTTGGCAGGTCCTTCTGGAGGTGCCTACATGAAAGGATTAGACTGATATAGCTTCACCTCGTTATCTAATCATTGTGGGATGTTTATATCAATGTGTAATATTTGTTTTATTGTGGGGACTGCCCCATATTTCTGCAATGTATGAAAACTGTATTTCTGTTCAATAAAGTTGTTCCAGTTTGGCATCTAAGCTAGTCTCGTCTAGTCTTGGGTGCAATGCCTGGCTATTATACCTTGGTCCTGTGTCCCAGTGGCGAGGTACTCTGATGGAATCATACAATCAAGGTGACAGGCGTTCCATCACAGCTCTATTAACACTTGTATGACTCCCAAGTCGCACAACTTTGGAGCGCAACTTTGATGCTACATTCAGGTACGATTTTCATGCAACTTTTGAAGGTTAACATTGAAGTCTATGGCCCTCAAGTTGCATTAAAGTCAGACCAAAGTAGTACATGAACTTCTTTGAAGTCGCTGAGACTTTAAGTCACACATATATGAATGGTTTTCTTTGGAAAACATGGGGTATGACTTGTCATGCGACTTTGATGTCCAAAGTTGTATGATAAGTTGCACAAATGTTAAGGAAACAAGTCACACTGGTTAGTTTGTGTACAAAGCATGCTTGTCAGTGATCCCAATGTTAAGTAAACCCTTACGTATACCCAGTGAAGTGACTGTTGAAACAATACATAAGTTGTACCTGTTTATCTGCGACCCTCTCTCCTCTACGGCCTTCTAAAACACTCAGATCAAAGGTGATTTTTCAGCTCCAATTTTAAATGTTGCACAACATAGCAAGAAGAGCTCAGTGTAATCTGAGACCTAAGTGGAGGGAATGGACACCCCCCTCTACACAGTCTCATAGGGAAACATGCACAGCTGGGACTTTCAATCACCTTCTGTGTGTTTGGAATCTCCCAAAATGCTGTGGTGTTGGCATGCCCTGTCAGAAAAGACTAATACAAATGGCAGAAGGAAGAGAGAGCAGACAGAAATTACACTCAGTGCTTTGGATTTAGGCAAATGCACACTATAAAGGGATATGCTTTGTTCATTTTTCATTTCAGATGTGTGCAACCACTTTAAGAAAATGCCTTGGACATTCCTCAAAAAACTTGGCACAATACACAATAAGGTATGTGATTGACACTACACCTCTTTGTCCAGCCAAACCATAATGATGTGAATCGGTCCTATCAATCTGACAAATGTCTGCCAAATCTCCGTCCCTGATGACGTCATTGATGACGAAACACACCGGGTGGAGCCAGAGCGAATGATGTCATCGTGCTCCGGAACGTGGCAGCCATATTAAAGGTTGGAGACAAGTCATTTTTGGACATGGTGACATGCTGTTTTAATAATTTAATTATGTACGTTTAATACTATAGTAGACATTAAAAATGTAGTGTTTATTACACTAGGAGGATTCCTGTTTCCTTTCAACTTCGATTGTCCTCTATGAGGATAACATTTATTTAGGTGTATCTGTTGTAAGCTTCCTATTGAAGATCAGGATCCTTAAGGAATACATTCAGTTCAGTGGTCGCTTCCAGGCAGCACACAACGCTTATTGACCTTTCCTTTGGGAGTCAATGCCAGCTGGTAAGGGACAGTGTGGTTGGTGTTGGTGAAGAATTTCTCCCATTGATAGTTTCTTGGGCACCTATTAGATATCTGTTGGGTCTTAGCTGATGGACCTTTTTATTTCTTATATAAAAGCTTTGGGTTGGACTTTTTGTTACATGGAAAAACCTATTTAAAAATTTGCTTCAGGGCTGCACCCTCTATGTATATATGTTTATGTATTGTAACCTGCAATATTGTGCTAGCTGCTTGTGTGGGGTATACCTACTGAGCTTGAACGGACCCTAGCGCAATATAGTGTATTTTTTTTTATAAGTCTACGTATACATGACAGGTCCCCTTTACATGAGTTGGAGTAAAAATGTTCTCTGTTATATAGAGAGGAGCAAAAGTTTGCTGTTACATTACAGTCATAAAACAAAACTTATAAGTCTCCCAATTAGGAGGGGAAATGTGGGGCAGTCATTGTACTGTGTCGCTGTCATTTTAAACCAAACCTAAAAATAACATTGTAGCAAAATGATGGAATGTATTCTAAAACGAAGATCAGAGTTTTCCTGGCAAATCCCAGACATCGTTATCAAGTTTTGAACGGGCAGGAAAGAGCAAGCAAAGCACAGATGGTTCATTTAGCGAGTGGCGAGTCATATTTTATCTAAGCCTCCTCAGGTGTTCCGTCTCCATGTATAATAATATCAGGCTGGCAACTGTTGTATAAATCCGAAACTCTATTTCTGTCCTCCTCTATGTCTAATGTCTCAGGTTTAATGTCCCTCTGAATTTTTTACTTTTTTTTTATTTTTTAAGAGAAGTTGAAATTGAAGTTGAAATTGAAGTTTAAAGCAGCATTAAAACCAAAATGTAAAATGTAATATATTGCAGATTACCAATCATCCGTTTTCTTTTCTCAAGTTTTTTCCCTTCTGTTTTCACTTCATCTGGCCAGTAACACACCTCCTGTATTAGTGAGACACATAACTGGAGGAATGTGATAGGAAGCACAGCAGATAGTAGCATTGTCAGTCTGGGGGAGGGATGGGAGTAATAAATGTATTAGCAAATTTAGATACGCTAACAAACTCCAGCTCACACTTTATAATTAGTTACAACAAGCATTTTTTTTTCCTTTCAGAGCTAAGTGGTTTGTCTCATCTATGTAAACTGATAGAGAGATGTGGTTTGAAAAACAGCAGACAAAAACAACAACCAGGCTGGCTGGTTCACCAGATGAAAACAGAAGAAAGAAAGCCTAAAAAAGGAAACTAATGCAGCCATCACACCTAACAATTGGTAAGCTGCAACATAATAAATGTTTGTTTTTGGGTTTAATATTGCTTTATTCCGCTTATATTTTGCCTTCCCAAAATACTGTAAATCTACTTTTATTACAGTTCTTATTTTAGACCCATTGATGTCATCACTGGATCTCTGTACTTCTCTATGCAATGCAGATCCACATCATGGCTGGTGTTAGTGGCCAGCAGGGTGCTACTGTTCATAACCTAAAGTGGTTATACAGGTTGAAAGTTTTTTCTATGCAGTAATGTAAAAAAACCCCTAAAACTACCTGAGTCCGATTTCAATCCAGCGATGTGCACGGGAGCTGTGGGTCTTCATGGTCTCTCTCTTCTCATTGGCTGAGACACAGTAGTAAAAGCCATTAAAGAAAAAAATTTACTTTTATAACTACGTTAACAAGTATATCACAATACCCTGCCTCAGTGCTTCTTTTAAGAGCCCTAAGCCCTGATGCAAGCAGTGGGAGGGGTTATGCAAATATAAAAATGACTTGACGGGTGGACGTCAGTTTGGAAAAGTAGCCATTCCAAACAAAATGTAAGAAAAATATATATGAAATATATTTTTAAAATGTATGCTTCCCAAATATATTGCCATATATTTGAAATGCTACAATTTTGGCCATATTCAATATATTTCAAAATATATTTCAATAAAAATATATATATACTGCATGTTAAAATGCGTTTTTATTACAAAATATATGAAAAATATTTTTAAAAATACATTTAAAATATACTGTATGCCTTTAAAAATACAAATCTACATTTTTGGAATGCATTTACAAATATATGTAAAAATATATGTTAAAATGACTTTTTTATATGTTAAAAAAAATCTGAAAAATATATTTAAATAAAATTTTTTAAAGATATACAGTATATTTGAAATGTATTTTTAAAAATATTTTTTGTATATTTTGCAATAAAAATGCATTTCAACATGCAGTGTATATATATATATATATATATATATATATATATATATATATATATATATATAAATATATTGAATATGGCCAATGTGGCCAAAATTGGAGCATTTCAAATATATGGCAATATATTTGGGAATAATATTTTTAAAATATATTTCAAATATATTTTTCTTCCATATGGGAAGGCAGACTGTATTTCCATGCAGACCACCCTAGCTTATGTGAAGCGCAGTCTCTTGACAAATTGAAATATATTGAATATGGCCAAAACCGTAGCATTTCAAATATATGGTAATATATTTGGGAAGAATATTTTTAAAATATATTTCAAATATATTTTTCTTCCATATGGGAAGGCAGACTGTATTTGCATGCAGACCACCCTATCTTATCTGTCTCTTGACAAAAAAGAAAGTAGCAGGCTAGGGACAGTCAAGCTGCACCTAATGCAATCCTTAACGATAGGAGATTTGGGGGGCAAATATGATAGCGTGCCTACGGCCCCATTTTGCCTTAAAGCTGAATTCCAGGTAAAAATCTAAATGCACTGATGATAAACATATAAGAGAGGTGTTTGACCTGCCAAAGAATGTGTGCTTCTGTCCATCCAGTTGTGAGATTTACACAGCTCTGCCACACAGCACAGCCCTATCTGGCAGGGCAGGAGACCTGATTTTTCACTTACAAGTCTTGTCCCTCCCTCAGTCAGTGAGTGGACAAAGAAAAGGAGAAGCAGCAGACTGATGAGCTCATTTCTCTGTCACTCTTCACTCCCCTCCTATCTACATGCACCTTGCACTGCAACACACTTCACTGGCCTCTTGTGCTGCTCCTCCCTCTCCCAGTCTGAGCCCTGCTGTACAAGGACTACATGAGGCTGATACCAAGTCAAATTCAGACACTTACACTGCATTATAAATATATATATATATATAATGATGTTTTAACAAATACAGAGCTACGTTACTTGGGACTTATACATCTGCCTGGTGTTCAGTTTAATCCGTCTTTGTATCTATGAACACAGAAATCCATTCAGTGCTAATGCCGACTCTTTCTGTCTTACCATTATCTGCTCAGATACAGAATTACTTCTATATGCAAGCATTGTACCGCTGTGGAAAATTCGAACATTAGGCCAACTATCCAGCAAAAGAAATTGAACCGAAATGCCCTGAAAGGGCGGAGAGGATTTTTAATAAAACATCTGATGAGTCATCAGTAATTTTTTTCACTTTGTAAATTCAATAGCTGCGTTGGCTTTGCTGAGCTCCGAGCAGGAAAGGCGCACAGCCGACAGTTATTGCCGAGGATAATTCAGTAAAGTGATTTTGGCATATGGGTAGAGAAGGCGCATCACCTTTTGCTTCGACCGCTTAGGAGTCGCCTTTGCCTGTGCAGAGAGCTGCTGCATTAAGCTCTTGTCTGTCCTTCTATAATCACCTAAATCCTCTTTCATCCTCATTTACACACGCGGTATTACAGCGATGATGGAGTACGGAGGGAACACTGCAGCACAAGAACAACAAAGATTCCCTCTCTGATCTCCTATAAATATAGCTCGGAAAATCCAGATTATTTTTTTTTTAATGTCAATGGGAAATACTGCAAACCACCCTTTTGTCTATCCAAGTATTGACTCCTGGCTGAATCATTTATTTCCAATGCTTTCACTATAGCACATCAGTACATATAAGTGTTCGGGTCAGTCCCTGCAGCTAAGGGAGCTTACAATCTAATGATACTGCAACAGTCAGGGGTATATTTACCACAAGGCATACTAGGCATTTGCCTAGGGTGGCATTTTTCAGGGGGGCAGCACTGACTCTCGGAAGAAGGGACAGAAGAAGGGACACACGTGGCCAGGGGCGGACTGATAACTCATGGGGCACCTGGGCAATAGGGGATCATGGGGCCCCTGTGTCCTTCCCAAACTCAAAAAAGCCTATGAAAAGGTACCAGGGGCATCTCATGGGGCCTCCTACTGACCCCGGGACCTTGGGCATTGCCCGAGTTTCCAAATGGTCAGTCCGCCCCTACACGTGGCATGGGGACCTGGTGGGTTCTGTGAGAGGCTGCGGGTTTCATGACGGTGTATGTACAGCCCGACTCTTATTCCCGGGGATGTCCAGAGCTGTGAAGGTGAGTGTCTTTATCTCTCTCACCAGGGGGGATGGTGGTTGGTGTATGGGAAACTCATACAAATGAGCGCAGAGAGGCCCATCTAGGTGGAAACATGTGAACAGTTAATCATGAGCTCACCACTGCGGCCTTGTTAATCATTTGCATGATGAAGAGAACTGAAAAAAATAGATGCCGAGGAAAATGCTCTCAGACAAGCACCTTAATGAAGGTGCATCTTTATTGGGTGAGACAAAGTAGCAAATATAATAAAATTGGACCAGCCTGAAGTGGACTTGGCAAAGCGCAACTGCGCAAAACATGTCATCTTGGTAATCCTACATATTCTCCCAGCTGAAGCCAACGCCGAACACTGCCTTCGCTTGCCATGGTGACACCACCCGGGACGCCGGGACACTGACACCACGTGATTTGAAGTCGATATGAGCATTCTCCGTTCTCAGCTCCCTTCAGAGCGGACAAGCCATCCGTTGGAGTCACACTGTCCACTTCAGGCTGGTCAAATTTTATTAAATTTACTACTTTGTTTCTCCCAATAAAGATGCACCTTCATTAAGGTGCTTGTCTGAGAGCATCAGCTGGTGTATGGGAGGCAATGGTAGTGGATGGCTCTTTTGGCTGGGAGGCAGGGGAGTGGTTGGTCAATGTCAGGCTCTCTCTGCGGAGCGCAATAATTTTTGTGTTGCCTAGGGCAGGACAAAACCTAAATACACCACTGGCAACAGTTATATACACCCCAAAACTAATTACCGTTGTCCCTTTTTTGGGCTCAAACAAATGGCAACCACCCAATCTATAGCCAGTCTTTGCAGCAAGGAGCAAATGGAAGGGCAACGCACATCAAAAACAAACCAAAATTCCCAGCTCACCTACCAGCCAGCCTGCAACAGACCTGAATTGACCCGGTCTAACAGTTCACAGTAAAAACAAGGGGTTTAGTCGCACACATTTGCAAATATATGTGTAAGCTGCAGCGGCCACGTTGAGGCACCCCAGTGTACTGCAGTCCTAACTCTATCATTTTGAGAGTCTTTCCAAATTGGAGCACATATGGCAGTGAATAGATTGTCATATCTTTTTGTCCCTCTTTGACACATACGTTTGTCCCTGTTTGGATGCCACTTTGTTCCAAATTTAGGCTTACACCTATAAGGTTTGCCTTAAATGGCATGCCTTAGGATACGTTAAATCGGAGCTCCAGTCCCCAGAAGAATTTTTATTTAAAGCTGACCCAGGATTGCTTATTCTTTAAGAATAACAATTGGATAAAGTTATTTGGTATAGCCTTCTAATTAGTTTTAAATATGTAAAAGTTTACCTTGATCTCGGAAGCAGTCAGGCACCATGATGGCTGTGGGCATCTGAAGCCCGCAAGTCTTTATTTCCTGGAGTTGGTGCTGCTGGCTATCCCAACATGCACCACTCGATCTTGCGCCTGTGCAGTAATGACACTATACAGTAATGACAGATGTTACACTTCCTCCCCACACAGGACTCTGGTAAAATGGTGCCAAACTCCTCCCATGCGCGTAATTTCCAGTTTTGAAGTAATGCGATAGTCAGCAATTAGGAACCCAAAGGACTCCTGGGATACAGGACTTGACCTCCCAAGAGACTTTGCGAATCGCCTTAACACGTCATCGCCTAGGGACTGGAAGTGCGGTCTTTAAACATGATTTTAAGGTATTTATAATACGAAAAAAAAATTACTATCCAAATCGTGCTGGACAACACAGGAACACTTTGAACAGAGGCACATTAAAAAAAGGGTGGAATGCTCCTTTAAGCACTGGGTTGACGTACTGAAGGTTTATTCTATCAGAGCAGTTTGTTATGTTCCATTCATGTAGCCAACACTGAGATGATAGTGAGGTCTGATGAGGCCCAAACCACGTGGAGAGAATGGCGGAGCTGTACCGAACGCAACGCAACCCTCATTTTACTCTAATTCTCAAGTCAATCACAAAAATGTTCAGATTTAAATCTCACGTCTGTGCTAGGCGGCTAGACGCATTTGACTTAACACAGGCCAGCTGAGAAAAATGCAGAGATGTCATATACCTCCACTAGAAGCTCTTTAAAAGACTTCTAATGAGGCCTGTAGTAAGTAGCCCTAGGGTAGTGTTTCTCAACTAGGGTGCCATTTGGGCTCCCCTTTGGTGCCATGAGTAAAAGACCCAGTTTGATCCAGATCAGAGATGGATGAAATGGGTTGGGGGGTGACTATGATTTGGTAGAGGGCTCTGTTCCTGTGATGGGGGGATTCTGTGGCAGCAAGGGGCCTCTAATGTACAGGGGGGACTTTGAAGTGATTGGAGGAGTCTGATGTAAGGGGAGGCTCTGATATGATGGGTTCCTCTGCTACGAAAGGGGGAACTCTGATGTGATGAGGGTCCTCTGATGTGATGGAGGCCTCTGACAACGTGATGGGGGACTTTTGGTAACGGGGGGCCTCTAATGTATAGGGGGGGGACATTGATGCAATGGGGGGAACCTCTGATGTGAAGTTATAGTGCATTGTCCCAGACTCAGGTTTCCTATTGATGAGTAGCCTTGAAGTCTTTTTTTTATTTTAGACTGGGACTTGAGATTTTGATACTTTTAAAGGGTGCCATGGCTTAAAAAATGCTGGTCTAGGGTTTTTTTGGGGTTTTTTTGCTGAATAGCACAGAATTTCTCACAATCTCCATAACTCTTAGGCTCCATGTACACGGGACGTTTCTGAACAATGGAAACTGACTGCTCGAAAACGTAGGTTAAAAAACGTCTGTTTAGCCGCGTTTGCATAACGCATTTATGCGCATTTGTGTTTAGAAGTGTTTTTTTAAAGATAAGCACAGGAGAACCTCCCAAATGCCCAGAATGCACTGAAAAGTGGTACATTATTAACTATTTCAGACTGTTTCAGAGAAATACACACAGTAGAAGCAGACACTGCAGTTTGTGTTGACATTAGCTAGGTGTGAGTTGCTCATTAACATTTCTTTTGTTTCCAAGGAAGGGAAGGTGTCTGGTGGAGTGAGTCATTAAGGTCACCTGGCAGGGGGTCTTTATGAGGAATTTGAGGTGTGAATGGTCATTAACATATCTTTTGTTTCCAAGGGTGGGAGAGGGCTGAGGTGTGAATTGGTCATTACAATGTGTGACAAGCTTGGTAGGAACATCCTGTGTTCAGTGTTTTGTCCATCTGAGCACTTTGAAAACTCTTTGAATGCATTTTTCATGATGAAAAAAGGCTCTGGACAGCATTGGGAACTGGAAGAGGTAAAAAAATTTCAAACGCAAACGCTTATAAACGCAATTTGCAGCATTTAACCGCATTTACAAGCATTTTGCGTTTGAAACGCTGATAAGATCAACGTCTGAACGCAAGTTTGTTGCGCTCAAAAAAACGACTGTAAAGTCAACTGCCTGTAAACAACTGTAAACGACGATGTGTACATGGACACATAGGAAAACATAAAGGAGAGTTCAGGGGCTGCTGAAAAAAACGCTGAACAGCTCCTAAACATGAGTTTATCAGCTGCAGTGTACATGAGCCCTAAATTATATGTCTGGTGGAAATCCAATACAGTTCACCATCCAAATAACACCATTCCTACAGTAAAGCATGGTGGTGGTAATATCCTGTTATCGGGGTGTTTCTCTGCAGCAGGGACTGGAGCATTTGTCAGGATAGAAGGAAAAATGGATGGGGCAAAATACCGTCAAATTCTTGAGGAAAATCTGCTGCCGTTGTCAGTGGGAAGAAGGTTTACCGTTCAACATGACAATGACCCAAAGCACACAGCAAAAATGACCACACAGTGGTTGAAGGAGAAAAAGGTGAATGTCCTTGCATGGCCTAGTCAGAGCCCAGACTTAAACCCCATTGTAATTTGTGGAATAACTTGAAGGCTACAGTATACAAATAGTCACCATCATATTTAACTGAACTTGAGCAGTTCTGCAAAGAGTGGGCAAGTATTGCAAAGTGTAGATGTACAATGTTAGTGGAGACATATCCCAATAGACGAAAGGCTGGAATTAAAGGTGGTAAGACAAAAAATTGACACAAGGGGATGATCCTTGTTTCAACTCCGTGATTCTGTTGTTGAATATTTTTACAAAAAATTCCGACATGTTGATGTTACATCTTTCACTTGGATGTTATAAGTTACGCTGAGTAATTACAGCTGGATAAAACAAAAACAAAGGCTATTAAGACAAATTGGACCTCCTAAAATCGTATTTGATGTAATCTATATCATATTGATGTAATCTATATCCTATTGATGTAATCTATAACATATTGATGTAATCTATATCCTATTGATGTAATCTATATCCTATTGATGTAATCTATATCATATTTGTTGTCTAACAGTTCTTTTCATTCTGCTAAATAATAAGCTGGTTGTTGGATTGTGAAATCTTGTCATATTGAAATATTGATGTTCCCAGGATAGCTGGCAGTACGTTTATACCTATTTACACTATAGTGGTTATATTCCCTACCACTTATTCCCAGAGTCCAGCTTTCATCTTGATAAAGAGGCCCCTCTTTGGAAATTAATTCTGTATGGCTTTTATGACCACCAGCGAAGTGGCAAGGGTTTAACCTATGCCTGAATATTTGTGTTCCTCTTTCCAATTGCGGAGAGCTGCAAAATAGGAGCCAGGTCTTACAGTAAATATAAATGAAATTCTTGAGGTTCATGTTACTTGGACATTTTACAGCTTTTTCAGCTTGGTGCACATTTAAAGGTGTGCTAAAGGTACTGCATTTCAGAAATTGGCAGATCAATCTGACCTTTTATTTTCTACAATGTTTCAGGCACAAAGAGCAACAATAAAATTTCATGTCTATGTGCTTCTGGCTGACAGAGGCAATGGGCCCCATCAATGTTTTTTTTTATCCATAGAAAGGTTTTTTTTTTTACAATATTTCCATGAAAGACTGGAAATATGTTAGACTGTAAGCTCCAAGGAGCAGGGCCCTCAAATCCCTCTTGTATTGAACTGTATTGTTACTGTATTGTCTCCCATTATATTGTAAGGCGCTGAGCAAACTGTTGGCGCTATATAAATCCTGTATAATAATAATAATAATGTTAGCATTTTAGATAAAAAGGGGTGTATTGTTAAAAAAAACAAAAAGCCAAACTATCTATCCTGTGAAACTGCATGTACATTTGCCTGGTGGGAATGTGGGCAAAAACAAATCTTTAGGTTATTTTATCCTCAGGTCAAATGTTTTTCACTCATACATCAGAAAATACCAAACTATGACCAGTAGATGGAGTTGACGACCATATTAAATAAATATTTTTTTCCTATGATCATCAGCTCCATCTAGTGGACATAATGCTATATTTTCCTGCTTCACTCTATTCTCTTTGAGTGAAAAACACTTAACTTGGAGAGAAAATAGCTTAATAACATTTTTTGCGCCTGTTCTTACAGAACAAATGTACATGCGGTTTCAAGAGATGAATAGTAATATTTTTAGTAATAGTTATAAATATACCATGAAGAGGACTGTGTGTAGCTCTTGGTTATCCTTTCATAACAGGGCTGTATACAGTATAGGATTAAGGACACTGGACACAAATATACTAAATCATTTTACGCTGGTCAGATGCCTGAACAAAGATGGTGCCGTTTTGTAGAGAAAAGCAGATGAAGGCATTGTCAGGGGGAGTACTGTGATCTCTGTGAGAGTTAATAAGTATCTGGAAGGGTTACACATACAATTTTTGCATGGACTTAACTTTAAAAAATATATCTGATGATAGGCCCACTTTAATAGTTTAAAATGGAGTGGAGGTTATACCCTTGGAAAGGAGGTGGGAAGTACTAGGGTAGGTTTTTGCAGGAGCTGCACTTCACTCGATGATGTCATTGAATCTGTCCCCATGGCGCTGTGTGGGCTCTGCTTAGTATATTTTGCTAATATAGTAAAGTGCAATAAATATTCCTCAATTCCAGAGAGCCTGTGTGGGGGAAACATGAATATTCTGTCAGTGTGAGCCTTTGCTCATCACCCACGTTGCCATCTCCTGTGCAATTAACCGCCATGCAAAGGCTTTCGGTCTATCACAGAGACATCTCCGAGATTTTCCAGGGTTTTTTCCCCTGAATACGGCTTTATTTACAGCAGAACAAACGTATAATTAGTGAAAAATAATAATCATATGAATCAGATCTATGTATGTGCCAGATGTATCCTGACATGGAAAGAAGTGTGAATGATCGGCTGTGTAGTGTTTCTGGGAATACACAGAGAGAATAGGCACTTCACTGCAGAGATCTCTTCCAGGCACTTGTGAGCAGTATTGGAGGCTCTTCTAGGATGCGTCGATTACAGGCTCCAGGAAACCACTGATTTGTATGCATTAAGTGAAATCTTTCTCCAAGTGGAAAAATGACCTCTCACTAAACAAGTGGGGATTAGCAAGAGAGAGGCCATATTGTGTGGCCATGTGACCAGATTTTATAAGGAACAGTCAGTCTTACGCTAATCCATCCATGCAATCTCTCCTTCCACAGTATATCTTCGCTTCTTAGGTTTATCTTTCCAAATATCGATTACACTCATATTTATCCATCTGTAAACATACATCTTTCTCCCTCCATTTCTTCATTCTTTCTTTCATTGCTTCCCTTCTTCTTTCCTCCTTCCTTCTTTTCTCTTTCTTCCTTCAATTTTTGTTTTCTTGGCTATTCATATCCTAGTTTATGTCCTTCCTTTTTAGGTCTATCAAATATTTCTTACAGTTTCTCTTCCTTCCCTCCTTTCTTCTTTACTCCCACTCTTTCTCTTATCCTTCCCCCCCTTCTGTCCTTTCGTCTTTCCCTCTATTTTTTATTGTCTTTCTCTCTCCTTTCCCTTATATTTCCTTCTTTTCTTCTATCCTTCCTTTCCCCTTTCCTTCTATTGTTCCTCCATTATATTCTGCCATACTTTTTCATTTGTTTAATTCCATCTCCTCATTTCTTTCCTTGGTTCCTTTTTTCTTCTTTCTTCATTCCCTTCCCTCCCACCTTCCTTTCATCCTTCCTTCCCTTCTTTTCTTCTCTTTCTTGTCTATCAGTCTACTCCACTCTTTCTCTTTGTCATAGTTCTTCCTTCCTTCCTTCCTTTTTGTCATCCTCCTCTCATTTTTAATTCCATTCCTTTTTTCTTTGTTTTTGATCTCCTTTTTTTCCTTCCTTTGGTCTAGCTAATATTTCTTTGTTTCCTTTTTTCCTGCCTATTATTTCTCATTTCATTCTTTTTTTCTCTTCCTTATCTATCTTCTCTATTTAGTACTTCCTTCCTTCCTTCCTTCCTTCCTTCCTTCCTGTCTTCTTTCTTTGTCTTTTGATCTCCTCCTTTCTTTCCTTCCTTCTTAGGTCTAGCTAATATTATTTTTTTTGGGGGTTCTTTTCTAGATGGATAGTATTATCAGCATGAATGTGTCAAATATGTTACTGTGAATAAGTTATAGTTATAAAAGGGTTTAAAAAAGGATCTGCTTGTGGTGTCCACAATAATCAATCCTTCCTTCTTTCCTTCCTTCCTTCTTTCTTTGTATTTTGATCTCCACCTTTCTTTCCTTCCTTCTTAGGTCTAGCTAATATTTCTTTCAGTTTCCCTTTTTCCTTCCTATTATTTCTCATTCCATTCTTTTTTTCTGTTCCTTATCTATCTTCTTTATTTAGTACTGCTTTCTTTCTTTCTTTCTTTCTTTCTTTCTTTCTTTCCTTCTTTCTTTCCTTCCTTCCTTCCCCTCTTCCTTCCCTCCTTCCTTCCTTTCTTCTTCCTTTGTCTTTTGATCTCCTCCTTTCTTTCCTTCCTTCTTAGGTCTAGCTAATATTTCTTCCAGTTTCCCTTTTTCCTTCCTATTATTTCTCTTTCCATTCTTTTTTTCTTTTCCTTATCTATCTTCTCTATTTAGTACTTCCTTCCTTCCTTCCTTCCTTCCTTCCTTCCTTCCTTCCTTCCGTCTTTCCTTCCTTCCTTCTTTCCTTCTTTACTTCCTGTCTTCTTTCTTTGTCATTTGATCTCCTCCTTTCTTTCCTTCCTTCTTAGGTCTAGCAAATATTTCTTTTTTGGGAGGTTCTTTTCTACATGGATGGTATTATCAGCATGAATGTGTCAAATATGTTACTGAGAATAAATTATAGTTATAAAAGGGTTTTAAAAAAGATCTGCTTGTGGTGTCCACAATAATCCATCCATCCTTCCTTCCTTCCTTCCTTCCTTCCTTCCGTCTTTTCTCACTCCATCCCATTTTCCTCACTCTCCAATTCCCTATACAGGCGCAAACACTGGGTGCAGTCCTCATTAAAGTAAGGTTTTTCTTTGGTATGCAATGCTGACCCTGTGTGTGTGATGGAAAATACAAGTACTATAGATATGGAAACCATCCAGAGTTGAAGCACTATCTCCAGTGTAGTGAGAATGTGCAGATGTGGAGAAGGCTTTATCTGCTGTCAGCTCCTACAGTGCTGCACAGTCTCCATATCATATAGCTCAGCACACAATGGCTGCCAGCACATGGCCTCCACCTGAAGAGGATTTCCCCTACAAGGAGATCTCTCTGCGTTCCTGTCTAGATGGAATGAAGTGGCTTTTTTACATATAGTCAGCTAGGAGTCACATAACGCATTTAGACGGGACTGATTGAAATCCTTATTTCATTTAAAGCCAAACCTTCCTACCTTGGTCGTTTTGTAAATTGGGAATCCTGGAGCACGATTATGCCCTGCGGAGCCAGAGAGAACGGTGCCAGCAATCCATTGAAAATCTTCCTGAAAAAGAATAGAGCGTGCGTCAGTATTTAATGCACCATCGTCACATGAATAAACAAGCAATAAAACAAAAAGAATACTGTATTTAGCTTAATGAGACCCTGTCACCAAATAAAAAAAAAAAATACAGGTAAAAGCACAGCAAAATCATTTAAAAGCCTTACTTACAGTGTTTTTACTTTCCGTGAATTATTTTTATTCACTTGCAATGTGTCTTTGAATTAGCTAGAAAATTTGCCTACTCCAGGAAGAGTCAATTCCCCAGCACAACCCCCTCCTTCCTTGCTCGTCATAGCCCTCTCCTCCTCTTGGAGTGTATAATGTGCTGGCCCAGCTCCTCTGCTCCTCCCCTAAGCTCCCTATATAACCTTTTATATATGTCTGGAGGATAAAGGGGATACTATGGAGTGTCATTAAGTAGCAGTTCTGAGTCTGCTGGGGCTGCCGACATTACATCAGCAGCAGTCTCAGGGTTTTTGAATGTCTACACAAGGAAGGCTTTTACAGGAAAATAGCACTCTGTTCCAGTGCATTTTTGATGCATTTTTTTGTGTTCCAGTACAGTTCTGTGCAGAAAAAATGCAGCATGTTCTACTTTTTTTCTGCGCCTGAAACTGACTGGAACTGACTGCACTGATGTGAACTAGGGCCATTGGAATACAATTGAATGCTTAAAAAAATGCACTGGACTGCATCTGGTGTGAACCAGCCTTGAAAAGTGTTGGATCCGTCTCTGTGCAGGGAGGAGGGAGATCTATACTGAGGTGATTACTTTGACGCAGTTGGCCAGCTTAAACATGTATTGCAATATGTGTGAACCAAATATCCCTATTTGTTGCATAGTTTGCTTGAAAGGGTATATACCAGTGTGCAGAGGGTCCTTCAGAATTTCTAGAGTTAATGTGGTTACACCCCTTTAGCACCTGATGGATAAATGCATGCACTAGCTGTATGGATTTGAGCACAGGGATCTCTTGTTTGTTGTATTGTTGGGTCAGTAGCCAGACCTGAACCTTGTAGCTCTCCCCATTGTGTCTTTTCCCCTATGCTAGCATTGTGTCCACAGTAGCACTTGCGTAGGCAGGGCAGAGTAGGACTGGCCATAGAGGGATTACTTTGACGCAGTTGGCCAGCTTAAACATGTATTGCAATATGTGTGAACCAAAAATCCCTATTTGTTGCATAGTTTGCTTGAAAGGGTATATACCAGTGTGCAGAGGGTCCTTCAGAATTTCTATACTGAGGTGAGGGGGTGTTCTGCTGGAGGAGAAGGGGTCTGTACTGGAGAGGGTTCATAGTATGGGAAGGGCGGTCTGTACTGGAGAGGACTGTACTGTGATGGGACTGGAAGGGAGTGGTCTAAACTGAAGGAGAAAGCGGGGGGGGGGGGTTATGTTGGGGAAGGGGGACTTTGGGGCTTTGGAAATATCTGTATTGTGGGGATTGGGTCTCTTGGGGGGATTTGTCCCATTGGTAATATTGGCTTGGGGACATTTGTACTCAGAGGAGGGAGTAATTTTTTATTGTACCCTGTACACTGGCCTGTGCATGACGCACACCTGACTCCTGTGCTAACACTTCTAATCCATGTAGACTTTGCATTATGCACTCCTGACGCCTGCACTCTGTGGAAAATCAATTCCTGACCCCTGCACTCTCTGTGTTATGCACTTCTCACCCATGTACTATGCAAGATACTGTGTACATGCTTTCACTGATCTACATACCCTTGACCCCTTTATGCTGTGCAATATACAATACTGAGCTCTCTACATTCTGCATTACACACTCCTGCACTCCTGAATCCTGCACTCTGTTTGTTATGCAATCCAGAGACCTGGACCCCGTGCATTATGTACTCCTGAGCCCTACACTGTGTTTTTTATGCACTCCTGTGCCCTGCACTCTGTCTGTTATGCACTCCTGTGCCCTGCACTCTGTCTGTTATGCACTCCTGTGCCCTGCACTCTGTGCATTATGTAGTTCCTGAGCCCTGCACTCTGCTATGCACTCCTGAGCCCTGCATTCCGTGCATTAAGTACTTCTTGAGCCCTGCACTCTGTTTGTTATGCACTCCGGAGCCCTGGACTTTGTATGTGATGCTCTCATGTGCCCTGCATTCTGTTATGCACTCATGTGCCCTGCACTCTGTGCAATATGTACTTCCTGCACCCTGCACTGTGTTTGTTATGCACTCCTGAGCCCTGCATTCTGTGCATTATGTACTTCCTGCGCCCTGCACTGTGTTTGTTATGCACTCCTAAGCCCTGCACTCTGTATGTTATGCTCTCCTGTGCCCTGCACTCTGCGCATTATGTACTTCCTGAGCCCTGCACTCTGTTTGTTATGCACTCTTGTTCCCTGCACTGTGTTTGTTATGCTCTCCTGAGCCCTGCACTCTGTATGTTATGCTCTCCTGAGCCCTGCACTCTGTATGTTATGCACTCCTGAGCCCTGCACTCTGTATGTTATGCACTCCTGAGCCCTGCACTCTGTATGTTATGCACTCCTGAGCCCTGCACTCTGTATGTTATGCACTCCTGAGCCCTGCACTCTGTATGTTATGCACTCCTGAGCCCTGCACTCTGTATGTTATGCACTCCTGAGCCCTGCACTCTGTGCATTATGTACTTCCTGAGCCCTGCACTCCGTTTGTTATACACTCCTGTGCCCTGCACTCTGTTTGTAATGCTCTCCTGTGCCCTGCACTCTGTTTGTAATGCTCTCCTGTGCCCTGCACTCTGTTTGTAATGCTCTCCTGTGCCCTGCACTCTGTTTGTAATGCTCTCCTGTGCCCTGCACTCTGTGCATTATGTACTTCCTGAGCCCTGCACTCCGTTTGTTATACACTCCTGAGCCCTGGACTCTGTATGTTATGCTCTCCTGTGCCCTGCATTCTGTCTGTTATGCACTCCTGTGCCCTGCACACTGTGCATTATCTACTTCCTGAGCCCTGCACTCTGTTTGTTATGCACTCCTGAGCCCTGCACTCTGTATGTTATGCTCTCCTGTGCCCTTCATTCTGTCTGTTATGCACTCCTGTGCCCTGCACTCTGTGCATTATGTACTTCCTGAGCCCTGCACTCTGTATGTTATGCTCTCCTGTGCCCTTCATTCTGTCTGTTATGCACTCCTGTGCCCTGCACTCTGTGCATTATGTACTTCCTGAGCCCTGCACTCTGTTTGTTATGCACTCCTTAGCCCTGCACTCTGTTTGTTATGCACTCCTGAGCCCTGCACTCTGTATGTTATGCTCTCCTGTGCCCTTCATTCTGTCTGTTATGCACTCCTGTGCCCTGCACTCTGTGCATTATGTACTTCCTGAGCCCTGCACTCTGTTTGTTATGCACTCCTGAGCCCTGCACTCTGTTTGTTATGCACTCCTGAGCCCTGTACTCTGTATGTTATGCTCTCCTGTGCCCTTCATTCTGTCTGTTATGCATTCCTGTGCCCTGCACTCTGTGCATTATGTACTTCCTGAGCCATGCACTCTGTTTGTTATGCACTCTTGTGCCCTGCACTGTGTGCATTATGTACTTCCTGAGCTCTGCTCTCTGTTTTTATGCATTCCTGAGCCCTGCATTCTTTGTTACGCACTCCTGAGCCCTGTGCTATGGATACTATGTTGTACATTTCATACTTCTGACCACTGCATTCTGTACACTGGGATTTATATGACATACTCCAGACCACTGCACTCTAAGTACATTATATAATCCTAAAGTTCTTCTTTAAAGCGTAACCACAGACAGAAATATTTCTGTTCCAATGTTTCCTCAGTGTGTCAGTCTTTGGCAGTATTGACTAGCCAGCGTGAGATGATGTCACTCCCATGCATGCGTGGGAGTCATTCATCCCTGTACACAGGCACCATGCCAGAAATGTAAACTGAGCTACAGTTCAGCAGAGTAGCGGAACACTGATTATGTCATCTGTCTACTCTTTGCTTCTGTTCCTTGTCAGCATACAACTATATCAAAAGTTGAAAATATACAATCGCTTATCCCTTACAAACATTAAGAATAACTAATTTCCTGACAGTAATCTCCTTACTTGTAATAGACATACATATTCATGTGCAAGACCTTATTTAATAAAACGTGTGGGAACTTTCTACAATATATTCGTCTCTAGTGATTTTAATTATTCAGCTCCTGCATTGCCCAGGGGTAAGTAAAACATTACACAGTGATGGCGGGATGAAGTGAAATTGTTAGTGTTATGTTGCCTAAAATGCACACATCTTTAATTAAGCTGCAATCAATAAGTAATTTATTATTTAGGCAAGAAAGCAAATGAAGTAATTAGATGTCAGTAATAGTTATAATAAAACAAGAAACACATCAAGCCATCACTCTCTGAAAAGTCCCCTTAACAATTGATAGTAAGATAGTGTTGTATTATTGCTCACCATTGTTCATGAACAGGTGTATAATGGGCTTCAGTTGGCAGTTGGGCTGCCTATCAGATATGTCGGTGAAGCTGAGTTTTTTTTTTGTTCAACCAGCGAGTCGAACAGAAAAATACTCACAGATCCCTGCATCAACACAATTGATGTTGATGTAGGGATCTTTCCCGTTGTGTCTATGTATTCTGACAGTGGGGGTCCCCACCTTTTCCAGCATGATCAGTTGACAGGAGCCAGTTGCTAGACCACCTTCTGGTGAACTGACAGCAGTACACATAGACCGAATGCCAGCTGGTTCAGCAGGTACGTGTATACCGAACTTTAAGTATTGATATCCAGTACAGTGGGCAACTCATAGAGCACAGACAGCAGGCTGACAACATTGATGCTAATTACAAGCGTTGACAGCCTGCAATAGGAAATGATTTTACTGGCAGCATTCACTGCAACACTTCGGGTCTTGGTTTAATGTAAAGTAAGCCGTTACCGGCTTTTAAAAGCATCTCGGTTTGATCAGATGCTTTTAGGGCAGAGGAGAGATCTGGGGTCTAATAGACCCCAGATGCCTCAGTAAAAAAAGATTTAAAAAAATTAAACAGCATAAAATAATAATAATAAGTAAATAAATAAATAACCCCTTCCCCCCCCACACACATACACCTGTGCTCACATGCAAAGGCAAATGTGTACATTGGTCCAGAATGTTTATGTAAATGGTGATCGCACCATAAATGTGAGGTATTGCCACACATGTTTTAGCGTGAGCAATAATTCTAGCACTAGACCTTTTGTAAATGGGTAACCAGTAAAAACTTTTAAAATCGTCGCCTATGGAGAATTTTAAGTACAGGCAAACCTCGGTTTACGAACGCTTCGGTTAACGTAATCTTCGGTTTACGAACAAAAATCCACTGAAAATAATGCCTTGGTTTACAATTTTTTTTCACAATACAAAAGGATTATTTGGTTTTCAATGCATTTACGATTTTTTGTAATCATGTCCCTGTACAGTACTATGCCTTCAAAGTGCACTTTATAAAGAGTTTTGAACAGATAAAACTTTTTTTTACTTTTTTTTGACCTCCGGAATGGATTAATTGGTTTTCAATGCATTTACAAATTTTTTTTAATCATGTCCCTTTATGCCTTTAAAGTGCACTTTATAAAGAGTTTTGAACAGATAAAACTTTGACTTTTTCCTGACCTCCGAAATGGATTAATTGGTTTTCAATGCATTTACGAATTCATTTTTAATCATGTCCCTGTACAGTATTTAGGCCTTTAAAGTGCATTTTATAAAGAGTTTTGAACAGATAGAACACTTTTATTTTACTTTTTTCTGACCTCCGGAATGGATTAATTGGTTTTCAATGCATTTACAAATTCATTTTTAATCATGTCCCTGTACAGTATTTATGCCTTTAAAGTGCACTTTATGAAGAGTTTTGAACAGATAGAACACTTTTTTAAAAAAATATTCTGACCTCCGGAACAAATTAATTGGTTTTCAATGCTTTCCTATGGGAGACCGTGTTTTGGTTTACGAATTTTACGCACTACGAAAAGTCCTGTGGAACGAATTCCTTGGTATGCTGATGACATTCTTCCACTTGGATTTTCTGTAGGGTCCAGCCTGTGGTCACTGCAGCACCCAACAATACTGAACAGCCATTTGCAGGAACGTGTGCATTGGGAATACTGCGTTTGGATAAAAAATGGAAACACCCATCATTTTATTCTCTAGGGCCCCTATTTAAAAAATGCAATAATATTAGTGGGTTCTAAGTAATTTTTTTTGCAAATATGCAGATATTTACATGTATGAAAGAAGTGTCAAAATTGGCCTGGTTTTGAGATGATTAAAGTGTATCTCCAGCCAGACCTTTTTTTTCAATTTGGATAGAAAGAGGAATGGTTGAAACTCCAGTCAGGTTTTTTTCTGGTAATTGCAGAGATTTCCCTTCACTTTCTTTATGTTCCAAAGGCACAACAGGAGGCGAAGGGAAATCACAAGTGAGGGGAAAGCTCCTTTTAGACAGTTGGAAGATTTTTGCTCCTGTTCTAATGAAATTTCCTATTACTTTTAATCTTGATGGTAATGGTCACCAGAAGAAGTAGAAAGGGTCACCCCACCCAATGGGGACACAGAAGAAAACCTAACAGGGGTTCTAATCCTTCTCCACTATCCAAACTAAAACATTTTTGGCTATTTAAATACAAAAATATAAGCAATAGTTTAATCTATAATATATAAAATATAAGCCATGCTCCAAAACTGAGCTCTTCTTATTTGTATTTAATGATTGTCAAAATAGACTGCAAACAATCATGTCTTCACCCAAAACCAACCTTGATGCTTTTCACTACTGCAGACTTGCTCACAAGAACAGCAGAAGGATTCAAATGACATGTTTTAATAGAACTTTCTTTTTTTGACATTGTCACTGGGTTCCGCTGCTTTTCTTCTTTCTCCAAAAATATTTTATTAAAGCATAGCAAAGCAAATACAACTACGGATCTCAGTCCGAGAATAGACACAATAAACGGTGTCCCGTATCGCAGACGGGTCAGACATGTAGATTACAATGCAATCATAGCGTAATGATGCAGTAAGACAGGTGTATATTACATATCTGCAGATATGAAGAGTTTACTAGACGAGGTAATGTAGATAGTAAAGGGAACTGACCCATGTAATAATGAGCTTTTATAATGAGGGGGTACGAAGTGTCGGGTAAGGGTAGCCTTGAAGAGGTTGCGTGTTCTGTGTTGTGTATCTGGATTAGAAAATGTGTGTTACCTAGAAGTATTTGCATCTGTAAGGAAGTAACTGCTATATTCTGTTGAGGAAATGTGGATGATGTGAGTATTTACTAAAGGAAGACTAAAGATAAGCCTGAGAAAATAGAACGGGTAGAGAAAGTAATGTGAAGTGGTGTAATTGGAGGGGGGGGGTGGAGGGGGGAAAAAAAACAAAGAACAAAAAAACAATAATAATAATATATTATTCCTTTAATTCTCCCTCCTCCCCTCTCCCCCTCCCTCGCCCAAATATGAATTTGGGGGAAGGAGAAGAAGCAATGGAAGGACAGACAAGTGCGGTTAAATGGATCATATTCTTATGTAGGAGCCGAGCCGGTAAAGTCATCATTTAGTTTAGCAGATAATATGCCTATGGACAATCAATAGGGCAAGATATGGGTCAAAAACTCTGATGCCCGTTATGCAACAAGTTTTCAACCCATCTAATTGTAAATTGAAGATCTCCTTAATGAACTGGGCATTCTCTGAAACATCATTATGTATAACCATTCAGTCTGGGGGTCTAGATTGGTCATGTAGTGTTGTGTGGTAGGTAGTGGTGGTTTTGAAGTGACTCCAACATCCCCATGTTTTCCTGAATCTCTCGGGGCGTTCCTGCACCACAGAAATCAGTTCCTCCATTTCCTCAATTTTGTTGATCCTGGTAAACCATTCTCGAAAAGTAGGGACATGTGTGGAGCACCAATGTACTGGGATACACTGTTTTGCTGCATTTACCATATACAGGGCCAACGATTTACGGTATGTCTTAAAAAGGAGTGAGGAGTGGTGGAGCAAGAAATGTGCGGGAGAGAGGTCTAGAGCGTATGTAGTCACTTGTGTGATTATGGTTTGAACTTTTCTCCAGAAGGGTTGTAGCAAAGAGCAGTCACACCATACATGTAAGAGTGTCCCTATCTCCTGGTGACATCTCCAACACGAATCTGAGACATTAGGATCGAATTTGTGAAGCAGGGAAAGTACTCTGTACCATCTGGAGTACAGTTTAAAGTTGTTTTCCTGTGTGGAGACGCAGATGGAACCTTTGTGTATATGTTCATAAATGTGATCCCAGTCTTCTAGTGATAGTTGGAGTCAGGGGCGGACTGAGAACTCATGGGGCCCCTGGGCAATAGGGGATCATGGAGCCCCTGTGTCCTTGCCCAAACTCAAAAAAGCTTATGAAAAAGGTACCAGGGGCATCTCATGGGGCCCCCTACTGACCCCGGGCCCTCGGGCAGTGCCCGAGTTTCCAAATGGTCAGTCCGCCCCTGGTTGGAGTTGCAGGCCGGAGCTCCAGGCCCTGCAAGCTTTCCGGGACTGGAGATCAATCGTGTTTTCGAGGCATGTGTATAGCTGGGATACAACATGCCTCTGGGGAGAATCTGTAACGCATAGTTTTTCAAATGGGGTAAGTGGTCTGGTGTAGTCTTTCGCTGCTTTTCTATGAAATGCAGGCAGATCATGGCTAGTGGGATGGACAAGCAGGGTGCTGTACATAGCTTCCTGAAAACATCATCGCACCCTGCCTCAGTACTCATCTTAAGAGCGCTCAGTCTTGATGTAAGTTGATTGGCTCTTGGGAGAAGTTACAACATGTCTTTACGGGTAAATGCCAGTCTTGAAAAGTGGGCATTCCTAAATAGACTGTACTTGCATGCAGACCACCATAGGTAATGCCCACATGTGATGCTGAGCCTCTATGTTTGAAAGAACTAAAATGCAGTGAATAAAAGGGACAGGCCAGGGACAGTCAAGCCTAGGAGGACAGGAGTAGATGATACTGGGCATCCTCCAGCTAGGAAATGAGGTGGGCTCTGTCTGACTTACTGTAGCATCTGATGCACATTGTGAGAAGCTCACAGTGTGAAATGAAATCAAAGTAAGCAAATACAGAAGGGGACTGAAGGGAAGGCTGGAGTCCAGATTTAACAGAACTGCATTTTTTTATGATAGCAGTTCCAAAAAAAAAATATACAAAATCTTGATGACCAGAACCAGTGGGGTATTTACCACAAGACAAACAAGGCATTTGCCTAGGGAGGCATCTTTCAGGGGAGCAGCTGCATTTTTCAGGGGGGCAGCGCCGCCCCCAGAAAGAAGGGATGGAAGAAAGGACACACACAGCATGGGCACCAGGTGGGATCTGAGAGAGGCTGTGGGCTGCTTGATGGTGTATGCAGAGCCTGACTCTTGTTCCCGGGGATGTCCAGAGCTGTAAGGCTCAGTTCACACTAGCTTTGCCAGCAGACGTCAGACAGGTGTTTGGGAAGTGTTTTTAACGCTTCTCAAATGCCTATTATTATTATACATTATTTATATAGCGCCAACGGTTTGCTCAGCGCTGTACATTATAATGGGAGACTGTACACGAGACAGCACAGTAACAATACAATACAATGCGATACACGAGGGGTTCGAGGGCCCTGCTGCTTGGAGCTTACAATCTAGGAGGGAGGGGATAGTGGTACAGGAGGAAATAGCTGTGGGGGATGGAGTGATAGGAAGAGTGGAGGAGTTCAGTAATTAGCTGAGGGCGGGGTAGGCTTCCCTGAAGAGATAGGTTTTCAGAGTGCGCCTAAAGGTGAGGAGAGTAGGTGACAGTCTGATGGATTGGGGTACGGAGTTCCAGAGAATGGGGCAAGCCCTGCAGAAGTCCTGGAGACAGGCATGGGAGGAGGAAACCACAGAACTAGAGAGTAGGAGGTCTTGTGAGGAGCGGAGAGTATGTTTTGGGTGGTAGATAGATATCAGGTCGGTGATGTAGTTTGGGGCAGTATTATGAACAGCTTTATACGTCAATGTTAGCATTTTGAATTTTATCCGTTGGGCAATCGGAAGCCAGTGGAGGGATTGGCAGAGAGGGGTGGCGGATACAGAACGGTTAGTAAGGTGGATGAGTCTGGCCGCAGCATTCAAGATAGACTGGAGCGGGGATAGCCTGCGGTGGGGTAAGCCGATGAGGAGGGAGTTACAGTAGTCGAGGCTTGAAAATTCTGCACATGGCAGCACACAGTGCTGTTCACACTGAAGCGTTAGCATCGCGTTGCGGCAAAACTGATGCCTCGTGTCAAGTCAGGAGGAGTTGAAGCCTCCCATTCAAGTCTATGGTGCCACTCCGCAAACGCCTGCCAATGCGGTTGCGGGGCGTTTGCGAGGCAGTTGCGAGGCGGTTGCGGAGCGTTAATACCATTTATCTTCATTATAGGCATTTGTGGTGCGGTTTTAACACAAACGCCTATCAACCGCCTCAAAACCGTGCATAGGGCATTTGGGGAGCGGTTGAGGAGCGTTAAAACGCTTCCCAAATGCCTGTCTAACACTATAGAGGCATTTGGAAAGAGCTAGAAATAAAGTCAAGTGTGAACAAGCCCTAAAGGTGAGTGTCTTCAATCTTGCTGGGGTGGGGGTGGGGGGTTGCTAGTGCATGGGGGGGCGGTGGTAGTGGAAGGCTCTCTCAGGTGGGGTGTTGTCAGGCTCTTATCGTGGGGGAGGGGGGTGTCAGTGTCAGGGTCTCTCCAGGGGGGGCGCAATTTTTGTGTTGCCTAGGGAAGCATGAAACCTAAATTCACCACTGACCAGCACATTATTGTGGTACGTTGCCTATAATCAACAATTTTTGCATCAACTGACCGTATGCAGTAAGTGAATAATTTTGACTTTTTTAAAAGCAAAAATATTTCTCAGCCATCCGTTTGAGAACCGGCCGCTAATTAGACGTGGTTACAGTATGGAAGGGCCTGGGAAGGCGTGCGGTATTGATCCCGGCACAGCCAGATACACAGGTGAATGTACTGATATGCTACGGATGTGGGCACAGAGCTTTTAAGTGGCGCTCTCTCGGGAACTGTCGCTCGTCAATTAGGCTTCTGGGAACAATTCAGACTAAGTGTGCGGTTACATAAATACATCACGGAGAGCGCGGCTATGTACAAGTGTGTGCCAGCGGGATCTGATTCCTCGGCTATTAAACACAAACCATCCCTGCCCTTCGCTGGCAATTATGCCATCCCTGTAGACTCAGCAACTGCGGCTTTTAGAAACCAACCTTAGGCTTGCCTTCCTTTCCTAGAAAAATGACAGATTCCCATTGACTCGAATGTTGTTGTGTGCACATTGCACTGTATTGTCTGAAGTACACATGGAAGCCGCTATTGGTTCTGAAAATATGAAATGCTTGGCATTGTCTGGCTTCAATATTTCTTAACCTCAGACTTAGAACAGGCGTGCAGTAAAAGTCAGCATTTGTTATATCTGTAAGTGTTCGGTCAATATATCTTTCACTTTGATTTTAACCAGTTGCCCTCCAGAGGATTTACCCCCCTTCCTCACCAGGTCATTTTTTGCGATACGGAGCGGCGTTATTTTAACTGGCAATTGCATGGTCATGCAACGTTGTACATAAATGAAATTTACATCCTTTTTTTCCTACAAAGAGAGCTTTCTTTCGGTGGTATTTGATCGCCTGTGCGGTTTTTAATTTTTTTCGCTATACACAAAAAAGCCGATAAATTTGAAAAAAAAACAATATCTTTGACTTTTTGCTATTAAACATGTCCAGTAAAAAAATTAAAAAAATCTAAATTTCATCATAAATTTAGGCCAAAATGTAGTCTGCTAAAACAAATCCCAATACGTGTAAATTTATTGGTTTACGTGAAAGTTATAGAAGTGGCAATGTATATATACTGGGATTTATTTTTTATTTTTACTAGTAATAATGGTGTTCAGCGATTTATAGCAGGACTGAGAGACTGCAGCAGGCATTCTGACACTGGGGGGAACTGACTTGGCGTCACTGATATCCCCAGTAACACCAGTACAGTGATCAGTGCTAAAAAAAAAGCACTGACGCTGTACTAATGGCACTGGGCAGGAAGGGGTTAACATGAAGGGCAATCAAAGGGTTAACTGTGTGCTGTTTTACATAGTGCTGTGTCTGTGTGCTTCACTGTAAGCACACTACTTTTCCAAAGCAGTGTGCACGAGCTGGCAGGGAGGAGAACTGTTTTGTTTACAAACAGTTCTCCTCCCCATGGAGATGTTTGGCAATCACCCCAAACCAGGAAATGCTAAATCACACATATATATATATATATATATATATATATATATATATATATATTGTGACAGTAGGCAGGTGAAATCACCTGGTTGCGTCCTGGATGGACGATATATTTGTCCGAGGTTCAGGGTTTATGGGGATTTGTACCACTAGAGGGAAGTGCTGAGTCCTTCAGCACTGAGATAATGAGCCCAGCTGAAGGTAGTGGGCTCATTAACACCTGTATAAAGCTTCCCAGAGTGCTTAGGGAGTGGCTCCACCCTGGAACCAGATCTGTGCCTGAACTGTCTGGGGAGCTGACCTGTTATCTGTGTGCAGAGAGACCAAAGCCTGTGTGGCTAACCTCCCAGTACTAGCAACTAGGTATAGCAGCAGGCTGTACCTAGTGGGTAGCTAGGGAAAAGCTGTTGTTGCAGTAAGTAGCCAAGTTGGCCAGGATTTATTTTGATGTTTCTTTTTGGTTTATCATTTTTTCTGTAAATATTGTAAATAAATTTCACCTGTTTGTTTTCACCTCCACTATTGTTGTGCTGTGCCTATCTTTTTGTGTTGTGCACCCATCCAGGGGGTCACACACACCCGCTGCCGAGCTAACCTTGTTACATATGGTGGAGGATGCGGGCAGTTGTGGTAACTAAAGGCCAGCATGGAGGAGATAATCAGACAGTTGGCTCTGGCAAATGCCAATCAACAACAGGCAAATGCCAATCAACAGCAGGCAAATGCAAGTTTCCAGCAGAGCATTGCAGCCCAGCAGAAGGCCTTGGAACAAGCAGAGGTCCGCCATAGGGAATTGCTGGTGCAACAGGACCAGAAACACCAGAAACAAATTGAGGCTGTTTTGAAGCAGCTCCAGCAGAGGCAGCAGACTGAGGCTGGTGATGATTCTGGTAAAACACCATCATTTTCTGTGGGCCGTTTATTGCCAAAAATGACTGGAGAGGATGATCCGGAGGTGTTTCTAACCACCTTTGAAAGGACTGCTGAAAGGGAAAAGTGGCCTAAAGAACAGTGGGCTGGATTGATGGCCCCATTATTAACTGGAGAATCGCAAAAAGCTTACTATGACCTGGAGCCGGACCAAGCCAAAAACTATGATGTGCTAAAAGTGGAAATTTTGGCCCGGTTGGGTGTTACCCTCGCTGTCCGTGCTCAGCGGGTACATAATTGGACTTTTCGGCTTGGGAAACCTCCCAGGTCACAGATGTATGATCTCATTCACCTGAGCAGGAAGTGGCTGCAGCCAGAGACTTTGACCGCCCCAAAAATTGTGGAACGTGTCGTCATGGATCGGTTCCTAAGGTCTCTGCCTAATACTATTCAAAAGTGGGTCAGCCATGGAGACCCAGAAACTGCAGACAAGCTGGTGGATCTAGTGGAGAGATACTTGGCTACTGAGAACCTGACCTCTTCTTCCAGAGACTCACGGACTTTCCACCCTAAGACCAGACCATCCCCAGCGGCGGGTAAGATGACTACAAGGGGTGAGGGTGGAGAGAGTGAGAGGGTGGGAGTATTACCCAATGTCTGGCAAGAGCGGCCAGGAAGGCCAAGGCCGCAAGAAGCGGTGAAAAAAATTATTTGTTACCGCTGCCGGCAAGAGGGACACATTGCAGCCAATTGCCCAGTGGTGGATGAGCCTATGCAGTGTGACTTTCTGAGCAATAGACGTCAGTCGCTGTTTGCGACAGTGGTATGCACGGCCAGCCCGGGCACTGAGAAACATTTGTGCAAAATGACTGTTAATGGAAATAATATTGTGGGGTTGCTGGATTCAGGTAGCCTGGTAACCTTGATAAGAGAGGAGATGGTCACTACAAAGGTCTCTGGGCATAAAAAGGTGGCAGTGATTTGTGTGCATGGGGACACTAGGGAGTATCCCGTGGCTACTGTGTTTTTTGAGACCCCCAAAGGTAACCTGTCTCATCAGGTAGGATTGGTACCTCATTTACCACATGATGCCATTGTGGGGAGGGATTTTCCAAAATTCTGGGAACTCTGGGATTGTTCTGACCCCCCCACTGTCTCCCCTGCAGACCAGGAAGGTGAATCCCAGAAAGCGTCTGAGTGTGGTGAGGTCTCTCCCAAGTTCCCCTTGTCGGTACTAGCTGGGGAGACCCAAGGAACTGGGGAGGAGCCCGCCTCCTCAGATGAAAATCTGCCGGTTGTGGATTTCTCGGACTTAGAGGTGCATAGGGAAAATTTTGCCACCGAACAGCTGAAAGACCCCACGCTGATAAAAGCCCGGGAAAATGTAGTAAAAGTAGATGGCCAACTAGTGAGTCCTGAGAAAACTGCTGCTTATCCATACTTCCTTGTGGAAAGGGACCTACTCTATCGAGTTGCTCAGGGGGCAGAAGAAACCATTGAGCAACTGGTGGTGCCCAGACCTTACAGGAAGTTGGTGTTGGAGTTGGCCCATGGACACATCCTTGGGGGTCATTTGGGGGCGGAGAAAACACGGGAAAGAGTACTGCAGCGGTTCTATTTGCCTGGGGTCATTAAGGAGGTGGAAAATTACTGTTCCTCTTGCCCTGTGTGTCAGAAGTCGGCCCCTATGCCCCATTTCCGTAGTCCACTGGTACCTCTTCCCATCATTGAGGTCCCCTTTGAAAGGATTGCCATGGATTTGGTAGGTCCGCTGGTGAAATCCGCTAGGGGGCATCAGTACCTGTTGGTCATACTCGACTATGCCACCCGCTATCCAGAAGCAATTCCACTCCGAAATACCTCTGCCAAGACAATAGCTAAGGAGCTATTCCTCGTTTTCAGCCGAGTGGGTATTTCAAAGGAACTGCTGACGGACCAGGGAACCCCCTTTATGTCCCGGGTGATGAAAGAGCTGTGCAAACTGTTCAAGGTAAAACAGTTGCGCACCTCTGTGTATCATCCCCAAACTGACGGGTTGGTGGAAAGGTTCAACAAAACCCTGAAACAAATGCTAAGGAAGGTGGTAGATAAGGATGGAAGGGGTTGGGATTATTTAGTACCCTATTTGATGTTTGCCATCCGGGAGGTACCCCAGTCCTCCACAGGGTTTTCACCATTTGAGTTGCTCTATGGGAGACACCCAAGGGGGCTGTTAGATATCGCCAAGGAAACTTGGGAAAGTGAGAGTTCTCCCCACCGGAGTGTGATTGAGCACGTCGCCCAAATGCAAGATAGAATTGCCCAGGTCATGCCTATCGTAAAGGAACATTTGTCCCAAGCCCAGTTAGCGCAGCAGAGGGTGTACAATCGGGGGGCCCAGACCAGGTCGTTTGCTGAAGGAGATAGAGTGCTAGTGCTAATCCCTACGGTTGAAAGCAAATTCCTGGCCAAATGGCATGGCCCATACGAGGTGATTGAGAAAGTGAGTGAGGTGAATTACAGGGTCAGACAACCAGGAAGGCGGAAACCGGAGCAGATCTACCACATTAATCTGCTAAAGGCCTGGAGGGACAGGGAATCCCTAGTTGCTGAGGGTTTGTCACCAGCGCCATCTAACTGCTTGGTTCCGGAGGTTGGAATAGCAGTCACGCTGTCTACAATTCAAAAACAGGAGGCTAAAGAGTTTGTGCTCCGCAACACAGAGGTTTTTTCTGAGCTGCCGGGACAAACCTCGGGGGTGGAGCATGACATTATCACCCCACCGGGTGAAAGAGTAAAACTGAAACCCTATAGAATCCCAGAGGCTCGACGGGAGGCAATACGTGGGGAAGTACAGAGAATGCTAGATTTGGGGGTGATAGAGGAGTCCCAAAGTGACTGGTCCAGCCCCATAGTGTTGGTGCCCAAACCAGATGGGAGCTGGCGATTTTGTAACGACTTTCGACAGTTGAATAAAGTTACAAAATTTGACACCTACCCCATGCCAAGGATAGATGAACTAATCGACCGACTGGGAGCAGCCCGGTACATGACAACACTAGACTTGACGAAAGGTTATTGGCAAATTCCCCTAGCTAAGTTGGCAAAGGAGAAGACTGCATTTGTAACCCCAGAAGGGTCATTCCAGTATAAAAGAATGCTGTTCGGGTTACAGAATGCACCGGCCACCTTTCAGCGAAAAATGGATCAGATTCTTCGTCCCCATCAGAAGTATGCTGCAGCGTACTTGGACGATGTGATTATCCATAGCGCAGACTGGGCCTCACATTTGCCAAAAGTTCAGGCTGTGCTAGACTCAATACGGAAAGCTGGGTTTACGGCCAACCCAAAGAAGTGTACGATTGGACAGGAGGAGGCCAAGTACCTGGGGTACACTATTGGGAGAGGGGTAATAAAACCTCAGATAAACAAAGTGGAAGCAATACAGAATTGGCCACGCCCAAATAACAAAAAGCAGGTACGGGCTTTTCTAGGAATTGCTGGCTACTATCGGCGATTCATTCCCCATTTTGCTTCTATGGCAGTACCCCTAACCAACCTGACAAAAGGGAAGGAGTCTGTCATGGTTAAGTGGTCCCCTGATGCTGAAGCAGCCTTCCTGTCTTTAAAAAGGGCCTTATGTAGCCAGCCAGTCCTATACTCACCAGACTTCTCAAAAGACTTTGTGGTCCAGACGGATGCATCCAATGTTGGCTTAGGAGCAGTGCTGTCCCAGGTTTGGCAGGGGGAGGAGCACCCAGTAATCTATCTCAGCCGAAAGCTAAAGTCTCACGAGGAAAATTACGCCACGATTGAGAAGGAGTGTTTAGCGGTAAAGTGGGCGCTAGATTCCCTTCGACACTATCTGCTGGGCAGACATTTTGACCTGATCACAGATCACGCTCCCTTGAAATGGATGGCTCAAAATAAGGAGACCAATAGAAGGGTAAATAGGTGGTTTCTGGCCCTACAGGAATTTACCTTCACGGTGAAGCATCGCCCTGGTGTTCAGATGGTAAATGTGGATGCTTTATCCCGGGTACACGCCTGCCTGGCTACTGGTGTTACAACCCCAAGGTTGAAACAAGAGGGGGGGGTATGTGACAGTAGGCAGGTGAAATCACCTGGTTGCGTCCTGGATGGACGATATATTTGTCCGAGGTTCAGGGTTTATGGGGATTTGTACCACTAGAGGGAAGTGCTGAGTCCTTCAGCACTGAGATAATGAGCCCAGCTGAAGGTAGTGGGCTCATTAACACCTGTATAAAGCTTCCCAGAGTGCTTAGGGAGTGGCTCCACCCTGGAACCAGATCTGTGCCTGAACTGTCTGGGGAGCTGACCTGTTATCTGTGTGCAGAGAGACCAAAGCCTGTGTGGCTAACCTCCCAGTACTAGCAACTAGGTATAGCAGCAGGCTGTACCTAGTGGGTAGCTAGGGAAAAGCTGTTGTTGCAGTAAGTAGCCAAGTTGGCCAGGATTTATTTTGATGTTTCTTTTTGGTTTATCATTTTTTCTGTAAATATTGTAAATAAATTGCACCTGTTTGTTTTCACCTCCACTATTGTTGTGCTGTGCCTATCTTTTTGTGTTGTGCACCCATCCAGGGGGTCACACACACCCGCTGCCGAGCTAACCTTGTTAAAATATATATATATATATACACAAATGGTGGTATATATACTGGAACTTTTATTTTAATTTTTTTTACTAGTAATGGCAGCGATCAGCGACTTATTGCAGGACTGCAGGACTGCGGTGGGCATTCTGACACTGGGTGGGAACTGCCTGTCACTGACATCCCCAGTGACACTAATACACTAATACAGTAATCAGTGCTAATAAAAAGCACTGTCACTATACTAATGACACTGGGCAGGAAGGGGTTAACATCTGGGCCGATCAAAGGGTTAACAGTGTGCTGTGTTGTATTTTTCATAGTGTGCTGTGTGTGTTTTACTATGTAGACAAGCTGCTTTGTATTGCTTTGTTGTGCAGAGCAATACAAAGCAGCCTGTTCATGTTGACAGGGGAGAGATCTGTGTTGTTTACATACAGACCTCTTCCCTGTCAGCTTCGCCAATGATCACCGAGTCCCAGCTGAGAATCAGTGGCTGAGACCTGGTGATTGACATGATGAGAAGCCAATAGTGGCGCGGGTAGGGAGCGCCTACTTGGAAATGCAAAATCACGTATATTTATGTGATTTTGCACATCCCTGCCACCCTGTAGCAGTACTTCTGCTATAGGGCGGTCGGGAAGCGGCTAATAGGACCTCTCGTTAGATATATTTTTTATTTTAGATGCATGTGTGTATGTATTGTGTAAGTGTAACCTTCCAGGTATCTATTACTTCTCACAGAGATCACAGAACTCCCCCCTGACAACGCCTTCATCTGCTTTTCTCTCCAAAATGATGGAGCCATCTTTGTACAGTAATCATCCTGGGTTATCATCTACATCTTCAAAGACGACACGATCATGCCAATCCTGGTGCCTGGGCAGTTCTTTCCTGAGTTCACAAATATCAGACACAGATCGACTTGATTGCTGGATTCACAAATGTCATCCCCCATTGTGACCCCCAATAAATACATGGACTGAGCGTCAAGAATACATAAATGGCCACGGCAACACTTTATTCAACCACAATGAACAATTAAAGTGATATTTAGGCTCCATGCTCACTGGCTTAAAAAAAAAAGCTCCTGTGCTCTTGGCAGAAAAAAAATTGCTCATTTTGAGCATTTTATGTACTAGTGTTTAGCATTTTTCCTGCCTCTAAACACTGAGCTTAAAAAATGCCTCTAAACTACCTGATGTGCATGGACACCTAGGAAAACATTTGTTGATTCTACAGGCAAAACTAAACTCCTCTACAGCAGGAGCAGCGTTTTTTTAAGCCGGTGTGCATGGAGCATAAAGCATCCAATTTTTTTTTCTATTAAAATAACAAGCATGTCATACTTACCTGTTCTGTTCAATGGTTTTGCTCAGAGCAGCGCTGATCCTCCTCTTCTCGGGGCACTCTTAGCTCCTCCTCTTGTGCCACCATAGACAGCTGCTTCCTATCGTGGCACACATACAGGCTCAGCCGTGCCCCCTGCTCCCTCATCATAGGATTGGATTGACATCTGCCCAGTGAGGAGAGAGAACAACTGCTTAAGGCTTTAGAACCGCTTTAACAAGTTTCCTACCATAAGCCACAAAACCATCCCCAATAAATGATTCAGCAACTGTTGGATTCCAAAAAGAGGTCTTTGGTGTCCGAGGTCATCAGTTCACCAAAATCCACCAATGTCTCCAGCATCACTCCAGTGACAACAACCCCAAGATGAAAGATTTCAGTCTTTCCAAGGAACAAAGTTTCCAGTAAAGAAAGCCAACAGCAAAGATGGGTCCACAGGCCCTCCAAAGACCCCCTAACCAGCCAAACTGCCCTTCCTTTAATCTGACCCTGTTGACGTACTATAAATGAGGGAGGGCAGGTGGGACAACTTTATCCTCTCATCCACATTTCCAGAATGATCTCTAAGTAATCCCCACAGCTCAGCCCGCCCCCCGTTCCCTTGTCATAGGACTTGATTGACAGGAGCAGGAGCCAGTGGCTATCAATCTGCGCAGTGAAGAGGGACAGAGATGGGAGAGCCACTGTTCATGTGCACATCACAGGATCTGGATTGAGGTCAGCTCAGGTAAGTATAAGAAGGGCTTTGGGGGATCCACTGCAAAGGAAGGTATTTTTACCATAATGAATTGAATGCATTAAGGTAGAAAACCTTAAAGCTTTAGAACCACTTTAACAAAACACCCACCATAAACCGTACACCATACCCAATAAATGACTCAACAACTGTTGGATTCCAGAAAGGGGTCTTTGGTGTCTGGGGTCATTGATGACAGTCTTTACCAAAATCCACCCGAAAATGTTTAGTCTTTCAAAGGAACAAAGTTCCCAGTTAAGAAAACCAAAACCAAAGGAGGTCCACAGGCCCTCCAAAGCTCCCCTAACAAGCCAAGCTGCCCTTCCTTTAATGTGACCCAGGTGGGACAACTTTGTCCCCTCATCCACATTTCCAGAATGATCGCTAAGTAATCCCGCCAGCTTCTACCCACTATCATGTAGGGCCTCTTGTTCCGAAACTCCCGTCTTACATTTTAGGCTACATTCACACTTGAGTGTTGGCATCTTCAGTTGTTTTTTAGAAGGTTTTTTGCATGTTTTTTGCATATTTTTTAGGCTTGAGCTTTTTTGTTTTTGCCAATGGAAAGTTAGTTACTGAGAGGAGACAGTTGTTAGATATGAAATTGTGCAGAAAATGCATATTTTTCAGGCGCTCCTGTTGGAGTCTATTGGGGCCAAAAATGCGAGCTCATGTGCCACATAAGCTCCTGTACTTTTTCTAGCACAGCTAATGAAAGATGGATATTTTGAAAAATCATGCTGTTGCAGCATTTTGTTAAATGTCAGGAATTTATAAACAGTCTCATAAAGCTACTAAAAGGTCCACTTTAACCCCCAAAAAATGTATTGCTAAATTTTTGGCACTCATATAGCTTTCATACAATTTCTGCAAAAAAGAAAAACCTACCCTGTAATAACAGATAAAAAATGTTTGCACCAACATAACACAATGTCTTCAACTGATACCACAGGAATAAAATAACAATTTACTTAAAGTGGTTGTAAACCCTTACATATACCCAGTGAAGTGATTGGCCTCAGTTAATAGACATAGATTAAACCAATCCTCTTACATTAGTTGTAATTGTTTATCTGCAGTCTTCTCTTTTCTACATCAGTTCAAAGTCCAGAATTTATAAGCTTGTCTGAGCTTTCAGAAGCAGGGAGAGGGAGCTGAAATTACACACTACAGAGCTCATTGAAGAGAACTTTGAGATCTGATAGGAGGGAAGGGACACACCCCCTTCACACAGCACGCAGGAACAGAATTGAGGCTGTCAATCACAGGTTGTGTGCTGGAGATCCCTCCCCTGCCATCTCTTTTTCTCTTCGTGTCAGGAAAACTTGTTAGAAGTGATTCATGCTGATAGCAGAGGAATGAGGCAGCAGACAGAAATGACACATAGCGCTCTTAATTGAGACAAGTGCACACTATAGATGGATATGCTATGTTCATATTTCATGTCTGAGGTTTACAACCACTTTAACCCCTTAATGCCGCCTCTCAGTGGAACTTTAAGTAGGATTTATTGCCTGGGAGGTGGCAAGGATTCTGCCTTTTTGGTTGATGGTCTATGCAGTTTTGGCAGTTACCAGTTATTGGTTTGGTTGATCTTATACTTGTGGATAACATCATGGTGAGTTTTGGACGGCCATGCGTATATAAGCAGTGTGTAATTGGATCTAGGGTAGGAGCTGTATGGGAACAGCCCAGAGTGTTATATACTTAATTACAAGCTGATTCCTGCTTTCCTTTGTTTAGAGCCAGATCAATGTTTGATCCTGCTCTTTGCTAAATATCTCCCATTTGGTTCCATTTGGGTTATGTGATCCTCTTCCTCCCCACAAGGAAGGATGTATACTGTTTCAATCTTTTCTTGCTAAACGATCTGATATGGCATAGTGTTGCATCTCAAGCGTGGATCCGAAGGAAGCAAATGCAGTGAAACGCGTTGATCCTATACGCTTATTGTTTGTTCAACACAAACGTAAAAGACTGTATGATGCTGCTAGACCAGTGGTTCTCAACCTTTCTAATACTGTGACCCTTTAATACAGTTCCTCATGTTGTGGTGACCCCAGCCATAAAATAATTTTTGTTGCTACTTCACAACTGTAATTTTGCAGTGAGAAGAGTAGTGCCACATCATTGGTGTCAGTGAGAGGAGTAGTGCCACATCACTGATGTCAGTGGGAGGAATAGTGTCCCATCATTGGTATCAGTGGGAGGAATAGTGCCACATTGTTGGTGTCAGTGGGAGGAATAGTGCCCCATCATTGGTGTCAGTGTGGGAGGAATAGTGCCCCATCATTGGTGTCAGTGGGGGGGGGGGGATAGTGCCCCATCATTGATACTAGTGTGGGGGGGAATTATGCCCCATCATTGGTGTCAGTGGGGGGGATAGTGCCCCATCATTGGTGTCAGTGGGGAGAGGAATAGTGCCCCATCATTGATACTAGTGTGGGGGGGAATTGTGCGGAATTGTGCCCCATCATTGGTGTCAGTGGGGGGGGATAGTGCCCCATCATTGGTGTCAGTGGGGGGAGGAATAGTGCCCCATCGTTGGTGTCAGTGGGGGGAGGAATAGTGCCCCATCGTTGGTGTCAGTGGGGGGAGGAATAGTTCCCCATCGTTGGTGTCAGTGGGGGGGCAGGAAACAGTGCCCCATCATTGGTGTCAGTGGGAGGAATAGTGCCTCATCATTGGTATTAGTGACACCAATGATGGGGCACTATTCCTCCCACTGACACCAATGATACTTACCTTGCTGACCCCTGCTCCAGCCTGGGCTCGCTCCCTCCTTCTCCCATCTACAGCCAGCATACCTGGCTGCAGCAGCACCATCTGCACGCTACAGACACTTACCTGTCAGCTGTCTTCCTTCTCCGCCCGCTCCCTCGATCGATCTTCTTTGATCTTCGCACTGCTGCTCGGCTCCTCCTCTCCAAGCTCCACCTCCTCGCTGGTGATTGGCCGCCTGTGTGCCTCTCCTGAGCTACAGTTCCGGCGGCCAATCACTGGCGGGGAGGTGGAGCTGTTGAGTGATCCTGGGGATGTGGCCAGATGACAGGGGTGGCATGTCATCCCGCGCACACATCGCGGTCCAGGGAAATGTGGACGTATCTGCAGGTGGGAGGACCCGCCTGGAGACTGATAGAGGAGCGGTGTCTCGGTTCCTATGACCATCGGAAATATGTGTTTTCCGATGGTCTTAGGAGACCACTGTGAAAGGGTTGTTCGACCCCCAAAGGGGTCGCGACCCACAGGTTGAGAACCGCTGTGCTAGACCATGATATTCATTGTTTTTATGTAAAATGTCTACTTTACCTGGATGGATTAAAAAATATGTTTTATAGTTTTGTGTTATATATATATATCCCTTTGTGAGGTACATATAAAGTCCCTTTTTTCTGAGCAAGATAGTTCCACATTTATGCTTAGGTGTGGTTATTTATTCTTGCTCTTTTATTTCTGCTTTGATGGCAAGGATTCTGTATCATGTGATTGCTGTAACTAGTTTCCATAGTGGTCACATGATCAGGAGCCCATCCCCTGGCTCTCGGTCAGGAACCATGACCAAGAGTTGTCATACGGCTCGGTCAGTGTTTTGAGAGCACACTAAAAGTTAGCATGCATCTGCTCCTAGCACTTCACCCACAGGCAAAACCAAAGCCAATGGAAAAAGAGCAGACAGGTGGTGCAAACACCTAGTACATTATCCAAGATTTATTCAAAGGTGTAAAAGACAAAAAAAAGCATGTATAAAAAGCTTTTGCGTAACGGAGATGGCCACAACAACGGGCAAGGTGTTCCAACTGTCAGTGTGGTCAGGAGGCTGATGTGTTTCGGGGACGAGTCCCTTTCCTCAGAGCTACTGACCAGCCTGCATGAAGGTCATGCTAGAAATAGCCATGGCTAGATGGTCCCAAGGCATCTAGCCATGGCTATTTATAGCATGACCGTCATGCGGTCTGGTCAGTAGCTCTGAGGAAAGGGACTCGTCCCCGAAACGCGTCAGCCTGACCACACTGACAGTTGGAACACCTTGCCCGTTGTTGCGGCCATCTCCATTATGCAAAAGCTTTTTATACATGCTATGACTGTGAGTATGTTTTTGTCTTTTACACCTTTGAATAAATCTTGGATAATGCACTAGGTGTTTGCACCACCTGTCTGCTGTTTTTCCAGTGGTTGATTTCCCCCGTCTGAGGAGGGCTGCATCCCTGAAGTATAATCTTTAGGCCACTTCTGTCCTGGTCCCCTTGGCCTCCCTTTGGCAATTCATTTCCTGGTGCGCTGGAGAGTACACATGGAAAAGCAAAGCCAAAGCAATGGAGGCACTGTCAGTCATCACTGTGGAGGAGAAGAGTGACTTTGGTTTTGCATCCCTCCTATTCTACCTGTTGGTCTGAAGCTGAGATCGGCAACACATAATGGGAGCACAGGGGCAGACTAACCATTCGGGCACTCGGGCACCGCCTGAGGGCCCAGGGTCAGTAGGGATCCCCATGAGATGCCCCTGGTACCTTTCATAGGTTTTTTGGGGTGTGGTTTGAGTGTGGACGAGGACACAGGGGCCCCATGATCCCCTATTACCCGGGGGCCCCATGATTTGTCAGTCCGCCCCTGAGGGAGCGCTCATGTAGTGGAGACTCCAGCATGACTCCACAGGTCCCTACAGGTACAGGGGCACCGACATACCTGGGGGCAGTAAGCATATAGGAAAATTGGAAATGTATACGCTGCTATCAGCATCTAATTTTACAAACAAAATATGGTTTTAATAAAACTTTTTTCAAATCTTTTTTTTCTAGAGATGCAATCATTTGTAATCAGTTTTGGCTGAATGGAACCTTTGTGTGGTTTGTTATACATGACGGCGTCTTGCTCAGTACTTGGACCAGTGTACCCCCCACTTTCCATATCTCCAGGATGCCATCATTAAGCTTTCAGGAATGGTTAGCGGTGTGTACAGCTTTAGTGAAATCTGCCTTGACCTCTAGCAGGTTGTAGCAGGAGCTATTATTGCTATAATGGACTAAATTGACTGATTTTGTGCCCTCCCCCCCTCCTGTGTCGGTTGCTATAGCGATAGGAGAAAAGTTTTTTTCCGAGCAGAACGGGGCCTACAATGTAGGAGGACACAGGTACCGTCTCTGGCTTGTAAGAAGCTCCAGATGACAGTGACTCATTCACAGGTTAATTAAAGCTCCGTCTTATTTCATCTTCATTGCGGCTCCATAGGAGACATACTAGTGGCAGCGTTTAAAATGATATCCATTCACATCCAATTAACTCCCCTATAAATCATTTCTTATCCGCGCCATTGTGGTTTCTTGTTGCTAAAATGTAATTAGATATTGTCAATGTCTTTTGCGGTGCTTTACAGACTATATAGAGGTCGAAGGAAGGGATTCCCAGCTGGATGGAATCGTAATATTTGACACGAACCTTTCATCCTGGGTTTTCTAAAAAAATGATTGGAGCGTTGTATGTCACACCAAATTTTTGCCTATATACCTACAACAGGTGTCGGTTGCAACCTGATCTTGTTCAATGCAGGACCAGGGGTTCTCAACTGGAAATATTTCACAATTGATGCAAAATTCACAGTGGCTAAATGGTTAGCACTTCTGCCTGTCAGTACTAGGGTCATTGGTTTGAATTCCAACCATGGCACCTCCTGCTTGGAGTTTGCATGTTCCCCTGTGCCTGCGTGTGTTTCCTCTGGGTACTCCAGTTTCCCATCATTTATTCAACTATTGATGACATATTAAGGAGACGTATTCTACATTACTTTGCATCCCAAGCCTAACCGCATATTTCTGATGAGAGATCTGCAATATTGTTATATATCACCTGATATTTGTGGAATGACTTTCTGCTTCTTGTCCTTATATTAGGGATTATGCCAATTATTTTTGATGGTTGTATCAAGGATTATGTTTATTTAGATTAATTATTATGCACCTTTTCTTGTGTATCTGTATATCTATGCGATCTATACATGAGTCATTTGTCCTTGGTACTCATCATACCCTTTTGAGCTATTCACACCACTACCTGGTTGTCATTTCTATCCAACTGTTTTACTTCTGGATCCTTCTATCACAGGTCTATTGCTCATCACACCTTTATGAGACTTTTTGCATGCCTTGTGCTGTCCAGGTTGATCTTTGTCATTCTGTTCTTCAATTTTTTCCCCCTGGGTGGTAGTGAGGTAATTATGCATGTATGTTTTGGCTTTTTATGCCAAACATACTTTTTTTGATATCTGTACTTTTTTACTGTAAATTAATTACATTATTTTTGTCTATTATTTGGTTTCATAAAGCTGCAGTTTGTCCTCATTTGGACCCCCTTTGGCCTCGGGGTTCTTTACCCTCTGGCCCTTCCCTTTTACTTTCCCATTCATGATTAGGGTCCCGAGGACACCACATACATATATTTATGTGAGCCAGCATTATTTTTAACTGGGTCATTATCTCTATTTGGTAATTTTTGGACCCTGAGCCTTGGGAATCCTGGTGTATTCTATTTTTCATTTACTCCAGTTTCCTCCCACACTCCAAAGACATGCTTGTAGGTGAATTAGCTATGGTCTAAATTGGCCCTAGTATAGCTATGTATAATTTAGGGACCTTAGATTGTACGCCCCTTGAGGGTTAGGGACTGATGTGATTGCACAATATATATATATATAATGCGCTGCGTAAATTGATGGCTCTATATAAGTACCTGTAGTAAGTGAATACAATTGCCCAGTGTGTGCAGCATTATAAGGACTCAAACAAGTGGCTAGATTGTGGCATTCAGATTCAGCTAAACTCTGCATCTGGGAGCAACAGCCATGTGTGTTATGGCCCCATACAAGCTGGATGATTAGCCAAGACCTGTTTTTGTATGGTCAGAAGCCTTGCATGTTACCACTGGTATGAGGGGATACATGCAAACAGCCATTGGTTTGTACAGGGTATACATTAATCTGTTGGAAAGCTCTTCACAAGCAAGGTATATCGTTTTTCAGCAGGCATGAATCATAGGTTCTCGATGGAGAACACCTGTCTGAGTAAGCTCTTATATCTGGATTAGATGAGCGCCGTTGGGAGACACTGGTGGCCTTAACACAGGTCCCTTCGTGCGTTCAATTAAGATTGGCTGCTCACGACCTGAAGAAGGGGGAGGCTTTTTCTCCCAAAACGCGTAGGTTGTCTTTGATGCCCTTAAATTGGTTGTAAAGGTTGAAGGTTTTCTAAAAAACCTTCTGTGTCCTGTTCCCCTCACAGCCCCCCAATACTCACCTGTGCCCCCTCTCAATCCAGTAATGTGCATGAGAGCCTTGGCTGATCTCTCTCATTGGCCATAGACTCCCACTACTCCCACTGCTTTCAATCACAGCCAGCAAGCCAATGAGGAAAAAGCGGGAGCAGGGCCAAGCCGCAGCTCTGTGGGTCCTATCTACGCATAGAGCAGGGCTTAATAATGAGCACCCACCAGTCCCCCCTAGCAAGCAGCTTGCTATTGGGGGCACTGGTCAAGAGGGAGGAGCCAGGAGTGTCAGTGGAGGATTGGGGCTGCTCTGTGCAAAACCACTGCACAGAGCAGGCAAGTATGACATATTTGTTATTTTTTAAAGAAAAAAATGAAGCTTTAGAATGTTACTAAACCCAGGACCCTGCATTCACTATATCTGGTCTCCCACAATACACACAACATGGAAATGTAGTTTTTTTAGTAAATATAAACAGCTAAATACCTTTTCTCATCAGCAGTTAGTGCAGTCTTGTGACTTTTATCAGTGTTCAGCAGAGCACTGGTTAAAGCTTGTAGGAGGAGTTTTCATCCTCTCCTATGAGGCTGCATAACCCCTAACCCTCTGTCTGGACAGTGCTGATTGGCCCTGTGCTGATCACATGCACTCTCCCAAGAAAAAGATATATCTAGCAAAACACACCAATCTGAGCATGTGCAGCTTGCCCCCAAGGGTCATGGGTTCAATTCCCAACCATGGCTCCTTCTGCATGGAGTTTGCATGTTCTTCCTGTGCTTGCGTGGGTGTCCTCCAGGTACTCCGGTTTCCTCCTACACTCCAAAGACAGGCTGGTAGGTTAATTGGCTCCTGTCTAAATTGTCCTAGTTTCATCCCTGGCCATGCGGGAAAGACCTGGCAACCTACCCTGTAAAAATAATTGCTAAGAGAATTCATGGAAGAAGTCGCTTACAAGTGATGGTCCATGCAATCGCCAAGGGTCAGATACGACTGAATGGATAGATGGTAAAGTGGAGCTTTTTGGGACACGTGACGTCTGACGCACTCATGCAGAACCGGGAGTGCGATCGTGGCCATTTTGGAATTGGGAACGTGCAGTTTTTCCCATATTAAGGATCACACTTGAGCTGTCTCTTATATTATATTATATTTATAAGCTGTTTTCTTTGGTTTTATATGTCAGTTACTTAATAAATGTTATTTTAATTACAACACCATCATCTCTAATCCCTGGTTTATTCTATGAGGATCGTGGAGGAAAGACAAAAAGATTAATTAGGATCCTGGAGAGTGCTTTCATCTATTATCTCAGGAGAGCCTGTTTTTACTGGCTTAGGTTTGCATGATACACGATTTTGGCACATTGTTGATTTATATAAAAGGTAATATTCTATCTTGAGTTTATATTTTTTTGAGGTACACGAAGATTTTGGAAACATCACGTGGGATTAATTAAAGAAAGACACTATTTGTTTGGAGGTGGAAAAGACATTGTCATATAGACAATTTTTTGGATATTCTTTGGTTGAGGACATTTATGTTTTGGGACACATTATTCATTGCATATTTATTGATTTATATTGATTTATGTATATTTTGTTTGATTTACGATTTTATTTAGTATATTTTATTTATTGAGAAAAGTTCTTTATAATACAGAGGATTAACCCCTTAGGTTCCACAGTGAGTATAACAAGCATGCATTGCTGCATATACAGCCTGATTTTACTTTTATGGGTTTACTAACACTTAAATATCACTTTCACCATCAAACATTTCAAAAAGACCATCAAGTGAAATTAACTTTTCTACTGGGTGCTTCACATTACCCATCCAAGAATTTACCACCTGCTGAGGGCTCCCTTTGTCACCATCATAGAAATTGCAGCCTAGAACCAGAACATGATCCATCCACACTATAGTTTCATCACAAATTTTATTCTCTGATGGAAAACACACTTTTTTGTAGATTCGTCAGAACCAATTTTCACTTCTATGCGTCCAGAACACATTAGGAGTCTAAGACCTAAGGTTTTGGGTCACAGTTAGATGTTGCAGCTAGGTTGAGATTTTCTTCAAAGTGCTCAGTTCGAACAATAGTTGTAAACCTCAGACATTAAATAAGAACAAAGCATATCCCTTGATAGTGTGTACTTGTCTCAATCCAGAGCACTAAGTGTCATTTCTGTCTGCTGCTTTGTTCCTCTGCTATCTGTATGAGTCACTTCTGACAAGTTTTCCTGACACCAAGAGAAAAATATTGACAGGGGAGGGACCTCCAGCACACAGCCTGTGGGTGAAACCCTCAGTTCTGTGTGCTCTGTGAATTGGGGTGTGTCCCTTTCCTCCAGTCAGCTCTCAGAGCTGTCCCCACTGAGCTCTGCAGTGAGTAACGTCAGCTCCCCGCCCCCTGATTTTAGAATCTCAGACAAGCTTTGTAAAATCTGGACTTTGAATGGCTGTAGAAGAAAAATTAGAATCCATCTCTAGTTTGTAGTGCTGTCTGTGTGACAGCTGGGGAGATTTAACCTCTTTGTGTAGAATTTGAACCGGTTTCTGTGCGATTTACGCACCGCATCATGATCTCCCCCAGTTCATGCGACCCACTGCGGGTGTGTATGTTAAGTTAATGACACCCCGAACGCTGTGCGATGTGCAGAATCGGATCGCAGGGGTATTCACACCTATGCGATCTGATTCCACAAATCGCTACGTGTTTAGGGTGCTGTTAACTTAACATACACACCCGCAGTGGTTCGCATGAACTGGGTGCGATCATGATGTGGTGTGGACCAAAAAACGGGTCCTGTGCTATTTTGGTGTGGATGTACCACACAGAAATCGCATGTGATTTGCACAGGAATGCAGTGCGGTTCCTGTGCGAATCACATGTGATGTGCCGCATCGCATTAGTGTGAACCCAGGCTCAATCGCCATCGCCAGCTGCCTGTTTGTTCCTTTGAATTTGCTCCATCCGTAATAGAGACAAGAAGATCTCACACCCATTGCCAGCTATCAAGATTTAGCAGCCTTTGAGCCAGTGTCAGAGTGACATCTCGCTGCATCCGGCTACAGAGGGAACAATTCCATAGGGACACGCAGGCGGCCTTTTTAGCGATTCTGCTGTTGGTGATTTGTCACTAATGGTAGAATCGTCAGTGTGCCATCAGCCTTAGGGTTCATGTACACGGGACGTTTGGAAAACACTTCTGAACGATGGAAACTGACTGCTGGAAAACGTAGGTTAAAAAACGTCTGTTTAGCCATGTTTGCATACCGCGTTTATGCGCGTTTGCGTTTAGATGCGTTTTTTTAAAGATAACCTCAGGAGACCTTCCAAAATGCCCAGAATGCACTGAAAAACAGTAAAAAATTAACTATTTCAGACATTTTGAGAGAAATAGAGAGAGCAAAAGCAGAGAGAGCAGTATGTGTTAAGATGACCTGTCTTTTCTGGTTGTATTCACTATGGATCCCATCATGAACATAATGCGGCACGTTCTACCATTTTTTCCTTCACGAAAAAACCTGAAACTGACTGCGCTGGCGTACCGGGTCCATTTGAATACATGGAAAATGCTTTGCATGCATTTCTGATGATGAAAAAAGGCTCTGGACAGCATCTGGATATGGAACAGTTAAAAAACGATTCTAAACGCAAACGCTTATGTAGGGAACTGTTATTTTATACACTAGTTGTGGTTTGTTTACATCCATATACAGCCACTACCATAGAGGTCCCATTACAGACAAGTCCCTAGGTGTGCTTCCTGCCCCTACAAGGAGGTCAAAAACCCCAGGATGTTATATAGTTTGTTTTTCCAGGAAGTATCAGGCAGAGGGTTCCAGCCTGCCATGCGCTATGTATCTGGGGAGAACTGTATGGTGATTCTGTGAGTAATGATCCAGATTAACAAGGCTGTTATCTATCTAGTTGTTACTGAAGCAGATTAGGTCTGCCTCTGTTATATTTCAACTTCTGTATAGGAACCCTAATATCTCTGTAAGAGAGAGATTTGTGGTTCACTATCATTATTCTATTTACACACTGCAGAATCCTTATAGTTGTCTATATATATATATAGATCAGTGTTTTCACCTGCATAAGACTGTCAGGTGAACTTTCTGTTAATTGCAGTGTATCTTTGCAGCCTCTTTGCTTGAAGAGCCTTATTGGTCTGGATCTCTCTTTAGCTAGGATTAGCATAGGGAGCGTTGGATAAGATTAGGCTAGAGGTAGGTTAGGCATCCGACGGCCACTTAGACAGATAGAGGCCCGGTTGCAGTGACAGCCCAGTTTAGGGATAGGGACTAAGAGTAAGGATAGATAGGGCATTTTATCCTTTTTAGGTGATGCATCGCTGATCTTCAGACAAGCCGTGCAATCATCCGCATGTTACTTGGACGCCATCACAGCATCTAAAGTGGAAGCGTGCATCTTATTGACTTTCACCTCTCCAGGGGCCCCTGCAACCGGACTGCGCTATAACCCATGGTTGGAGATATTCTGTATACTACATGCACATATACCCGGGTATAATTGCAACCTCCCAATTTATGCTAAATTGTAATTCCTGAATGTTATTCTTATGCATCCTGTTTTATGTGGCTGGTTTATATAAATTTTGCATTAATCTCATACAGGTGTGGTGACATGTTTCCATGTTAGAAATATAAGCTGGGTGCATTAATACTGCTATGTATAGTTACTTTAAGTTGTGTACCTGTTACATTCCTAGAAAGGGGTGAGTCTCCTCAATTGCAGGATCCCTATTGGAGGCACTGCCATTTGTATTATCACAACCCCCTCTTCCATATAGCGAAGGCTCAGGATTGCCTACTCATATACAGGTTAGCGCCATAGCTTGTTTGGTGTGGGCCATTTCACATAACCCCCCCCCCCCCAAACAGGACTACACTTATAAACGCGGTTAGCCGCGTGTACTAGCATTTACAAGCGTTTGGAGTTTGAAACGCTGATAAATCTACTCCTGATCGCAAGTTTGGGGCATTAAAAAAATGACTGTACATAAACTCAACTGCCTGTAAATGACTGTAAACAACATAGTGTACATGGACACATAGGAAAACATTAGGGAGAGTTCAGGGGCTGCTAACAAAAAACGCAGAAAAGCTCCTGAACGTCAGTTTATCAGCTGCAGTGTACATGAGCCCTTAGAAGGAATATCCTCTCACTTTGAAGAGATTTTATATTTCCTGTTGTGTCTTCAGCACAGGCAGTAAAGTCACATTTCTCAAACAGAAAAATGTTTTGTACTGAAATGTATTGTAATTGTACTGTCTCCCTTATATTGTAAAGCGCTGCTTTACAATATAATAATAATAGAAACAGCTAAAAAGTGAATAAAATCCAAAACTAAAAAAAGGCAGTTTGGGCTATTGGTGCACTTTAATATTACAATGGAAAAGTCTAACCAAGAAAACCGAAGAACTTACCTTTCCAATATCTTCATTGGCTCTTTTTATGAGCTTGGAATCTTCAATATAATCTGTATTGGCCGGGCCGGGCTGATGTAACCTCTGCATATAAGCAGTGGAATACATTCCCTCTGACACCGAGGTATGCTGAGAATGTGCTCCTTGTACATTCTAAAGAAGATTGTGAGCAGACATAGCAAGTCTTTTCTGCAATAAAGAGCCTGCCTGCTCACAATTGTTACATTATGTTGTTTAGTTCTGCTTTAAAGCAGCATTATTTTATTTATTTCAGGTACTTAGCACCATCAATTTACATAACGCTTACATATATATATATTGTACATTCACATCAGTCCCTGACCCTCACATGATTTCCTATGGGACGCGTTCACATCTCTGCGTTTTCACCCGGTGCGTTTTTTTGGAAAGGGTCAGGGACTTTTTTTAACGCACAAAGTTGCATTTGTGGTTCTACAGACTTCAATGAAAATGCTGCAGAAAAGCATGTAATTTGTTTTTGATGCGTTTTGCGTTTTAAATCGCCTAGAAACAAGAAAAAATTTAAAAGAAAAAAACGCATCAAAAATGGTTCAAATGTAACCTGCATAGGTATGAACCTAGCCTCAAGGGGTGTACAATCTAAGGTCCCTAACTCACATTCATAAATACACATACTAGGGCCAATTTAGACAGGAGCTAATTAACCTATAAGCATGTCTTTGGAGTGTGGGAGGAAACTGGAGTACTGGAGGAAACCCACACAGGCACAGGGAGAACATGCAAAGTCCAGGCAGGTAGTGATGTAGTTGGGATTCAAACCAACAACCCTAGTACTGCTATGCGGATGTGCTAACCATTTAGCCACTGGGCATTAAATCCAAATATTCTTAGATGCGATGGCTGCATTTATTTTCTTTTTCAGTTCACACTACATGGGTTTCAGTTGCTTTTTTTTCTGCATCCGCACAGAAAGTAGGTTATATGGTTGTCAGTGTCATAGTTCATATCAGGGCTTGCAGTTCCAGTGCCTTCCGGTTGCAGAAAAAAAGTAGAACAGTCTGCATGTTTCCTGCACAGAACTGTACTGGAACGCAGTAAAATGCATAAAAACCGCACTGGAACATGCTGGAATGCACCTAAAACGCAATGGAATGCACATGTCCCTATTTAAATTGAAGAAAAAAAGAGGGGAAAAAATGAACCGGAACACACAGAAAACGCACTGAAATGCGTCAAAAGCACATCAAAAACGCACAGGAACACTTCAAAAATGTGCATGCGGAAATCCATCTGGACTGTGTTTCTATAGTGTGAACCAGCCGTCAAGCTTTGTTCTTTCATTTTCACCTGGTGTTTTTCAAACGAACAAGCTCTCTTGAAGATGTAGCGATTACAGTAATAAATAAAAAACATTTACCACTGACGGGGATGCTTACAATGATCAGCTTTTATTTATTTATGTAAAACCTTTATGCTAAGAGAAAAAAAACATGCTGTAACTGTTTGTGCAACTGCAATGAGCTGGATCCTAGCTTCAATTTGTTAGTGAATTTCAATGTGCTAGTGCAGTGGTCGGCAAGCCGCGGCTCGCGAGCCACATGCGGCTCTTTACAAACTTAAATGCAGCTCTTCTGTGTGCTGGGCGCCCGCTCCCCTCCCTCCTCTCGGGCGGCCGCCCCAAAAGTCAGGACTCTGCAGCTGTCAGGATGTAGGCGGGGCAGCGTGACAAACTCCTCTCCTCTCACAGTCCGCCCTGAAGACCAGAACGGCGCGGGAACACGGCGAGAAGAACGCGCGGAGCAAAGGTAAGTGAATTCACACAATATGGGGGATGAATTACTATAGGGGGGATGAATTACTATGGGAGATGAATTGCTATAGGGGGGATGAATTACTATGGGGGATGAATTACTATATGGGGGATGAATTACTATGGGGGATGAATTACTATGGGGGATGTATTCCTATATGGGGGGATGTATTACTATATGGGGGGATGTATTACTATATGGGGGGATGTATTACTATAGGGGGGATGAATTACTATATGGGGGATGAATTACTATGGGGGATGAATTACTATATGGGGGATGTATTTTCAGTTTTAAAAATGTGGCTCTCAAAATAAATTTCAATCGTGGTTTTGGCGAGATTTGGCTCAGTTGAAAAAAAAGGTTGCCCACCACTGTGCTAGTGCATCTAACACCCCCTCCCACACCCCCAGATTAGCAATGCTTCTGTCCATAGGTGTCCCCTGTACTTCTTCATTCAGAGTGGGGGCACTGTAATACAGAAGGTGTATTAGGCTCAGTTCATACTACTGCAATGCCATTTTGATGTGATTTGCAGTGCAATTATGTAGTATGATTTTGATGCGACTTTGGTTGTATTTTGGATGTATCTTCCATGGGGCCACGCACTGTAAATTACACCAACGTAGCACAAGGCCGTTTATTAAATGGCATTGCAGCTGCGTTGCATTGCTGTGAACATACTTGGAAGCAATGTTATTTCCATTGTCATGTGATTCAGACCCGAATCACATCAATGGGGACTAGGCCTTTCTGACCAAAGCACTAGGTGAAAACAGAGGGGAAAAAAAGCCTTAAAAAGAAAACTAATGCAGCCACCACATCTAATGATTGGTAAGCTGCAATATATTAAATTTTTGGTTTCGAGTTTTACACCCCGGTCACATCAAGCCTGACTTTGAAATCGTGTGACTTACAGTGAAGTCGCATGATTTCAAAGTTGGAGGACATGCCAATTTCAGGTGCGATTTGCAAGACATCTGACACGAATGTCTATGCAAATTGCACCAAAAGTAGTGCATGTACTACTTTAGAAATCCATGCGGCTCCAACCAAGTCGGAGCTGCACCGATATGACTGCTGTAATTGCGGAGAATGGGGTGTGACTTGGCATGCAATTTGCAAATCGCATGCCAAGTTGCAGCCAGTGTGACCAGGGACTAGTACCGCTTTAATTGTTTCACAATCACATTATCACAATAAAATAGAAAACTTTGAATGATGTGTTACATTGTACACGGCAGGGGCGGACTGACCATTTGGAAACTCTGGTACTGCCCGAAGGGCCCGGGGTCAGTAGGGGGCCCCATGAGATGCCCCTGGTACCTTTTTCATAAGCTTTTTTGAGTTTGGGCAAGGACACGGGCCCCATGATCCCCTATTGCCCGGGGGCCCCATGAGTTGTCAGTCCACCCCTGGTTACACGGTGATACTCTCGCAGGCATATGATAGGATAATAAATGCCCGCTCACACCAGTGCGATTTCAGGTGTGATTTGCAAATTGAAATGGCACCTGAAATAGCATCTAATGAATATGAATGTCAGTGTCTTAACGTGCGATCTTGCTGCAGCACGATTTCTGAAGTAGTTCTTGTATTACTTTTTCTCATTACTCTTGGTTTTGTTGCAATTTCACATACATAGAATATAATGGAAATCGCACTGCAAATTGCAAGAAATTGTTGAAAATCTACACAAGTACACACAATAAAGTCTTCAGAAATCGCACTGAAATTGCACACAAATCACGCGATTTTAAATCACAGCGGTGTGACCGATGACTAAAGCCCATCATTCAGAAAACAGAGTATATAAATTGCCCAACACACGTGCAGCGATTTGAATTCATCCCGCTGTGTGTGTCCAATCCTGACACCAGAATATTACAAAGGGGTAGGCATGAACCAGGAAACTAAAAATCTGCTCCTATGGTGCGCACCAAACTTTGTGCGCTCTGCTTTGCTGCTAACGCTGGAATATCTTCCTTTGACTGCTAGAGATGAGATACTCCGCTACCTGCAGACGAGGCTGAGTGTAAAACTTTAATGAGCTGCTGTTTGCTGAAATCTGCCAGACAAGGCTTATAAACACCTCTCCAGAAATTGACAAGATACCTCGGCGTTGTATTGATTGTTTGCACTTCTCTCAGTGGTGGGTGAACGTTAGGCCCACAACTGTCGGCAAATATGACATTAGCTGTTCTTAAGGGGCCAGGCCATCAAAATGAGCAAAACCAAGTAAATGGTATACTTCTCTGTAGAGTTGTGTACATATTTCTGGTGCCTTTCAGACTTAAGGCTAGGCTCACACCTATGCAGTTTGCGTTCGATCCTTTTTTTGCAGTGCTTTTTGCGCTGTGTTTTGCATTTTTTGCACGTTTTTGACGCGTTTTTTCCAACTTGTTTCTGGGCAGATTAAAATGCAAAATGTATAAAAACGTGCCAAAAACACATAAAAAATGAAGTCTATTGAACCAAAAACGCAGCGTTTTGTGTTTACAAAAGTCCCTGACCAGACCGGGTGAAAACGAGGAGATGTGAACATGTCACACAGGAAATCATGTTAAATGGACTGCTGTGTGTTTCTGCAAAAAGCAACAGAAAACGTTTAGGTGCAGGGGCGGACTGACTTCTCATGGGGCCCCCAGGCAATAGGGGATCATGGGGCCCCTGTGTCCTTGCCCAAACTCAAAAAAGCCTATGAAAATGGTACCAGGGGCATCTCATGGGGCCCCCTACTGACCCCGGGCCCTCAGGCGGTGCCCAAGTTTCCAAATGGTCAGTCCGTCCCTGCTTAGGTGTGAACCTACACTAAAGCTGAACTCCAGCCTTCTCTTCAGTCTGGCACACTCGTACGGGCTCCTCTTCTGTACTCTGATTTTACTGCACACTGTGAGCTTCTCACAGTGTGCATTAGAAGCTGCAGGAAGACAGAGCCAATCTCATTTCCTGGCTGGAGGGCATCCAGCATTATCTAACTCTTTACTCCCCAGCCAGTCTCTGACCTGCTCCATCGGATTTCAGTTCTCTCGATTATGGAGGCTCAGCATCACATGTGAGCATTACCTAGGGCGGTCTGCTCTGCAATAAAAGCCTGCCTACTCGATGTTTCTTACAGAGGAACTGTAGTTCCCCTTTAAGATACACAGAGAATTAGCAAACTGGATGTCAGCTAGGTAGGATTTAAAGTGTTCCTACACCCAGGACCCTGCATTCATTTTATGAATCTATATATATGTATACCTGGTCTCCCACAGTACACAGAACATGGGAATGCAATTATTTTAGTAAATATAAACTGCTAAATACCTTTTCCCACAGCAGTCTTGTGACTTCTATCAGTGTCTGGCCAAGCACTAGTTAATCTTGTAGGAGGAGTTTTCATTCTCCTCTGACTGTCCTATGAGGCTGCATGACCCCTGACCCTCTGTCTAGGGTGCTGGTTGGTCCTGTGCTGATCACATGCACCCTCCCCCCAAAAGGAAACACTCTCTAGCAATACACACCAAACTGAGCATGTGCAGAGGGCCTCCAAGCGATGGATTGGGGAATGTGGAAGAATGGGAGGCTCAAAGAAGACAGGATCAAACATCCTTTTTACACAGTGTGGAGGATTAACCCCCTAGGTTCTACAGTGAGTATAACAAACCTATTTTACTGCATACGCAGACTGATTTTACTGTTGTAGGTTTAGTAACACTTTAAACCTTCTTTAAATTATATATAAACCCTCACCTTGTAAAATAACCTGTTCATTTTAAAATTTAAATGAAAGTCAAAACATTTGTGTATACAAATAAAAAATATTATAAATACTGTACTTTTTTTTCTCTTTTTTATACCTGATCGCATACTCTTTGTTCTCATCTGCATAAGGAGCTCAGAGGGCTGGGGGAGGAGAAACAGCAGAACACTAACCTTTCCCATGAATGGCTGTGCATAGGGGCATATCCAAGTCTAATCTTTGGAGGAGAGCAGGTTGAGTTTCATCACAACTAGAAAACTGACCATGTTGTGCTCACATGCCTAGTGCAGTCAGTTTTTAATAGGAAAGCAGAGGGACTGGCAGGGACCCCAGGAATTTCACACAAAGGAAGCAATATAAAAAGAACAGGATACGTTTTCCTAGTACATGGCACAGCAGGCACATATGAGGAATATGAAATGTTGGCTTTACATGTCCTTTAAACCACCACCCTGACTACCATCTGGACTACTAGTTGCCTGGTGGTTGCGCTAACCCATTGACTTCATTCCTTTCTGTAAGGCTAGGTTCACACTTATGCCTTTGCATTTGATCCATTTCTGCGGTGCGTTTTGCGTTTTTGCACATGCGTTTTTGAAACATTTTGCTGTTTTATTTTCCAACTTGTTGCTGGGCAGATTAAAATGCAAAACGCTTCTAAACCACGTCAAATATGCATCAAAAGTGTACTACATGCATTTCTGCAGCATCTCCATTGAATTCTATTGAACCAAAAACGCAATGTTTTGCGTTTACAAAAAGTCCCTGACTCTTTCCAAAGAGGCTGAAAACATGGAGATGTGAACGTGTCCCATAGGAAATCATGTTAAATGGACGGTAGTGCGTTTCTGCAAAACGTTGCGGAAAACGCTTAGGTGTGAACCTAGACTAATACTGATCCAGAACAATTCTGTAGTTGTAGCTCAGCAGAATACTGAAAGCAGGGAGTCATCATTACCACTCTGCTGGAGGTCGGCCATCACAGTTTTTGTAACATTTCTAACTCCAAGTTTGGGTCTTACTATGGTTGGCTTTACTGCAAAGGACAGGTCCTCTTTAAGGGCCTGCAGATTAGGATACAATCTGCCAACAAATCTGGGTATCTTTATCAGTCATAAAATAAATTGTGGCAGAACGGTAGAGAAGTGTTTATGTGAGCGGGTGTAATCTGATGCGTTTTGCCTGCTAATAAAAGATGTGATATTCATCACTGATGGGCGTCTGGTAAGTCTGGATGTTGGAGAGTGGAGGAAACTGTAAAGGGGGCGTTATTCCGTGGAGATACCGGCGTACGCAACATTCCAACACCTCCAGCCGACAGGACGCAGCGGGCTGTAGGTTAGAGGGATCACTCGCACCATTCCGGACAAGAAACCCAATTCTGTAAATTGTAAGGCTTGGTTCACACTTACAGATTCTCTGAAAAGCACTTTTTTACCGGTTCCCCACCGCCCAGGGGCGGACTGACAACTCATGGGGCCCCCGGGCAATAGGGGATCATGAGGCCCCTGTGTCCTTGCCCAAACTCAAAAAAGCCTATGAAAAAGGTACCAGGGGCATCTCATGAGGCCCCCTAGTGACCCCGGGCCCTCGGGCAGTGCCCGAGTTTCCAAATGGTCAGTCTGCACCTGCCACCGCCCTATAGCAGAACTACAGATACAGGGCTGCACAAAATCACGTATATATACGTGCGAGCCACCCTACCCGTGCCGCCATTGGCGGCTACAGATGTCGATCACCGGGTCCTGGCCGTAGATTCCCCACTGGCACCCAGCGATCACCAAGGAACAGGGCAGCACAGTGGCTAAATGGTTAGCACTCTCGCCTGGCAGTACTAGGGTCGTTGGCTCAAATCCCAACCATAGCACCACCTGCCTGGAGTTTGCATGTTCTCCCTGTGCCTGTGTGGGTTTCTTCTGGGTACTCCAGTTTCCTCCCACACTCCAAAGACATGCTGGTAGGTGAATTAGCTCCTGTCTAAATTGGCCCTAGTATGTGTATGGATGAATGTGAGTTAGGGACCTTAGATTGTACGCCCCTTGAGGGTTAGGGACTGATGTGAATGTACAATATATATGTAAAAGCGCTGTATAAATTGACGGCACAATATAAATACCTGAAATAAATAAATAACAGTGACAGTGGAGAGGTCTGTGTGTTTACACACAGACCTCTCCCGTCAGCACCGACATGCTGCTTTGTGTTGCTCTGCATAGCAGAGCAATACAAAGCAGCATGTTTCCCTAGTAAAACACACACAGCACACACTGTAAAACACAGCACACAGTTAACCCTTTGATCAAATGACAAACACTTCGTGTAGCGCTTATAAAAATCAAATAAAGAATGACGATGAAGTCCAAATCACCACAGATGAAAATATATTGGTGAAAGCAATATAATATATATAATAAAGTCTCTGCAAAAACTCATCAAATCCAGCGATAATGGTGCCAAATGAAACCAGAACCAGAAAGAGAGAGAATCCTTCACCTTTCACCCAATCATTTGGCCTCTTACTGGAAAGTTTGACCATCCGAAGGACTGGTCAAACAAAGCAGATATCAAGCCCAACAGATGAGTCCAGGACTCCCAGAAGGATCTCCCCAGATACCAGGATCAGTTAGAAGCTTCTTACTGAACACTGCGGTCTAAGATGGCAAATATCTCTCCACATAGATAACACCACACAGGGAAAGAAATATGTCCGCTCATAGTGTAGTATTTAGATAAAAGATACGATTTATTAAAGTATTGCACTTACAACAAGCAGAGTGAAAATCAACCGATATGAGTAATGTTTCCAACCAACAAGATGGCAGCGGTCCGTAGCAGTGCGCGATGATGTCACATGTGGTAGCTCAACCCTACGCATGTCGTCACTCAAAGGACGTCAACCCTTAACCCTTTGATCACCCCAGGTGTTAACCCCTTCCTGCCCAGTGTCATTAGTACAGTGTCAGCACTTTTTTTTTTTTAGCACTGATCACTGTATTGGTGTCACTGGGGATGTCAGTGGCAGTTAGTCAGTTCCCCCCCCCCCCCCCCAGTGTCAGAATGCCGCCGCAGTCCTGCTATAAGTCACTGATCGTCGCCATTACTAGTATAAAAAAAATCCAGTATATATACCGCCATTTGTAGATGCTATAACTTTCACATAAACCAATTATTTTACACGTATTGGGATTTTTTTTTAGCAGACGTAGCAGAATACATTTTGGTCTAAATTTATGCCGAAATTGTTTTTTTAAATATGTTTTATAGAAAAGATATAGTCAAAAATATTTTGTTTATTTTTCAAAATTGTGTGTCGTTTTTTGTTTATAGCACAAAAAAAATAAAAACCGCTCAGGTGATCAAATACCACCGAAAAACAGCTGTATTTGTGGGGAAAAAAGGACATCAATTTCATTTGGGTGCAGAGTTGCATGACCGCACAATTGTCAGTTAACGTAACATAGTGCAGTATTGCAAAAAATGGGCAGGTCAGGAAGGGGGGTAAATCCTCTGGAGGGCAAGTGGTTAAAGTGCACATAATCAGCCGATGTCAGGCCTTTAGGAGGTGATCCTGCTGCATGTTGCTGAATGCATATTTGTTTTTTGCTGAATGGCAATTTTCAATGGGACTAATGTGCCCAGCAACCATGTAGCCCCATTGACATGAATGGACAAGTTTGACAGATGGTGGTGCAGCATGCGAACAGCCCCCTCCGGCTATATTGTAGCCTGTGGGTGGGTGGTAAAATCCTGGTTCCGCTGTCTGTTTTTAGAACCCCCCCTTCCCGCCTGAGAGAGGCCCAAAAGTAGAACTGAACTCAAAATACAAAGATTTGCCATGTTATAGTAAATATCTAGAAATGTTAAATTATAACTAACGGAAAAACCTTTTTTTTTAGTTTTTGGATAGACTGGAGAGGGATTAGAACACCCGTCAGGTTTTATTGCTGTCTATGCCCCTGTTAAGAAGATTCACCCTCTATTTACCATTATCATTGAAAGTGAAAGTAAAAGAAAATCCCAAATTTTGCAATTGTCCCCAAAAAAGTAATAGAGGGGAAATCTTCCAACTGGGACCCCAGTTCTGGTGACTTGGGGGTCCCCAAGGAATTCTTTTAATTTGCAGAGATTTCCTTCCGCTTCCTGTTCAGGTATGGGATAGGAAATGAGGGCAAATCTCTGCAATGGGACACAGATGGTGGAAAAAAAATCTGACAGGAGTTATAACCCTCCCTTGCTCTATCCAAAAAAAAAAAATTGACTATAACTCTACTTTAATTGTGCTTATGCACTGCCCTGAATATGTACCATTTCTCTTGAATTTCTCCCAAAAACTGGCAGTGATCATCCTGTGCCTACAGCCTCAAAGGTGCATATCTGTGTGAGATTACCTAAGACACTACTGCCTCTGACTTCTAGTCTGCTTGCATTGCATAGAGAAGCACAGAGACCCAATGGTGGCATCACTGAATATGAAATAAGCTATGCAATGAAAATGGAATGGTTTTGTTTAAAAATCTTATTAGAATGTTAGAATTAGAATGAGGGAGAAGAGCTAAGGAGGGCAAACAATGAGCAGATTCAATTTCCGATTTACAGCCATAGTTCACTTTTACCAAAAAACTGTTGGCAAGTGGCAACTGTACATAAAAACAAAACTGTGCAGCTTTGACCAAAGTTTAGTAATGCCCTTTCTATAGGTGTAGGCCATTTACATTCCTCATGAAGCCTGACTGGAACTCCCAGAGATGACATCATTCCATCCTGCCTTGTTGCTAAGGATGTTGCTAAGACACTTCCAGCTGTTACTGTTCACCTTCATCTTCACAGGAGCAAAGGCTGAGCTCAGAGCTAACTACATCAGAGGAGAGAAGGAGAGGGGGGTTTGAATCAGAGAAAGAGATTGATCCTGTCATAGTGGCGGTGATCAGTAAGAGCTGGGAGTCTCTTAGCAACGTCCTAGCAACAAGGCAGGATGGGATGATGCCGTCTCTGGGAGGCTTCATGAGGTACATAATAGCATACACCTATAGTAAGGACATTATTCCACTTTGGTCAAGGCTGCCTAGTTTGGTTTTATCTACAGATGACCCTTTCTGCATATGCAGTTTTTTGGTAAAAGGAAACTATGCCTTTGTGCTTTAAATGACTTATTTCCCGTATATAATTTTTGCGGTGTTTCCAGTTGATATTGTCTGTAAATATATGGCAGTGTTTCACATGCACCAGTGGTGGTGACCCCTCTGTTGGAGATTTGAGGCAAAGGGCTACAAAGTCAGCATCATTCCATCCTGCCTTGTTGCTAAGGATGTTGCTAAGACACTTCCAGCTGTTACTGTTCACTCCAACTTCACAGGAGAAATCGCTGAGCTTGGAGCTAACTACATCAGAGGAGAGAAGGGGAGGGGGTTTGAATCAGAGAAAGAGCTTGCTCCTGTCATAGTGGAGGTGAGCAGTTACAGCTGGGAGTCTCTTAGCAACGTCCTAGCAACAAGGCAGGATGGGATGATGCCATCTCTGGGAGGCTTCATAAGGTATACAATGGCCTACACCTATAGTAAGGGCATTATTCCACTTTGGTCAAGGCTGCCTAGTTTGGTTTTCTCTACAGATGACCCTTTCTGAATAGGCAATTTTTTGGTAAAAGGAAACTATGCCTTTGCACTTTAAATGACTTCTTTCCCGTATATAATTTTTGCGGTGTTTCTGGTTGATATTGTCTGTAAATGTATGGCAGGTTTTCACATACAGCAGTGGTGGCGACCCCTCTGTTGGAGATTTGACGCAAGGGGCTGCAAAGACAGCTTTTCACCCCAGAAACTTGACAAGAACGAGTGACCCAAGAACCAGGAGTCACATCAAAGCTGTGCTGCGCAGGTTCTGTACACCATCAAGAATGGAAAGGGTTATTGGAGCTTCTTGTGTTGCTGCTATGTCAGGGAACATATCTGTGCCGTACGCCGGGAGCAGATGTCTGCCAATCATCTACAATCGAATCTTCCTTCTTGATTGACAGCTCGTGTTCTGCAGGAGAAACAAGCAGCAGCAGACAGAACAGAGCCAGTGAGGTCAGAGCTGATCTTTGTGTAGTCAGTAAAACACTGTGACCTTTGTCATGTAAATCAGAAAAACTCAAAGTTAGATTTTATTCTTTTCTCATGTTACATGTCATATCTATATGCAAAAACAGCAAGACAGCCAGCGATCGGTAGCTGTGGCGAAGCAATCTTACAGGTAGGATTCCAGAGATTCGGTGTCTACCTATGGGTAAAATAACAATTTTACAATTAAAGTGGCCCTTGTACACAGCCTGGGAACCTCTTACTGCAATGTTATCGCATTGTAATGATCACTTTCAGGCCACTTCATCCTGTAGAGGTTGAGAAGCACAATCTAAAGGGTTGGTCTGGACTTCTATTTGCTCAGCTTAAAGCACATATGACCACTAACTGAATCACATTTAGTTTGCTAAATTACCATGCTTTTTAAACCATTGCATTTTTTTGAAATAGAATATTTTTTTTTTCGCTTTTTTTCATCCTTCGTTACATCCCAGTTTTGCTGATGTCTTTCAGCCACTTGGCAGCCACTTGACTAAAAGATTTCTCAACCTCGGTCCTTAAACTTTTACAATAAAGACACAAACTGCGTGAAATGGGTTTAAATGGCCACAGTAGACCTTTTATTAACAAATGAATAAATTACATCAATTAGAACAATTTTAACAATGCAAATGCAACCAGGAAAGGGGTCTTTGTGTGTCCTAATGCACACTTTATCACTCTAGCCACCCATGTCCTTGAAGACATTACGACCTCATACACTCTTACATTTTTCCCCAGAGGACCTAGCTCCTGGGATAACCACCAATAACTAACCAGTTGGAAGCATTACACCCTAGATTTATTATTACAGGTACTTGTATAGTGCCTTTAATATATATTGGACATTCATCATCAGTCCCTAACCCTCAAGGGGTGTACACAGGGGTGGACTGAGCATTTAGAAACTCGGGCACTGCCCAAGGGCCCGGGGTCAGTAAGGGGCCCCATGAGATGCCCCTGGTACCTTTTTCATAGGCTTTTTTGAGTTTGGGCAAGGACACAGGGGCCTCATGATCCCCTATTGCCTGGGGGCCCCATGATTTGTCAGTCTGCCCCTGGGTGTACAGGCTAAGGTCCCTAACTTACATTCATGTATACACATACTAGGGCCAATTTAGACAGGAGCCAAATAACCTACCATGTCATGGAGTGTGGGAGGAGGCTGAGGTACCCAGGGAAAGCCCATGCGGGCACAGGGAAAGCATGCAATCTCCAGGGAGGGGGTGCTGTGGTTGGGATTTGAATTGATGGCCCTGGTGCTGCCAGGTGGAAATCCTAACCATATAACCACTGTGCTGCCCAATGATGGACCCCCAGTTTTTTTTGTAACAATATAGTTACACACTAACCCCCAAAGACCTCACAACCTGCTAAGCTGCTGTGACAATGTTCCCTAGTTTAATTCCCTGTAGGTTTGGTAAAATTATCCAAATAAATTGGTTAAAAGAACTACCACAGGGATATAGCTCACCCCAAAGGGGGGAGAGCTCAAAATACTGAGGTAGGCCACCGACGCACCAAAATTAGAAGGTGGGGTCCTCAAAAACCTAGTTCAAACCAAAATATATTAAGGAGACCAAATAAGGACCTCTTGGAAGAGGTTAAACAAAGAGAACCAACCACGGTACAACCAAATTATACAACTTTATTGAGATCAAATTAGGTATTTAAGCCAAATGGCCAACAATCCTCCAAATACCATTAAAATAAGGTAAAATAACGTTATCACCTTAAAACCAAGCCCGGGCCACATACATCCACTCACATACGCTACATACATGAACTCGGTCTCATATAGAGCATGACCTATCAGGCCAACAGACTCAATATTATCAGTCCTTGGGTGCCACTAGGCTGGCTATGACTGGCTATCCATTTACATGGCACTCCAATGAGATATAATGACTGAGATCTGAAGAGTTGGCCCATTTCAATACAACCATCAACAGTATCATTAATTAATGACCAGTGATTCACATCAAAGATGAATGATGTAGCCATAATGGAACCAGGTGGGGCAGTGCTGGAAGTTCATGTCCAGAAAGCAAGAACAATTGTGTATGCTTGTGGTGGGATAATGGGCTGGCAAACTAGAAAAGGGCAGGCTGAAGAGGCCCACAACCTGGGTTTATTAAAAAGTTGGTGAGCAAATTAAGAAGACTCAAATGTGTCTAAATACGGCCTATGCTGTCCTGAGAGGCACAGTCAACACAGCAGAGTAATAATTAAGGATCTTGTATAGGGTGTATATTTGAGTGCAGTCCTTAAAGTGTGGTGAGGCCGATGACCATAAGGTCCTAGGTAATTGTAAAGTTCAGCACAAGTGGTGGCAGCCGCCGCATAAAATGTGCCTGAAGGCTCTCACCATTCCAAGGTACTGATGGTACTCTCCTTGAACTCCAGGCAGGAGGTGCTGTGGCTGGGATTCAAACCAATGACCCTAGTGCTGCCAGGTGGAAGTGCTAACCATTTAGCCACTGTGCTGCCCAATGACGGCCCTCAATTTGTTTGTAACAATACAGTTACACACTGACCCCCAAAGACCCCATGACCCGCAAAGCTGCTGTAACAATGTTCCCTATTTTAATTTCCTGTAGGTTTGGTACAATTATCCTCCTATAAATGCACACCCACAAAATCGAACCCTACAACCCCAAGAACACCAGGCACCCAAAAGTTTGGGCGGGAGGCAGTGGAAGTTTCCTTTTCACAAAAACGTTCCGGAATGAATGCCCACTATCCCTTTCACGAACCACCCCTGCCCATCCGACCTTAGGCCTCCAATCAGGTAAGAACTACACCCCTTCACCACTAAATGACCCAGATTTCAACCTCTCTCTGACCTGTTCCTCCCTTTAGTCATGACGACCCTCCGTCCAGTCTCTCTCTCTGCGTCACACTTTCTGCCTATATTAGGGTTGCCACCTCATCCCTTTAAAACCGAACACATATTTATTACACAGGTTCTGGGGCTGATTAAAGTGATAATTCAACTCACTTGGTTCATTATCTGCATTAAATTAGCCTCAGAACCTATGTGTTTGGGTTTAAAGGGATGAGGTGGCAACCCTAGCCTATATGCACTCCAGCGACAGCTGCATGGCCTTTCTCAGGGAGGGTTTTCTCATGGTGACCAGGCCTGTGTACTAAAAAGGACACTTGCTATCTCCATTGGAAGCCCGTGCTTCAAGGTGACAACACAGGAGCACAATTTGGATACTTGAATAGCACTGCCACCCTATAACAGGAAGTGTTCAAACAAGGATTTTGGTGGCAGGATCACCAGGTATTATATTAATGAAAGCTGGTTAAAATGTTTCAAAAATTATTATTTCTTTTACAAAGACATTAACATGTTAAAGACTATATGAGATTTGATTGATTCTGTTTGCATATACTTTAATTGGGAGACTAGACATGGGCATTTGGTTTCGATTAGTTTTTCAGGAATTTTCATTTTCGGAGATTTGGATGTATATGAATCTCCAAATGGACATAGAAACAAATGTCAATGAATCCAAAAAAGTTACAAGGAATTTAACTAATGCGTTTGTTTCATTCCGATGACGTCACATGATACGACAGTAGTTCAGGCCCATGGGGAAATTAGTTACATTTTCAAATTAGTTCCAAAAATCGATTTGGAAAACAAATCGATCCAAATTTCGTTCCATTCGTGAATTCATTTGCACATGATGCCAGTAAATATTGTCCAATCAGCTCATGACATTTCTCTGGGTGGGTTTGACTAGCGTCCAAAAATATCAAATTCTTCCAATTGGAATCCATTCCATTCCATCCCATTCGATAACATATCGAATATAGAGCAATCTGCCAGAAAAACTACATTTTTCGAATCTACCCAGACCAAAGAAAATATGAAAGGAATTCCGAAAACAAATTGGGTCAACATAACAAATATGAAAAAAACTAAATTTTTCAATGAACAAATGCACCCGAAACAAAAATAAAATTTCTGGTGTGTACCTGTTTACTGAAGACTGCTAGGCATTTCCAGGATAGCCAAAGGATATCATTTTGCCAGCATACTTTTCTTCTGAACAGCTAATCCATCTCAAATACTTGATAGAGATGCAAAAGATAAGCCTAGTTTGTTATGAATAACTTTGAAAGGTTTTTAAGATGGTAATAAAGGGGTCATCTTGGAGACTTTGTTAGCAGGATCTCCATGCTGAGTTCCCAGGGATGGATTCCTGCTTGTCCATTATTAGGAACTCCCACCAACCCGCCTGAGTTACTGGGTCTGCACATCTGCTGTGCCCATTATGAGGAGCTGCCGCCATCCCTGTTCGGTGTTTTTGGGTCTGTACACCTGCTGTGCCCTGTTTAAGGAGCTGTCACCATCCTTGCTTGGGGTTTCCAGGTCTGCAACACCATTTTCAGTGATTCCCACCAAACCTGTGCCACGTTCTTGGGTCTGCATACCTGCTGTGCCCATTATAAGAGGTTTCCACCATGCCTATTGGAGTTTTTATTTATGTTCTGTTATGTAAAATGTAACAGGAATAGCTGGAACAAAGGTAGGCATGAACACCCAAAACCCACAGATGGACAGAAACAGAACATAGAATTATAGCAGGGAGATCTCACTATCACTCATGTCATAGGAAACTCCAGGTGCAAACTCAGCACACCAAGCTCTAAGAATAACTAAAATGTATCTTTTGAGTAGACTGAACTTTAAAAATGTGTGTTTGCAGACTGCAAGGCATTTTCAAGGCATTGTGATACAAAGGTTTGGGTGTCTGTTTTTGGTTACTATTGGATTATTTTTTCATAAAATATATTTTAAATTGTTTTTATCTGTGTCTTGGTTCCTTCCCATAAGCCTATAATGAAGGTGTCACTTTTTTGGACCCCTAATTATGTATTCTTTATTACAGACAACTAGTTAGGGAGCATGACATAATTTGGTCTTGTAATGGCCACCACAGTTGGGTGATATTGGCGATGGGGAGACTTCATCATGGGAAGCCAAGAAAGATTTCACAATGCCAAGATGTTATTTAAGTTTTCATTCCCTAGGTAAAACAATGACATGGACACTCACACTAGATATTGGCATGACATTCTAAAGTTTTACTTGCAAGTCTTTCTGTCACCATCCTTGGGACCCTTCAGAGACCCAGTAAAAAACCATCCCAGCTGGAGTCGTAATTTATTAAAGGCTAGGCAGTTAGGACACCAGGACCAAGGTATTAGAAGCAGCAGATCAGGAGAGGTGTGACAATTTAAATAGGGGAGGAAAGAGGTGTCACAGAGGGACAGCTTGTGAACAGGGAACTTTTTTTATCATAGCATTGGGAAACACTCATCCTGTCAACTCCTTGTTACCAAATACCATTCAGGGGATAGTCTACAGAGAGATACGAACACCAGCTCAACTTCAGTTTTCAGCTCATTGTCGTAGTGTTATCATTTCATCGACCTTTACACAAAGCTCTCAGCTGTATCAGTAATGCATCTTATTTTTATGTATCCCGCAGAATCATTACATTGGTTCCAGTCTGTTGAAATATCTATGAGGGACATTGGTCAAAATATATAAGATGACTCCTCTGGTCAGGTCTATGTACTGCTTGACACTCTATAGTGCGTCCCCTGACACCATCAAAGAGCCACACATAAAATTCAGTGAATGTAATGTAGCAGAAGTTGTCAAAGATGGTAGACATACACCATAAAATGAAAACAAAGAAGATCCTTGGTGTGCTGGCAAATATGTATGCTGATCTGTGATGTTAGCAGTTTCCAGCTGGCTCTTGCTGCAGCACCCATTTATTTATCAGCCAATTCAGGAATGTGTGATGGAAATATTGATTGTTATGCACCAGGATATGGTCATATACTGCAGATGGTTAGTGGCTGCAAACCTCAGACATTAAATATGAGCAAAACATATCCCACTATAGTGTGTCCTTGTTTTGATTAAGTGCACTACGTGTGTTTTCTGTCTGCTGCTTCGTTTCTCCGCTATCAGTATGAATCACTTCTGACAAGATTTCCTGACACCAAGAGAAAAAAGGTGACAGTGTAGGAACCTCTAGCACAGTGTTTCTCAACCTTTTTTCAGTCAAGGCACCCTTTAAAATTATGAACAGTCCCGAGGCACCCTTTAAAATTATGAACAGTCCAGAGGCACCCTTTAAAATTATGAACAGTCCTGAGGCACCCTTTAAAATTATGGACAGTCTTGAGGCACCCCATTCTAACATGTGAAAAACTATTCTAATAGTTTTATATAATGCAGCAACATCCACACATGTAGGACACCCAGCGCTAGAGGTGATTTATTCTTCCAAAGCAAACACACCATTGCACACTGGTACTGAGTAACATTCCAGAGTTTCTCTTCTACCTCAGGTTTTCTCCATTACTGAGATAATGTGACCCCAGCACTGACGGAAATGGGCAGGAGAGGCTCAAACTCGAATGTTGTGCAGGCAAATGACATCCTCCTTATCAACTGATGATGTCATTGGTTGTCAGGATGCTAGAAGGTCGTAATGGTGTACAATGAAAAATTGTCGCTTTGTGTAACTAAAAGGCAAGATTGTTCCACCCATTGACTTTGTATACAGTACATGTTTTGGGCAATATTTAGATATTTTGTCATGGCACCCCTGAAGAAACCTCAAGGCACCCCAGGGTGCCTAGGCACCCTGGTTGAGAAAGGCTTCTCTAGCACACAGCTGGTGATTGACAGCCTCAGCTTTGTTCCTGTGAGCTGTGTGGAGCAGGGTGTCCCTAACTTTCAATCAGTTTTCAGAGTTCTCCTCACTGAGCTCTGCAGTGTGTTATTTCAGTTCCCTGCCCCCTGTTTATTGAAAGCTATAAATTCTGTGTTTATATATATATAAGGGTTTACAACCATTGTAAGGGCATGCTACATGAGATGGTCATAGACTGCAGAGGGCCAGGGGCGTGCTAGAAGAGATGGTTTGAAACTGCAGATATGCAACAGGAGCAGATTAAGGGCATGCTAGCAAAGATGGTGCAACAGAAGATGCATAGGGCCTTGATAGAAGTGATGGTTAGAGACTGCAGATGTGCAACAGGAGATGGTCAAAGACCATAAGTTAGAAGTTGTTAGAGACTGGAGACATGCTTTAGCAGATTAGAACTGGAAAGCTTGAGACTGCTAGAGATCACGTCTATTACAGCCTCTTTACAAATCAATGCTCCCACCGTTGTGCTCCATACAGCCCCCACAAAAATGACTGAGGTCACATTTCATATACTGTACATGAAATGAAATAAATTAAGGCAACATACCAGAGCCTAGTCTAAAGATTTATTTATTTCAGGTACTTATATAGCGCTGTCAATTTACGAAGCACTTTACATATATATTGTACATTCACATCAGTCCCTAACCCTCAAGGGGCGTACAATCTAAGGTCCCGAGCTCACATTCATACATACACATACGAGGACCAATTTAGACAGGATCCTATTCACCTACCAGTATGTCTTTGGAGTGTGGGAGGAAACCAGAGTACCTGGAGAAAATCCATGCAGGCACAGGGAGAACATGCAAACTCCAGGCAGGTGGTGCTGTGGTTGGGATTTGAACCAACGACCTTAGTACTGCCAGGCAGAAGTGCTAACCATTTAGCCACTGTGCTGCCCTGAATGTTTTTTTCCTTCCCCTGGCTTGAGTAAACACCTTTGTATATAAAACACAGACTACTATCTGTAAGGCTCGAGTGCTAAAGGGCCACTTGCCCCAAAGCGCAGGTTGGGGCATATAGGTATAATGTAGAAAGAGAGGTAAAGAGGCTCTGAAGGCTGAAGGCTCTATGTCACCTTTATAAATGCATTCAGTCAGCAACCTGTGGTAGAAATGAAGGCGCAGGATTGAGGGGGCTGCCTAGATGAGTCACAAGGATCTTTACTGACAATGCAAAAAGTAATTTTGATTGGTGAATTGTGTAGTACAATGATTACTTTGTGTACATAACAGGAACTATTCTCCTACACTTATTTATACTAGCCCCATTTTATTTGAATAAAATATATCCTTAACAAATGGGCTCGGCCCTTATAAAATGACAACATCATTCACATCTGAGAAAGTAATAGTCACTTGCTGACTTTTACTATAACCTTTAACTTCAACCTAACCCTTAACCCAAATTTTACATTTTAAACCTTAACAATTTCAACCAACTTTAAAGTATATCTAAAGACAAATTTAAGGCAACACTCCATGCTGATTGGAGAGCTCCAACTGTGACGCAACACAGGGTATGTTGGACCTCTGCAAAGAGACTACTGCTTCCACAAAGAGTGCAAGGTTTCATCTTTGGAGCATGCTGGCAGGGGACAGACTTTTCTACTGAGATTGTGTTCTAAGAAAAATGGAACCGTAACACATTTTGTTTTGACCCATGTTGGATGTATTAAGCCGGGGGTGTCAAACTGGCGGCCATCCAGCTGTTGCAAAACTAGAAGTCCCATCATGCCTCTGCCTTTGGGAGTCATTCTTGTAACTGTCAATCTTGCAATGCCTCATGGGACTTGTAGTTTGGCAACAGCTGGAGAGCCACCAGTTTGACACCCATGTATTAAGCTTGACTTAAACAAAAAGATCACTTGTTAAAGTGGAAGTGCTCCTTCCCCCCTCCTCATACCCCTACTGCCTACTGCTTGCGAAATAGCTTCTTTTTTTTTATAGATCACCGACAGTGCAGTCACATGATCGCTAAGCTGCGTCATTCCTTTGCCATGAAGCTACTCAACTACGGAGCTAAATTCACAGAGCCGGGAAGTCACCCACTGGCTTCCATTACCCCTCTGTAGTTGGTGCTCCCTGCAGCTGCTCTCTGACACGGGAGCTATTTTACAAGCAGTATGTAGCATGGGTATGAGGAAGGAGAAAGCAACCTGAAGTATATGGGCAGCACAGTGGCAAAATGGTTAGCACTTCTGCCTGGCATTACTAGGGTCATTGGTTTGAATCCCAACCACAGCACCACCTGCATGGAGTTGCCTTGCATAGTCTCCCTGTGGCTGCATGGATTTTCTCCAGGTACTCTGGTTTCCTCCACACTCCAAAGACATGCTTGTACATAAATTGGCTCCTGTCTAAATTGTCCCTAGTATGTATATGTATGAATGCGAGTTAGGGACTTTAGATTGTACACCCCTTGAGAGTTAGGGACTGATATGAAAGTACAATATATATGTAAAGTGCTGCATAAATTGACAGTGCTATATAAGTACCTGAAATAATTACCCTTTATGTCCACTTTAAGAATTTTCTGAATTACTTGTTCTGGGTCAATGACTCACTTTATACTTGCAGTTGGAGGCCAATAAAAACAGCGAAAATGATGCCCCCCCATCGCATTTGAAGTTCAATACCACCCACTAAATGCAAACATTTAAGTGAAAGAGTGAAAGGCCGTGTCGCAACCGCCCCACAACCATGTGCAATGCACAGTGATGTAGGCTTTTAGGGGTTAAAACAGGTGGTGAGAAGGCAGTATATCGGCTCCTCACTACCTTTTAAATTTTAAACACCCTCTGAAAAATGATCCACAGTGGATTGTTGTTCAGAAGGCGGCGCATGTGTAAACGAGTCTTGTAAGCCTGAAAGCTAGCATTCTCATTAAAAGTTAAGCATTACCAACGGCTTACTTATAATGTAAGGAAAAATAAACTTTGGCATGAAATCAGAATTTGACAGTGAAAGACTGGAATGAAGAAGGCATAATGGGTCAGAGTTAAAATAAGTTGAACATCTTTATTTTGTCCTCCAACACAGCAGGGTAAGTTTAATTAGAGATTAGTTTATTCCCATTCCCCTTGCTCCTATTCATGTGCTGTCAATGCAGTTCAAGCCGCCTGAAGCAATTCATGAACTTTGCAAAAGCCGACACATCTGTGGTCCTTTTGGCTTCCTAACCCCTCTCTTCTGCTTGCGTACCATCAGTCGACCTGACAACTGAGCCTGGCCTTTGAATGTCACCCCGTGCATCAAGTGTCTCTTTCAGTGCTTTGTAAGCCTTGCGGAAATTCAGGCTCACGACAAAATGTGTAAACCATTTTGTTTTGTTTCTTTATGTAGATGTAAACCCTAAGTGAGTGGCATCAAGTTTGGTTTTCATAAAGCAAAACTTGGAAAGGAGCAACATTTTTGCAGAAAAAACGCCTGACGCTTGTAAAAGTATCTACAGGAGTTTACGTGTGTTTACAAGCATTAATTAATTTAATTGGCCAGAATAATAATTTATTCTGGCCATTGAAATGAGTTAACGCCCAAGCGCTAAAAGCTCCTAGCGTTATCACGCGTTTAGGCACATTTAGATGTTCAAGACTCCAGTGTTTTTTCTGCCAAAACGCTGCTGCTCCTGGATACATTGGCCCTGGGTTTTTTTTACAGCCTGTAAACGCTGCTGCCACTAAAAGCTCCTACAAGTCGATGTGTGCATGGACACATAGGATAACATGGAGTGCCGTTTACAAGCAGTAAAAAAAACATTGTGTGATGCCCCTAAAAGTGCCTGTAAAAAAGTCCTGTGTGCATGAGGCCTTAAGCAGTATTAAATTCAAAAGCAAACATTTATTATGTTGCAGTTTACCAATTATTAGATGTGTTGGCTGCATTGGTTTCCTGTTTTGAGCTTTCTCTCTTCTATTTTCATCTGGTGATTCAGCCAGCAAGTCTGCTGTTATTAAGAAGCTCCAGCTCTCTAGCAGAATAAATCAGTTTACATGGATGAGACTATCCATTTACCACTGGCAGGGGTAATTAAAATGATCAGGTTTTTATATTTATGTAAAATCTTTATCCCAAAAGGAAAAAAAACTGCTGTAACTGATTATAAAGTGTTAGCTGGAGCATGGTTTCAATTTGTTATTGTATTCAAATCTGCTAATACATTTAACACTCCCATCCTCCCAGGCAATTCTGCTGTCAGGAGCATGTGGCGCTTCTGCTCCATCACAGCTGCTGGTTTCATTCCAGAATCCTGGCTTTGGTTGTGACATTCTCACTGTCTGTCTGTCCACCTGCAAGTTGGTTGATGTAGCCAGTCTCTGGGTGGAGACCAAACCTGATTTAAGTCAGCCAAGCCTGCAGTCCCATGCTTGTGTGTAATATGTGCTCAAGCTCCCTGTCTGTCTGTCCTGCTCTGCTGTTTGGATTCCCCTGTTTATGACCTCGGATCAGATATCGACTGTTCTCTGAACTCTGCCTGCATTTTGACTGGTCTTTTGATTGGACCGTGACTACTCTGCTTACCTGCCTTGTACCTGGACTATCAGTGAACCACTCTGCCTGTCTGACAACAACAAGTACCTGTTTGTTGTGCTTAGTTTGCGCCTGCCTTGACGTGGTAGCCAGGCATTATAGCATTGTGTATAAGTCCTGGGGGCAACCGAGTATCGTTAGGCCTGCTTGCCTCATGGGAAAGGAGGCTGCTATAGGTGAAGAACAAAAAAGCCAGCTATAGCGCCTAACCACCTGCGTTAGGGATAAGTGTGACATTTGTTGTGTCCTGTGCTCATTCCTCCGCAGTGGTGTCTCTCTAATACAGGACGTGTTGCTGGACAGGTGAAAACAGAAGGAAAAAGCCAAAGAAAAGAAAATGGATGCAGCCATCACATCTAAGCTGCAATATAATACAGTTTTTGTTTTGGGTTTAATACCACTTTAACCACTTGCCTACTGGGTACTTTTATCCCCTTCAGGCCCAGGCCAGTTTTCAGCTTTCAGTGATGTTGCATTTTGAATGACAATTGCGCGGTTATGCAACCCTGTACCCATATGAAGTTTTTTTTAAAAAAATTCACACAAATAGAGCTTTCTTTTGGTGGTATGTAATCACCACTGGGTGTTTTATTTTTTGCTAAACAAATAAAAAAGACCAAAAAATTTGAAAAAAAAAATGCTTTTCTTAGTTTCTATTATAAAATTTTGCAAACCGATAATTTTTCTCCTTCACTCATTCACTGAAATGCGTTGATGAGGCTGCACTGATGGGCACTGAAAGACAGCACTGATATGCAGTGCTGATGGGCACTGATGAGGTGGCACCAAAAGGCAGGACTGATGGGCACTGATAGGCTACTGATGAGGCGGTACTGATGAGGCACCACTGGTAGGCATTGATGAGAAGGCACTGATGAGGCTGCACTCTTGGGCACTGACAGGCAGCAATGATGGGCACTGATTGGTTGCACTGATGGGCACTAATAGACAGCACTGAAAGGCACTGACTGGCAGCACTAACTGGCGGCACTGACTGGCAGCACTGATGGGCACAGAATGACAGCACTGATGGGCACAGACTGGCAACACTGATTGGCACAGATTGGCAGCACTGCTGGACACAGATTGGCAGCACTGTTGGGTACTTTTGGGGCTGTACTGATAATCAGGTCACTGATAATCAGTGTAGATATTTCCTTTCACACTTGCCAGTTATCGGCAGTACTTTCCTCGCGCTGTCACAGCGTGAGGAAAGCACTGCCGATAACCGGCAAGTGTGTTTACATGGTAATCAGCTGTGATTGGACACATCTGATCACATGGTAAAAGGCCGCTGTGATTGGCCCTTTACTGTGTCATGTGATCAGCTGTGTCCAAAGGACATAGCGATCACAGAGAGTGCAGGGTGCATGCTGCTGGGGGTGCACAGGGGGTGCGGATCTGGGAGGACATTTTAATAATTGAGTTTCCACATTAAATAGACATATCGATCCAAAAGGTGATATTGCAGGGTGATGTTTATCATGCATCAACCGATATTTTCAAGATCCCCTCCATCAGCACTCATCCTTTGCCCAAAACATGCAGACCAAGCAAGTTTAACCGTTCTGATGTGTATGTTAAAATTTTGACATTTGTCAAGCATCAATAACTACACCCTCATCTCCATCTCCTAACCCCTTCTTTAGATGCTGAGTTATGCAAACAGCAGTGACCTATGACTGTCAGAGGCAGAGCAGAGACCTTGACTTGGGCTATGATTGACAGCCTGGCTCTAACTTCTCTACAACAAGACCATGCACCCAACAGGGCAATCACTGGTCTCTGAAGACAAGCCTGAGCATTTTTTATGTATCAAGTTTTTTTATGAGCTGAATAGTTCATATTTAGCAGTGGTTTCTGTAAACATTAGCAATGGAAAGGGTTGCTTTAATAACCAGCGTTATATTATTTAAAATGATTTAACATTAATATTTCATGTGCGTGTTTATCTCGCCAGGCAAATACTTTTCAAACATGGTAATCATCAGCAAAGCCCAAGAGTGATAAATATTTTCTAGATATTTTGTAGAATAAAAAGTAGAAGAGGAAGTTGCAAACTAATGTAGCCGGGCTGTTGCTGGCTCCCTCTGGGCACTGATGAAAATATGAAATATGATAAGATGCCTGGGGTACCAACACCAAAAGGCAAGCCAGTACCCTAATCAAATCTAACAAATTTGTAAACCTGAGAATGACCTAGAAACCGATTTAACAATATACTAGGGTTATATTTACACAGTCAATGTATGGGCATTCAGCAATTATTCTGTAACTTATTTTTTAATCCTGAAGGAACTCATTTGCATCAAGCATAGGCAGTTATGTTTGCTAAGGAATAACTGGCACAATGAACTGTTGGGCATAACATAAAAAGGACTAAACAGATTTTTTGTGTATTTCTTAGATACTCATATTAATGGAAAAAAATTTATTGTAGTGTGTCCTCCTCTTTGGGGTGATGCTGAATGACCCCCAAAGTAGTAAGGCAAGCTAACACTTCCATCTCATGGTGTAATCCTTGGTGTAAGGTGCTGAGAAAAATTAAGTGTGCATCTAAAAAGGGCACAAAAAAAAAGGACAGGTATGTCTGGTAGTAGTAGGTCCTTTAAAGGGTAAGATCACTTTTGGAGCATATTACACGTTACATCTGTATTTAGGGTGTAGCACGTAACATCCTCCAGCACCTCCCCCTGTACCCCCTGATCCCCCTCCCTTCAACAGCAGGCCTGGGTTTCTCTTTCTGGAATCGCTGTCACCTTTAAAATCAGTGCGGTTGTCTGGGGCTCTGACCAGAAAGCCACGTCATTCATTTACAGAGATCTGTGAATGAAGAAACTATAGGTCACACCTGCCACCATGGCAGACAGCTTGTAGTTCTCAATAGACTGCTGATCTCCCTCATAGCCCATTGACATTTCCCCCAGCTTTTAAACAGAAAGTTGGATGGCGTGTCTGCAGGAACCTGACATTGCACCTATGATCCACTTATAACTCGCGCAAAAAATAATAAATGTGCATTTTTTGTTCAGCAAGGATACCTACATTATATATTTTTCCCTAAAGGCTAACCTATGCTTTAATAGCAGTTTCTGGTTAGTTGCTGACTCTCTGATAGCAGTCAGAGATAGCTTGATGTGTGGGCAATAAATCCTTCTTGCAATGCACAGCAGTAGCTTTTATTCAGCTCCTCTGTGACACTCTTCAAAAAGAAGATTCCTTACCAATACTCCAACCAAGTAGCCATCCTCTTGGCCAACTATCTCTGGATAAGCACTCTCCACTAGGGCAGCTAAAGTCCTAGACATCCAGCACATGCCTCTGGAAGGGGCAAGGCCCAAGTAGAGATCACTCTAAGCAGTACTATCAACTAAACCATTTTGTTTCAAGTCTCCCACAACTACTGAGGACGTCGGAGGACATGTGTCCATTTGAAAAATTGTTAAATGAAAAAATAACCCCAAAATGCGTTACCTCTAGAATTTATAAGATCCTTATAGCTATGGAAGGAACTGATCCTCCACGTACTTGGAAAAATGGGAAAAGGATCTTGTAATAGAATTGAATGCACAGCAAAGGAATAAAGTTTTCACATTAACACGAGGTGACAAATATGAGCACAGTTGAGATGAACTATAAATGTTTAACTAGATGGTATATTACACCAAACGTAGCTCACAGGCAACAAGTAGATACTTCACCTCTGTGCTGGAGAGAATTGTAGTGCCTTTTGGGGACCATTTATAAAAACATAATTTCATTCCAACAGCAAACCAGCCCAGCCGTCTGTTAAGGGTTAACTGTGTCTTGGTTGAAATTCAGAAGACCTTCTAGTAAAGTTACACGCAAACAATGGGTGGAAGGGGCTCTTTCCAGAGACAATAGACTGTTTGAATATCTACAGGTAGTCTAAGACCGACAATCCTGAGAACTTAGATTGGCGACTATAAGACTAGCTAAAGTGTATATTCTTAACCAGTACTACTTGTCTATTGGGGTTGAGGAGATTGCACCTACAAAAGTTAATTAGACAGTCAAATACAACGTTGGACTTCCAAACAGTGAGTCACCACACCGACCAAGTTAACAATACATAAGACCATACTTGCAAGTCTGAGAAGAGTAAACAAACCTTGGGGAGAGTGATGAGCCAACAGTCTTTTCAAACAGTCTTTTCAAACGAAGGACAACTGGTTGTTTACCCTATTACCTTTACAATAAGGTAAACAGCAGTTTCCTGTGTCATTCTTAAGACTAAAAGTTAAAACTCAGAATTTATATTTTTACCCACAAAGACATTAAAAGAAAGATACATTATTCACACTCTTTCTCAAACAAAAATACATTCAGCAGAGTTGGGGATTGTATACCACTAAATTGAGTATGAAATGATGAAAAGTAAGATATTTTGTGAATTGGTATCAGTTATAGATTTCTATCAGAAAGCAAATGTTTTCACACAAGTTTGTATCTCAGGAAAATGAATAACTGAATACACATATATCTTCTATGGTTCCTATCCAGGACATTATAGATATAATCAAATATATATATATCTGGATGAGACGTATATTTTAATACCTGAAATCACCTTGGTTTCTACCCGAGGTGTGAGTCATCATAAATACTCAAATCGTTCTGTGATCCCTAACTGCCCCCTGGTCAACAGGTGAGAGATAGCTTAGGTACATACACTTCTCGACTGGCCAATCAAAAAAGCCTGTTGGGAGGGTCTTTTCGAACAATAGTTTAGATGGTATAAAAAAGCCATGCACCTCATTTAGAAAAAAAAAGACACTGAAAGAACACACTGAAAAAAAGGGAGAGCCAAAGAAAAACAAGCTGAAGAAATCTGACGAGGCTGAAATCCATCCCTGCTGAAGAACCACTACTTCATCCTTTCAAACTTTTAAACTTTCTACTAAACTTCTAAACCTCTGAATTTCTACCACCTTTCTCTCACTTGCCCTGCGGCCATTATTCTGAAGGCGTTTCCATTGCCAGCTGAATCCACTGGGGAGGCATCATCCAGGTTTTGGGTGTGGTGAGACTGTTTAGATCTAATATTGTATTGCATATTTCCTCTGTGCTTAGAGTGATAAGAATTACATTAGAGTGATAATAACTGCATTGGGTGTTTATATATATAGAGAGAGATCCATGTATTACTGCTAAAATAGTTTGGTGTCATTTTAAAAATTTACATATTTCATAAATCATTAATTTTTATTGGTTAGAGTATAATTTATCAGGGAATATTTTCTTCCATTCCTATGGCCATGTTTTGGAAGAAAATGACCTCTGAGATACTCTAAATTATCATTTATTACTAAATTTAATTTTTAATCATTATTATCTAGAAATATTGTAATCTGTATTATCATTATCTAGAAATATTGTATCGTGTATGATATTGGTATGGTATATCTTTGATCGTGTGTACCAGTATCCATTCATCACCAGTCTTTTGCGTTTTGTGTTAATATATATATAATTTTTGTACATAAATAAATTTATATATTTATCTATTATAAGGCAAATTTTGTGTGTATGGTACGAAATCATACTGGCTAAAAGGATTCAAGGTATAATAATAAGTGGTGATCAAATTATCAAGGTGTCCAAATTATTGGTTCATTAAATATTTGCCGTATTCTAACGGCTGGAGGCACTGTAATATTTTATTTAAGGGAAAGGGACACCGCCCTTCATAAGTAGAATAAATCCTTACATAAACCACCACAGAATGTGGAGAAAGGGGTACAATGGCACATATATGGTGGGGTTGCCCGAAAATACAGGATTACGGACGGGAACTAATCCAATACATCCAGGAAATATGTGGAATAATAGTACAGAGAGATCCGTGGAGGTGTTTATTTTATAATTTTGAGCCTTCAGTGAAATTATACAAAAATATGATACTTTATCACTTAATTAGCGCGGCTAAGGGTTTGATTCCCAAGTTTTTTTTTTTTTACAAACGGTTTTATTTTGCAAAAGTAGACTGTAAAACACCAGTACATTTTCAAGTGATACACACAGCAAAAACAAGGCACTTTTGAAAAGTACAATACAGAAAAGTATATAAGAAAGAGAAGAAATAGAAAAGAGTAGATTGCAAGTACATGAAATACGTAGACGATAAAGTAGGTTGAATGATACATCTGTCAACAGTATATGTAAGTCAACCTTCATTTAGAATGTTGTTAATCATGCAGTAAGTGTCTATAAACCCTCCATGATTCCCATTTGTTATCAAATAAGTGCATCTTATCCAGTAGGGTATAGTGAATACGTTCCATAAGCATTACAGCATCAACTCTGTGTAAAGCGGAGGCTAAGGGTACAGTATTGGACTTCCAATGTAAGGCAATAGCCCATAAAGTGGCAATACAAGTAGTATGTATCAATCTCATAGTGGCATCAGAGACCCCCGGGATATGAGCCCCCAATAAACAGGTCTGTATAGACAATTGTACCGGGACACCCGCCAGCGAGGTTGCCACCTCAGATATCTTGCGTCAAATCAAAGATATGGTCGGGCAATCCCAAAATATATGAACTAAAGTACCTGTGAGGCCACAGCCCCGGAAAAAAAAGGGGATGTTTGTGGGAACAATACATGTAATCTTGATGGGGTATAATACCATCTGGTTAGAACCTTAAGGGCAGTCTCACGATCTGAAAGAGATCTAGAACACTTACATATGTTATCCACCATGGAATCCCAATCCTCATCTGAAAAAATTATACCACTATCCTCCTCCCATTTTTGTCTATATAAAGGGATGTATGAGACAGACAGATCAAATATTGGTGATAAAGATCAGAAATAAGACCCCTACCCCTAGGAGAGTCACGGTAGATACGTTCAAAAAATGAAATCGGAGAAGAGGGTATACGGCCAAAATGTGAAGTAAAAAAATGTCTAATCTGTCGGTAATGATGGTACTCACGAAGAGGAACATCAAAAAACACGTGCAGCATATCAAAAGTTATATAAGATCCTCCTCTTTGAAAATCAGATAATCTAATAAAAGATCAATCATACCACCAACGAAACGTTTGAGGGGAAGAAAAAGCTGCAACAAAAGTAGAATCACCAAAAAATGAAACACCAGGAGGAATAGAAGAGACCAGATTTAATTTAAATTTGTATTTGGACCAAAGTGTCAGTGAATGGGTCACTATGGAGTTATGAAAGGTAAGTGATCGAGGGGAGATTTTGGACCACAAAATACCCGGTAAGTAAAATGGGCGTATAGACTGAGATTCAAATTTGATCCAGGGGATCTGAGAGTTAACAGTTGCCCATTGTGATAGTTGCGCAAAACGAGCTGAGAGATAATATAGCCACAAATTAGGAAGACCGAGACCCCCCGTCCGTTGTGAGTGGTACAAAACAAATGAAGTAAAACGTGGACATTTATTACTCCAGATAAAGTTATTAATGGTCCGCTGAAAGTGATCCAAAAATGTTTTCAAGACCAGAATTGGAAGTGCTCTAAAAAGATAAAGAAGTTTAGGCAAAATATTCATTTTAACCGCCGTGACTCAGAAAGGAAATAGGGTAACCATGCCAAATCTTCAATAGAGTAGAGAGACGTGATACACATGGTGGATAATTAGCAGCAAATGATTCCCAAGTTTTGACAGGTTCCTGGAGCACCAAAAATTAACGAATGGATAAACAGAGTTGAAAATATCTATAGGATGGAGTAGCTATATCACATGGAGGAGGATAAAATGGAAAAATTTAGGAAAATGTGGTGTAGTTGATTGAAATTTAAAACATCTGAAAGATACATGGGACTGGTCAGAGTTTAGGGGGAAGTTAGAAATCAGGAGAGATCCTTAATGGAGAATCCGAGAGAGAGCAGTGTCAGATATAGACAGATAATTATGAGAGAAGATATAGATCAGGAAGGAGGATGTGGATGGGGAAATGAGTTGGGAGGAGGGTGAACGGGTGGGTGGGGGTAGGGTTAATATTGGGGTAAATGGAAATATGTATATGTGCAATATTTTTGCAGTTGAGTTGTTGTTCTTTTTGCATTGGAAAATCAAAGAAAAGTTTAAATAACATAGATCTCTCTAAGCAGAAACCCAGGTGATGAACACTGTATATTGGTACCCCAAATATTTACCGTCTTCTGAAACCATATGACCTGAACAAGAACCTCATGGATTGGTTGGGCCAGATGCATAACTGATTTTGGTTGAGCCATTCATAGCTGATTTTCTCTCCCATTATAATTACTGGGACCTCCTTCACAGTAACAAACAGAAGCAATCAACCCTTTAACCTTAGAAAAGACCTGCAAAGCCTAAAAAAATGTAAGCAGAGCTGATGATGGTTACAACCTAGCAGCAAACCATACTAAATTTAAAGTGGAACTTCACTCTCTCAATCAATATTGACTATTTTGAATCCTTATGCTGCTAGTATTATTAAATAGATAGAAAAGTATATTGTATTTACTTGTATTAAACTTTTTTACATTTACTTAGTTATATCCTGGTTTCTGGGCCTAGGCAAATGATGTCATATATCCCAAAGTCTTCAGGAGGGGAGGAGGGATTTTCTCAGTTAATCACAGTCTCATCTGCCCTTACTCAAGATGGCCATGGCCAGAAATGCTAGGGGGTGTTTATCTAAGTGATTTCTCAGAAAAATAAAGCATGGAAACATGGATCGATGGGTGGGTTTGCTTTGACTATTAAAAATGAATTAAACAGCGCTTTTGATTTGTGGTGCTCAGATAAAGTGAAGATCCACTTTATGTAGGGACACAAGGGCATAGGGCAGGGATCCTCAAACTTTAGAAGGTCCAAGCTCACTCCTCTTGCATTGATAGACCTCTCAAAATTAACCATTAACAGATTAGGCAGAGAGACACCTATAATTCATTTAATAGGCCCTTGAATGACTCTAGTAATAGTTTGTCCTAGTTATAGGAAGAGAAATTGTAGACCTGTACAGTTGGCCACTAACAATGACAACTTTTAGTCCTCATGCACACTAGACGTTTTTGGCTGCTGGCGTTGTTTTCTACAGTCAGTAAACTCCCCAGCATGTTATCCTATGTGTTCATGCACACATAGGATTAATCTGCGTTTTTTGGCAGGAGCGTTGTTTGGATGAAAAAAAAACACAGATCTAGTGGGTTTCAAGAGGAGTTTTTTAGCTGTAATAATGCTCTAATGCTGATAAAAGCTGAAAAACGTAAATAAATGCTTACAAATGCTGACAAACATGGTTATACGGTGTTTATGAACGTTTTTGAGCCTGAAGATTTTGTGAGAGCATAACTGCTAAAAAGCGCAAATGCTGAAAAACACTAAAAAACACTGAAAAAAAGCTAATGCAAAAAAGCTAAAAAACGCAAAAAACGTTTTTATTGCAGCATTCTACAGCTAAACCTACAGTTTTCATAATGTCCAGTGTGCATGAGGCCTTACGGGATGAATGGTGAGCAGACTTTTGAAAAATTAAAAAAGACTCTAAACCATCATTATTCATAAGAGTGGAAAAAGACATATTACTATTCCACAAGCTTCTACAAGCCGGCTAGGTCTTCTGCCTTGCAGCACTAGAGTCCCGGTTTAACTCCCACTTAAAGTGTTACTAAACCCAGGACCCTGCATCCACTATACCTGATCTCCCACAGTACACAGATCATGGAAATGCAATTATTTTAGTAAATATAAATCGCTAAAAACTCTTTTCCCATCAGAAGTTAGAGCAGTCTTGTGACTTCTATTTGTGTCCAGCTGAGCTCTGGTTCAAGCTTGCAGGAGGAGTTTTCTTTCTGCTCTAGGAGGATACTGAACCCGTGAACTCTGTCTGGACAGTGCTGATTGGCCCTGTGCTGATCACATGCACTCTCCCCCCAAAAAAGACCCCTCTCTAGCAATACACACCAAACTGAGCATGTGCAGAGTATCTGCACACCATGTCTTATCAGGAGATAAGAGGAGGACATTGGAAGAAGAGGAAGATCAGAGAAGTCAGGATCAAACAGCCTTTTTACACAATGCAGAGGATTAACCCCTTAAGTTCCAAACTGTGTATAACAATAATGCTTTACTGCATATACTAGTGCTGATTGGCCCTGTGCTGATCACATGCGATCTCTCCCAAGGAAAAAAAACCTCTCTAGCTATGCACACCAAACTGAGCATGTGCAGAATGGCTACAGTTCCATCTGTCTTATTAGGAGATAAGAGGTGGTCGCTTGAAAAAGGGGAGGAACAGAGAAGAAAGGATCAAAGGGCCTTTTTACACAATGCAGAGGTTCCACAGTGAGTATAACAAGCATGCTTTACTACATATACAGGCTGATTTTACTGTTGTGGCTTTAGTAACACTTTAAGACACTATCTGTATGAAGTTTGCATGTTCTCCCTGGGCTCGTGTGGGTTTCCTCTGAATACTCAGTTTGTTTTCCAAATTCCAAAGACATTCTAGTAGGTTGACTCTAGTGTATGTATGTGAGGTAAGGACCTTAGACTGTAAGTTCCTTGGAGGCACAGACTGATGTGAATGCATGGTTTTTAAAGCGCTGCATAAATTGTTGGTGCCATATAAATACCTGTAAAAAATAACTAATAAACGCAGCACTGGCACTGTGTAGTCACATGACTATCCTAAAAACAGTTCAACTATCTCTGCTACTACTTCTCCAAATGGACCCATAATCCTCTTATGATGTACTTGGAGCCAGCCCTGCCATATCGCTGCCAAACTTAATACGCATTTGTAACTGCCAACGGCTGATCTGCACGAACGTTACTATTTTCAACCACCATTTGTCATTTAAAGGGATCTTTTAAGTGGTGCTAATAAAGTCTACTTATCAATGTTCACAATGCCTCCGTTCCTATTTAGGCTAATAGGATTCACTTGTGGCCCCTGTCATATGATCAGGAGGTCTTCCGTAGCGATCTATCATCTGTCCGTACCCTGCTGGGATTAAGACGTGTTGACATTCTGTAGCATGAGAAGCATATATCACTGAAATGTATTTATGCTAATGACCAAATTTCATTCTTTTCTTATGGCATTCATCTCGCCAGGTATGCCTTTCTGTACCTGTGTACATATGGGAGACTGCCGTTAGCTCTGCTTAGCATAATTGACTGTGCGAGTCTCCCGGAATGAAAACACCTACGATAAAATTGATGACCAATAAATCCCATAAATCAATAAATCCCATAATCCTATAATCAACAACGGATTCCTGGACAATAAGCAGCTCTTATCAGGTGGATACGAGCTTTCTTTTCTTGGGATTTCTTCTACAATTCTGAATGTGAAAAAATGTTTTCAGTGAGGTGGCTTAAAGCAGTGTTTCTCAAACTTTTTTCAGTCAAGACACCCTTTAAAATTATGGAAAGTCCAGAGGCACCCTTTAAAATTATGGACAGTCTTGAGGCACCCCATTCTAAAATGCGGTGCCTGTAGACTGTTCATAATTTTAAAAGGGCGCCCCATTCTAAAATGTGAAAAACTATTCTAATAGTTTTATATAACGCAGCAACATCCACACATGTAGGACACCCAACATTAGAGGTGATTTATTCTTCCAAAGCAAATACACAATTGCACACTGGTACTGACTAGTATTCCAGTGTTTCTTTTCTCCCTCAGTTTTTCTCCATCTCTGAACTAATGTGACCCCAGCACTGAATGAAAGAGGTAGGGGAGGATAAAACTAGGATGCTGTACAAGCAACCGACATTCTCCTTATCATCTGATGATGTCATTGGTTGTCAGGACGCCGGTGGCTAGAAGGCTGTAATGGTGCATAATGACAACCTGTGGCTTTATGTAACTATAAGTCAGGCTTCTTCCACCCGATGGCTTGTATACAAGTTTTGGGCAATTTTTAGACATCTTGCCAAAGCACCCCTGAAGAAACCTCAAGGCACCCTGGTTGAGAAAGGCTGGCTTAAAGTGACTATGAATACAAAAAAAAGAAAAAAGTGCAAAAAAAAGGCATCCGACACACCTGAAAGTGTCAGATGATTCTTCAGCTGGTGTAGCTCTGTGAAACAGTGAAGATTGGCATCATTGGTAGATGGACAGGTAAGTATTCCTCTTTTTTACAGGGTGACCTGTAAATATATACACTATATTGACAAAAGTATTGGTCGGCCTGCCTTTACACGCACATGAACTTGAATGGCATCCCAGTCTTAGTCCGTAGGGTTCAATATTGAGTTGACCCACCCTTTGCAGCTATAACAGCTTCAACTCTTCTGGGAAGGCTGTCCACAAGGATTAGGAGTGTATCTAGGGGAATGTTTGACCATTCTTCCAGAAGCACATTTGTGAGGTCAGGCACTGATGTCGGACGAGAAGGCCTGGCTCACAGTCTCTGCTCTAATTCATCCCAAAGGTGTTCTGTCGGGTTGAGATCAGGACTCTGTGCAGGCCAGTCAAGTTCCTCCACCTCAAACTCGCTCACCCATGTCTTTATGGACCTTGCTTTGTGCACTGGTGTGCAGTCATGTTGGAACAGGAAGAGGCCATCCCCAAACTGTTCCCACAAAGTTGGGAGCATGAAATTGTCCAAAATGTCTTGGTATGCTGACACTTTAAGAGTTCCCTTCCCTTTCTTGAATTTTTCTTTGCATCAGCCTCTTGTAGTCCCTGTACAGCACAGCTCAAACTGGGAGAAGGAGAAGCAGCAAAAGGAGTCTTTCAGTTGAGCTGTAGCATCAGTGGTGTATTTTGTTTTTGTGCTATCCTAGGCAGCACAAAAATCGGGCGCCCCAAGGCAAATGCCGCCTCCCTGAAAAATGTTGCCCAAGGCAAATGCCTTGTTTGCCTTGCGGTAAATATGCCCCTGAATAGCATGCTGTTGGGCGAAGAAAGCAAAAGTGACAGAGAGATGAGCTCATCATTCTGCTGCTTCTTCTTTCAATGTTCAGTCACAGGATGGGGGAGGGACAAGACCTGTAAGTATTACATAACTGCAGCAGAGAAAAATCAGGTCTTCTGTCCTGTCCAAATGAATGGATAGAAATAAAAATCCTTTGGCAGGTGAAACATATCGCATATATATATTTGATCTGGGAAGGAAGGAAGGATGGATGGATGGATTATTGTGGACACCACAAGCAGATCCTATTTTAAACCCTTTTATAACTAACTATCATTTATTCTCAGTAACATATTTGACACATTCATGCTGATAATACCATCCATGTAGTAAAGAACCCCCCAATAAAACCCAAAAGATAATTCCCTGTATTGAGGAGCCATAGCTGATGGATGCCCTGGGGGGTTAATTACAAAAGGTAACCAATGCCCTGCGGCACACAGTCCTGAAGAGTTGTGTATCCGTCATATCAGTGTATTTGTCACAGCTCAGTGTATAACCTAGAGAAGTGATATCACAGACAAAGGAGAATAATGGAGGTGTCTGTATGAAGAACAAACATGTGAGCCCCCATTATCAGATCCTCATGAACTTTCCCACTTCCTTGGCTGCATCTAAGGAAAGTATTCACACAGTAATTATTGGTTCTTTTGTAATTGATTGACAATTGCTTTTCATCTGAAGGAAAAATAAATGTTTTTCTTTATATCTCTTACAAAGAAAGTATTACTAGTGAGCTGATGTTTTCGATTATTTCATTTCACTGGCATTTTGCATACTTGCTCTTTCAAAATGTTATTGTATTTATTTATGAGATTTTTAGATTTGCCACTAGAGGGAGTTCTCAGTGGTTCTACTCTCTGATTAAAGCGGAATTAAACTCACCTCCCTCACCATCAGCAGCATCTTCACCAAGTGCCTGGGGAACAAAGGAATAAAGTAAAGCTGGAAATACACGATTAGAAAATCGACCAATCGGTCATCCGTTGACCGAGAGGCGTTCGTTTGTTGGTCGAAATCATGGCCCACATTAACCAATCTAAAAAAAATTGTTCGTCGGGCAATACGTAGTTTTGACGTCTTCTGTACAAGTGGTAGTGATGCTGTGTGCATGTGACCTTGTAGCCACGCCCTTCCGGCCAGAACGAGCGATATACACAACAATTAACAGCAATGAGTATAATATAGTTTATTACATTACCTATATACATAAATAGTGATACATAAAACATAATATGCACAATTCTGGTTTCATTATCTCATTAGGCCAATCTACTTTTAACATCTGGATTTTTCATTCGTGTTTACGAAGATTCCTTGTACATAAACATCCGGGTCATCTTCTGTTTCCGCTCATGCGTGATGGCGCTTGATAGATTTTTTTTGTACGACCGTCATACCACCGCATAGAAAATCGGTCGTTCGTATGTGTCATGTTTCACATGACTGTCATATGCCTTTAAGTGTTCTTTGTATTTTGTCTCTGCTCCTCCCTTTCCTTTGGTTTAGTTCATTCTGTATAGATAGCCCACCCTTTTTCCCAGTAATGCATTTCAGCTTCTAGCCTTATGTCATGAAGCAGATCACATTAGGATCTTTTGGCCTATCAGATGTTCATTGTTGTAAGATTCTCTCAGTTTATGGAATAAACTTCACAAGATCTACAAGGTGTCACTGCCTGTGTTATTCAACTAAGATTGGAGTTATCGCTATCTCATCATAACTGTAAGTTACAGAGATCACACTTTCAATGGTTAGATTGGAGAGACAGAGCAGTATGCGAAATGACAAAATTTTTCACTGTTGTTCAACCGGATTTTTTCGTTCACAATATTGTTATCGGTTAACACGGTTAAAACAGCCTGCTCAACGAAGAGAAAATTGTTCGATCCGTAGTTCCACATTTTTTGTACAATTTTTTTATCGTGTATATGGGGCATAAGACTGCCTTCCTCTAAACCAGGGTTTCATGGAACCCTAGAGTTCCCCCAGAGGTTGCTGGTGGTTCCATAAGCAATGACCAACTTCTATCTCTCAGATAAATTCCCACTGACACCATTAATCTTTTTAGCTATCTGTAAGGGGGTAATTCTTCCCAATCACCACAAGTGCAAGGAGCATTCTTCCCACTGACTATCACACTAATGTATCATGAGTTGTAGATATATTCATTTTTAGCAGGGGTTCCCTGGGACCAGAAAGTTATTTTAAGGGTTCCTCCATGTTAAAAAAGATGAGGAAGGCTGCTCTAGACAATAAATGAGCATGTAATCCTTGAAGTGCAGGGAGAGAACAATTGCAAGTGCAACTTTTTAACTTTTTTTTATTTTACCCAGAATTCAGCTTTAAAACGGATTTTCACCCAAAAGAGGAAGTTCTGCTTTTAGCCTTTGTCCCGCACTCCCCATTAAGGATTGGCACGTTTGGGGAGCGGAAGGGGGGGAGTGGGCACCCAAATTTGACAGGTACCCGCTCCGCTCCCACTTCCGCTGCAATCGCCTAGGTGATCGGAAGAGGAAGTTGTCCTCCTACCCTCCCTCCCCGTAGTCTTCTGGGACACATGACAGGTCCCAGAAGACTACGAGGCCATTCACAAAGCGCAGCGCTTCTTGCACATGCACAGTGGCAACCGGCTGTGAAACCGCATGCTGTCACAGCCGGGTGCCCACACTGAAGATGCCGGTGCTAGGGAGAGAAGGCAGCCGGTGAAACCAGCGGTTGTGAGGACACCACTGGACTGATGGACAGGTAAGTGACTGTATTTTAAAAGTCAGCAGCTACAGGTTTTGTAGCTGCAAACTTTTTTTTTTTCCAGGTGGAACTCTGTTTTAACTATAGGTGGGAAGAAAGGATACATAAATAAGTGGTGGGGAAAACAAAATGTGCTCAGGACAGTGCATGCTGGGAGTTGTAGTTCTACAGTAGCTGGTAGACCCAGGAGGCCCACCTCTACCCCAAACCTTTCCCTCTTTACACTGACCTTTGTGTCAATGTCTGCCCACTCAATGCTCCCCCCATGTTTCTCGCCATCAGACATGATTAAGCCTCCCTCTACATCGCCCCCCAAGGAGAAGTCACTCCGTGGATTGAATTGTGTCTTTTCTGTCACGGAGAACAGCGGGGGAAAAATGGCTCTTATAGGAAGGCCCCATGTTCTCCGCTCATCGCCATGGAAACGGGACCGGAATAGATTATCATACTCCATATAGGTCACAATTATCAGGGGTGAGTTTGTGACTTCGGGAGGAAGATATCCGGAGTGCTGCCAGGTATGGAACTCATCTGCAGACGCAGTCCTCATCCCGGGAACATTAGAATGCAGTTGGCATCTTATTCAAAGTAAAAACAAAACCTTCAATTTTGAAAGAAGCGGAAGCGTAATTTTATTGTACTGTTTGGCCCAATGTGAATTCTGATGAGACTAGTCCATATTTACATTATTGTACATTATATAGACAGATCTGTATATTCCCATCAAATGTATTTTATGACAGTCTGCCTTCCCAATCAACCAAAGCTGAGATAAAATATCAGCCATATACCTTGATTAATATTCTAAGTCAAGGCAGACTAGATCTGTGCTCCTCAAGCTGCCATGGTGTTTAATGGCGTGCTACACTTGTGATAAGAACACTTCAGCAACTTTAGTATGTCTCATATCTAAACCCGAAGAGTGCTTATACAACCAAATATTCATTAAGTGATTCAAAGGAAAGCAAAATCTTCAAACATTTTTCAGTTTATATAGTGAATGTTTGAGTTTGTAAAGAAGAATATAAACACTGCTATTTTTTTGAACAGTCTAATATTCACTTTTCTTCGATTTTTTTAGAGGAACAACACAAATTTGATATATTTTTCTTTATGTTTTGATTTGGAATAGAATGTGTAGTGTTCCCAATGCATTTGTGTGTATGGAAATAAATATTAGAAGGATTTGAGCTTTATTCACTTTTTTCAACACACTGCTATTATTTTGAACACAACTGTACATGGCCGGTCATGACGTCCTTCTTTTATTATTTTTGTTTTAGGTTAATTCTGTTGGTATTGTCTCATCTTGTGGTGATGGCTAGCTGTGGTATTTACCTAAATGTCAAAATATGTGCAAATCTTGCAATAAAGCAGAATTATTTGATAACTTTTTGTGGGTATCGCTTTCTGTCCATAATGTAACCGCTTTTTTCTTGTGAATTTGTTTTTCACACCTCCCCCTTTTTTTTACACTATGACTTTACCCTGCTGGGGGACCTTTTTTTTTTTCAGCAGTGTTTTTCTACTGCTTTATCGCCAAGCATCTGCATATATGCATCTCTATGTACTTACGCTCCCAGCACAGTAACCGGCGGGTACTGGAAAGCTCCTTATTCATACTTGCGATTGGCAGCTTTCCTTTCATGTGACTGCTGTCTCTGGCAATCGGGTTAAAAAAACACAAATATCCGCGCAGGGGCGGACTGACAAATCATGGAGCCCCCGGGCAAAAGTGGATCATTGGGCCCCTGTGTCCTTGCTCAAACTCAAAAAAGCCTATGAAAAAGGTACCAGGGGCATCTCATGGCCCCCTACTGACCCCGGGCCCTCGGGCAGTGCCCGAGTTTCCAATTGGTCAGACCACCCCTGTATCTGCGCTGCCTGCCAATGTAAAGCAGCTGGCACAATGAGGTAGTATACAGACCCAACAGAACTCTATGTGCGGTGCTGCACATATTGTTTAATCAGGGGTTAATGATTGGTAAACTTCAATATACATTTTTATTTTGGGGTTTAGATATGAGACATACTAAAGTTGCTGAAGTGTTCTTATCACAAGTGTAGCACGCCATTAAACACCATGGCAGCTTGAGGAGCACAGACCTAGTCTGCCTTGACTTAGAATATTAATCGAGTTATATGGCTGATATTTTATCTCAGCTTTGGTTGATTGGGAAGGCAGACTGTCATAAAATACATTTGATGGGAATATACAGATCTGTCTATATAATGTACAATAATGTAAATATGGACTAGTCGCATCAGAATTCACATTGGGCCAAACAGTACAATAAAATTACGCTTCTGCTTCTTTCAAAATTGAAGGTTTTGTTTTTACTTTGAATAAGTTACTTACCCGCCTGTCCGCCCTTGTACAGTGAGCCACGCATGCGCAGCTCACTGTACTAATTTGGCAATGCCCAATTTGGCTGAACTCCAGCCCCTGCACAGGAGTGTGATCATCCCCGCCCAGCCAATGACAGCGGCCGGCAATTGAGACCCGCCCAAAGATGTCAGTGGCCAGGCGGGGAGCTCAGGGATTCCGCATCACTGGAGCTGAGGTGAGTATAGTTCCACTTTAAATGAAGTTGAAAAATAACAGACTTGCTTTCAGAATCAACTGGAGAAAATCCTAGAAAAAAAGCCTAAAAAAGAAAACAAATGTAGGCACAACATTAAGAATGGTATTAAACCCAAAAACAAAAATGTAATATGTTGCACCTTACCAATCCTTAGATCTGGTGGCTACATTAGTTTTCTGTTTTTACTTTTTTTTCTATAGTTGCACCTGGTGATTTGGCCAGTTTTGCGCGGGCAAAAGAGCACATTGATCTGAATGGACTCCTGTGCCCGAGACACGCAGGTAAGAAGTCCTTGCACTTCTTCTGAAAACGCAGCCTGCATGGTAACCTCAGTTTCCAGTACGGTTGCATTTTCCAGTGCGGGTGGTGTGCCATTAGAACTAATGGCACCCGCCTGCGGGTCCGCATTCCTCTGTGCGGTTTGATTTTTGTGCGGATCCGCAGCGGCACCACCCGCACATATGTGAACCTAGCCTAAGGGTGGATCCTCTGTCTATGGAAAAACAACGAAGACACTCTTGGACAGCATCACTGCGTACAGCGCTAAGCTGGGTATACACTGCGAGCTGGCAAAACTGATCATTGTATTCTACCAGCACGGAAGAACACAGTAGTGCTGCAGCACATTTTTTTTTATTCAACCTGCTGACTGAATGGAAAAAAATGATCAATTTATGGTCTGCCTTTCAAAATCATTTTTTTTCCTTTTAGACAAAATGGGTTTTAACTAAATGAGTGAAAGCTGACCATTGTAAGCACCCCTGTCAGTATTAAATGGTTTGACTTAATCTTCATATATATATATATATACTGTATATATTATGCACATGTTAAATAAATCATCTTTCCATTTCACTCTCTATCTCCTCCTGTGACTAATCTCATCCTTCAATATTTTGTTGCAGGGCAGACTGTCATCTTATTGATATCACTGCTGGACGTATTGATGCCGTCTTCAAAGTTATTAATATCCTGATGCACTATGACATCGTTATTGGCAACAAAAAGCAATTTCACCTCCCAACACAAAATATTAACACAGCACTTGAGCACCGCTAATGGTGCAGAAAATGGCCATGCCTCTGTGAATACAAATGCAATTAAATTTAACTGAGATAACTGGAGCAACCATTTCACTAAAGGGACAGCAAAACTTAAAGGAGCAGTAAACATAAAATGCATGTTAAAGAATTAATAGGGGTTAACCCAGTTGTCGTTGACTTACTTGACATAGGAGGCCTCAAGTGTAGCTCCTGAAATCGCTAAAGGGCTACACATAATATTCAGTGAATGTAGTGCTACAGAAAGCTGTACATGACAGCAGAATGCAACAAGAGATTGTCAGAGACTGCAGACATGCTCCAGTAGATGGTTACCATACGTGACCAAAAATGCTATAGAAAGGCTGGGGACATGCTTCAGGAGACAAAAGCTTAGTGAATGTGGTGATACTGTATTTCACTTTGAAAACAATACCCAATAATGATCAAATAAAATAAAATAACATTTTTGCTTGCACGTGATTGGCTGATAGAAGTAGCAGAACTTTACCTCATTTACTAAGCTCTGGGGAAAATTCCCTTGCAAAATGCATCTTCCCATGCAAAGCGAATAGTCTATTTGCCTTTAGTAAATGCCGGAGATCACTGCTATTACAACTCAATCAATCAATGCTTCCACATTTGTTGTCTCTGTAGCCCCAATAAGAATTACTTGTGCCACATTTGATATTTCTTTCAACAAGATCCATTATTAAAACAACAAAAACGAAAAATAGAAATAAAAAATGAATTGCTAGAATGAAGTCCAAAGAATATTTTTCCTTCATCTAGGCAGCTAGATAAGGCAAACACAGATTACAGTCTGCAAGGGCCCCAAGATCTGTGCAGTAAGTGCTAGAGGCTGCAGGTTGGGCAACAGGGGGTTAAACAATATGTATGTAAATGTGCCAACATCTGCATGGAATAGGAGATACATGATGTCAGTGGTACATTACAATGCAGCCAATATTTTTAGACTTTAGCTTAAAATAGGCTACAAGCTCAATTGAATGTTGAGTGTATATCAACAAAATACATTCCGGGTGCATCAAGACAATCAAAAAACAAAAGATTTGCGAAGTCTTACAGTTGGTGTTCTTTGAAAGGCAGCCATGGCCTGAGTAGGAAATACTGTCCCCACTATGGCTTCAATGCAATGTCTGCATTGAAGAGTACTGTTAATCCTACAGCATACAGACATTTTAGACAACTGTAAACTACCAACTTTGTGGGAAGTTTGAGGGAGACCGTTTTCTGTCCCTTCTGCACAAAGCCAGTTCCATAAAGACATGGTTTGACCAGTTTGGTGTGGAGGAACTAACTCAGGAGACCTGCACAGAGCCCTGACCTCTACTAAACACTTTTGGGATGAACTGGAACGTCAATTGTGAGCCAGGGCATCTCATCTGACATCAGTATATGACCTCACCAATTTTCGTTTGGCTAAATGGACACAAATTCTCAAAGAACCCCTCCAAAATAATGTAAAAAGCCTTCCCAGAAGTGCGGAGGCTTTTAAAACCATTAAGGGTGGCCATGGTTTTGGAATGAGATGTCCAACAAAGTCAGTCACAGTAGGTGTGAAGGTGCAGTGTGGTAGGTTTGCAGTTTGCCAAGCTCAATGCAGGAACTCGTAAAGACACACATGTACACTGCAAATTTACAAGAGCAGAATTCCACTCTAAGATTGACAGCGTCTGTATTCTCCAAGATTCTAGAGACTGCAGAGATTATGCGCACTACACCTGATGATAACACCTGTGAAATTTCATCACGCCAATCGCACCTTCATCCGACCGTAAATGGAGGTTTTTAAAGACACTGAACCTTTTCGGTGTATGTGCAAGATAAACAAGGTCCCTCCGGAGTCCACCAGCTGTTCTTCAACTCTCTTCAAAGAAAAAGAAATGCTTTTCCCATGTACACTCCAGCCTGTCTGGGTTGTGTTTTCATCTCCAGTTTATAAGCTTCAGGATCCTTTGAAGGCTAAAAATACACCACATTCAAGCATTTAACCAAGTGATTCCCTCTCCTTAAGCTGAGTGATTTTCCCCCGTGGATTGCTTGGTACAGGCGACATCTGAACATCATGTTCATTTCCAGTATTTCATATATATATATATTTTTTTAGGAAATGTGTTAAGGAAAAGCAGAATATTTATTTGTCTGCAGTACAACGTTATACGTATTGAGCAGCTAATGTGGCAACCCAAGAAAATGGAGGTGATTAATAACGCATAGAACAAAGTGCCAATGCCTGCAAACCCTAATAACTAATTCTTGTTTTACTGGCATGACCAGAACATTGAGATCTATTGAGCTTTGCATGTTGTAGTTGTTTTTGTCCTTAATTATCGGACTGGTCAGTGTTTAAGCAAGGTTATTATAATCACAAATTATCTAATCTCACAGATATCAAGAGTTACATCACTGAACTAAAATGACATACATTTTAGAAGAAGGAAACAAGATTGTTATCTAAAATTTTGACATTATAAAATTAAAATTCTAAAATATTTAATAAAACAATATGAAAAATGAATAATACATATATACTAATATAAATCAAATAATAAAAAGTATATTTAAAATAATTAATATATAAAATACGTAAATTCTAAATTATCACAAATTCTTACTACACATGACAGTTAAAAAAAGTAAAATAAAGACTGTATGTTACAGTAGTCACAAAATTTTACAACAAATATTTTTTTTTTTAAATAATAGATGTTATTGAAATTTCATTCAACATACAAACAATGAGGATAGTCGCATACTTGGAAAAATCTTCTCAGTGACAAAAGCAGTGCAGTTGATTTACTAAAACTGCATGGTGCAAAATCTGGTGCAGTTCAGCATAGAAACCAATCATCTTTCAGGTTTTATTGTCAAAGCTTAATTGTAAGATCCAAGGAGCAGGGCCCTCCTAACCCTCTTGTATTGAACTGTATTGTTGCTGTATTGTCTCCCATTCTATTGTACAACACTGAGCAAACTGTTGGCGCTATATAAATCCTGTATAATAATAATAATTGAACAAGCTGAAGTTAGAAGCATACATAGCTGTGCTACCATGCACAGCTGCACCCGATTTTGCACTCTCCAGTTTCAGTAAATCAACCCCAATGTGTTCTTTCAAACATGTGCAAGTACTGCATGATAAACGACATAATCTGAACATGACTTTGAATATATTTGTTTACTTTGTAAGGAAGTCTAACAGGTAATGTTGCTTTACAAATGCACATCTGTATGGATATGTAAATTAAAGAATTTATTAGTTAGGAACAGGAAGATAAGCAGCTAAAGGACAAACACTAGGGAAGTAGCAAAGAGGATGGGGAGGTGTAGAAGCAAGGAGGTTTGGGGGTTCAAGAGGCTCAAGCTGCCCATAAATGGACTGAAAGTTCAGTAGGGACCATCTGAAGTTTCATCCATTTATGTCTGTTTCCATTCAACAGTAGTCAATGCAGCAATTGACTTTAGTTGACTGGAACTGTTGGAGAACTTTTGCCGATTGGCGGCCCTGCAGCCAATCAGCTGCAGCCACTGATCTATGTATTCCCACTGTTAGAATACAATAGCACAGCAGAGAGGATTCCTCCATCCACCTCCCATATGTGGACAAGGGAATCCATTTATTGTTTTTTTTTTTTTGGCTGATTGAAATGAACCGCCTATGGCCAGCCTCAGCCTGGGGATCTCTATGGAAAAAATGAATTCAATTGTTTCCAAAGTAAAGGTAAAGAGGGATTGAAAGCAGGAAATGTGATCCAAGGCTCCAGGTATTGGTAAAGGTGGCATACCTATATAGTAATCTAGGTGTCAGTTCCCCGAGCAAATTATAGCTTTGTGTATGCTCACCATTTCAAAGCCCTATTCTTCCTTGTCCACTCCCTTGCAAGATCCATGCTGTAAGCCACATAGTCAGCATACGTTCTTCTAGCCATCCAGTACTGCATGGAGAAAATCCCATTCATTCCTAGGGAGAGGTGGTCTATCATCTGTCCCAACTACAGACGGCATCTCCATATGGATGAATAGGATTTTTCTACCCATGAGCAGGAAATGGAGGTACCAACCAGCGTTTGCAGCTGTGACTATGCAAGTCCTCATAGATCTTGGAGGAAAATGGATAGGTGGCACAGAATTCTGATGAACACTACATGTGGCACCAATAGCTCTGTTAATAAACAGAGGGTTTGATTTATTAAGAGGGTTAGGGTTTCACAGTTCCTAAATTTTTGACTACATGTTTGCAACCAATAAAGGGCCATTTTACTAGCACAAAATCATATCTAGGATTGTTTAAAAAAAGCTTTAATGACTCTTTTGTTAAAGCGGAGTTCCACTCACTCTGTAAAAAAATAAAAGTCAGCAGCTACAAAAACTGAAGCTGCTGACTTAAAAAAACAGCCACTCACCTGTCCCATGAGCCCACGTTGCCCCCGCCGCAGCCCCTTTCACAGGCCGTCCTGTATTCCAGGCGCCGACACCTTCAGTGTGGGCACTCAGCTGTGACAGCTTGCGGCTTCACAGTCGGGTGCCCACTGCGCAAGTAGCGCTGCACTTCATGAATGGTCCTGTAGTCTTCTGGGACCTGTCACGTGTCGCACAAGACTTCGGGGAGGGAGGGTAGGAGGACAACTTCAGTTTCCGGCTGCCGAGGCAATCGCAGCGGAAGTGGGAACGGGTACCTGTCAAATCCCCCCCCGCTCCCCAAAGGTGCCAATCCTTAATGGGGAGCGGGGGACCAATCTTTAACGTAGAACTTCCCCTTTTGGGTGGAACTCCGCTTTGAAATGCATAAATGCATGCCAGCCTACCAAAAATCAAGTTAAACCATATCCAAATCCAAAAACAAAAATGAAATATTTAACAAAAATGCAAAGAAACAACACCACCCAATTCCGCTCATCCCTGCTTCACTCCATTTTGCTTTCATGACAGGAAAACCAACACTCCCACTGACGACATTTGATATTTTAGTTGGTGTGTAATTGTTGAATAGAATTTGACATAGAGATTGATTAGGTGTAATTATACACAGCATGCCTTAAAAATAACTTCACAAATTGTTCATAAATATACATGTGTCGTAAGATGAGAGTTGTTATATTTCCTTGGTGTTCTCCCTTAAATGACAGATCACTTCTACCAAGGGCCAAACTGTGGTCCATTTTGTTATCACCCCGATTACATTCTATAACAAATCCATTGATCCCAAAGCAAAGACTCATGTCCCCTCACAACTCCTACGATCACCCTCTTCCTCCATCCTACGCTCCCTCACTCACATCTATAATCTTTCCCTCTCTTCTGGCACATTCCCCTCCCCTCTAAAGCATGCGCACATCATTCCCATACTTAAAAAACCCTCCCTGGATCCCACCGACCTGAACAACCTTGGACCCATCTCCCTGCTGCCATTTACATCCCAACTCCTAGAGCGCTTAGTCTATAATCGCCTGAGTTCCCACCTCACTGACAACAACCTCCTTGATCCCCTACAGTCTGGCTTCCGCCCCCTACACTCCACCGAAACTGCCCTACTCAAACTCACCAACGCCAAAGCTAATGGCCACTATTCAGTGCTCCTACTCCTCGACCTCTCTGCAGCTTTCGACACGGTTGATCACCCCCTCCTCCTCAAAAAACTACACTTTTTTGGCCTCAGGGACTCCGCCCTCTCCTGGCTCTCTTCCTATCTATTACAGTGCACCTTCAGTGTTACCACCAACGCTGCCACCTCCTCTTCTCTCCCCCTCTCTGTTGAGGTCCCTCAAGGCTCTGTCCTCAGGCCCTTTCTCTTCTCCATCTACACCTCCTCCCTTGGCCAATTGATACACTCTCACGGCTTCAACTACAATCTCTATGCTGGCGACACGCAAATCTATCTCTCTATCCCTCACCTCACCCCTTCAGTCTCCACCCGCATCACAAGCCTACTGAGCGACATATCGGATTGGATGTCACTCCACTTCCTCAAACTAAATCTTTCCAAAACTGAGCTCCTAGTTTTCCCCCCAGCCCGTGCCCCCCCCCTTGACTTCTCCATTAAGACCAACAACACCACCATCAGTCCCACCCCTCAAGCCAGAGTACTAGGTGTCATCCTTCACTCCAATCTGTCCTTCCAGCCCCAGGTCCAATCGCTGACAAACTCATGTAGACTCACCTCCGCAACATCTCCAAGATATGACTGTTCCTAACCCCGGAAACCACTAAGCAACTCATTCACTCCCTTATTATATCACGCCTCGACTACTGTAACTCCCTCTTCATCGGCTTACCTCACCGCAGGCTATCCCCGCTTCAGTCTATCTTGAATGCTGCAGCCAGACTCATCCACCTTACTAACCGCTCCGTATCTGCCACCCCTCTCTGCCAACCCCTCCACTGGCTTCCGATTGCCCAACGGATAAAATTCAAAATGCTGTTCATAGTACTGCCCCAAACTACATCACCGAACTGGTATCCAAATACCACCCAAAACGTACTCTCCGCTCCTCAGAAGACCTCCTACTCTCCAGTTCCCTGGTCTCCTTCTCCCATGCCCGTCTACAGGACTTCTCCAGGGCTTCCCCCATCCTCTGGAACTCTCTACCCCAATCCATCAGACTATTACCTACTCTCCTCACCTTTAGGCGCACTCTGAAAACCTATCTCTTCAGGGAAGCCTACCCCGCCCTCAGCTAATTACTGAACTCCTCCACTCTTCCTACCACTCCATCCCCAATAGCTATTTCCTCCTGTACCACTATCCCCTCCCTCCTAGATTGTAAGCGCCAAGCAGCAGGTCCCTCGAACCCCTCGTGTATTGAATCGTATTGTTACTGTACTGTCTCGTGTACTGTCTCCTATTATAATATACAGCGCTGAGCAAACTATTGGCACTATATAAATCCTGTATAATAATAATAATTTCCGCCATGAACAGGGTTTGCGTTCTCTGCTTGAAATTCTGTATCTTGCAGTGAATGTGTAACCTGTTGTCCCAGACCTGCGTCAACAATAGTTTATTTCCATGCTTGCTTGAGGAAGGATGACTCAAGCTACACACAAATGGCCATGCTATATATTTCTTCTATAATCGGTTGGGGGGTGGGGGGGGCAATGACTTGCACATAGACCTATAGAAATGTACACTTCACATTTACTTACAGTATAAATGGAAACTTAGTATGTTAAAACAGTGGGGTTTATTTACTGCTGGAAAGTGCAAAATCAGACTCACATCTGCATAGAAACCAATCAACGTCTAACCTCAGCTTGTTCAATTAAGCTTTGGCAATAAATCTTGGAAGCTGATTGGTTTTTATGCAGAAGTAAGCCTGATTTTGCATTCTCCAGCTTTAGTAAATAAATCCCAGTATTTTACTGTATATTGCAGTGATCTGAATTTTAGTTTTAAAGAATACGTGCAACAGGGGCAATGTCATCTAGTTATATATATTGATCGATTGATCTCTCTCTCTCTCTCTCTCTATATATATATATATATATATATATATATATATGTGAACCAATGTCAGCAGCTTGCAGTCTTGAAACACCATTGTTCTATGTATTTTACCTTTATTATGACAAGGAATGGGGCATGTGACAATGCATTTATACCTCTAGTATTGCATGGCTTGTTTGTGTACACAAGCTTAACAATTACTAGCTTAGGTCTCATGATCACGGCCGCCTAGGGCCATATTATGTTAAATTAGGGTTTATTTCCCTGCTGGGAGCCACAGCTGCTACTTACAGCAGCCCATAGAAGTAAATGACAGGATGTGGCGGCAGGGATACACCAGTACTTGCGTAGAGACATGCATACTTACGGATGTATGACTCTGGATGTAGACAGTCCGCATCATGGGTCATACATCCATACACACGCATGTGTTAACATAAGTACAGGTGTATATGTGTAGACAGCCATTGATTTCTATAGGCAGTTCTATGCAGCTCCTGAGGCTCCAGGGTGGGACAGAAAATCTAAATTTTACATCATACAGCCCCAGGTAATGAGGTCTTAAAGACTTTACAGGCTGTTTTTTCATAATTGCACTCCCAATCCTCTTCAGTATAAAAAAAACACATTTGACAAGTACTACTCTCCACTCTCCAGTGCTTCCCCATGCATTCTTCTCCATGGTCCAAAGCCAGGCTTCTTCTGGGGGGCATGACACACAGGGTCATTCAACCTACTTTCTGCGAGCCCATGGGGAACAAGGACACGCTCTTTGGGGGAGTGTCATCAAGACACTCAAAAGAGTGCTCCACCATTTAAACAAGAGAAACCGCAATGTCTGGAGCAAACTGCTGGAAAAAGGCATGTATACACAGACAGGGAGATGCTTCAATTGGGTTTATAGGTAACCTGTGCTTTGACCATGCAGGATAAAGTAACAAGCTCAATATAATGCCCCCCCCCCCCCTCCTGTTGCACATGCTCTCTTTGAGAGCATGTGTGGGAAGGTACAGCGGTAAACATACAGTTGTCCACCCAGAGTCCAGTTGCAGTAAACTCCACAAACAACCCAACGAGCAGGTACCTGAACGGAGAACTCACAGATGTAACAGCAAAGTAGAACGGAGCAGGTTTTGGGGATGTGCTGACAGCAAGGGGTTTATTTACTAAAGCTGGAGAGTCCAAAATCAGACTCACTTCTGCATAGAAACCAATCAGCTTCCAGGTTTCATTGCCAAAGCTTCATTGAACAAGCTGAGGTTAGAAGCTGATTGGTTTCTATGCAGAAGGGAGTCTGATTTTGGACTCTCCAGCTTTAGTAAATAAACCCCCAACTGTCTCGGAGGGCGGAATGTGGCCTGGCCGGTCTTCATCCAAATAGGAGGTTTCCATGATGGATGGCGTGTCCTTATCCTGTCCCGACTCATCTGGAACCTTTCCCCACCACTATTGACTGTCCTTGTCAGGTGACCTGTCCCAGCACTATCCACTCACAGAAAGTCTGGAAGCCAGGGTCTTAAGATGGCAATCAGAGTCACATGGAGCGGCAGCATCCAACCTAATAGCGTCCCCATTGACCCAGAATACCATAGAAGAGCCATGTTCCTGCTGACTTCCTCTCCCCTTTCAATGCCACCATGGTTGAGTGCTACCTGCCGTGAAGAAAGTAGACTGCACCTGCCTACACTTGAACTCTTTTAGTCAGGTCAGACTCAACCCAGAAAATAGAAAGAATAAAGCAGCAAAGCTCCCCTTCCTTAAAAAACTGCGAACGCTAAGAAAATGATAAACTTACAAATAGGAAAATGCTTCTTTCTATGAGATTGTTGCTTTCTCACAGGTCCTTCCCAACTAGGCCATTTTTCCTGAGATATCTTCCTTTGCATAGGAAAGCTTGGAAGGCACTGGTGCCGTAGCCTTCCCAGGGGGCAACTTTGAGGCCAAGACTTCCATAGAAGCAGGAAGTGACATCATTTAATTGTAAGTACACAAAAATTATGTACATTTGAAAAATGAAAAGAATGTGTTTTCAGTTCTGCATGCACTGATTTTTTTAGGTTTGTGTGGAAAGGTTTGCTTTAACACTCATCAATAGGATTATTCAAGGGTAGATAATCATATTCACATTTATAACTAAATAGAAAAAATGAAAAGATCCTTTTCCACCGCTTAGGTCATCATTCACTTCTACAGCTTGTTGTTGGCACATTTCAGAAACAGCATATGCAAATCAAATGAGCCAATTTAATTCCACAGAGACAGACCTCAGGAATTCAGTTTTCCAATCATGCACACAGGGATTCCTGCAAGTTCCTTAAAGGTCTGCAAGAAAAGGTGTCGTTATTTACAATAAGACAGGAAGTGTTGGGATGCATACTGATCACACAAAAGGATATGTATATTTTATGTGTATCAGCACATGCCACATGTGTTTTATCAAACAGAATGAAGAACAGCAGTATCTTGTGACTCAGCAGCAAATCAGAAACCAGTTTTGGGTGGTCCTAGGGCCATGCCACATGCGTGATTCTGCTGCTGGTGATAACTTACCAGCGATAGGACCGGTAAAGTTCAACTGCATCATCCTGGCTGCCCAAACCAGCATATCTCGCTCTGTTACATAGTTAGTCTGGCTGAAAAAAGACAAAAGTCCATCCAGCTCAACCATTAAAAAAAAAAAAGTTATAACCCCATACCCACAGTTGATCCGGAGGAAGGAAAAAAACCCAGGAAAGCATGATATAATTTGCTCCTGCATGGAAACAAAATCCTTCCTGGGAATCGGATATTCCCTGGATCAACTTTACCTATAAATGTTAGTATCCAGTTATATTCTGTGTATCTAAGAAAGAATCCAGGCCTTTTTTAAAGCAATCCACTGAGCTGGCCAGAACCAACTCTTGAGGGAGTCTATTCCACATTTTCACAGCTCTTACTGTGAAGAAACCTTATCGTGTTTGGAGATTACATTTCTTTTCCTCCAGATGTAAAGAGTGCCCCCTTGTCCTCTGTGATGACCTCAGGGTGAATAGCTCTACCCCAAGTTCACTATATGAACCACTGATGTATTTATACATGTTGATCATATCCCCCCTTAATCTCCTCTTCTCAAGAGAGAATACTTTCAGTTCCTCTAATCTTTCCTCATAGCTGAGCTCCTCCATGCCTCGTATCAGTTTGGTTGCCCTTCTCTGTACTTTCTCCAGTTCCCCAAACTTTTGCAGCTCCCTTGCCAACATCTGAGTTTCACCAGCAACATATGAGAATAATAACAGAAGTTGAATTTCAGCTATTTGGCCCATGGTGAGGTGTCAAAATTTGACATGGTCCTAAAAGCTGCACAAACAGCTAAATACACAAATGCAATACATTTAGGAGAGTCATTTTACTTGTCAAAAGTTTGTTTAATTCTTGTCTATCCAGGCCTGAGATTTACACAGCTCTGAAACACAGTACAACCTTGCCTGGCAGGGGAATAGGACCTCATTTTTCTATACTGTAGTTTTACTTTCTGTTACAAGTGTTCTTCCCACCTGCACCCTGTGACTGAGCAGTGAAGGAAAAGCAGGAGACAGATAAGCTCATTTCTCTGTCACTCTACTCTCTCCTCCTATCCAAACACTCCTTACACTGTAGCACATCTGATTGGTTTCTTGTGCTGCTGATCTCTCCCCAATCTGAGCTTTACTGTACAGAGACTGTGGTGATACTAAGTCAAATTCAGGTACTTAAAAATGAAAAAAATATATTTATTGATGTATTATTGATTATAAGGCCCCATGTAAACAGGAACGATGGAAACTGCCGGAAAACGTAGGTTAAAAAATGTCTGTTTAGCTGTGTTTGCATAACACGTTTATGCGCGTTTACATTTAGAAGTGTTTTTTAAAGATAAGCACAGGAGAACCTCCCAAATGCCCAGAATGCACTGAAAAGTGGTAAATTGTTAACTATTTCAGACTGTTTCAGAGAAATACACACAGTAGAAGCAGAGACAGCAGTATGTGTTGAGATTAGCTTAGCTGTGAGTTGCTTATTAACATTTCTTTTGTTTCCAAGGGTGGGAAAGGTGTCTGGTGGAGTGAGTCATTAAGGTCACCTGGCAGGGGGTCTTCATGAGGAATTTGAGGTGTGAATGGGCATTAACATATCTTTTGTTTCCAAGGGTGGGAGAGGTCTGAGGTTTGAATTGGTCATTACAATGTGTGACAAGCTTGGTAGGAACATCCTGTGTTCAGTGTTTTGTCCGTTTGGATACCTTGAAAACGCTTTGCATGCATTTTTCCTGATGAAAAAAGGCTATGGACAGCATCGAGAACTGGAAGAGTTAAAAAAAATTTCAAATGCAAACGCTTATAAATGTGATTTGCTGCGTTTACAAGCATTTTGCGTTTGAAACGCTGATAAAATTGACTGCTGAACGCAAGTTTTCTGCGTTCAAAAAAAAGACTGTAAACTGAAATGCCTGTAAACGACTGTAAACGACATAGTGTACTCTTTGTCTCTTAACTACAATAATGCATTGAATGCTGCTTTCACTGGGTAAATGCACCTATCTTCACTCCACTCTTAACTACAATAACGCACTGACTCCTCTTAATTTCAGAACAACTAGTGTATATATATTCTTGTATATGTTGTTTAGTTCTCACCTCTAGCTGCACTCGTTTTACAACTGTAGTCTGTGTCTGGTGTGTTTGAGAAACATCCCCCCCTATTCATGTGATCCTTATCAGTTCCTAATTGGGGCCGAGAAGAGTGCTCATTTGACCATCTCCCTATAAATTTAGAACAGCTTATGGGGGAGATCACTGATGGGGGGGCACAGTCACTGATGGGGTGCTGAGTTTGTGTGAGTGCTGCAGTGATGGAGTGCTAAGAAGCAGTTAAACACAGCAGTTGAACTAAAGCAGGATAACTCAAGCAGCAGGAAGATACAACAACAACAAACTCTACTGCATGCTGAACAGACTGCAAGCAAACACCCTGGGAAACATCTCTTACAAGTCTGAGTCCCACTCCGTGTACCTTTTAATATGTCCCCTCTACTCCTCCTTTTCATATTACTACCCTGCGTTCCCAAAATCTCACTTCTTTACCCCTCTGCTCCGCCCCAAAACTTGTACATCTCACCCTCACTGCTACCATCTCCCTACTACTGCTCTCATCACCTCCTGCTGATACTTCACTCTCCTGCTGACCCAAACACCAGGACTGGAAGGCATGTACACTCGTGTACATCCCGCTCCCATGTTACTTTCCTCAACCTTCTTCTTCTCCTAACCTCTGGGGATACCTCTCCAAACCCTGGTCCTCCACTATTTCACCCCCACACCAGGCATCCTCCTTCTTCTGGGAATAGCCGCAATCCCCTCAATTTAATATTGGTCCCCCTGCTCCCAAAAACCACCCTCCCTTTTTCACCTGCGCTCTGGAATGCCCGCTCTGTCTGTAATAAGCTCACCTCTGTCCATGACCTTTTTGTCTCCCGATCCCTTAACCTACTAGCAATAACAGAAACCTGGCTCCAAGCAGCAGATTCTGCTTCCCCCGCAGCACTTTCCTATGGAGGCCTCATCTGGACCCACTCACCCAGACCCAGTGGTCGGAAAGATGGTGGGGTTGGTTTGCTTTTATCCCCACTCAGCACCTTTCAAGTCCTCCCTAACCCTCCGTCTCTATCCTTCTCTTCTTTCGAGACTCACTGCATCTGGCTGTTTTCTCCCATTCTCTGAGGATTGCAGTGATCTATCGGCCTCCTGGACCGGTGTCCTGCTTTCTTGCTGATTTCTCCACCTGGGTACCCTCTGAACTACCCACTATCATTCTCTGAGATTTTAACATCCCTATCAATGTCAACAACCCGGCTTCATCCCAATTCTTCAACCTAACCTCAGCTTTTGCATTAGCACAATGTATATAGTCCTCCACTCACTCTGATGGGAATACATTGGGCCTTGTTTTCTTTGCACTCCCCACAGCCTCACAAACACCCCCGTTCCTCTCTCTGATCACAATCTCATCACCTTCACAGTCTCCTCGTCTTCAAACACCTATCCCTCCAAGTGGCAAACAATTGCCCGCAGAAACCTTCACAACTTGAACCCTGCTCCTTTCCACTCTGCAACTGACCAACTCTATGACAGAATCTCTCCCCTATCCTGCCCTGACCTGGCTACTGCTGTCTACAACAGTTTGCTTTCATCCGCATTAGACTCACTTGCTCCTCTAACAACACGAAGCATCAGGCCCCGACCATTGCAACCTTGGCAGACTGACGACACCAGAAATCTTAAACGACATAGTCATGCGCTGGAGCGATTGTGGCGTAAAATCAAATCCCAGCAAGCATTCACCTGATATAAATCTGCTTTCTTAACATACAGTTCCTCCCTTTATGCTGCCAAACAAGCCTACTTTGTCACTCTTATTATTACCTTGTCATCCAGTCCTTGTCGTCTCTTTTTACTTTTAACTCTCTACTTTCTCCACCTCCACATCCAGCCAGTACCTCACTCACTGCTCACGAGATTGCAAATCATTTCAAAAACAAGATTGACGCAATTCGTAAGGGCATCGCCACTGCACAGACATCCATCCCACTTAGCATACCTTATACTAAGCCTCCCTCAACACTTTCCTCTTTTGACCTTGCTACTACCGAAGAGGTCACTAAGGTTTTCTCAGAAGCCCATCTCACCACCTGCCCCCTGGATCCTGTCCCCTCACAACTACTACGGTCACCCTCTCCTTCCATCCTATGCTCCCTCACTCACATCTTCAAACTTTCCCTCTCTAACGGTGCCTTCCCCTCCCCTCTAAAGCATGCGCACATCACTCCCATACTTAAAAAGCCTTCCCTGGACCTCACCAACATGAACAACTTAAGACCCATCTCCCTGCTGCCATTTACCTCTAAACTCCTAGAACACTTAGTCTGCAATCGCCTGACCTCCCACCTCACTGACAACAACCTTCTTGACCCTTTACAGTCTGGCTTTCGCTCACTACACTCCACTGAAACTGCCCTACTAAAACTCACTAATGATCTACTAACTGCTAAAATCAATGGCCACTACTCCATACTCTTATTACTTGACCTCTCTGCTGCTTTTGATACGGTTGACCATCCCCTCCTCGTCAAAAAACTCCACTCTCTTGGTCTCAGAGACTCTACTCTCTCCTGGTTCACCTATCGCAGCGCTCCTTCAGCGTTACCTATAACGCTGCCTCCTCCTCTTCACTCCCTCTTTCTGTAGGGGTGCTACAAGGATCTGTCCTTGAACCCCTTATCTTCTCCATCTACACCTCCTCCCTTGGTCACTTGATAAACTCCCATGGCTTTAAGTACCATCTCTATGCTGATGACACACAAATCTATCTTTCTACCCCTCACCTCGCCCCTTCAGTCTCTTCTCGCATTACTAACCTACTAAGCGACTTATCGGCATGAATGTCACTCTACTTCCTCAAACTCAATCTTTCCAAAACTGAGTTCTTAGTATTCCCTCCAGCCCGTGCCACCTCCACTGACTTCTCCATCAAGATCAATAACACAATCATCAGTCCCTCCCCTCATGCCAGAGTACTAGGTGTACTCCTAGACTCCCATCTGTTCCATCTTCACCCCCAAATCCAATAACTGTCTAAAACCTGTAGACTACACCTCCGCAACATCTCCAAGATACGCCCGTTCCTAACCTCGGAAACCACTAAGCAACTTATCCACTCCCTTGTTATATCTTGCCTTGACTATTGTAACTCCCTCCTCATAGGCCTACCTCATCGCAGGCTATCCCCTCTGCAGTCTATCATGAATGCTGCTGCCAGACTCATCCACCTTACTAACCGTTCTGTATCAGCCACCCCTCTCTGCCAATCCCTCCACTGGCTTCCCATTGCCCAACGGATACAATTCAAAACATTAACAATAACGTATAAAGCCATTTATAACTCTGCCCAAAATTACATCAACGATCTTGTCTCTAAATATCACCCAAACCGTACTCTCCGCTCCTCGCAAGACCTCCTGCTTTCTAGCTCCCTTGTCTCCTCCTCCCATGCTTGTCTCCAGGACTTTTCCAGAGCTTCCCCCATCCTCTGGAACTCTCTACCCCAATTTATCAGACTATCGCCTACTCTGCTCACTTTTAGGCAATCTCTGAAAACCTATCTCTTCAGGGAAGCCTATCCTGCCCTCAGCTAATAATGGAATCTTCTACTCTTCCAACCAGTCCATCCCCCACAGTTACTACCTTTTGTACCACTAGCCCCTCCCTCCTAGATTGTAAGCTCCAAAGAGCAGGGGCCTGCTTTCCCTCTTGTATTGCACTGTTTTTGTTGCTGTATTGTCTCCCGTTATATTGTAAAGCGCTGAGCAAACTGTTGGCGCTATATAAATCCTGTATAATATTATTAGTGTACATGGACACATAGGAAATTATTAGGGAGAGTTCAGGGGCTGCTGAAAAAACGCTGAACAGCTCCTAAATGTGAGTTTATCAGCTGCAGTGTACATGAGCCCTAAAACTGCATTAATGTGTCCTTTTACCAACTGCCTGGAGTTCAGATCTAAAAGACCACTGTAAGTAAAATAATTGTATTCTCGGGTTGATAGCTGTAGTACTAATATTATAAATGATAATATAAATAATTAATATCTATACATTCCTTTGTCGATTTTGTTTATATTTTCTTCCATATTTACATGCAGGCCAATCTGTTAAACAACAGTGACTCTAACAGGGGTTGGGACAAACCATTTAACACTGACGTGGGTAAGAGGGATGTTCCAACGGTCGGCATTTTGTTTATATAGTTAAAACTTTTTTTTCCCAAAAGCAAAAAAAAAATCTGCTGCTGTAAAATTATTAGCTAGAGTTAGCTGTTTTTCGTTACCTAAAATCCATTTTAAAATGATATGTTTATGTAAGACTACCCCATCCACAGGGTGACAACGCTTCTGTTCACCATAGAACAAGCAGCGTTGTCTTCTTATTAAAGGAAGTGGAAAAAATGAGGAATCTACTGGCAGGATCAGCAGCAAATAAAATCATGTTACGGGGAGGACTCAGGAAAACAACAACCGCTGTGGTAATGCTATTCACACTTCAACACAACCCTTTCCTCTGTCAATGTTTGCAGAAATAACCATCAAATAAGAACTTTCACCATATTAGCCAGTCACCGGTGTATAGTCAGTGAACCAGGTGTGGACTAACAACTCATGGGACCCCCGGGCAATAGAGGATCATGGGGCCCCTGTGTCCTTGCCCACACTCAAACCACACCCAACAAAGCCCATGAAAGGTACCAGGGGTATCTCATAGGGGGCCCCCTACTGACCCTGGGCCCTCGGGCAGTCCCCGAGTACCGAATGGTCAGTCCGCCCCTGAAGTGAACAAAAACTAATATGCATTCTGTCCAGAGGCCCCGGTTTCCCCTTGTTGGGCTTGCTCTGCCATCTTGCACAGAGAAGGAGAAGCCAGCCTGTAAATCAAAACACGTCAAAGGCACCTCTGCCACTCCTATCAGGTCCATGTGTCCCTGCTTTCTGCAGCCAATGAGAGTGGAAAGGAAATGAAGTGAGGGCTCGGCTGGTGACTTTTGACAGAAAGTCAAAATCTGCATGTCTGTAAAAGAGCTGTATGGTCTGAATGTTTTGGGAAAAAGGAATGCATTAGAAACAGCTACTGATGAGGATTGTGAAGATACTCCTACACTTACATGTATGGGGAGAGGAAGGGTTCACTTTAATGATTTCTGATTGGTTGTTTGATCTCTATAACCTCTCTATAAACCATACTTGGGACCAGGGGCAGACTTACAACTCATGGGGCCCCCGGGCAATAGAGGATCATGGGGCCCCTGTGTCCTTGCCCAAACTCAAAAAAGCCTATGAAAAAGGTACCAGGGGCATCTCATGGGGCCCCCTACTGACCCCAGGCCCTCGGGCAGTGCCTGAGTTTCCAAATGGTCAGTCCGCCCCTGCTTGGGACAGGATTTACAGGGCACTGTAGGCATATAACTAGAATCCACAAAGAGAAAGCAGCAGCTTTTCTATGGGGACAAATGTCTTGGGAACAACTGGCTTAGAAGGGAATTTCTTTTACTGTAGGGAAATGTCTTCTTACTTCCTAAACGAAGATAAGAAGTGAAAAGAAATCTCCCTACCCACATGGAAGAAAAATATATTTGAAATATATTTTAAAAATATTCTTCCCAAATATATTGACATATATTTGAAATGCTACAATTTGGGCTATATTCAATATATATATATATATATATATATATATATATATATATATATATATATATATATACTGCATGTTGAAATGCATTTTTATTACAAAATATATGAAAAGTATTTTTAAAAATACATTTCAAACATACTGTGTTTTTGAAAATTCAAATCTACATTTTTGGAATGCATTTACAAATACACGTAAAAATATATGTTAAAATGACTTTTTTATATGTTAAAAAAAATCTGAAGAATATATTTAAATATATTTTGAAATATATTGAATATGGTGTACAACATAGAAAGTCAAAATATACCTGATAAACCTTTCCTTGTTCTAGACCAGCAATGGGCAAACTACGGCCCGCGGGCTGTATACGGCCCGGCGGACCTTTTAATCCGGCCCGCGGAGCGTGATACATTGGCTGTCAGGATGTGTGTAGGCGGGGCAGCGTGATGAACGTGAGGGGAGCTAGGCTCCTCTCACAGTCCGCCCTGAAGACCGGAACGGTGCGGGATACATTGGCTGTCAGGATGTGTGTAGGCGGGGCAGCGTGACGAACGTGAGGGGAGCTAGGCTCCTCTCACAGTCCGCCCTGAAGACCGGAACGGCGCGGGAACATGGCGAGAGGAACGCGCGGAGCAAAGGTAAGTAAATTGACACAGGGGGGACTTGGCTTACTACTTGGGGGGGAATAGTACTATGGGGGATGAATTAATATGGGGAATGAATTACTATATGGGGAATGAATTACTATAGGGGGGATGAATTACTATAGGGGGGATGAATTACTAAATGGGGGATGAATTACTATGGGGGATGAATTACTATATGGGGGATGAATTACTATGGGGGATGAATTACTATATGGGGGATGAATTACTATGGGGGATGAATTACTATATGGGGGATGAATTACTATAGGGGGGATGAATTACTATATGGGGGATGAATTACTATGGGGGATGAATTACTATGGGGGATGAATTACTATATGGGGGATGAATTACTATGGGGGATGAATTACTATATGGGGGATTAATTACTATGCTTACTATGGGGGAATATTACTATACTTACTATGGATGACACATACACATCATTCATCTACTCTTGGTCCGGCCCCCGGGTCCAATATATGAACCCATTGCGGCCCTCAAGTCAAAAAGTTTGCCCACCCCTGTTCTAGACCAAACTAAAAAAAAGCTCAGTCTATACCTACACTCTACTTTCTAAGTTATGTGCAATGTTCTATGATCACGGTGATGGCCACTGACTACCAATGTTGTGGGATGGTTTTGTGGGAATTAAAGTGCCAGCAACCACCAGTGATGATGGTAGTGGGGTGGGGGTATTAAAATGCTACTGACCACCATGTTGGATTGTTCTTTGGGGGTTATAGTGTTTTGTGTTTGGACATTGCACACAATGTAATTTCATTCTCCAGGGAACTTGTTTTCTACTAAAAATGGAGGACCTGCACTTGGCTTCAGTTGGCGACTTTTAAATTTCCAAGTGCACCTTCACCACATCGATATCAGCAAGTTTTTGTCAAATAAATTAGATCCCCTTAGAGAGACCAAAGGGGTTATTTTGGGAGGATATGATGTTTTATTACAATAATGCTAGCCATACACTAGTCTAAAAATAGTTTGAACGGGTTTTCGAAAAATGGAAACATGGTCGTGAAAGCAAACAATATTGCCATCATGTAATGACTGAATGAATCAATTTTCCGTCCCTTTTTTGCTTTTGGGTCAAATATGCACAGTACCAACAGTTCGATTTTTAATGGGCAAGAAACACATTAAAGCAGAACTTCACTCTCTCAATTAACATGAATTATGTTTAATCCTTATATTGCTAGCATTAGTAAATGGATAGAAAAGTATATCATATTTACTTGTTTTAATTTTTGTTTACATTTCTTCAGTTACTTCCTGGTTTCCATGCCTAACAAAATGATGTAATAAATCCCAGGAGTCTTCAGGTGGGGAGGGAGGGTGCTCAGCTCAGCCTATGCCTAAGCTAAGGGCAGATGGACTCCATGAAGTAAATGATACATGAATCATTTACCCTTACTCAAGATGGCCACTGCCATAAATGCCAGGGGGTGTTTTTCAAAATGATTTCTCAGCAAAATAAAGCATGGAGACATGGATGGATGGGGGAGTTTGCTGTGAATATAAAAAATAAATTAAATAGCATTTTTGGTTTGTGGTACTCAGATGTTCCACTTTAATCTTTCAATTTATCGTCAGATCGGCAGAACTTTTCCAAACTTTTCCTTTGATTTTTTGGCTCAAAAACATCACTACCAATTATCATTTTGTGCCTATTTGTGCCTATTAACTGATCGAAAAAGAACAAACTGTCCAAATGATAGATTTTCAAACGCTTTTTCGTCTAGTGTATGGCCACCACTAGTAACAGTTTTTTTTTTCTTCAAAATTGTTGATCTTTTTTCCTTCATATAGTAAAAAAATAAATAAACAAACAGTGGTTATTAACCATTACCTATAGGGCACTTATACCCCCTTCCTGCCCAGGCCAATTTCCAGCTTTCGGTGCTGTTGCACTTTGGATGACAATTGCGCTGTCATGCAACACTGTACCCATATGAAATGTTTATAATTTTTTTGACACAGATAGAGCTTTCTTTTGGTGGTATTTAATCACCTCTGTGTTTTATACTTTTTCTTAAACAAACCAAAAACCACTGAAAATTTTGAAAAAAAAAAGTTTTTTCTTAGTTTTTGTTATAAAATTTTTCTCCTTCACTGATATGCGCTAATGAGGCTGCAGTAATGGGCACTGATAGGCTGCACTGATGGACACTGATAGGTAGCACTGATGAGGAGGCACTGGTAGGTGGCACTGATGGGCATTGACAGGCATCACTGAGGGGCACTGAAAGACAGCACTCATATATGGCAATGATAGGTGACACTGATAGGTGGCACTGATAGGCGGCACTGACTGGCACTGATAGGTGGCACTGACTGGCACTGCTAGGCCGCACTGATAGGCAGCACTGGCGGGCACTGATGCACACTGATAGGCGGCACTGACCGGCAATGATAGGCGGCACTGACTGGCACTGATAGGTGGCACTGATTGGCAGCACTGATAGGTGGCACTGACTGGCATTGATAGGTGGCACTGACTGGCACTGATGGGTGACAATGAAAGGCAGCTCAGATGGGCACTGATATGTGGCATTGATGTGCACTGGTAGGCACTGAAATATGGCATTGATGTGGCACTGATGGGCACTGGCAGGTGGCATGGATGAGCACTGATAGCTGGCACTGATGGACTCTGACAGGTGGCACTGCTGGGGCTACACAGATCATCAGGGCACACTGATCATCAGTGCCCTGATGATCAGTGTACATGTCCCCTCTGAGGGATGCCGAAAACCGCCTCTCCTCTGTCAGCGTGACAGCTCGTGAGGAGAGAAATGCTGATAACCGGCATTTCCCTATTTACATGCGATCATCTGTGATTGGACACAGCTGATCACATGACCGAGCCGACATCTTTGGCTCTTTCCATTGATCGGTGATCCGCTGTGTCCGAGGGACACAGAGCACCGCCAATCGCCGTGCTGCGCGCTCCAGAAGCCGCGCATGCGAGGTTAGAATGGTAGGACGTCATATGACGTCCTCCCAGAACGAGAGAACCGCCTTGCGCCCGTCATTGTACCATATGGCGGGCAGAAGGCGGTTAAATACCACCAAAAGAAATGTCAGACACCATCTGGCGGTACCTCTAGCAGTCCACAGAACAGGATTCCTCAGAGCGCAAAATCTAAGTCCCAGTCTGCTTGTTCGCCATGGCCCCTGATGGTGGGGATGGACTTGGAGCAGATAGTGATCAGGTCGCGGCCCCTGAGTACACCCGCCTGTGGTAGAGGGATCCGCCAGAGGTATATACAGGTGGAGAGCCTGATGTAAAGAGGCGGAAGGCCTGAGCAGTGATGACTGGATCCGTGCAGGACGGATGCATGGCGTGGTCAGACAGGCCGGTTTGGTAACAGTGGGGTCAGCGCAGTACAAGGCAGCAGGCAAAGAGTAGTCAGGTCACTCGCATGGTTCGGTAACAGGAGCTCAGATCGATAGGATTATCCAGGAGAGTAGTCAAATGAGCCAGGGGTCAGAGCAGGAGATAGTCAGCAGAGGTCAGGATCAGGCAGGGTCGGCAACAAGTCAAACAGCAGATACACAGGAACAGGAACACAGGATAATTATACCATACGGCAACTAGTGTCTGTGCAGGGCTGGTTTAAATAGGGCGCCCAGTGCCGTCATTGGTGCCAGGTGCGCATCCACGAACGCGAGTGCGCATGCATGGTGGCCACCGCCGCCTGGGTCCTGGCGCCAGTGGATTAGGGCGCATCGGCGTTCTGCGCATGCGTAGATCCGTGCGCCGTCACGCTGGCTGACAAGAAAGCTCTGTCTGCATCGAAAAAATTATACAAAATGTATTTGGATACAGTGTTGCATGTTTGAGTAAAACCTGTTACATATGTAGCACCCTTCTAGTTTAGCTAGGGGGAGCTAGATCCCAATGGTTAGTGAGGAGCTGATTAGCAGCTCAGGTGAAATAGCCAGAGGGGTCGAATTCTGGTGAGGACTGAGAGACTCTGCAGTCCAGTCCCTCTGGAATTTCCCCCTGCTCTAAGGCTTTCAGAGGAGGGCCTTGGAGGCAGTGGGTGGATCTGAGGAGTGGCTGGCTACACTCTTGAGGGACTTCACCCAATCCCCAACAGGAGGCTTGGCAATGGGCTGAAACTTCCTTAAAAGTGTTGGAGCCTGCTCAAGTAGCAAGAGTGTGGTGTTGGGAGAGGAGTGAGACGCAGGAAGATATCAGGCTGCAGGAGGAAAGCTGCCAGGAGGCCTAGTGGGATGGGGCCTGTCTGCGACCAGGGAGCTGGAAAGGAGGAAAACTCAGGACACATTGGCCCCCTGAAAGAGGACTACCTGTATGGCAAGAAGGAGCAGCCCAGGCCTGGTAGCAGTAGCCATTCCGCAAGAGGGACAGGATTTCTGTCTATGAATGGAAACTTGTGTGGAAGATGCTAACTGACTGGCTGTGCAGGACTATAGGGGGACCCAAATTCATGAGCAGTCCCTAAGGGGGTAGTGCTACACATATGTTAATTTCTTGGAGGAGATTGCTGTACTAACTATGCAATGTTAGTACAGCGATCTACCCACTGTGCTATTGTGTTCTGACAGGGGGACTGCCCCCCCCACACACACACACCAGAACACACCAGTCCACACCAGTCAGTGCTCACCGCCACTGGCTGCTAGCATTGATCAGATGCTGATCAGGTGTTGGTTTTCTATAGTATGTTCATTTGACAGAAGCAGGTTTTGAGATTGGCTTCTGTTGAACAAGCAACTGTACACACAAGCCAAAATTCAGCCGGTTTCTACTGTAATGGCTGATTTAGGTGAATATTTGGCATGTGTGTACGGGGCTTGAGACAACTTTCACATGGGTGGACTCCATTTTGATCAGCAGGGGATCTGTCTGTTGATCCCCTGCTGATCAGAACAGAGCGGTTCGATGGCAGGTCTGTGTCTGCTTAGTTTATGCAGAGTGGACACACACTGAGCCCGCTCTGCTCTATGGGTTGCTGGGTGTAAATGGGCTCTGTTGATTGTTTACACCCCACTGTCCTTCCATCTGATTCACCTAGATGGAGGAGGACAGATCCCCTTCCGTTTCTTTTAGCAGACTGGACTGGACCAGAGGTAGGCAGGTGTAAATGGACACAAGTCCATTTAAACCCACGGGTCCATAGAGGTGAATGGACCTTCCAATCAGGACTGCCCGAAAAACTGATAGGCAACCTGATCAGACCCTTTGTGTGAAAGGGGCCTAAATGTCAGTGAAACTATCACAGCATTGAAAACTGAAATTTATCACAGGAAGGGTGTAACATGGTGGCCCTGAAGGGGTTGAAAATGTCTTCATTGTTTTCTTGAGAGGTTCTTTTTTTGCTACTGAATAAGAAGGCCATCACTTTGGATGACAGGCTCACTTTAAGGCTATGCACTGCATACAATGCTCCTTTTCATCATGAATGGAAAAGCACAAGTGAATTTCATATTCTGCTGAATAATGGCTCTCTGAGCATCCCATTGACCCGTTACTAACAGGGTTACTTGGAAAGGTGACACGCTGTGTAGGTAATTCCAGCTAATGAAGGTCAGGTGACATTTCCTCCAGTGATAAGCACTGCGGAGCATGTGGAGAGGATGACAAGTTAAAAAAAATATCTTTGATTACAATCATTCTTTTTCATTTAGAGTGCAATTCCACCTTTGAGTACCATTTTAGTAATAAACAAAGTATACTTTAGAATATGATTAGTCACGTTTGTTAGATTTTTTTATTGCATCTTCATTGTATTTTAGGGCTCTGCCTTTGGCTTTTAGTTGATCTTCTCAAAAACATTTTTTTTTCTTTTTCTCTGCAGATGAATTACATGACATTTTGCCAAGCAGGTTTTGCTATCTGCAACAGGTGATTACAACATTTTCCCAGCCCCTGGCAACTGATGATAAGAACAGTGGTAGTGGTCAGTTAGGGCTCATTCATATGTTAGGCTGTACTGCCATCCCTCTGAAAAGCGATCCATGGTGGGCTGCTTTTCAGAGAGCGTTTAACAGGCAGTGAGGAGGCGATATGTCACATCCTCACTGCTTGCTTTAACACACAAAATTCTGACTCACTGGGTCACTACCGTGGCATTGTACCGTGGATGCAGCACAGCCCCATTGACTTGAAAGGGTTGCATTTGGCGGCAGTACCGCTTGCCAAATGCGACATGATGTTAATTTTTTGCAGCAGCCAGAAAGATTACTGCATTTCATTGTTTAGGTGGGCCGTTGGGGGGCAGAAAAAAAGTGGCTCAACCACCTGCTTTCAGCACCCTCTGGCTATCTGTGTGAATAAGCCCATAAAGTTGAACTCCAGGCAAACAGCTAAATACTTGATGAAACATATATATATATATATATATATATATACACACACACAGTTGTACTCAAAAGTTTGCATACCCTGGCATAAATTGTGAAATTTGGCATTGATATTGAAAATATGACTGATCATGCCAAAAAATGCTCTTTTATTGAAGGATGATGATCATATGAAGCCATTTATTATCAAATAGTTGTTTGGCTCCCTTTTAAATCATAATGATAACAGAAATCACCCAAATGGCCATGATCAAAAGTTTACATACCCTGGAATGTTTGGCCTTGGTACAGACACACGAGGTGACACACACACGGGCTAAAATGCCGATTAGAGGTCAATGTCCCACATCTGTGGCTTTTTAAATTGCAATTAGTGTCACTGTATAAATAGTCAATGAGTTTGTTAGCTCTTACGTGGAAGCATTGACTAGGCTAGATACTGAGCCATGGGGATTAGAAAAGAACTGTCAAAAGTCCTGCGTAACAAGGTAATGGAACTTTACAAAGATGGAAAAGGACATAAAAAGATGTCCAAAGCCTTGAATATGCCAATCAGTACTGTTAAATCACCTATTAAGAAGTGGAAAGTTTGGGTATCTCTTGCTACCAAGCCAAGTACAAGTAGACCAAGAAAGTTTGCAGCCACAACTGCCAGAAGAATTGTTCAGGATTCAAAGGGAAACCCATAGGTAACCACAAGAAAAATACAGGCTGCTCTGGAAAAAGGCAGCGTGGTTGTTTTGAAGGAGCACAATATGATGACACTTGAACAAAAATTAGCTGCATGGTCGAGGTGCCAGAAAGAAGCCTTTACTGCACAAAAAGGCCTGGTTAGGCATGTCAAGGTGTTGTTAGGCATATTGTAACTGGGCTTTTTTGACACCCCTCCCCCCCCCAAAAAAAAAAAAACAAAACAGAGACTCACTCTCACAGTCAAATTAGACAACCTCCACACACTGCCCCCCCAAAAAAAAACAAAACCCTTGCTCCTATCTCAGTCCATAGACCTAGCCCGCCACTCCCAAAAAGTCAGCAACTTACCTGTGAGTCTTGGCTGGTCGGGTCGTCCTGCGACTTGTTTGCTCTCAGGCTGGCTGGCCAGCGCTGCACCACCTCTGTCCTCCAATCATTAGAAGGATTTTATTGGAGCATGACAGTTAAGCTGCCCATAGAAGGATGGAAATTTGGCCAGTTCAGTAGTGACAGAGACAGTCCATGCCTTACCAGAAAAGGAACAGTGCAGAAGCTGACATATTAAATTCTTTTTTAACCCATTGACTGCCAAGGATGTTTCCAACATGTCCTCTCTTTCAATATACGTTTATGGGTCAGTTCTGATCTGGCTGGAAGCTGCAGTCTCTCTGGGAGGTCAGCCGAACTTATCAAAGCAGCCATCCAGCAGGAGCACCAAACACATTCCCTGAGATATCAATGAACACTAGTCTATATATAAAGTAGAATATATATAATAGAGAAAGTAGGTAAACAAAATGAGAAAATCTCATCAAAAATTCCTTTCAGGTAAATGTTGCTATAACAACTCATAATATTCTTAGCTTCCTATTAAGGATTCTCTTGCTCCATCACCAGTACGTGCCCCTAATTCTTCAGAGATCTCCAGGTTCTTCCTCTGGCTAGGTGAACCTTTACCAGGGTACAGCACATTCAGCCGGTTTATGTACTGTATGCCAAAGTATCATTATCTTTTCCAGGGAAAAATCCATATTGATGTGATACAGCCACTCACAATCCTGATCAGTTTATCAATAGATTCAATCAATAACCTACCCTACAGACTGCAGGGACTCAGACTGAGGCTGGGCCAGGATCCCCAGTAATGAGAAAGGGATAGGAGGGAGAGAGTGATATACAGAGAGTAAGGTGATATGATGAGAGGGGGAAGAGATAGAGTGAGATAAATGAAAGAGAGCCAGGGAGAAAAAGATAGGTAGAGAGAGAGAGAGAAAGAAAGAGAGAGAGATAAAGATAAGAGAGAGAGATAAGATACATTGATACGAAAGACAGATAGAGATGATATATATACTGACGATATGGGAGAGAGAAAGAAATAAGAAAAATATATGAGGGAGAGAGAGAGAGATATAAGCAATAGATATATATGAGAGAGGGATAGAGAAGAGATACAGTGAAGGAAATAAATATTTGATCCCCTGCTGATTTTGAACGTTTGCCCACTCACAAAGAAATGATCAGTCTATAAATCGACTGGTAGGTGTATTGTAACACTGAGAGACAGAATAGCAACAAAAAATTCAAAAGAAATGCATGTCTAATAAATTATGCACTGATTTGCATGTTCATGAGGGAAATAAGTATTTTATCCCCTATCATTTAGCAGAATTTCTGGCTACCAGGTGTCTTTCATACAGGTAACAAGCTGAGATTAGAAGCAGTGTCTTAAAGGGAGTGCTGCTAATCTCATTTTGTTACATGTATAAAAGACACCTGTTCACAGGAGCAATCAAACAATCAGATTCCAAACTCTCCACCATGCAAAAACCAAAGAGCTGTCCAAGGATGTCAGGGACAAGATTGTAGACCTACACAAGGCTGGACTGGGCTACCAAAGTATCGCCAAGCAGCCTGATGAGAAGGTGACAACAGTTGGTGCAATGATTCGCAAATGGAAGAAACACAAAACAACTGTCAGTCTCCCTAGGTGTTAGGGCTCTGTCCTTGGCAGAGGTGTTAGGAGACCTGGCACCCCTGCCAGTACCTAGCATGGCCGCAGAAGTTCACATTGGTTCAAATTTGGCACCAAACGGTCTTTATAAGGAAGCCCTGCACTACTCTCAGGTGCTGGTTGATCTCTGGCTCCCTAGTACCTTTGTTCCCTTGCTATCCTGACTTGTGATTTCCTGTTAACGTCTGGGCTTGCTCCTGGACCTGTCTGCTCTGTTTAACCCTGACCTAACCCCGGCTTGTCTAACGGATCTTCTCTCCTGCTCTCTGTGTATGACCTCGGCTATCCCTTTTGACTACATCTGCTCCGATCCCCACCTGGCACCCGACCTTTGCTCGAACTGGTTATCCTGTGATCCTCTGTTCTCTGGAAGACCTGCATACCTCGCACAGGCGCTCCCTGCCTGCAGACCCCATCTCAGCGCATCAGCCATGTTCCTGGGTGGACCACCAAACAAGCACTCCCACAGGTGAACTGTGCTACTCTGGGCCTGACTTCTGATGTCCCACCTTCAGGGGAGTCTAAAACTTAGCCGGAAGGGAAGCCCTCTCTCCATTGGCCTCTGTCACCAGGTACGTGATAGTATCAACCAGCCAATATGTCTGAGGCCAAGAGAGGTTCTTCCGCACTAGAGGCCCTATGCCAACAGATGACGGCCTTCACGCAAGCAGTTAAAGATCTGCAGGAAGGATACTTCCAGCTGGAAGGACGTCTTCATTCGCTTACTACTTCCACGACTTCTGCAGACCAGAGTCCGTTGGTTAGTCCGAGCCCTATAGTCACACCAGCCAGTCCCCCTCCTACCACTACACCTGCTGTGGTACTACCGCCTCCAGAGCCCAAGGTCCCCATCCCTGAACGCTTCTTGGGGACCGACGCAAATTCTGAGCCTTTAAAAACACCTGCGAGCTGTATTTCGCATTACAATCAAGGACCTTCTCACTAGAGGCTGTTAAAGTGGGGTTCATCATCTCTCTTCTGTCTGGTGAATCTCAATCATGGGCACACAGCCTACTAGAACAAAAGAACCCTGCACTCAACTCCGTGATCACATTTTTCGAAGCCATGGTGGCTCTCTCTGATGATCCCCAGAGGACCTCCACTGCTGAGTCTGCCCTCCATGCTTTACAACAAGGCCGACGGCCTGTGGAGGACTACATTGTGGAATTCTGCAAATGGTCAGCCAACACCGGGTGGAACTATGCAGCACTAAAATACCAGTTCCGTCTGGGCCTGTCCGAATCCATTAAGGACGAACTAGCTAAGGTGGAAACTCCCTCCTCCCTGGAGGACCTGATCCATCTCGCTACCCAATTAGATTGACAGCTATGGGAAAGATGTTCCGAACTTAACCAGTCCTTTCGCCCTATGTGGGTTCTGCCAAAGTTTCCAAGACCAATGGCTCCTGTCCCTATTCCTCCACCCATCGGCACCTCGGAAGTAGAACCCATGCAAATTGGCCTTCTCCGACCCGCTTTAATTCCAGAGGAAAAAGCACGCAGATAGCAGGGCAACCCATGTCTTTACTGCAGGGCCACGGGCCATTTCTTACGCAACTGCCCTGTGCGACCAAGTATGTCCAGCCAACCTCATCCCTCGTATCTCCAGTTGTCCGGAACCCTAACCACCCATGTCATTCTACCCATGTCATTAGAGGTTGCTGGAAGGGAAGTCAAGTTTATTCAGGGGCCTGTAGCTGCTTCTTGGACATCAACCTTGCCAAGAATCTAGAAATTCCACTGCTTCCTAAGAAACAAAGGCTGGATGTATTACTGGCAGACAGCACCACCCCTAGTTCAGGACCTGTTACTCAGGAAACCATTCCCATCCTAGCGAAAACAGATTCCGTCCACCAGGAATTCATCCGCTTCGATGTCCTTAGATCCCCTATGTTCCCAACCATCCTAGGAATACCTTGGTTGCAAACCCACAAATCGACTGGCCCAGGAAAGAAATTACCTTCCCATTGAGTTACTGCCTTCAACACAGCAGCAGCTCCACACCCTCCAATGTCCCTGTGTGCCTCTCAGTTCAGCCTACTTCAGATACCAGTCAATCCGTTCCCTCTGCCTACTAGTTTCCTGGACGTGTTCGATAAGAAAAAGTCCGACACATTGCCTTCTCATCGATCCTACGACTGCCCTATTGAACTGCTTCCAGGGGCAGAAATACAGCTTGGACAAATTTTTCCATTGTCCGGACTGGAGCTGAGTAGAACCTTGCCAAAGGATTCATCTGCCCTTCTTCCTCCCCTGCCGGGGCAGGTATTTTCTTAGTTGAGAAGAAAGATCAATCTCTCCGACCCTGCATCGACTATAGAGAGCTCAACAAGATCACCATTAAGAATCGGTACCCACTCCCTCTCGTTCCCGAGTTATTTCAAAAGTTCTGGACAGCCCAAGTGTTCACTAAACTAGATTTAAGAGGGGCCTACAATTTAGTTCGCATTAGGGGAGGCGATGAGTGGAAAACCGCCTTCAGAACACGCTTTGGGCACTTCGAGTACCTGGTGATGCCTTTTGGATTATGCAACGCCCCTGCGACATGCCAACACCTCGTAAATGACATCTTCAGGGAATACCTCGATCTCTTCTTGATCGTCTACCTGGACGACGTCTTAATTTTCTTGAACTCTCTGGAGATCCATTGAGACCATGTTAAGAATGTACTGACTACGCTGAGGATGCATGGCCTGTACGCTAAGGCGGAGAAGTGCGAGTTTGAGAAACAGTCTATCCAGTTCCTTAGGCTCGTCAAACAAGCACTCCCACAGGTGACCTGTGCTACTCTGGGCCTGACTTCTGCTGTCCCACCTTCAGGGGAGTCTGGAACTTAGCCGCAAGGGAATCCCTCTCTTCACTGGTCTCTGTCACCAGGTACGTGATACTAGGTCTGGTGCACCATGCAAGATCTGACCTCGTGGAGTGTCAATGATCATGAGAACAGTGAGTAATCATCCCAGAACTACACGTGAGGATCTTGTCAATGATCTCCAGTCATCTGGGACCACAGTCACCAAGAAAACAATTAGTAACACACTACGCCGACAAGGATTGAAATCCTGCAGTGCCCGCAAGGTCCCTCTGCTCAAGAAAGTACATGTCCAGGCCCGTCTGAAGTTTGCCATGGAATATCTGAATGATGCAGAGAAGGACTGGTTGAAAGTGTTGTGGTCAGATGAGACCAAAATCGACCTCTTTAGCATCAACTCAACTCACCGTTTTTTGTTGCTATTCTGTCTCTCAGTGTTACAATACACATACACATTCAATTTTTAGACTGTGGGCAAACATTCAAAATCAGCAGAGGATCAAATACTTATTTCCTTCACTGTAGATATAAGAGATAGAGAAGAGATAGATATGAGAGAGAGAGAGAAAGAGAGAGAGAGAGAGAGACAGCCATGTGTGCCCTAAAAGAGACGAGGAATGCAGAGCCTTCCATGCGATCAGAAGACAGATGTACCCACTTAAAACCAAAAGTTAGAGTCTGGCTTAAAACCTTTGATAGCGTCATCACCTCAATTCTTCTTAATTACAATGAAGTTTGGGGTCCTGCTACCTACCTAAACCAATCCAAACGGGACTCCAGTCCAACAGAAATAGTTCATCTAGAATTCTGCAAGCACCTCCTTCAAATCCATCGGAACACCTCCAACAGTACTGAAGAGGGCTGTATCTTACTGAGACCACCTACAAAACAGCTGTCCTGACTCATACCACCATAAAACCTTACTGACAATAAGGACCAGTCCAAGGCTTGCAGCCTGCAACAAGAGCCTTGTCTATCCCAAACTCCCAACAATTCGGCCTGAGAAAATCTCAAATAAAAGCTATAATGAATGATTTCAAAGCAAAATACAGTATGTTTGAGAATGGAGAAACTACTAAGTACTTACCAGTCACTACTGAGAAACTATAAACTGTCCCCTTACTTGGAGGTGCTACAAGACCCCAAAGACAGAGAGACCCTGAGCTTGAACAGAATGAGTGCCCACAGCTTGGAAATCGAATCAGGAGGGCACAGACAGTCCTGCAAGCCCAATGAAAGTAGACTGTGCCAGCAATGTAATGAGGGGGTCCTGAAAGAAGAGGACCACTACCTGCTCTGGTACCCCAAGTACTTATCAGTGAGGGACATTCACTTCCAGAAACTCTCTGCTCTCATCTCAGACTTCACTTCTATAGAAGAGAAGAGGAAACTCCAAATTTTATTGGGAGAGGATTTAACAGCTTCACCCCCTATTGCTGTAGTGTATTACCACTCAACACCCCCTGCCCACCACCCCTCCCCAACCCATACAAACTCAATTGCTTTGGCAATGCTAAAATGTATATGGTCCTGCCCAGGGGCATATTTATCACAAGGCAAACAAGGCATTTGCCTAGGGTGGCATTTTTCAGGGGGGTAGCGCTGCCCACTGGAAGAAGGAACACATACCACAAGGGGACCAGGTCAGAGCCAAGAGAGCCTGCGGGCTGATTGACGTATGCAGAGCCCGACTCTCATTCCCGTGAATGTACGGAGCTGTGAAGGTGTCTATGAGTTTCTTTCTCTCTCTTGCAAGGGATGGGAGGGGGGTGGTGGTGGTAGTGGAAGGCTCTCTTGGGCAAGGGGGGGGGGGTGTTGGTTGGTGTCAGGCTCTCTCCTTTGGGGGGGGGGGGTGGTTTGCTGGTTGGTGTTATGCTCTCTCTGCGGTTGGGGGAGGTGTTGGTGTCAGGCTCTCTCCTTTGGGGGGGTGGGTTGCTGGTTGGTGTTATGCTCTCTTCACAGTTGGGGGGTGTTGGTTAGCGTCAGGCTCTCTCCTTTGGGGGGTTGTTGGTCGCTGTTATGTTCTCTCCACAGTGTGTGTGAGTGGGAGGGGGTGTTGGTCAGTGTCAGGCTCTCTCCATGGGGAAGGTTGGGGCGGCTGATTTTTGTGTTGTCTAGGGCAGCACAAAACCTAGATACACCACTGGTCCTGCCAATAAGACCTATTTGAATTTGTGAGAGATGCAAAAAAAAAAAGTAGGAGATGTGAGAGTGGGAGGGAGAGAGAGAAAAGTAGAAGTTAGAGAGATTTGAGAGACAGAAGAATAGGTGAGAGAATAAATACAATAAAGAAATAAAAATGGTACATGTAGAGAAGAAACAAAATATTGATTGGGCAGAAGGCACAAAGAAGTCATGCGCCATGTTTTATGTAAGTTGTGAAAAGGAAATCTATGATCTATGCTTTTTTTGTTCTTTGGTGTTTTTTTTCAACTTTTTCCCATGATATTTTAGATTTTTAATGTATACTCAGGACTAGTGATTGGCAGATTGCAGATTTGCAGCCAGAAAAATTGATCCTCTTGGTGACGTTGTAAAGGAGTCTTTCGAGCCCCTTATCAGTCTATGTCTGTGTTCAACAAGCATATCTACCCTGTTCTCCCTTGTCGACCTCTACCCAGTCAATACATGTTCATCCAGCCTATAAAGAGGACACATCCACAGATGTAATTCATCTTTATAACATAAAAGAAGGCGTTAGAACCATTTGTTTGTAGAAGGAAATCCACAGAAACATAGGAAGAGCATATAAACTCCAGCAGTGACTAACCCCAGATCCTGAGTGCTGTGAGGGCCTCCCACTAAAGTGAACCAAAAAGATTTTACTGTTCATCATCCAAAACATAAGCAGTGATTTATACATCGTGAATCTCACTGAATTATACATATAAACATTTTTCTGATGTCGATTAAATATCACACTAATATTCATAGCTGTTACATGGAGTGTGAGCTAACATCTGAATACATTATTTTCACGCAGTGGTGGCCTACCTGTTGTATACCAGATTTAATTATATTAAAAGGATTCCTTGCAGTATCCCAGTGGGATCCGAGACTTCCATTTGTATTATTCCTCCTACCTCGGTAAACATGACCCAAATACATTTTTTTCTGCTAGAATATATTGGTTCATTTCCATTCACAAGTGCTATTTTCTGGTTGCTCCTCACTGGTTGGCCCAATTTGGACTTTTTTTTTGTTTTTGTTTTTTTAACTGTTCTATCACTTTCATTACAGAAGGGCTTATATTTGCATGGATTGTTACTCAAAATATGCAAAATATTACATGAAATTGATAGTGTTTATCACGCTGGAATGAAGAGGCTTTGGAGATACAGGGATATTACTTCTAGGGCCTATTTATACAACTGGGTTGCGGAAACGCACAGGCGTTTAATGTGCATTATGGCACATTTACCGTGCATTGTGTTAACAGCCCTTTAATTGAATTCCTTCCCTATGGCTGCCAGAGGACCTCATGTAGGCTTTTATGCTGGAAGGTGGAGCGGCTTCTTCATCACGTGACTGCTGGAACTGGCTGTGTGCCAGGGGCATTCAGTGAGTAAGCTAAGGACACAAGCTCAAACCACTATGGATGCTAATATGCCGCAGTTGGGCATTAAAAGGTTGGTTCACCAAAAAATGTCTATGCAGGTAAGAGGGACCTGTAGGTAAAAACAAACTGTGCAGCTTTGACTAAGTTAAATAATGGCCTTGCTAAAGGGGTAGGCCATTTACGTACCTCCTGAAGCTTAGCTGAAAAACTCCCAGAGATAGCACCTTTCTGTCCTGTTTTGTTGCTAGGATGTTGCTAAGACACTGCCAGCAGTTACTGCTTACCACCAACATCACAGGGGCAAGCTCTTTCTCTGATTCATACCCCCCTGCATGCACTCTCTCTTTGCTGTCACAGTAGCTCTGAGTTCAGTAATGACGTGATGGTAGAGACAGGGGCATATTTACCACAAGGCAAACAAGGCACTTGCCTAGGGTGGCATTTTTCAGGGGGGCAGCACCTCTCCCCAGAATACGGGATGAAAAAAGGGACACAAGCACCATGGGAACCAAGTGGAATCTGAGAGAGGCTGCAGGCTGCTTGATGGTGTATGTAGAGCCTGGCTCACGTTCCTGGGGATGTCCAGATGAGTGTCTTTGTATCACTGCAAGTGGGGGTAGTGGAAGGCTCTCCCGGGTGGGGGGCAGGGGGGTTGTTGGTCAGTGTCAGGCTCTCTCCGCAGGAGGGGGAAGGGGGGGTTGTGTTGGTCGGTGTCCATGTAGGCAGACAATTGTTGTGTTGCCTAGGGCAGCACAACACCTAAATACACCACTGGGTAGAAATAGTGGATCACATATGTGTTGGGGTTTGAGAGCTCGCTCCTGTGATGGTGGGAATGAACCGGAAAAGATAGGAGTGTCCAGGGGTAGACTGACAACTCATGGGGCCCCCGGGCAATAGGGGATCATGGGGCCCCTATGTCCTTGCCCAAACTCAAAAAAGCCTATGAAAAAGGTACCAGGGGCATCTCATGGGGCCCTCTACTGACCCCGGGCCCTTGGGCAGTGCCCAAGTTTCCAAATGGTCAGTCTGCCCCTGGGAGTGTCTTAGCAATGTCTTAGCAACAAGGCAGGACAGGTTAATGCCATCTCTGGTATTTTTTTCAGCCAGGTTTCAGGAAGTACATAGATGGCCCACACCTATATCAAAGGCATTATCTAACGTTAGTCAAAGCTGCACAGTTAGTTTTTATCTACAGGCGTCCCCTACATGCATAAGCAGTTTTTTTGGTAAAGGTGAACTAACCTTTTAATCACTTGACTACCTGTCCATAGCAGATATACTGCTACACGGCGGATATGTACATTATTATTATTATACAGTATTTATATAGTGCTAAAAGGTTTGCTCAGCGCTGTGATGATTGTACATGATTTTGCAGTTCCGGGTAGGGGGCGCGCACAATGCCCTGATCATGCTGCCATTGGTTTCAGCTGATATCAATCACCGGGTCCTGGCCAGCAATTCTTGGCCGGCATCTGGTGATCACCGAAAAAGCTGAGAGGGGAGAGATCTGTTTGTAAACAACACAGACCTCTCTCCTGTCAGCATGGACATGCTTCTTTCTTTCTCTCTGCACAGCAGAGAGAGAAAGCAGCATGTCTCCCTAGTAAAACAGCACACAGTACACAGAGTAAGTACAACACAACACACAGTTAACCCTTTGATCGCCCCAGATGTTAACCACTTCCTGCCCAGTATCATTAGTACAGTGTCAGTGCTTTTTATTAGAATTGATCACTGTATTAGTGTCACTAGGGATGTCAGTGGCTGCTAATCAGTTCCCTCCAGTGTCAGAATGCCCGCCACAGTCTCAAAGTCCCGCTATAAGTCACTGATCACCGCCATTACTAGTATAAAAAAACTAACAAAAAAAGACTCATGAATATATATTGCCATTTGTAGATTCTATAACTTCCACGTAAGCCAATTCATTTATATGAATTAAAGACATGTAGCAGATGAGATCGGCGCATTCAGGGTGATGCAGCAGATTATAATTTTTTGTGTTTTGATGTTATGTTGAAATCTGAAAATTAATAAAATATTTATTTAAAAAAAAGACATGTAGCAGAATACATTTTGACCTAAATTTATGAAGAAATTTCATTTTTAAAAATGTTTTATTGGATATGTTTTATAGCAAAAAGTCAAAAATATTAGGGTATTTTTCAAAATTGTAGGTTTTTTGTTTATAGTGCAAAAAAATTAAAAACACTTTCAGTGGTCAAATACCACTGAAAGAAAGCTCGATTTGTGGAAAAAAAAAGGACATAGATATCATTTATGTACAGCATTGCATGACCGCACAATTGTCAGTTAAAGTAACGCAGTTCCGTATTGCAAAAAATGGCCTGGTCAGCAAGGGGGGTAAATTCTGTGGTGGGCAAGTGGTTAAGGAGCACTTTTCCTGCCGCTGAATATACATATTACATGGTTGAGAAGAGGTTACATTTAAAAGCCCTGCAACATACTTAAACTAGACTTTCTACATTTTTATGCCACATTTTAATGGAAAACAGTGCACCATAACGCATAGGGGGTCCACGTCTGTGTACTGTGGCACGCTTCATAGCAAGTGTGTTGTGTTAGCTTGTAAAAGTGAACTTCTAATATTTGCTCCCTTTTGGTCTGTTAAATATACCATTGAACGCATTATGTTGTCTTATACGTTTATAAGTCCAAACCAAATGCACTGTTAGAAAAAATCGGCTGATTTTCGCACCGTTAGTGGGTTAATTGGTCGGCCTTTTTTCAGGGTTTTTTTATGGGGAAAATTTGCGGCCGATTTTGACGAAAAAATTAAGAGTTGTCCTGAGTCCTGTGCAAACTTCCTGTTCCTATCTCAGAGAAGGGTAATTAGTCTTTCCAGTTCTTATCTTGCACTACATAACAATTAGTCATTTTGTGAAGATAAGGACAGTGGGAGGGATTCAGTACTTCAGCCAAAACAACTGGGCAGGGCTGACACCACTCAATCCGCAAAACGTGTTGTCAGTCCACAAGAGGCATGGATCTGGGTAAATGTCTGGCAGGTCAATTGATATTTTTCTGTACTTGAATGATTTTTTAATGGATACACTATGGGGAAATGTGCATGTATTACAGAAATATACATGTTCTTTTGTTAGGTGATTGTAAAGGTGAAAAATGTTTTTTTCCGTGACATACCTGCTCTTTGCAATGGTTTTGCACAGAGCAGCCCTCCTCTTCTCGGGTCCTCCACCAGAACTCAAGGCTCCTTCCCTCTGTTGAGTGCCCACATAGCAAGCCACTTGCTAAGGTGGCACTTGTGTGGACTTGATCCTGAACCCCCGCTCTGTGTGTCTCAGCCCCGCCCCTACTCTCTCTTCACTGGCTGTGTTTCACGCAGCAAGAGCCAATGGCTCCCACTGATGCCTTGATCTCCAGTGATCTCCAGTACAGATCGAGTTCAGGTAGGTATAATGGGGGGGAGAGCTGCATACAGAGGGTTTCTTTATCTTAATGCAAAGAATGTATTAAAGTGTTACTAAACACACAACAGTAAAATCAATCTGTATATGCAGTAAAGCATGCTTGTTATACTCATTTTTGGGGCCTAAGGGGTTAATCCTCTGCATTGTGTAAAAAGGCTGTTTGATCCTGACTCCTCTGATCCTCCCCTTCTTCCAGTGTCCCCCTCTAATCTCCTGATAAGACATATGGTGTGCAGACACTCTGCACATTCTCAGTTTGGTGTGTATTGCTAGAGAGAGGTTTTTTTTTCTTGGGAGAGTGCATGAGATCAGCTGAGGGCCAATCAGTACTGTCCAGACAGAGATCAGGGGTTTTGCATCCTCCTACAGCAGAATGAAAACTCCTCCAGTGCTCAGCTGGACACTGATAGAAGTCACAAGACTGCTCTAACTGCTGATGAGAAAAGGTATTTTGCAGTTTATATTTACTAAAATAATGGCATTTTTATGTTCTGTGTACTGTGGGAGACCAGATATAGTGAATGCAGGGTCCTGGGTTTAGTAACACTTTAAAGTAAAAAAAAAACCCTTCTACCTTTAAAATTATGAGATTTTAGTGATTGGGTTTACATTTACTTTAAATTGTTACTTTTGTTGTTGCTTTCATTGCAATGTGTGATATAACTCCAGTTAACTAGGAGACTACAAGTTGTTTCTGACATATGATAAAACTGGGTGCAGCCGGGGGTCCATGGAGCGCAGGGTTATTTTCTAAACTCCAATAAGAATGCTATTTTCATGGCTCTTGAGTGCTCCAAGACACAAGGGTGCTTATCAAGACTGGAGCAGACAGAATCTGGAGCAGCTGTGCATGGCAACCAATCAGCTTCTATATTTAGCTTGTTCAGTTAAACTTTGAAAATAAAAGATAGAAGTTGATTGGTTGCCATGCACAGCTGTACCAGATTCTGTCTACTCCAGTTTTGATAAATTCCTCCCATTGTCTGACTGCTGGTATACCAGAACATCCCTGTGCCCTTATGAGAAATATCAGAATCATTCTCATATACAGTCTATAAAAGATCCCCAGCTGCTCTGTTACACTGTTCTCCTCTATTGGATATTATGTAAAAATCTTATTTTATCCCTTTGCAACACTTGTTGTTGCTAGCAACCTTGTTTTACAAACTTTAAGGGAAAATGTAGTTAAATAGACAAAGTTCCCATCTGATGTACTGTTCAAACAGCTTGTCTTGGATAAGAAATGAATAAAATCAAACACATTTTCTCAAGCGTTCTGTATTTAAAGGGGATTTAATTGGAAGAAGCGATATTGTATCAGTATAATTTAGGATGTAATGTAATGGAAATGTTTATAAAGAATGTGTGTGATGCTTTTGGTGTAAGATGTCTGCTCTTTACAGTATATACTTAATTTTGCCACGCCAGTTTAGCAATCACTGAATGGCGAAATGGTGAGACAAATTATGTCAAAGTTGTTTGCAAGAACATCCATAAAAAACACAGGATCACATTTCAATTCTATAATGACCAAATCTCTATAAAAAGGCACTGTCACTGTCAACGGGTAAAGGCTTGTGTAAAGCTCATGACCTGGCCCTCTTATACTCATCTCTCCAGCGCTCCCCTGCTGCTCTTTAACCTTCCTAGCAGTCTGATTATGTCCATATTTCTGTGCTCAAAGCGGTACATTTTTTTGCATGGAAATATGTTGTTTTTTATTGTAGGCCTGTAATTCTTAGGAATAACTCACTAAAATCTGTCCAAACAAGAGTCTATTAAACATCCCGGGTATGATAAAATTAGAAACATGAAATCATAAATTATAATATAATAAATAATCATAAAAAATAATAATATAATAATAATACATTTAACTCATTAATATAATGAAACCAAAAACACTGAAATTTGAAATATAGCGCCAAGTTCGCACATCACTGAACTCAGTTGCAAAATCGTTTTCAGTGTCTGATGACGAATTTCCCCACAAATCATTATCACTCAATTCTGCAAGTGGTTCTAATTTACTATCGCTGTTCTCTAGCTGGTCTAAAACCGCTTTTGACCTAAAGGGACGCTTTTTGGACGCCATGGACGTTTCTCAGTTTCCAGGCAGAAAGAACAGTAAAAAGGCAGGGCACAGGACAAAGCACTAGGGACAAAATGTATGTGAAATGTTTTGATACAGTAATGTTATACTATGTGATTTTAGTGTATTGAGTGAATGTCACTTTTAACATTTTTTAATTTCCACCAGTTTCGTCCCCTGTACGCCCCAACGCTTGCAGGGAATGGAACCCCGAAGATGGATGCCGGATGCTGCAGGGTGGACATTGCGGGAGCGAAGAACAAGGTAAGTGCAAGAGGGAATCCCTGAGCAACGCTGCAGAGTAATCCCGAGTGTAGCTCGGGGTTACTGCTTTTGGTACTGAAAGTTAACCCCGAGATACACTCGGGAATACCCCCAGGGGGGTTAATGTGTGGCTACTTTGCACATTACCTGGTTCTTCTAGCCATGGGGCGCAAGTGACCTCCTCCCTTGATATGATATGATGGAGGGGTGATGTCATTGCCCCTGAGACCAGACACCAGTCAACACCTGGTATTATGGCGAAGGCTGCATCACTAGAAGAATAAGGGAAAACTGGAAAGGTGAGTATTTCTAGACTGGAGGTTGGGCTTTCCACAGATGCTGTCACTTTGCCCTTAATGGGCAAAAGACCCTCAACCTGGGGAAGCAGGTGGCATATTAGGCTTGGTGGCCTGTGATTGCATGCTCAGGCACACCATCCATGTGAGGAGCTCCTAATAACTGGATTGTAAAAAGAACCTATTCTTATGTTTGGGTCTTCAGTTATCAGGATCTTTATTTTACTGGACCAGCTCTTTTGCTGAACAACTGTATGTCAACTCAGTCCTGAATAAGTGGACTTTACCTTGGAAACGTGTTGACAGATTTCTAGTTAAAGGCATATTGCGCTGATATAACTTGCGTAGCACAACCCCTTAGGGATTGCTGATGAATTTGGGTCCCCCTATAATCCTATAGTTTTGTTATTTATTGAAGGGATTAGAATTTGGATAGGGTAAGTGGTGTATAGGATGCCCAAGGGAACCGAAATCTGAGGACAACTTCCCTGAACTATTCACAGCTTTTCTTCTCTGTCACAGTCTAGCCAGCAGCTCCAGTTGTACTACCTCAGACCCTATATGAACTCCTCTTCACCCGGCAGTCTGGAGACTTTCTTCCTGAGCAGGGGATTTGGCTTCTGTTCCTTTAAATGGGTAACAGTCACTAGCAGGGGGCTAATCTAGTTTCCCACCAGAGTGCTCCTTCCCCTGTCCACCCAGGGGGCACAGGTGTACTCACTTAGATAATCTCCAGTACAGCTTGCAGAATGGCTGCTGCTACCAAGCCTATCAGCTGGGCTGCTCCTTCCCTACCATACAGGTGGTCCTCTTTCAAGGCGCCAGTGAGTCCTGAGTTTTCCTCCTTTCCAGGCTCACAGGCAAACTCTATCTCACTAGGCCTTTTGGCAGCCTTCCTTCTCCAGCCTCACATCTTCCTGCTCCACACTCTTCTCCCACCACCCTTCTCCTGCAACTGAGTAGGCTCTTACACCTTTAACCATTTCCATAAAGGGCACTTTTACCCCCTTCCCTCCCAGGCCATTTTTCAGGTTTCAGCGCTCTCACACTTTGAATGACAATTGCGCGGTCATACAACATTGTACCCAAACTAAAGTTTTATCATTTTCTTCACACAACTAGAGCTTTCTTTTGGTGGTATTTAATCACCGCCGGGGTTTTTATTTTTTGCTAAATTAACAAAAAAAAAACACGAAAAGTTTGAAAAAAAAACACATTTTTCTTTGTTTCTGTTATAAACGTTTGCAAATAAATAATTGTTCTTCATAAATTTAGGCCAAGATGTATTCTGCTACATGTCTTTGGTGAAAATCACCCAAATTAGGATGTATTATTTAGTTTGTAGGAAAGTTATAGAGTTCACAAACTATGGTATAGATCTGAATATTGATCAATCCTGAAGTACTGACAGCCAATCTAATTTCTTGAGGTCCAAGAATGTCAGAACAGTACAGATATCCCCCAAATAACCCCTTTTTGCAAAGAAGACAGTACGACGTATTTCATAAGAGGCATGGCGAGTTTTTTGAAGTTGTATTTGTTTTGTCATAATTTTTTGGAAAATGAAAAAATTAAAAAAATTATTTTCACTATTTTTTTTTACATACTGTCACCAGTGCAGTACAGCATCATCATATAACTGGCATGGCAGTGATCAGGGACACTGACTGGTGACAGTATGAAAAAAAAAAATATATATATATATATTTTTTTAATTATTATTTTTAATTTTTTATTACACTTTTTTTTTTTTTTAAGATTTTTTTTCATATTTCACTATGTCCAAAGTAGTACAATGTTACCATAGTAACATAGTACTACTTTGGGGAAGTGATCAGTTTTTTTTTTTTAATTAGCTTATAGCAAAGAATTACTTTGCTATAAGCAAGCATTTACCTGAATGACATCGATTCATTCAGGGTTTTTTTTGGTTTTTTTTGTGCTTAGCTGTGATTTGGCCACAGCTAATCACATGACATGTGCATGTGATCGCTGTGACCATTCACAGCTAGACACTAGTATACAATGGATGGCATGAATGAAGCCATCCATTGTATACAACTGTTATGTGACCTGCTGTGATTGGTCACAGCAGGTCACATGGTACCAGCAACGGGGGCCGGTACTCAGATCTGTCATCGGCCGTGTCCGAGGTACACGGCCGGTGACAGATCGTGCCACTGCGCGGCTCTGCAAGCACGACAACTGTGCATGCCCGGGAGGACGCCATATGGCGTCCACCCGGAAATCTACAGCATTTTGCCAGCCACCAAACGGCTATTGGCCGGGCGGCTATTGGTTAAGGGAGTCCCAGCCCATTGCCAAGCCTCCTGTTGGGGATCAGCTGAGGTCCCTCAAGAGTGTAGCCAGTCACTCCTCAGATCCACCCACTGCCTCAAAGGCCCTCCTCCGAAAGCTTTAGAGCACAGTCTCTCAATCCTGACCAGAATTTGACCCCTCTGACTAACTCATCTGAGCTGCTAACCAGCTCCTCACTAACCAAACACTTACATGCTATGGTGGTCAAAATGAGTTTTACTGAAATGTATAGTATGCACCAATATGCTGATACTATGGATGCATGAGTATTGAAATTGTATTGGATTTGTCAATAAAAAGAATTTGAAACATTACATAAACATTTATAGATTTTGGCTTCTCCATTATTTTTTTCGAATGTCTCGTGATAACCATACATGGGTAAATCACTCCTTGAAATTGGCAGATAGTATAAAAACTCCCCATCTTACTGAGACCCTCCGCAATCTTCCCAGCCAACAAATGTGGGACAGATTGCTCTCGGAGAGATACAACACATCCAGAAATCTATTTTAAACAACAAGTGATTCTGACATTGACAAGTGCTCATTAATGCTGCACTATTGACCCTTACATGGTCCAATATTCTCACGCAATATTTGAATGTATGGCAAGGCTTGCTGTTATTGAGCTATGTGCTGCCCATTATACAAGAAATTATTTATTTTATGTGATTGATGATGGGAAAGAAGGACTTCTCCCCAAGTATCTTGGCAAAGGATACTCCTCTACCATGCCTGTTCCTTTCACTCTCTTCTACTTTTCTCTCCAGCAAGACAACGCCATCTTTGTTCAGGCATTACCCAGGGTCAGCATCTACTTCCTGGATTGAGATGACAGAATCAGGTGAATCCTGGTGCCTGTGTAGTTCACAAATATCTGATGCAGATCAGCCTCTGCTGCAACCTTTCAACTTCCACAAAGTTGCAATGTTGCAGTCAGGTCATGGAGACTGAGAAAATGCTTCCTCCTGCCTGCAGCAGACTGATAACATCATCTCAGCCTAGGCAATGTCACTGGCTTGGAGCTCAAGGACTGTTTTTTTTAATTTTATTGTTGCAGTATATAGTGACATGTCAGGAAAGTAATATTGCAAACTTGTGAAATTACTGAAGGTCCACTTTAAATGTACATTTATATGCAGACGTCTATACATCAGACCAAAGAAAGGAACAACTGGGGAGGAAAGAGGGACTTGGTACCAAAAAAAGTAATGTTGGGAGCTATTTAACTGACAAGAGAGGAGAGCTGGGTAAACACTAAAAACTGGCACTGATAAGTAAAAGATAGATCTCTGGCCAAAATGTTAGCTGTCTTCTGAGTACATGTTTATACTTTGTCTATACAAACCTTTTAAGCTTCTTTCTTAACTTTACTTTGTGCCGGCATCATGTGACCCAGAAAGTGGCAGTCTAATGTTCTACTGATAAGTACAAGCCCAGTAGCAGGGCACAGCACCGGTATTCTGGATATACTGATGAGTTACACTTTCAATGCTTTACTAGGTCATGGATAAAAATAATCCTTACCTGTTTATAACAGATTTCCTATGCAAATGAATGTCTATTATCACACTATTATTAGTGTCACTAAACAATGCACTTAAGATGTTATCAACGTTTAGCGTGGAAAAAACAATTGATCATAAATAGAGGGTACAATTTATTGTACAGCTATGCATCACATCTATCATATCTTACTGATTTTAGTTCTGTCCAGGGGCGACTGACCATTTGAGCACTCGGGCACTGCCCGAGGGCCCAGGGTCAGTAGGGGGCCCCATGAGATGCCCCTGGTACTTTTCATTGGTTTTTTCATAGGCTTCTTTGGGAGTGGGCGAGGACACGGGGGGCCCATGATCCCCTGTTGCCCGGGGGGCCCCATGAGTTGTCAGCCCGCCCTGGTTCTGTCATTCTTCTAAGTCTGACTTTATAGAGCAGGGGTCTCCAAACTTTCTAAACAGAGGGCCATTTTGCTGCCTTCCGAATTTAGGGGGCCAGACTGTGGCTATTGGGAGTAGAAAACAATCACCATCAGTGGGAGTAAACAATGCCCCACCATTACGTTTAGTAGGAGCAATAGTGCTGCATTGTTGGTATACAAGGAAGGAATAGTGCCCCCTCATTGGTGTCTGTGGGAAGAATGGTGTGCCATCATTAGTGTCAGTGGATAGAATGGTGCCCCAAGGGCTGGTGGAAGGCAAGCAAAGGGCCACATGCGGACCTGGGGGCCACAGTTTAGGAGGTAGGGAATTTTAATTTATGGATCTGTGTAGACAATGGTACCAAGAATTCTGAGAAAAAAAAAACTTCCTCCCACCACATTCCTATCCTAATGCCACATCCCTGTCACCCACTTTATCACTACCCATGCCACACCTCTATTTCATGCCATACTCTGCCCCTGTCATACACAACACTCCTATATAATCCTACACTCCTCTCACCCACTTTACCATTACCCTACACCACATTCCTATTTACTTCTACACCTCTGTACCCCACCACACCCCTCTCCTACACCACACTCCTAAATAATCCTACACCCATGTCACCAACTTTACCACTGCCCTATGGCACACCTCTATCTCACCTCAGACCCCTATTTCATGCCATACCTATGTTACTGACCAACCACCCCATCCTACACCACACGCCTATCCAATCCCAAACCCTTGTCACCCAACTTACCACTGCATCATGCCACTCCCCTATTTAATGCCACACCACTGTCTCCACCACATTTCAGGCCTTCACCACAAGCCTATCCAATCCCACACCCTCATTTCCCACCTTACCACCTCTCTATGCCACACCCCTATTTCATGCCACACCTCTGTCCCCCACCACACCACTAATCTACACCACACCCCTATCTATTACCACACCCCTGTCACCAATTTTGCCACTTCCCTACACTACGCCGCTGTTTAATTCCATACCGCCTTCACTCTTCCTACCCCTGTCCTATACCACACCCCTATCTACTACCACACCCCTGTCACCAATTTTGCCACTTCCCTACACTACGCCGCTGTTTAATTCCATACCGCTTTCACTCTTCCTACCCCTGTCCTATACCACACCCCTATCTATTGCCACACCCCTGTCACCAATTTTGCCACTGCCCTATGTGACACCCATATCTCCAGCCACAACCCTATTTCATTCTACAACTGTGTCCACCACCACACCCCTGACCTACAACACACCCCTGTACAATGCCACACCCTTACCACAGGTCACACCCCTGCCTCCCACCACACTCCTGTCCCACGCACACCCCTCTATTGCAACCATAACTCTTTGCTTAAAGTGTATGTAAATCTAAAGACTAAAGTTGTGTAAAGAGCTTTCCCTTTGCTTTGTAGCTATAATTGTGTGGGTTTTATTATATACTTGCCATTCCTGATGGCTTCTGCTCTCTCTGACTCCTTCCTTTAATAGGTGTCATACAGTATATGTCATCAGAACAAAATTTTCTTCATAAATATTAATCCTTAATAAGTGCACATTCAGTGAATCACAAATAAATGTAACATTTCGGAAGCACGCAGGGTTCCTTCATCAAGACAAAATGACAGTTTTTACGCTTTAGTCCACTAAATAGAATGATGGAAAAGTGCAGTCTGTGATTTGTTTTTTAGCTCATCACTGGGCATATCAGACACAGGGGGCCCGACAAACAATCAGTGGAGCAGAGTCTAAAATTCCATCAGGAGAATTACATGCAAAACTGTTGCAAAAAAGTCACAAATGACAACAGATTATCTATTATGTCACATTCACTGTGGTTTTTAAGGAGTCCCGAGGCACCTACTGCCTGGCGCACTAATGCCCAAATATATGCAATCTTTTCAATTATATACTGCAGAAACATTGCAGCATTCAGGAGATACATCGCAAATAGGGATTTTCCAATTTCTGACTCACACATCACATTACATTGGTACATAAACCAGTATATTCAATGCAACCTGCACTATTTGAACCTCTGTAGGCTATCCATATACAATTAGGGCGGCTTCACACAGTGCAGCTACCAGATGGATTTCGTGATTTTTGAAAGCACACGTTCTGAAACGCGCACCAAAACCACAACGCATAATGAAAGTCTATAGGAAAGCGCAGCTAACCCACACAAAAAAACGTGGGTTGGCTGCGCTTTACCCAAAGTGCAGTGGGGCAGTGTGAAGCCGCCCTTACAAACACAGGCTTTTTTTCATTCTAATGTCTGGGTTAGTCTTTTCATTGTCTAGAAATAAATCATTTTTATCTCCAGCAATTAAGTGGATCAGGAAAGCCCTAAATTCAAATAAATGATTCAACCTTATTTTTGTTTTAAAGGTCATATGACATTTTGACTATGTACACATCCAGTAAACAGCTAGAGTACTAGTCCTCTTGTTACATATGTTTACCAGACTAATCTTTACTGTTTTGTTGTTTATAGTGCTCAATAGCTTAAGCTGTTACCAAGTTATTACCAGGACACAGTTACTAAGAAATCAGAACCTGCTCTGCTCTATTCATAGAATACCCAGAATTTGGAGACACCAATGTCTTGGTTGCACCCTATGTAAAAACACAACTGGAATTTTAGTTTAAATCACCCAAATACATTCCAGATGCATTAAAACAAAAGGTGTATAACATCGTACAATTCATTTTCTTTAGAAAGCAGTGACATCCTTGTGTCAAAAAGCCTGTGCCCTGCCACCATCCTTTAGAGTAGAACCTTTGCTCTCTCTCTGTGGAAGCAGTAGTCTCTTGCAGAGGTCTGACATGCCCTCTAATAAGTCAGAGCTGGAGTTCTCCAACCAGCCGAAGGGTGTACTAGATCCCTGCAGAGAAACCACTGCTTCCACATAGACAGCAAGCGTCCTTCTCTTCAGCATGCTGGCAGGGGGCTTTCCTTTTCTACTCTGTGGCTGAACAATTTATAAGACTTTGAGCACATTTTGATTTGATTCACCTGAAATGTATTTAGCTGATTTTTTTGAAGGTTCATTTGAGCTTTAAATGTTTATTTGTAAATATATAAATAGTAAAAGAAAGATATCGTCATTTAAAATGTATAGACATGAAATTTAAAATAAACTCGATTCCAAAATATAAAATTTATATTTAATATACAATACATAAAAAAGGTAACTAACTTTGCTAGGGGGTGATAACTTTGGATCCAAAAATGTAAGCATGTGTTAATAGGTGAAAGCTGAATGCACTTAAAAAGTTGGCATTTCCTAGAGAGATGGAACGTTCCCCCTGCCCCCCCCCCCCCCATACACCCATGCGATTACTCTCTCTCTCTCTCTCTCTGCATTAAGAAAATCTGCAGTGTTTGCACATGATGTAACAGATGAAAAGGCTACCGGTATATTTATGTCTACCAAGTATTCTAGCTCAAACGCAGCATATTAATTAATTCTTACAGGGAATCAAAGATCATTATTGAATTGCAAAATATTAGCGATTCCCCAGGGCAGAATTGGAACAAGGAAGGGAAAACGAATTCTGTCCCGCTGGCTATATCTTTCTTCTAGAAAATAATTACTTTGAAATTTAACTGTGGCAAAAAAAAACCTATACCCAGACCTCGCTCCGTGTTATCTTTTTATGAAATATATGTGGAAGGATATTAGTGAGCTTTGAACTAGTTTAGTGTAGGCATGGAGAAAGACAAGCCCAGGTGTAACAGTGCCCCTAGTGGCAAAATGGTTAATATACACCTAGAGTTCATCATAGGGAACTCAAGCACCTTTTGTACCTATAAAGGTTTTAAAATTAAATAAACTCTATACAGCCAAAAGTACACAGAAATCCCTCTAAATTATTTTAGTTCAGGTGTTCCTGGCTAAGGGTACTGTTGCTACAGCATACAAAGAAATATATGCTTCCAACTTTGTGGCAACAGTTTGGGGAAGGCACTTTTCTGATCCAGCATGGCTGTGCCTCTGTGTATAAAGCCAGCTCCATAAAGACATGGTTTGATGACTCTGTAACAGAGGAACTTTCATTGGCCTGCACAAAGCCCTGACTGAACTTTGGGAGGAATTTGCGAGCCAGGTCTTCTCTTCCAACATCAATACATTAATACCCAACCTCACAAAAGGGCACAAATCCCCACAGACACTCCCCATACTCTTGTGCAAAGTCTTCCCAGAAAAGTGGAGGCTGTTATAAGTGCAAAGTGAAGACCAATTGCACATTAATGCCCATTGTTTTGGAATGGGTTGCCAAACAATCTCCTATGGGTATACCAGTCAACATCACGTATGGGGTTTTGAATGCAGGAGATCGCTAGCTCTTGTGATGCTTGGGGCGAGTGCCCAGCGACTGGAGTGTGCTAGCAAGAAGACAGAGTTGAGCAATTCTAACTATAGCAGTTTTTGTCCAGGCTTTGGGGTGGGGGTAAGGCCAGGGTCACAAATGACCTACAGTTGCATTAAATCAACAGCTGCATAAATCATATCCATTGCATTAATCAACATTTTTCAAAGCTGCACAATTTTATCCCTACTGGGGCCCCTGGACTCCATAGGCAATTTTCTGAAAAGGAGACCTTAGCCTTTAAGAAAAATAAATTAATCTGGGATCTATTACATTTTTTCATTCTAGTGTTTTATCAAATCTCTCTTTTTAATATCTATCTATCTATCTATCTATCTATCTATCTATCTATCTATCTATCTATCTATCTATCTTTCTATCTATCTATCTATCTATCTCCCACACACAATTACATCTAATACCGCATTAGAGTCAAACCCTGTCAAACCATCGCACACATCTTACATAAAACATCTTCACCTCCACAAACAGAGCCTGCTCGGTTTAGCTCCTGCAGCAGTGAACAACAATGGGATTCAAACAGATTTCCCAGCTGTTACCAGATGCATTTTGATCCACAAAATCCCCAATTCTAGAGAAAAAGATGTTGTATTACAATATAAAACAATCCAGTAGAAGAACAGAAGTATTCCGAGGGATCTGACCGGCTGACAAACGTAAACTCCAAAGACTTCATTCTTGTAATCCCATTCTGCCTTGTGTTTGTATACTTCGTAGATCTCAATTTTTATAACTTTCATTAAAGGGAAACATCACCTTTACACTGATTTAAAAGATTGAATTAAGATATTTTAAAATGAACTTGAACAAGACTATCCATGTGACAGATTGCACTGTCATCCTCAGCCTGCGCAGGGATATTGCAGCTCATGGGACAACGATCTAAGCACTAGCAGACTGAGAGTAGAAGCCACTCAGGCAGGTTAACTCTGCAATTAACCCTTCACACTCACAAATGGTAGCTGCCACTACGTGTTCTAACATAAGCATGCACCGTTCACAATCTGCCATAAGATTCACTGGTTCTCATAAATGACCCTTAGCATTCCTTCATAGTTTCGATGGAGACTGGAGCTACTAGTGTCAGTTGCAACCATATTTTCAGGTCCCTGAAGATGGCATTTACAGAATGAACCAATAAAAGGTCCAAGGGATATGCAAAAGGTGTGTTAAAGTGTTTTGTTATGCCCTTAATGACAGCTTTTCTAACTATATCTATATTTTCCAGATAACAAGGTACTACAATCTGACAACCAACATCATATTAACATATTATTAAATAGAATGAAACTACAATTTGATAAACACGAAATATGATATGGATCTTATGCATTTTCTTTATAGGAGATGTAATGTATCCCATCAGACTTCTGCACCTAGTAACATAGGTGTGTTTGGTGTCTAATAGATTGTTAGTTTGCTATTCATTTATGCAATCATGTGTTATAAAAGTAGCTCCATCATAGCAGGAATTATCCATGTACATAGTTTGGTTTGGGAAGTTATATCTCAGGCCAAAAACCAGACTCTGTGACTTATTAAAGCTCTCTGCTTTTGTTAGTGTGTTCTAAACTGATCTGTATTCTAGTGGGGGTTATATGAAGTGTCTCCCCATCTCTGATTGCCCTAGGCAGAAATCTGAACATTTTGTCAAGGACTGTGTTCAGCATGACTCCCTATCAAAGCTTGAAGCTCAAAAGAGGCTCATGTACTTTTTTGAACTACAAGCGACACTCAGGTGTGAACAGACACAACTGAAAACCATCAAATTTTGGATCTTGAGCATTTCAGAGCTTTGATATACAAAATGCTCAGGTGTGAATAGGGCCTTGGAGTCTTTTGGATTACTACAGTCAGCAAGATAGGACAGGTTGGATTGTTTTAAAGCTGTTTTGCTGCTTGTTAAGAATATGTAAATATTTTAACCTCTTGCCAACTGCCCAACGCATGTGCGGCAGCAGGGCGATTAGGTCTTAACTACTTATACACCCATGGTGCACTGCTGTCACTGACAGCTCTTGGTCACTGGTAATGATCGGGAGCCAGTGGGAGGGGCCGCTGTGAGAGCCAATAACAAGCAGTCACATACAGTAATCATGAATTTGGCCTCCACCTCCCGATTTTCAGAACATTTTAACCATTTACCCCATTCCTGACCAGGCCATTTTTTGCGATATGGCACTGCATTACTTTAACTGAAAATTGTGCGGTAACACTGTATATAAATGAAATCTATGTCCTTTTTTTCCACAAATAGAGCTTTCTTTCAGTGGTATTTGATCACTTGTGTGTTTTTAATTTTTTGGACTATAAACAAAAAAAGACCGACAATTTTGAAAAAAAAAAATATATTTTTGACTTTTTGCTATAAAACATATCCAGAAAAAAAATAAAATTTCTTCATGGATTTAAGCCAAAATGTATTCTGCTACATGACTTTGCTAAAAAAAAATCACAATACATGTAAATTAATTGGTTTCCGTGAAAGTCATAGCATCTACAAATGGCGGTATATATACTGGAATTTTATATATATATATACTAGCGTCGGGAATGTGGGACTGTGGCGGGCATTCTGACACTGGGTGGGAACTGACTAACTGCCAGTGATATCCCAATGACACTAATACAGTGATCAGTGCTAATAAAATCACTGACACTGTACTAATGACACTGGGCAGGAAAGGGTTAACATCTGGAGCGATCAAAAGGTTAACAGTGTGCTGTTTTACATTACGTGCTATGTGTGTATTACTACGAAGACATGCTGCTGTGTATTTATCTGCTGTGCAGAGATATACACAGCAGCATGTCTTGCTGGCAGGAGAGAAACCTGTGTTGTTTTCACACAGGTCCCTCCCCTTTCAGTTCTACACAGCGATCGCCGGTAGCTGGGGTGGAATCTCCTGCCAGGACCCAGTGATTGACATCCTAAGCCGCCAATGGCAGCTCGGGTAAGGTGGTGCGCATTCGTGCCCCCTACCTGGAAATGCAAATAATGTATATATACGTAATCTTGCGCAGCCCTGCCACCCTGTAGCAGTAGTTCTACTCTAGGGCGGCGGGAAAGCAGTTAAAGGACTATGCTATGGCATGCATAGGCAAAGGATTATTATTCATAGTCTGGGCACAGGTGCACTTAAAATTGAACCCAGGCTTTTAGTATTTCAAAGTGAGAACTTATTTTCCTTTAGGCTTTGTATGGAGTGTGTTTATGGGGGGGGGGGGGGGGGGTGTTAGAGCCTCTGGCAGGTATTTGCTGCTGTTTGTGAACCCATTGGGGGAGATTTGCCCTAATTTTTTAGTATGTTCTCCAAGACAGGAAGTAAAGGTAATACAAAAAAGAAACAATCTGGTGGTGGTAGTCTCTTTAAACAGTTGATTGGAAGGGATCCATGCAGATTGATGCCCACCAATCGGCAAATAGGAGCACATTGTGAAAATCGTACAGGCTGCCACAGCTGATCTGTCCTTCACAGAGTGCTTCAATGATTCAATGCTTTCTGAGCCACTGACCCACTAGAGCAGGGGTCTCCAAACTATGGCCTTCCAGCTGTTGAAGTACTACAAGTCCCATCATCCCTCTGCCTCTGGAGTCTTGCCTGTGGCTGTCAGAGTCTTGTAAGGTCTCATGAGACTTGCAGTTCCTCAACACCTGGAGGGCCATAATTTGGAGACCCCTGCACTAGAGGAATGCAGATCAGGAATTCTGACTTTACTGGTTGCATGCTTGTTCCAGGTTTGTCAAAATACCAAAGAAAAAAGACAACTAGGCTGTTGCACACAGGAGTCAACAATGGCAGAACCAGGTATTTCACTCCACAAGAAAAAAAATATGATCTTCAGATTACCATGCATGCACTGCCTCTCTCAGGCTGCTATGAGCTGCACTGTGCATTACTGGCAGGTTTTATCAGGTCCTGAACACAAAGGCTACTACAATAGTCACCTGTGGCAACCAGTACAAATCTAAAAATGAAGGAGGCCGCAGATAGACACAGAAGGGAAACGAAGAATGATTCAATGGGTTGACTGCAGTTGAGGAAATTATGTGAAATATGAATGTAAATACAGGTAGAAAATCTCACAAATGTTAATGTGAGCTTTTTAGGAGACTCTCTAGTGAAAAAAAAGGAAACAATTTTTGATTGTTTCTGATTGCCACCATCTACTCTATATCATCTTTTCTCAGTGTATGGTCCAGATTTATTTCCAAGTGCCCCTTCATGCAACTGAGTTGTTTTGCCCTGAAAAATTAGACCTTCATTTTCTTTCTAAGACTGCAAATTCTCTGTCTAGGAGCCTCAAATCTGCTTCTGATTTAATGGTGAACTATGTCTGACCTTTGTGCAAACACATTCTCCAGCCAACACCAGTTCATAAAAAAAAATATATATATATATATATACTGTATATACATTGCTCAAAAAAATTAAAGGAACACTTTGAAAACACATCAGATCTCAATAGGGAAAAGTGTCATGCCGGATATCTATACTGTTATGGTAATGTGTTAGGAACGTTTGATGGAAATGAAAATGATCAACCTACAGAGGACTGAATTCAAAGACACCCCGAAAATCAATGTGAAAAAATGATGAAGCAGGCCAGTTTATTTTGCTGAAATTTCATTGCAGCAACTCAGAATGGTTCTCAGTAGTTTGTATGGCCCCCACGTGCTTGTATGCATGCCTGACAACATCAGGGCATTCTCCTAATGAGATGATGGATGATATCCTGGGGTATTTCCTCCCAGATCTGGACCAGGGTATCACTGAGCTCCTGGACACTCTGAGGTGCAACCTGGCGGCGTTGGATGGACCGTAAAATGATATCCCAGAGGTGTTCTATTGGATTTAGGTCAACATGTGGGCTATTCAGTGGTATCAATTCTTTCATCCTCCAGGAACTGCCTGCATACTCTCGCCACATGAGGCCGGGCATTGTCGTGCACCAGAAGGAACCCAGGACCCACTGCACAAGCGTAGGGTCTGACAATGGGTCCAAGGATTTCATCCCAATACCTAATGGCAGTCAGGGTGCCATTGTCTAGCCTGTAGAGGTCTGTACGTCCCTCCATGGATATGCCTCCCCAGACCATCACTGCCCGACCACCAAAACGGTCATGATGAATGATGTTACAGGCAGAATAACGTTCTCCATGGCTTCTCCAGAAAATTTCACATCTATCACATGTGCTCAGGGTGAACCTGCTCTTATCTGTGAAGAACACAAGGCACCAGTGGCGGACCTGTCAATTCTAATGTTCAATGGCAAATGCCAGTCGAGGTCTAAGTTGCCAGGCAGTGAGCACAGGGCCCACTAGAGGATGTTTGGCCCTCAGGCCACCCTCATGAAGTCTGTTTCTGATTGTTTGGTCAGAGACATTCACACCAGTGGCCTGCTGGAGGTCATTTTGTAGGGCTCTATCAGTGCTCAGCCTGTTCCTCCTTGCACAAAGGAGCAAATACTGGTCCTGCTGATGAGTTAAGGACTTTCTACGACCCTGTCCAGCTCTCCTAGAGTAACTGCCTGTCTCGTGGAATCTCCTCCATGCTCATGAGACTGTACTGGGAGATACAACAAACCTTCTGGCAATGGTACACATTGATGTGCCATCCTGGTGGAATTAGACTGCCTTTGCAACCTCTGTAGGCTCCAGGTTTCGCCTAATGCTCCCAGTAGTGACACTGACCCTAGCCAAATGCAAAACTAGTGAAAAACAGTCAGATAAGATGAGTAGGGAAAAAATGTCAGTGGCCTCCACCTGTAAAACCATTCTTGGGTCATCTCATTGTTGCCCATTTAGTGCACCTGTTGTTAATTTCATTAACACCAAAGCAGCTGAAACTGATTAACAACCCCTTCTGTTACTTAACTGACCAGATCAATATTCCAGGAGTTTCATTGACTTGATGCTATACTCTGATTAAAAAGTGTTTGTTTAATTTTATGTGCAGTATTAGCACTTCGCCTGGCAGTACTTGGGTCGCTGGTTCAAATCCCAACCACGGCATCACCGGCCTGGAGTTTGCATGTTCTCCCTGTGCCTGCGTGGGTTTCCTCCAAGTACTCCGGTTTCCTCCCACACCCCAAAGACATGCTGGTAGGTTAATTGTATCTGTCTAAAATTGGCCCCAGTATGCCTATGTATGAATGTGAGTTAGGGACTTTAGATTGTAGGCCCCTTGAGGGTTAGGGACTGATGTGAATGTATAATATATATGTAAAAGCACTGTGTAAATTGATGGCGCTATATAAGTACCTGCAATAATAATAATAAATATATATATATACAGTATATACTGTAGTATATTTATGGCCATTTCTTTTAGTGTTGCCTAATGTTATTCTTGAAAAAAAACAGGACACATAACATATACATGTTTAAAAACCAGCAAAATGGAAATATCTTTGTAAGCTAAATACTCATTCATTACTGTCCTGCCATTTACAGTGTGTAAGGCCACAGGGGTCTCGGAGTTGTCAGTGTCTGGAAAACAAGGTTGATAGAAACAAGGCAGTTTATATCATCTGTACCTAGGAGCCATTAGAATATTAATTTGCTGAGTGCTTTGATTTGGATCCAACTTGGCACGTGCTACCCTTCTCCATAAATTTAGAGGTACACTTGTCACTGCAAAGGCAGGGAGATGCAACGTTGCAGCAGAATGTCTGAGCAAAATGTGACTGAGGTTTTCTGGTGCTTCTCAGTTCATACTGATTGTTCCTTGCAGATTTCCAGAGGGTAGAGGAAGACATGCTGGCACTTGCAGTTCCCTGCCAAGTTGTGGCAAGAAGGTTCAACCTTTCTTAACAGTGCAGTCAGGCTCAGATCTGTAATTTGGCAACATTGGTAAATTCAAGAAGGGGCAGATCTATTTTAGCAATGTGTGCGCTGCAGTGAGCCCCTGTCTCTTGCTCCTGCCTAAAGCATTGATTATCAAAAACAACTGCCATTTTTTCATGAAAAGTATGATTTACACATTTTTTTAATCTTTTGTTGCATCTCATAATAGGGTGCGCCTTAAAGCATAACTGAAGGCAAAGATTTTTTTATGTTTGAATTTTTTTTTTAGTTTTGGACAGAGTGGAGATGGATTAGAACAGCTGACAGTTTTTATTGCTGTCTGTGTCCCTGTTAAGGAGATTCACCGTCTTTATTTTTCTTGTATACCATTCTCATTGAAAGAGAGAGTAAAGAAAATTACAGATTTTGGGTTGTCCCCTGAAAAGTAACTGAGAGAAAATTTTCCAATGGGGACACTAGTTCTGGTGACCAAATAACAGTTGCTATATCATGTCAACCCCATTTAAGAAACGCTAGAATATTATACATACAGATCTAAACAAGTGATAGCTGCTCCGTCATTCCGTCGCAATCCCACTTCATGGCTGCGATAAAACAATAAGACCAGTCAGCTGCTAATGTAATTGGTCTAGTTTAGATTTGTCACTCAAGTACTATAAAAGACAATTGAAGTCTGAAGTGGAATACGCTTATAACAAGTATTGGACATTTTCTCCTCTCCCATGCACAGCTAGTGCAGAAAGAAAGCCACAAAGTGAGATACAACTACAGTAAACCAGTGGGTGAAAGAAAGTTAAAATAAATAACAATATACCTAGTAAAAAATGCGAGTTAAATGAAAAAAATGTGCTTTAGAAAAGGACTGAAGATGAAGGCCACAAAATCCATCTCTTTTTTTTCTGCCAGTGAAGAACCTACAGTGGGCAGAGTTGAGAATACCTGATCTTCACACTCAGGGATTGATGTTCTAGCACAGGGGTCTCCAAACTTCAAACAAAGGGCCTGTCCTTCAGATTTTAAGGGAGCTGTATTGTGGCCAGTGGGGGGTAGAAAATGTCCTGGGCCCAGCATTGGTGAAAATAAACATTGCCACAGGGTTGGTGTTCAGTAACATAGTGCCACTGGTCTGTAGGAGGAGGAATAGTGCCCCACCATTGATATTAGTGGGAGGAATGGTGACCCCACCATTATTGTCAGTGGCAGGAATTATGCCCCTTGTTCGTATCAATGGGAGTAATATTGCCTCAAGGGCCAGATAAAGGCTAGCAAAGGGCCACATTCAGCCCTTGGATTGCAGTTTGGAGACCACTGTTCTAGCAGGACACCAGATCACTAGCAGAGAGGTTTGAATTTGTAGAGAGATCAGAATTTGAAATGGAAGCACCAACATGTAAGTTCTTTTAGGAATGTATTTGTTTGGTTCCTAAAGCTCCACTTCTCCAAAATGTTTAAAAAAAACATGTACTGAGGAAAATACAAGAACTCACTCTGATACCCTTCCTCTGAAAATGTCACCTTCCTGGCTGTATTTTTTCCCAATACTTTGAAAACAGGCATGTATCCATGAACAGGGAAGCCAACATTCCTTCTCTTCTTGCGTTCCAGTAATTCAGGAGGCAATAAAGCTTTTGTATTCATATAATAGCCTTGCAGCTGGAATTTTCAAAAGGAGAGTTCAATCTACTTTTAGAATCACAAACCTGGAACAAGCATGCAGCAAGTTTAGTCAAACTGAGTTAAAAGCTCCTGATCAGCATACTCGATCTGAAAAAGAGTTTTCCCAAGCTATTGAAGCCAGGCAAATGGCTTTTTCAGAAGTAGGACAGTAATGTCATGCTTCTTATTTTTATCCTGACCAGCTTCCTTTAAAGTTGAACCCCGGGCAGATTTGACAAGAAATATTACAGCTTTGTGTTGACTGATAAATCATTGAATCTATTTTGTAATACAATTAGTATTGTAATCCATACCTGGATTTGACTTGGAATCAGCTTCTTCCAATCCCCTGTGCAGCTGCATTCTTGGACTGGGAGAGAAAGGGACGGGACTGGGAGCCAATCAAGTGTGCTGCATACAAATGCACTGATAAAGAACATGCTGATAGGAGAAGAGAGCAGAAGGATGGCCTCCTTAGTCTGCTTCTGCTCTTTCACTGTCCAATCAGTGGCTGGGAGTGGAGAGAGGACACCACTTATTTCCGTACATGTAATACAGAGAGTGGCGTCAGCCACCTGGCTGGTCTGTATAAATCTCAGAACTGGATGGGAAAAATACAAATCCTTTGGTGGTTAAAACAGCTCCGTTTTTCAACAGTTGGACTCCCAGTGCTCCTCAAACCTCACTCTAAAGAAGCACTGAGAGCTAAAAGATGGAAAAAATCTCTTCTTTCCAAAATCCTAAATCCAGGTCTGTAAATCTCTGGGCCGACGGTGGGTTTAATATAAATATATGTCTCTTTCTCAGATAACAATACAACCATGGAAGGGAAGCGAGTAGAAGGGAGCAATACATTTGGGAAAAACAGCTAAATAATCAACAACTGGGAGACAGATCAAATAATTAAACACTAAATAACCCGACAATGTCTTCTCTGTTTCCATAGATATTCTCTGGAAATGAACCTGCAAATCCACTGGATGTCATTGCCAGCCTTATGAGTGGTGAACCAACACAAATCTAGTTCTCCCTCATCTTCGATCGCTCTGATAAAATGATGAACTCTAGGATCAGTACGCTCTGCCAGCGACTCCAAACATTGAGACAATCAACAAAAAGATTTCTAAGTACCATGTCTGCTAACATTGTGCAATCCAATGTGCATTGTCCAAAAAAAAACAATATCTCAGATAAACTTCCATAATAAGCAGGTCAGTTCCATTTAGCCTGATGGGTCACTAAGCATATGCTGGATATGTGGTTTCCCGTTTCTCTAAAAATGTAGCACAACCGTTGATGCAATATTGTGAAAAAATAAAATATTCTGTTGAAAGGCTGCATCTCATTCAGCCTACTCTCTGCATACCACCATCCCCAGTGCAGGACAGTCACTCTTATAGAATGTTTTGTACATTTGTGGGGTTTGTGGCAGCCCTGGGTCATGCTTTTATAGAAGTATCATCAGGACACAGGGAAGAATGCGTGTGAGAGATAGATAAACAGATTATTCAAGTATTGGATCCCCAGAGAAGAAAAACAGAAACAGTGAGGGAGAGATACAGAGATACTGAGAGTGAGTGACAGAGAGGAACTGAATTACATAGATAGATAGATAGATAGATAGATAGATAGATAGATAGATAGATAGATAGATCTATAGATAAAAAAAGGAAAGATGAATAGAAAGATAGATCGATCTACAGATAAAAAAGGATAGATAGATAGATAGATAGATAGATAGATAGATAGATAGATAGATAGATAGATAATAGAGGGATAAATATATCTAAAGAAATAGATAGATAGATCTATAGAAATAGATAGATAGATAGATAGATAGATAGATAGACAAACAAATAGATATCGGAATCTAAAGATATAAATAGATGGATGGATAGATAGATAGATAGATAGATAGATAGATAGATAGATAGATAGAATCCTAAAATGGTAATCACGTTCACCCCCAAGGCATACAATTCTATTAGGAGAATGTATGTCTTATTTTCCCAGAATATTAAGCTGCAAATTGCTGCCACATATAGGGAAGTCTATTTATAATGCAGACTATAGTCTAGGATGCTTATTGTATTATTATAAGGTAATTAGCGATATTGAAGATTATTGTGTGCTCAGCAGTAACGTCAATCCTTGACATTCACATCATTGGGATGTACTGTGCATTCCTATAAATACATACAGTATACACATGTACACGTTACATACAGGCACATTCATGAACATGTCACAATAAACTCAGCAGAACACTCCGTTTACACGCTCTGATGACTTGATATGTATGTCTCCCATCCAGGTTAGTTCTTTTTATAGGGCTGGGTGTGGCGGGCACAGTTCAAGGGTGACACCAGCAAACCCTAGCACAAATAAAGTCCCCAGTCCGCTGTAACAGTTGTCGGGTCATCTGGGACTTGAAGTGTCCTCAGAATTCAGAGAGAATTTTAGTCAATGTCAATTATCCTGAAATGCCTGAGGACTGTTTGACATTCTCCAGCTAACAACGGCATTGGACATACTCCACTTTCATTAATCACAAGTGTTATTGGTGCAACAAACACATTAAAAACCTGTGAAAACATGCGTTAGACTGGACATTCCCTGGGCAGCTTTTGATTGGCTGATAGGCGCAGGTAGCACAGGGGGTTTAATAATAGAGCAAATAACAAGCTTCTATATGCAACAGAAGTCATCTGTTTTGGTCAAAGAAGATTTTACACTTGCCTTGGGCAAATTAACACCAGGTGGAATGATCATTTGATATGGAGTATAAACTTGCACGCCCCCTTGATCAGAGCAAGGTTGGGCAGATTCTAAATTTTTTGTTGAATACTACAAATTATTTGTTGTGTATGGCCAGACTTGTTTGTCAACAATTGACTAGTCTGTTTCCTGCTACAGATTGCACAATTATGGATGAAAGCCACGCATACTGGAATGTGTAGTTCTTCGGCAGACCCTTTTGCTTTGCTTGCTTGCACTAAACAATTATATGATTTACCAGGAAGTAACCTAGCAAACGTACAGTATTTGAATACAAATAGCAGGGAATGCTATTCCTGACTCCTCAACAGTTGGAGATCTGCAGGCATAAGCCCACGCTATTACAACCTGAATGTAGTTGGTAAACAGCAAGCCGACAGTATAATAAAATAACAATATGCAATGCATGCCGGGAGTAGGGGTTCATCAACAGACCCCCTAAGCCCTGCTTACAATACTACAGTTTATGTCTAGATAGGTAAAACATTCAAGAGGATGGAGCACATGCCGAGGCTTGCAGTTGGCTGCTGGCTAAAGGTTGGTAGTATTCCTATATCAGCCTGGCTGGGGAAAGCATATGGCAGGAAAAATATGAAATTCTCTGAGTGCTTAGATTAATAGTTCCTTTTCCCATCCCTAAACCTAATTCATACATTATGCTAGTCTAAATTTATAGAGGTAAAAGACAGGTAGCACAGGATGGGATAAGTAGTTCCTCGTCCAATCCTTAAGGCTATGCGTACGCATGGCGACAGTTTGGGCTGACCTGGAGAAAGATAAATAGCAGAGGATGGGAGTAGTAGTTCCTCATCCGATCCCTAAGACTGGCATACTCATTGCAATAGCTTGAGCCTAAGACGGAGAATTAATAAATAGCAATTGTCATCCCAGTAAGAAAAATTACTTCTATCTATCTATCTATCTATCTATCTATCTATCTATCTAACTAATTGGAAAAACATTAAACATAAAGCAAAAAATTGTATGAAAGGCAGCAAGGCAGCTCATAGTTGGACTTTTATGCTGCAAGTCCCCTAATCCCAACCTACAAGTTAGAGGAGCCTTTCTCAACCAGGGTCCTGAGGAATCCTAGGGTTCTTCCAAAGGTTGCTGAGGGTTCCTCGAGCAACCATCAATGTCTGCCTCTCAGATAAGTAACCATTGACACCAATGATCTTTTTAGCTATCTGAAAGGGGGGCATTCTTCCCACTGGCCATCAATGTAAGAAGTTTTCTTTCCACTGACCACCAATATAAAAAGCATTCTTCCCACTGACTACCAATCTAAGAAGCATTCCTCCCGCTGACTACCAATCTGAGAAGCATTCTTCCCACTTACTACCAATCTAAGAAGCATTCTTCCCACTGACCACTAATCTAAGAGATATTCTTCACACTGACTACCAATGTAAGAAGCATTCTTTCCATTGACCACCAATGTAAGAAGCATTCATCTCACTGACTATTAATATAAGAAGCATTCTTCCCACTAACCACTAATGTAAGAGATATTCTTCACACTGACTACCAACAAAGGAAGCATTTTCCCAATTGACCCCCAATGTAAGACACATTCTTCCCCCAGACTACCAGGGTAAAAGACCTTGTTGCCACTGACCATCAATGTAAGAGACACTCTTCCTACCACCCACCAATGTAAGAAGCACTCTTCCTACTGACCACTACTATCAGAGACATTCTTCCCAATGAGCACCAATGTAAGAGACAGTCTTCTGATATAGTATTGTATATAGATATAAAACCAATTGCAATTAAAAAAGCTGGAGAGGCAATTTATGTTGGAACATGTCCATCTTCTACAAAACCCTAAGCCTGACTGGCACCAGAAGATCCCACTATGAAGAGCAGTAACTGGTTTACAATGAAAATGTAGTGCTTGTTGGATCTTGTAGTTCCTGTAGTTGCAAAACTGCAGTGACCCAAGCCTAGGGATGCCAACATTTCCTTTTCATGAATTGTAGTCCATTGGTCTCATGCTTTCCCCAGCTATTCTCCTATTGTTGTAGGTTAAATCAAGTAAAGATGAAAGACATATTAAAGGTAGATAGATATTTAACATATTCAATAAAGCCATCTTCCACCATCCCCCATTTTCAAGCTGCAATCTACAAATCATAAAATGCATCAACTGTATAGGAATGTAATACTATTTTCAGGTATAAGCCAGCCGCCCACCAAACCTTAACCCAATGCCTTATTTTCAAAGTAGGGATGCTGAGAGCCCTAACTATGTGTGACTTAAGACTGCTCAAATCTAACCCATGTCATGGGAAAAGCCCAACACTACAAGAATGATGAAAGACAGGGGAGATTAATTCCTGAATGCTTTTAATTTGTCCACTTTCGAGGTGTCTACTGTGGCAGGAAACAAAATAATCCCTTCTGTATAAAGTGATGATCATTTAATGCTCCTGTGCGGTGATATTAAAGTGATCCAATCCCAATCTATAAATCATTTATGGAGGAAAGATGTGGATTGAAGCTCATTTCATCCCATTCATTAAGAGATGAAAAAAAAACCTCTAAGGTAATTGTCTTCACATTAATGTGTGTCAGTCCCCCCCCCTTCCCATCGCTCAAAATCAACCCCCCCTTTTTTCTATTCTACTCGCCTCTCATTGTAAGGGGCTTGATGAAATATAGATTCATTGTGCCATGGGCTTAACCTCGTTTGTCCTTATAAAGCCAGAACCAGTAAAAATATTTTTAAATTTAGTTTACAGGAAATAAGATTACAGAGATTTGGGGAGGTTGGGTTGTAGATAAGAATAATTCAGAGAGAGAAACAAGGAAAGGGGGTGGGGGAATTTGGAATACAAATAATGAATAGCGGGTTGCAAAGGGGAATCAAGGTGGGGAAATGACAGAGAGAAAAAATTGGGAAATAACAGTAGTTACTATGGCCAACCAAGATGCCCATGCAATAAAAATATTATGAAATTTTTGTCGATAGTGATATACTAAAGGAGCAAAGTTTTCTAACAGCGAACCTTTGCTAGCCAACTATACACACGTTGAATTCCACTAGCCATGGTAAAGGAGTTGCTATGTCAGTAATGAGCATTGAGCTGCCCAATATTTTCCAGGATGCTGGAAAATCATTCTCCATCAATCTCTGATGATTTCCTTTTGCACAGAATCTCTGCATGCATGCTGAATGCACTGCTGCAACAAGTCTGCAAGCAGCTGTTGCAGCAAATTTCTAGTGCACAATGTTTTTTTTTTTTGAGGAAATGTAAACCAAGGGGCTGGTTTACTAAAGAGAAATAGACTGTCCACTAGCACAGGTGCAGTTGCACTCTGCAAGTGCAATTGATCCAGAGCTCAGTAGATGTGGTAAAGCTCTGCTTATTTCCATTATCCAATCACATGCAAGCAAAAATTGCACCTGATTGGGTATTCTTTGTAACATGGAGCTTTACCTTATTTACTAAGCTCTGGAGCAACTGCACTTGCAGAATGCGACTGCACCTGTGCAAGTTCCCAGTCTATTTCCCTTGTAAATCAACGCCCAAGTTGCTTCAAGGACCTGAAGATCCTGTATCAAAGCAAATCACCTGTATAATTAGGATCTAATGGAAGCGACGCACATGCCCTGTACTAATTCCAGGGCTGAGACTCAAGCGAACAGGTTTAAGGGTTTATTTACTAAAAGTGGAGAGTGCAAAATCTGGTGCAACTCTGCATTGTAGCCAATCAGCTTCTAACTTCAGCTTGTTCAATTGTCATTTGACATAAGAAACTGGAAGCTGATTGGCTTCTATGCAGAACTGCACCAAATATTGCACTTTCCACTTTTAGTAAATTAACCTCTTACTATCGCTGACCCAGAGCTAGTGTGTGCACAAGTCAAGGAATGACTACTTCCGTCAGTGCTCAACCACACAGGTGTGTCATCAAAAGCCAAAAGCTGTGCAATTAGGCTCTGATGGAAGTAAAGCACATACCTTATACTTCTTCTAGGGCTGGGAAGCAAACAAACAAGTGTAGCATCGCTGACCCGGAGCTAGTGTGCGCACAAGTCAAGGAATGATTGCTTCCATCAGTGCTCAACCACACAGGTGCGTCATCACAAACCAAAAGTTGTACGGTTAGGCTCTGATGGAAGTGGTGCACATACCTTGTACATTTTCCATGGCTGGGACGCAAAAAAAAACAAATGTAGCATCACTGACCCGAAGCTAGTGTGCGCACAAGTCAAGGAATGGTTTCTTCAATCAGTGCCAACCACCAAGGTGCGTCATCACAAAACCAAAGACTGTGTAATTAGGCACTGATGGAAGTAGTGCACATGCCCCATACTAATTCCAGGGCTGCAACTCCATTGAGCAGGCTTAATGTTACTGTCCCGGAACTAGCATGCATATGGGTCAATTTCCACGTTACGCATCCAGATTTTCATTACGATATCAGTTTGGGCACAGGAATCTGGATTTTTCAAAAGCAATTGGCTAAGCAAGATCCAAATGCTGGGCACCAGAGCCAAAAGCACCAAACAAAATACAAGGTCATGCTGGAACTTCATGAATGTCGTCGTACGGATGACCCTTGCGTAAAAAAAAAAAAAAAAAATCGCATAGCGAACATTTTGCCAAATCCACTGAACTGGTCATAAAAATAGACCTAAAGGGGACAAAATATGTCTCTGAAAGGAACATGGGATCTTGATATTGGCGTTAAAGCTTTAAACGTATGTTCTTAAGTCAATGATCCCCCCCCCCTCCTTTTTCTATGCAAGAAGCTTGTCTATCACCTAAGCTTGAAAATCAACAGCCCTGAGTGAAAGGCACCCAGCACCCGCTGCTCCGCCACTGCAATGGCTTTACACCAGTTGAGTAGGGATGGGTGAAAGTGTTAAATGCCCTGCAATATGCAATGTGTCATTAAGGAGGGACTGTCATTAAATAGGAAAATGTTTGCCTTGGGTGAGAAAGCAGCAGTGACAAATGAGTGGAGAAGATCCCTGGATTTCTGCACTGCTGCTCAGACAGAGAGAGCATCTGGTCCTGCCAGGACAGCCTGCTACAGCTGCACCTTCTCTAGCCCACAACACAGGGTGCCAGCCTGCCAGCTAGTCGCTCCAGAGGTGCCCACATGCTCCACCGAACACAGACCTGACCTGGCACTGTGCAGTAAACAAGCTGGGAGACATCAGCCTACCTGGAAGGAGTTGGCATCAACTTGGAGGAGTCCCCAGTGCTGCTGCTGCAGGTAGTGCCCAGTCACAGGGCAGTGCAGGACTCGGTGCCCTCTGCTCCCATCTTGTCTAGGAGGAATTGGATGCTGTGGGCACTGCTACGGGGGTACAGGACTGCTAGAGGCATCAGAGAGGTGCCATTGTCCTGGTGATGGAAGCTTCTTCTACTGTCACATTCCGAGACACGCCTCTGGTTTGGGCACTGCCAGCTCAAAGGGCTGCCAGGCAATGTGGAGTGGCAGTTGTTGGGTGTTGGGTGGGTGTCAGGCTGGTAGCTCATAGAGGAGTCCTGCATCCGTCAGATGTCCTGCCAGGGGGTCAGAGGGGTCCTGGGCACTCTTCATGCACTGCTGTCCAGCACCTCCAGCTGCTGCATGCCTGCCCCCGATCTAGGTCTGTCCGATCAGCTGCAATGGCCAGGCTGTCTGTGATCGGAGCAGTCCCGGTCTTCTCCCACTAGGACAGGATTACTTGCTGTTCAGTGCGCTTCTCCTCCAATGAGATGAGCACTGTGCCCTGATTTGGTGGCTCTGGCTGAATAGAAAATGCCTCTGACAGTCTCATCATATGTTCCTCCTCTCTCCATCCCTCTGCCTCCAGCTGTCTCTTCCCACCTCTCCCCTCCAATTCATCTCTCTGCTCTCAGCTCTGACACTCTCTGGGTCTCTGTCAGCCTCCTTCTTCCTTCCTCTGCTTTATTCTGCTGATCACCTCTTCCCACCCACATCCCTGGATTGTCACCCAGCTTCAGCTCCTCTCCTTTTATTTCTCCTACATGGCTTTTCTCTTCTACAGCTCACATCTGTCACATCTGTCACTCCTTCCTCCTTCACTCTCTCCTCTCTCTTCCTTCATACAGCTCTCCTGACCCACATCATCTCTCTTCTTCAATCACTCTCTGCCTCTCCAGCAGTCTCTCTGTCAGTCTGCCTCTCCAGCAGTCTCTCTGTCAGCCTGCCTCTCCAGCAGTCTCTCTGTCATCCTGCCTCTCCAGCAGTCTCTCTGTCAGTCTGCCTCTCCAGCAGTCTCTCTGTCATCCTGCCTCTCCAGCAGTCTCTCTGTCAGTCTGCCTCTCCAGCAGTCTCTCTGTCAGCCTTCCTCTCCAGCAGTCTCTCTGTCAGCCTGCCTCTCCAGCAGTCTCTCTGTCAGCCTGCCTCTCCAGCAGTCTCTCTGTCAGTCTCCCTCTCCAGCAGTCTCTCTGTCATCCTGCCTCTCCAGCAGTCTCTCTGTCAGTCTGCCTCTCCAGCAGTCTCTCTGTCATCCTGCCTCTCCAGCAGTCTCTCTGTCAGTCTGCCTCTCCAGCAGTCTCTCTGTCAGCCTTCCTCTCCAGCAGTCTCTCTGTCAGCCTGCCTCTCCAGCAGTCTCTCTGTCAGCCTGCCTCTCCAGCAGTCTCTCTGTCAGCCTGCCTCTCCAGCAGTCTCTCTGTCATCCTGCCTCTCCAGCAGTCTCTCTGTCAGTCTGCCTCTCCAGCAGTCTCTCTGTCAGCCTGCCTCTCCAGCAGTCTCTCTGTCATCCTGCCTCTCCAGCAGTCTCTCTGTCAGTCTGCCTCTCCAGCAGTCTCTCTGTCATCCTGCCTCTCCAGCAGTCTCTCTGTCATCCTGCCTCTCCAGCAGTCTCTCTGTCATCCTGCCTCTCCAGCAGTCCCTCTGTCAGTCTGCCTCTCTAGCAGTCTCTCTGGCTACTGTCTCTCACATATCTCTCCCTGCTCTCTTAATATCTCTCCCTGTCTATCCCTGTCCATCTCTCTTTCAGTGTCTCTGTCACATTCACTCTCTCTATCCCTCTCTCTCATATCTCTACCTGCTCTCTTAGTACCTCTCTCCCTGTCCATTTCTCCGTGTCTCTCTCTCTCTCTTTTTCTCTCTCCCCTTCCTTCCCCCCCCCTCCTCTCTCTCTCTCTCTCTCTCTCTCTCTCTCTCTCTCTCTCTCTCTTTCTGTCTATCTCTGCCTCATTCCCTCTGCCTGTTGGTATCTCTCCCCCCTCTCTCCCCCCCCCCTCTCTCTCTATCTATCTCTCATTCTCTCTCTCTCATTCTCCCTCTCTCATTCTCTCTCTCGCTATCACATTATCTCTCTGTCCCTTTTTCTCTCCTGTGTCTCTGTCTCTTTCTGTCTCATTATCTCTTTCTCATTTTCTCTCTCTCCCTCTGTCTCTTTCTCATTCTCTCTCTCACTATCGCATTATCTCTCTGCCTCTTTTTCTCTCTTGTGTCTCTGTCTCTTTCTCTCTCTTTCCCTGTCTCTTTCTGTCTCATTCTCTCTTTCTCATTTTCTCTCCCCCCGTCTCTTTCTCTCTCTTTCTCATTCTCTCTTTCCTTTTTTTCTCTTGTGTCTCTGTCTCTTTCTCTCTCTTTCCGTGTCTCTGTGTCTTTCTGTCTCATTCTCTCTTTCTCATTTTCTCTCTCTATCCCTCCCTCTCTCTGTCTCTTCTCTGTCTCTCTCTGTCTCTCTCATGTGTCTTTCACTTTTTCTCTCTTTCTCTGTCTCATTTTCTTTCTCTGTTGGTGTTTTTGCCTCATTCTCTTTCTCTCTCTCTCTCTCTCTCTCTCTTTCGCATTCACTCTCTCGCTATCGCATTATCTCTCTGTCTCTTTTTCTCTCTTGTGTCTCTGTCTCTTTCTCTCTCTTTCTGTGTCTCTGTCTCTTTCTCTCTCTTTCTCTCTCCCTCTGTCTCTTTCTCTCTCTCTTTCTCTCGTGTCTCTTTCTCTCTCTTTCTGTGTCTCTGTGTCTCATTCTCTCTCATTTTCACTCTCTATCCCTCCCTCTCTCTGTCTCTTTCTGTCTTTCTCATTATCTCTCTCTTTCTCATTCTCTCTCTCTATCTCATTCTCTCTCTCTGTCTCTTTCTCTCTCATGTGTCTCTGTCTTTTTCTCTCTTTCCTTGTCTCTGTCTTTTTCTCTCTCATTCCCTCTCTCTTTTTCATTTTTTTTCTCCCTCTCTCTCTCCCTCTTTCTGTCTCTATCTCATTCTCTCTCTGTCTCTTTCTCTCTCTTTCTGTGGCTCTGTCTTTTTCTGTCTCATTCTCTCTCTTTTTCATTTTCTCTCTCTCTCCCTCCCTCTCTCTGTCTCTTTCTCATTCTCTCTTTCTCTTTTATTCTCATGTGTTTGTGTCTCTCTCTCTCTTTCCATGTCTCTGTCTCTTTCTGTCTCATTATCTCTCTCTTTCTCATTTTCTCTTTCTCTCTCCCCCTCTCTCTCTGTCTTATTCTCTCTGTTTATCTTTCTCTCTCTATGTCCTTCTCATTCTCCCTCTCTCTCTCACTGTCTCTAATTTTCTCTCTCTTTCTGAGTCTGTCTCATTCTCCCTCACTCTCTCTTTCCATGTCTCTGTGTCTCATTCTCTCTCATTTTTACTCTCTATCCCTCCCTCTCTCTGTCTCTTTCTGTCTTTCTCATTATCTCTCTCTTTCTCATTCTCTCTCTCTATCTCATTCTCTCTCTCTGTCTCTTTCTCTCTCATGTGTCTCTGTCTTTTTCTCTCTTTCCTCGTCTCTGTCTTTTTCTCTCTCATTCCCTCTCTCTTTTTCATTTTTTTCTCTCTCTCTCCCTCTCTCTGTCCCTATCTCATTCTCTCACTGTCTCTTTCTCTCTCCTGTGTCTCTGTCTCTTTCTCTCTCTTTCTGTGGCTCTGTCTTTTTCTGTCTCATTCTCTCTCTTTTTCATTTTCTCTCTCTCTCCCTCCCTCTCTCTGTCTCTTTCTCATTCTCTCTTTCTCTTTTATTCTCATGTGTTTGTGTCTCTCTCTCTTTCCATGTCTCTGTCTCTTTCTGTCTCATTATCTCTCTCTTTCTCATTTTCTCTTTCTCTCTCTCCCTCTCTCTCTGTCTTATTCTCTCTGTTTATCTTTCTCTCTCTCTGTCCTTCTCATTCTCCCTCTCTCTCTCTCGCTGTCTCTAATTTTCTCTCTCTTTCTGAGTCTGTCTCATTCTCCCTCACTCTCTCTTTCTGTGTCTCTGCCTCATTCTCTCTCTCTCTGTCTCTTATATCAATCTCATTCCTCTGGTTTTCTCTTCTCCCTCTCTTGCTGCCTCTCTGCCACTCAGTCCTTTTTCTCTCCCCCCAGTATTGCACCTCTCCTTCCACAATCATAGTTCTGTCCCTCCTTTCTCTGTACAGTGGTGTGCACCCCACACCTTCCTCTGTAGACCTGCCTCTATAACTCTGCATCCAAGATTATACCGGGAGCAGAACCCCCTATGTGGTATAGTACTGTCAGTCCTTCTTCTAGAACCCTTTGCTATTGTCCATGTTCCTGATCCACACAGAACATTGTGTCTCTGCATATGTTCTGTCCAGATATCACATGTGTTGCTTGTTATGAAACAATTTTATCCCAGCTGTAATCATTATCACTCCACTCATACTAAATCCCTGCTGATTCATGTGTTTTGAATGGCCCTGAATTTGATCCTGTAACAATTCAGCCCTGTGTGTTCCCTGGTTCCAGCATTGCCTTGTCTATGTGACCGCTGCGGTGCCAACCACACACATCAGAGGAAGGTGTACAGAACAGAGTCATTAGACAAGAGTGTGCAGACCCTCACAGACAAGAAAACCCTGCAGATTAAAGGGAAACTGACTTAGAGACATATTTTTACAGCAGTGAATGTGGCATTCACCAGTTATTCACTGCAGGTGAATCAATCACTGGTACTTGAAACACATGTGCCAGTGGGATACACTCGCAGTTAATGTTTGATTAATGGTAAATTCACTGATTTATATATGTATACCTCAGTGTGTCCTGGATTGCTTTTCTGCTTCATCAATTGATTTTGCTTGTTGCCTGATGTTGTTCTTTTCAATTTCCTTCTGTTTTGTTATTTTCTGTATTGTGTTATATTTCTATCACCAGGCACTAGATAACTACTGGCTATATATATATATATATATATATATATATATAAATTGATACATCATTGTGTTTTTTTAAAGTGATTCTAAAGGTTCTTTTTTTTTGTTTTGTAAAATAACAAACATGCCTATACTTGCCTGCTGTGTGCAGTAGTTTTGCACAGAGCAGCCTGGATCCTCCTCTTCTCAGGTCACCCGCAGGCTCTCCTGGCTACTCCTGTCTGTCAGGTGCCCCCACAGCAAGCAGCTTGCTATGGGGGCACCCACTGCTCCGTGTGTCCATTCACACAAGGAGCTGTGGCTTGGCCCCACCACCTCTCTCTCCTCATTGGCTAACTGGCTGTGATTGACAGCAGCAAGAGCCAATGGCTTCCTCTTGCTGTCTCAAACAATGAGAAGGAAGAAACTGGGGACAACCGAGGCTGTCATTCACATTGCTAGATCACGATGAGGCTCAGGGAAGTATTGAGGGGACTGGAGGCACTCTTTACCTTCATGCATAGAATGCATGAAGGTAAAAGCCTACAAAGCCTTTAGAACCACTTTACCCACTTGTCTTTCAGAGAATTTCCCCCCCTTTCTGATCAGGCCATTTTTTGTGATACGGTGCTGCATTACTTTAACTGCCAATTGCGTGGTCATGCAACACTGCACACAAAGGAAATGTACGTCCTTTTTTTCCCCACAAATGGAGCTTTCTTTTGGTGGTATTTGATCTCCTCTGTGGTTTTTATTTTTTGCGCTATAAACAAAAAAAGACTGACAATTTTGAGAAAAAAAAAGATATTTTTGACTTTTAGCTATTAAATATGTCCAGTAAAAAAATTTTAAAAATCTAATTTCGTCAAAAATGTAGGCCAACATGTATTCTGCTACATGTTTTTGCTAAAAAAACATCCCAATGCGTGTAAATTAATTGGCTTACGTGAAAGTTATAGTGTCTACAAATGGTAGTATACAGTATGTAGACTATGAGCTCTCCTTCAGGGTAGGACAGATCTGTGTAGGCATCTCAGAATTATTTGCTGTGCTGCTTATTGTGGGCATGAATTTGAAAACCTATTTAATTTGCAAAACAGACATGTTAAGATGTTATGTGTCAGAAGAGTTGAGCCTCTAGAGGCCACTCTGTCTCTTACAGCTTGCCAGCAATGGGGTTTAGACTATCCCAAAATGGGGTTTAGACTAACCTGTGCATGGGATAGCTGCAGAAGGGTGGGAGGAATGTTCAGTGTCTAGGTCTGGGAGATCAGTTACGGAACTTTCTGAAATAAGGGAGCTGAAAGACATCAGAGAGACTTCCTGCTGGAATTTTCTGGTCAGATCTCTGTTGTTCAGTGGCTGGTGGACAGCACAGAGAAGCAGGAGAGGAGACCACTTGTTCTGTCCACCTGAGTGGGCCGAGGAGAGCTGACTGCTGGATTATAAGCCCTCATGCACACTGGACGTTATAAAAATGCCAGTAGTGTTAGCTGTAGAATGCTGCAATAAAGACGTGAGTTTTTTTGCATTCTTTTATCTTTTTTGCATTAGCTTTTTTCAGTGTTTTTCAGTGTTTCCGGTTTTTAGCAAAATTATACTCTCACAAAATCTTCAGGCTCAAAAATGCTCATAAACACTGGATTGCCATGTTTTTTTTAGCTTTTTTTCAGCGTTTTTCAGCTTTTATCAGCATTAAAGCATTTTTACAGATAAAAAACTCCTCTTGAAACCCACTAGTTCTGGGTTTTTTTTCCAGCCAGAAAATGCTCCTGCAAAATAACGCTCATTAAAGCCTATGTGTGCATGGGCACATAGGATAACATGCTGGGGAGTTTACTGGCTGTAAAAAAAAACGCCAGAAGCCAAAAACAGCCGCTGTAAAAACGTCCACTGTGCATGAGGACTAAGCGCCACATGGTTCTCACACTACTTGTGCTACAGTGGCTGTCAACCAGATTTATTTTGGTGCAACACAGCACTACTATATCTGGAGCTATCTGTTCATCCTACTGGGAGCAAAGGCAAGGAGAGACTGGTATCTACCAGGGACAACTTGGTTTTGGTCCAAGCCCATTTGGTAGAGCCCATTGGAAGCTTTCAAATGAAGTCACCCCCTTCATACTACAGAGGATATCTATAGACCAGGAATCGCTGTGAGCAGGCAGCTAGTTATGTTTTATTGCATGTCTCTTCTGCAATAAAATGCCTGCCTGCTCACAGTGTATCATAGCGGAACTTCTGCTTTAAAGAGACAGTATATGAGTTACTTTTATTACTTTGGAAGGGAAGTTGTTGCTGCGCAGTTGCTCAGGGGCCCAACACAAATCTCTCAGCTTACCAACTGACAGGTTTAGAACTGATAATAAAGTTAATGTAATATTACAACGGTTGAGCGCCTAATGCCAATACTATGATGCCATTTGTAGTTATTGATCTTGTTGCTTTGTTTTCTTATTTTCATTCAGCTGCAGCTAATTAACCGCTTCCGTACTGCCCTATAGTAGAAATACTGCTACAGGGCGGCTCGGGTGCGCAAAATCACATATATATATATATACATGATTTTGCAGCTCCGGGCAGGGGGCGCGCGCCGCCATTCGTGGCCTCGGCTGTCAATCACTGGGTTCTGGCCAATGATTTGTCGCTGGCACCCGGTGATCACCAAGTATCTTCAACAGGGGAGAGACCTGTGCATAAACAACACAGATTTCTCCCCTGTCAGCTCCTGCACACTGCATAGCAGAGCCATACAAAGCAGTGTGCTTACAGTGAAACACAGCACACAGCCTCAAAGTAAAACAGCACACAATTAACCCTCTGATCACCCCACATGTTAACCCCTTCCTGCCCAGTGCCATTAGTACAGTGTCAGTGTTTTTTATTAGCACTGATCAATATATTGGTGTCACCGAGGATGTCAATGACACCAAGTCTCTTCCCCCAGTGTCAAAATGCCTGCCACAGTCCCACAGTCCTGCTATAAGCCACTGATCACCACCAATACTAGTATATATATATAAAAAAAAATTTGAGTATACATATCGCCATCTGTAAACGCTATAACTTTCACATAAACCAATTCATTTACACGTATTGGGATTTTTTTTGGCAAAGACATGTGGCAGAATACATTTTGGCCTAAATTTATGACAAAATTAGATTTTTTTTTATTTTTTTTAAACTGGACATGTTTAATAGCAAAAAGTCATAAATATTGGTTTTTTTTCTCAAAATTGTTAGTCTTTTTTTGTTTATAGTTCAAAAAATAAAAAACGCACAGAAGATCAAATACCGCCAAAACAAAGCTCCATTTGTGGGAAAGAAAGGATGTAAATTTTATTTGGGTGCAGTGTTGCATGACTGAGCAATTGTTAGTTAAAGTAACACAGTGGCGTATTGCAAAAAATGGTCTGATCAGGAAGGGGGGGGTAAATCCTCTGGAGGGCAAGGGCTTAAAGTTGTCTAGTATTCACAATTGCCTAATTCACGGTGACCCAGGATTTCGAGGGTGTCACCAGCACATAGCTGTACCCACATATTTATGAAGGCCAGTATTTACAAGCATTCTACATGTTTATCATCTAATGCTTTCTGTAAAATGCTGAAGAATATTTCTGCCCTCAAAAGGGTAACTATTTTACCAAGGATGGTTATATACAGGGCATTTTTTCTCAGAGAATAGGTTCAGGTACTCCACCCTTCTGAGTCACCCCTTGTCTCCGACCCTCATCCACCTCATAGCACCATCCCTTGGTTTCACCCCCCCACCCATCTCCCAGTACTGCCCTTTTTAGAGAACACAGAACTAAGTATCATTTTGTAATGATAAATCATTTTTATAGAATTTGTAATAACAAAAAATGTAGCAAGATAGATCCCCTGCAGTCAGCATCAATAGACCCCCCCAGCAGCAATAGATTCCCCAGCAACAATAGATTCCCCCAACGACAACAGCCCACCCCCCCTAGCAACAACAGACCCCTTCACAACAAAATACTGCCCCTGTAAGAATAGATCCATCCCAGTAACAATAGATCTCCCAGCAACATTAGACTCTGTCCTCAAAAGTAGACCCCTTCCAGCAACAATTAACCCTCCAGCAACATAAGACCCCCCGCTATGATAGATCCCCTACCAGCACCAGTATACCCCCCTCTGCAACAATAGATCCCAGAGCAACCGGCAGCAATAGACTCTCCAGCACACCCCAGCACCCCTTACCATTACATAAATTCAGTGCTGGAGGTGCTGGAACTGCTTCCCCCCCCCATTCCCGCTAAAAAAAGTGCTGGTTATAAATCTTTCTATACCTGTACAAGCATATTGAATACTCCAGATGGGTGCAAACCTTTTCCAACCCTGATGGTGTCTTGCACATTGTACCTTGGACCTTTTATCATATAAGAAGGAAGAGGTATGAAAAGGTCATTCCCACTTGCAGGTAACTATTAGTTTGAATACATTAACGCACAGACCAGAGGCGGACTGACAACTCATGGGGCCCCCGGGCAATAGGGGATCATGGGGCCCCTGTGTCCTTGCCCAAACTCAAAAAAGCCTATGAATAAGGTACCAGGGGCATCTCATGGGGCCCCTACTGACCCCGGGCCTTTGGGAAGTACCCAAGTTTCCAAATGGTCAGTACGCCCCTGGCACAGGCACATAATGCACCGCAAAGTGCTGAATGGGACCTTAAAGTGAATGTAATTGTTTTGAGCAGACTAAGGAATCCCTTGCCAGGTTATTTTTTGCTGTCTGTATACCATAGGCCACTTCCCCTTTACGCCCTGTCCCAAAAACACAACAGGGAGTTAATGGGAATCTCCCAAGGTGAGGGACTTCCCCTCTTAGACAGTTGTCACCAGAACAAGGCTTCCTATAACATTTTCCTAACCTCATCTTCTGGGGACAACCGTACATTTTGGATTTCTCCACATTCTATTTTTCAGTGACTATGTTCACCAATACAAACAGAGAGATGATTCTCCACAATGGGAAATCAGACAGCAGTAAAAACTTTATAGAAAATCTAAGGTCCCTTTCACATGAGCGTTCCAATCAGGTCCACCTGTCAGTTTTTCAGGAGGACCTGATCAGAAGGTCCTTGTATTCCTTTGGACAGTCGGGTGTAAATGGACTTGTGCCTGTATACACCCGTCTACCTCTAGGTCCAGTGTGGTCCGCTAAAAAAAGATGGAAGGGAATCCGTCCTCTTCCATTTAGATAAATCAAATTAGAGTGTAGTTGGGTGTAAATGGACAGTGGAGTCCATTTGCTCCAAGTCACCCGTACAGCAGAGCGCAGTCTGTCTGTATCACCCACCTACCCTGCTCTGAGCAGCAGGAGATCTGTGAGTGGATCCCCTACTGATCGAAACAGAATCCCCCCATATGAAACAGGCCTAATACTTCCCCACTCTATCCAAAACTGGTTTTGCCTACAGATACTCTTTAACTTGGGCAGTACAGTGGCTAAATGGTTAACACTTCCACCTGGCAGTACTAGGGTTGTTGGTTCAAATCCCAACCACAGCACCACCTGCCTGGAGTTTGCATGTTCTCCCTGTACCCGTGTGGGTTTTCTTCGGGTACTCTGGTTTCTTCCCACACTCCAAAGACATGCTGGTAGGTTAATTGGCTCCTGTCTAAATTGGCCCTAGTATGTATGAATGTACATTAGGGACTTTAGATTGTATGCCCCTTGAGGGTTAGGGGCTGATGTGAATGTACAATATATATGTAATGCGCTGTGTAAATTGACGGCGCTATATAAGTACCTGAAATAATTAAACTTCTGCCCACGGAAAGGCTTCTTCACAGTAAGAGCTGTAAAATGTTAGAATAGACAGGTACAGAAGCTAGTTCTAGTCAACTCCTCAGACTGCTTCAAAAAAAAGTCTGGATGTGCTTCTAAATGCACAACATATAATTTGATTATAAATATTTATAAGGAATAACACTGTAGATGATTAATCTGTGAACTATCTAATTTGGGATCAGGAAGGATTTCTTTTTGCCCAGAGCAATGTGGATTATGCATGATAAAGGTTTTAGCCTTCCTCTGGATCACCTGCTGGTTTAGGGCTCCCAGGATGCAGGTTTTTACATTTATATTTGTCTTGTTTGAAACCCAATTAACTATCTAACTATCTGCATACCTGGCAAATCATCATGCAATTTATGAATCCATCAAGATGCGTATGTTGCATGGTTCCCTGCAGACCCGGCAAATCTGCATGTATAGAATGTATTTAAGTGAATCAAAAAATGTGCAAAACAAGGTTTGTTCATCTTTATTTGCTTCAAAGCAGTATTAAACCCAAAAACAAACATTTATTATATTGCAGCTTGTCAATTCTTAGATGTGTTGGCTGCATTAGTTTCCTTTTCTATGCTTTCTTTTTTCTATTTTCGTTTGGTGATCTGGCCAACAAGTCTGTTTTTCAGAAGCACAAGCTCTCCAGCAGAATAAACCTAATTTAGTAGAAGCTGTAAATAGCAGACAATGTGAGCTCTGCTTATAAAGCAAACATAATCCATCTTTATATAGCACATACTGTTTTTAGTACAGATGAGTAAATTCATGTAATATAATAAGTGACAAAAGGGGTGGAGCCTGTATAAAAGAACGCAATCATTAAAGGGCACTGTAGTGTATAGATGTGGCTCCGGTCAGCCAATAAAGTAATGTAAACCCTAACATTGAACTTCTCTCATTTGCTGCCTTTTGATCTGTTAAATATACCATTGAAAGAATTATTACTATTATTATAAAGGATTTATATAGCGCCAACATTTTGCTCAGTGCTTTACAATATAATGGGAGACAATACAGCAACAATACAGTTCAATACAAGAGGGATAGGAGGGTCCTGCTCCTTGGAGATTGCAATCTAGGAAAGAATGTAGCATTATATTGTTTTGATAAATGCAAAAAAAAAAAGTGTTGATCCTGCCAGAAATCTTGTAAATGGAGAGAGGAGAAGGTGTTTTGTAGTCCAACCCAGGAGTCTTAGGCAACAATGCTGCTTCTCCATATGTACAGTACAGTGAGTAAGCGATGTCACCATGAGACAGGATGGGTATTATGGAAAGATCACCAGGTACAAATAGATGAAATAAAGAGACAGAAAAAAAGAAAACTAATGCAGCCACCACATCTAATGATGGGTAAGGTGCAATATAGGACATTTTTGGTTTTGGGTTTAATACCACTATATAAATACAGGAAGTCTAGTTACTTTCACTAGGTTGCGATGATGTCATCAGTCTGCTGCAGGCAGGAGCAGGCATTTCCTCAGTCTCATTTTCCCACCAGTGATCAGACTACAACACTGCAAGTGGTGATCTGCGTTAGACGTTAGTGAACACAACCAAGAACCCCATAGTCCAGGAAGTAGATAGTAACCCTGGATGATGCCTGAACAAAGATGGCTCTGTCCGTCTGGAGAGAAAAGAAAAGCACAGGCATTACCAAGCTGAATGCGATCTCTGTTAGAGGCAATAAAGACCTTGAAATGGTACATCTCATCACATAGCATGCACCTGCATCCGATTCTAAAAAAAAAAATGCTTTGTGAAATATGATTGTTTTCATACATGTAGGAAATCTTATTTTGTGCTATTTGATCTTATCAGCCGTCAATTTTTTAGTGCGCCATACTAACCCCCTCTTCTCGCTACCTTCTACTAACCTTGACTCCCCTCTTTAGATTCTTCACCTGTCACATCAGCCTGCAAAACTGTCTCCCCTCCCCCTCCCCTCCGACAGTATTGGTGGTGGTTTTTACTGTTCAATCTCTCATTTTACGTCTCTGACAGTCTGTTTACCTTCATTCTATAAGTGTCTGCGCTATTTATTGTCTTCTATAAAAAGGATATAAATGTTTTTTTTCTTCATCAGTTATGTAAACAGATTATCATAATTACATATTCATGGAGAAAGTATGACAAATGAAAAAGAGCAGCAGAACACCATTAAATCTCACTGAGTGTTACATAGCTCTGTGTTTACTGGAACAATGAGACTGCGGGGACGCTGAGCCCTGGCACGACTGGTATGTCTCATTGGGGGATTCAGAGTCAATGCTGTGGCTGGGATGGGTTAATAGTTCCGCTTACATTTTTGGAAGCCAGTAGGGCTGGGACTCCGGGGATAGCTGATTAACTTTCCCTGATGCAGTGTCTCTCTTTAATGGTTTCATGAGTGCTTTTTAACCAAGTCAATATATAAGAATGGACGTTATGGTATTTTACCACTTGCATGCAGCACAGCTTGTCTGTGCTTTGCATGTACTGCACATGTTTGTATCATCGGAAACGCCATATAAAGGAATCACCTCCAATCTGTAATGCTTCTTTTTGTGTTTTAAAGTCATATTTATATATCATAACCCTTAACAGTTTGTTGTGGTTACTCTTGGATAGCTAACAACTACTCTAGAAACATTGCTACCTACAAGTGTGCTATAGAGATAAAAGTGTTGCATTAAAATGGAATTCCAGGCTATTACTAACTACCCTTGAACCTGCTCCCACCCTCCTTCTAACTCCTATGTTAACTAACCTGTAAAAAGAAGATGTTTCTGCTTACCTATTCTCTGAGCCCTCCGGTCTGTTCACATGATCTTCCCAGCATGCGGCTTCAGGGGAGAGGAGATATCACCCATAAGCCTGGTTTTATTGAAAGAATACACGATTCACAAGGTAAAAAGTACATACACAATACAGAATGACAATGAGATATCATTAGCTTGGGATGAATAAACAGAACCTGTACCCCCTTATATGAGGAAGGAAGGAAGAAAGGAAGGGAGGGAGAAAGGGAAGGGATGGAGGAAGGGAAGGAAGGAAAGGAAAGGAAGGAGGGGAGGGAGGAAGGAATAAAAAAAGGAGAGGGAGGGAATGGATGGAGTAAGGAAGGAGAGGGGAAAGAAGGAAATGGATGGAGGAAGGATGAGAATGAAAGCAAGGGAAGGAAGAATGAAAGAAGAAAAGGGAGGAAGTGAGGTAGGGAATGGATGGAGGAAGGAAGGAAGGGGAGGAAAGGAAGGAAATGGATGGAGGAAGGAAGGAATGAAGAAAGGGGAAGAAAGAAGGGAAGGAAGGAAAGAAGGAAGGAAGGAAAGGGTGGGAGAGAATGGATGGAGGAAGAAAGGAAATGAAAGGAGGGAAGGGAGGAAACAATGAAGGGAGGGGTTGGAGGAAAGTATGAAGGGAGGGGATAAAAGAAAGAAGAAAAGGGAGGGAATTGTTGGAGGAAGGAAGGAAGAAAGAGAGAAAAGGAATGAAGGAAGGGGAGGGGGGGAGAGAGGAAGGAAGGAAGGAAAGAAGAAAGGAAGGAAGAAAAGGAAGGGAATGGATGGAGGAAGGAATGACGGAAAGGGAGGGAAGGCAGGAAGGGGAGGGAAGGAAGAAAGAAAAGGGAGGGAGGGAATGGATGGAGGAAGGAAGGCAGGAAGGAAGGAAGGATGGGGAGAGTAAGGAAGGAAGGGGAGGGAGAGAGGAAGGAAGGAAGGAAAGAAAGGGGGGGAAGGAAGGAAAGAAGGAAGGAGGGGATTGAAGAAGGAGAGAAGGAAGGAAGGAAGGAAGGAAGGAAGGAAGGAAGGAAGGAAGGAAGGAAATTGGAAGAAGGGAATGGATGGAGGAAGGAAGGAAGAGAAGGGAGGGAGAGAGGAAGGACGGAAGTAAATGAAAGGAGGGGAAGGAAGGAAGGAAGGAAGGACGGAAGAAAAGGGAGGAAAGGAATGGATGGAGGAGAAAAAGGGAGGGAGGGAATGGATGGAGGAAGTAAATGAAAGGAGGGGAGGGAGGAAAGAATGAAGGTAGGTGATGGAGGAAATAATGAAGGGAGGGGATAGAGGAAGGAAGAAAAGGGAGGCAATGGAAGGAAGGAAGGAAGGAAGGAAGGAATGGATGGAGGAAGGAAGGAAAGAAGGAAGGGGAAGAAAGAAGGGAAGGAAGGAAGGAAGGAAGGAAGGAAGGAAGGAAGGAAGGAAGGAAATGAGGGGAGGAAGGAAAGAATGAATGGAGGGGATATAGGAAGGAAGAGAAGGGAGAAAAGGGAGGAGGGAATGGATGGAGGAAGGAAGGAAGGAAATGGATGGGGGTAGGAATGAATGAAGGGGAGGGAAGGAAGGAAGAAAAGGGTGGGAGAGAATGGATGGAGGAAGAAAGGAAATGAAAGGAGGGGAGGGAGGAAACAATGAAGGGAGGGGATGGAGGAAAGCATGAAGGGAGGGGATAGATGAAAGAAGAAAAGGGAGGGAATTGTTGGAGGAAGAAAGGAAGAAAATGGATGGAGGAAGGAATAAGGGAAGGGGAGTGAAGGAAGGGAGAAAAGGGATGGAGGGAATGGAGGAAGGAATGAAGGAAGGGGAGGGAGGGAAGGAAGGAAAGAAGAAAGGAAGGAAGAAAAGGAAGGGAATGGATGGAGGAAGGAAATGGATGGAGGAAGGAATGAAGGAAAGGGAGGGAAGGCAGGAAGGGGAGGGAAGGAAGAAAAGGGAGGGAGGAAGGGAATGGGGGGAGGGAGGGAGGGAGGGAGGGAGGGAGGAAGGAAGGAAGGAAGGAACGGGAAGAAGGGAATGGATGGAGGAAGGTAGGACGGAAGAGGATGGAGGGAGAGAGGAAGGAAGGAAGGGAAGGGAGGGAGGAGAAAAAGGGAGGGAGGGAGGGAATGGATGGAGGAAGTAAATGAAAGGAGGGGAGGGAGGAAAGAATGAAGGTAGGGGATGGAGGAAAGAATGAAGGGAGGGGATAGAGGAAGGAAGAAAAGGGAGGGAATGGAAGGAAGGAAAGAAGGAAATGGGGTGAAGCAATGGATGGAGGAAGGAAGGAAAGAAGGAAGGGGAAGAAAGAAGGGAAGAAAGGAAGGAAAGAAGGAAGGAAGGAAATGAGGGGAGGAAGGAAAGAATGAAGGGAGGGGATATAGGAAGGAAGAGAAGGGAGAAAGGGGAGGGAGGGAATGGATGGAGGAAGGAAGGAAATGGATGGAGGAAGGAAGGAATGAAGGAAGGGGAAGAAAGGAAGGAAGGAAATGAGGGGAGGAAGGAAAGAAAGAAGGGAGGGGATATAGGAAGGAAGAGAAGGGAAAAAAAGGGAGGGAGGGAATGGATGGAGGAAGGAGGGAAATGGATAAAGGAAGGAATAAATGAAGGGGAGGGAAGGAAGAAAGAAAAGGGTGGGAGAGAATGGATGGAGGAAGAAAGAAAATGAAAGGAGGGGAGGGAGGAAACAATGAAGGGAGGGGATGGAGGAAAGCATGAAGGGAGAGGATAGAGGAAATAAGAAAAGGGAGGGAATTGTTGGAGGAAGGAAGGAAGAAAATGGATGGAGGAAGGAACAAGGGAAGGGGAGAGAAGGAAGGGAGAAAAGGGATGGAGGGAATGAAGGAAGGAATGAAGGAAGGGGAGGGAGGGAAGGAAGGAAAGAAGAAAGGAAGGAGGAAAAGGAAGGGAATGGATGGAGGAAGGAAATGGATGGAGGAAGGAAATGGATGGAGGAAGGAATGAAGGAAAGGGAGGAAAGGCAGGAAGGGGAGGGAGGGAAGGAAGGAAGAAAAGGGAGGGAGGGAATGGCGGGAGGAAGGAAGGAAGGATGGGGAGGAATAGAGGAAGGAAGGAAGGGGATGGAGAGAGGAAGGAAGGAAGGAAGGAATTGAAGAAGGAAGGAAGAAAAGGGAGGGAGGGAAAAGAAGGAGAGAAGGAAGGAAGGAAGAGGAGGGAGGGAGAGATGAAGAAAGGAAGGGGAGGGAGGGAAGGAGGAGAAAAAGGGAGGGAGGGAACAGATGGAGGAAGTAAATGAAAGGAGGGGAGGGAGGAAAGAATGAAGGTAGGGGATGGAGAAAAGAATAAAGGGAGGGGATAGAGGAAGGAAGAAAAGGGAGGGAAGGAAGGAAGGAAGGAAAGAAGGAAGGAAGGAAGGAAGGAAAGAAGGAAGGGAGGAAGGAAGGAAGGAAGGAAAGAAGGAAGTAGAGGATTGAAGAAGGAAGGAAGAAAAGGGAGGGAGGGAAGGAATAGAAGTAGGAGAGAAGGAAGGAGAGGATTGAAGAAGGAAGGAAGAAAAGGGAGGGAAGGAATAGAAGGAGAGAAGGAAGTAAGAAAGGAAGGAAGGAAAGGGAAGAAGGAAGGAAGGAAAGGGAAGAAGGAAGGAAAGGGAAGAAGGGAATGGATGGAGGAAGGAAGGAAGAGAAGGGAAGGAGAGAGGAAGGAAGGAAGGAAGGAAGAAAGGAAGGAAGGAAAGAAGGAAGGAAGGAAGGAAGGAAGGAAGGAAGGAAGGAAGGAAGGAAATGGAGGAAGGGAATGGATGGAGGAAGGAAGGAAGGAAGATGAGGGAGGGAGAGAAGAAGGAAGGAAGGGGAAGGAGGGAGGGAGGAAAAAAGGGAGGGAGGAAATGGATGCAGGAAGGAAATGAAGGAAGGAAGGAGGGGAGAGGAAGGAAGGAAGAAAAGGAGGGAGGGAATGGATAGAGGAATGAAGGAAAAGGAGGGAGGGAGGAAGTAAGACACGAAGGTAGGGGAGGGAGGACAGGAAGGAAGGAAATGAAAGGAGGGGAGGGAGGAAAGAATGAAGGGAGGGGAGGAAGGAAGGGGAGGGAGGAAGGAAGGAAGGAAAAAAGGAAGGAAATGAATGAAGAAAGCAGGGGAAGTAGGAAATAATGAGGGGATGGGGGAAGGAAGGGAAAGAAGAAAAGGGAGGGAATGGATGGAGGAAGGAAGGAAGGAAGGACGGAAAGAAGGAAGGAAGGAAAGGAGGGGAGGGAGGTAACAAGGGAATGAAGAAAGAAAGCAAAGGAGAGGAGGAAGGAAGGGAATAGAAGGCAGCAAGGAAAGGTGGGGAGGGAGAAAGGAAGGTAAGAAGGGAATGAAGGAAGGAAAGAAAGGAGGGGAGGGGGGGAAAAGGAAGGGATTGAGGAATTAAGGGAAGGAAGAAAAGGGAGGGAGGGAGGGAGGGAGGGAGGGAATGGATGGAAGAAGGAAGGAAGGAAGGAAGGAAGGAAGGAAAAGAAAGGAAAGGAGGGAAGGCCATACGTACGTGGATGGTTCCTGGCTCACTGGCACACTCAGAAGCATCACAGAGCTGCCAGCTGATCTGGACACAATCTCCCCACACATCCTCTTCTCAAACGCTGCATGGACTGGAGTGTGGGTGTGGACAGGGGGAGGCGGGGAGTGTGGATGGGCACAGGGGAGGCAGAGCAAATCTGGGCTTTCCCCTCTACCCTGGGACCCTGACTCACTCTGCCACCATGTAAAGCTACTTCTGAGATTTGAGACTGCCTCCTCCTCTGCTCCCCACACTTTAACTGGACAGTGAGCCTCTCACGGGGCCCCTTACTGACCCCAGGCATTGGGGCAATGCCCGAATGGTCAGTCCGGCCCTTGTTGACATAGACCATCTGACCAATCATCCGGTTTAAGGGGTGTTTGCTGGGAGGTTACCATGTTTATGACCAGGTCCCAAATACAGTTTCCTATAAGTATTCATATTTTTGAACACCTCTCATTTACAGACTGCTAATATGCAGATTGCTGTCCAGAATGAAATTAACTTTTAAATGGATATAGGTATGACAGGTCTCGGATATCTATTTCTCATAGGAGGGATGTGGAGGCCTAATCCACTCTGGTACCTTCTATCATAGGGGTGTTTGGGTTCAAAATGCTACCCACTAACTGATGAATGTGAATATGACTGTATTCTGGTGATACTGTCTTAATTTCAGAAGTTGTGACATATAGTGGGATGATAATGGCTTCTACCGAGGGACAGATATTTGCATATTCTATGGATTCCAAGTAAGGTATTAATTAATCAATGTCTGGTAAGTTTCTAGTCACTGAAGCTGCTAAGTCAGACATTTTGATGGGCCTTGTGATGTATATTAGGGGTTAGATCCTGCTAGTCCTATTACCAGACAGATAAGGGTTGTCTGGCAGCAGCTATGCATTTGTGGATTGTATGATCTGAAGGGAGGAGGAGAGAGAAAAAGGTCACTGTACTATGCCTTCTTATGACGAAATGGCATAGGAGGCTTGTGATGTAAACAAAATGGCTGCTACCCACACAACTATTCAGGTGCTGGGTACACACAACCATTACATGGGGCACCCATTGTCAACTGTCCCTCCTCTCCCCTGAAGCTGCTATTGGGAGCCGATCACATGACCAAACCGGAGTGCCCTGAGAATAGGTAAGTTTAAGCATCTTCCGTCTACAAGTAGTTAGAAAAGGATTTAGTAGGTGAGTGGGAATATGTTTAAGCATAGTTAGTTATAGCATCCAATTCCACTTTAAGGCTTGGTGGACCTTGTCACAATGTTACATTCTCAGTTTCACCATGAGCAGAGATTTCCCAGCTCTTTCCAGAACTAATACCAGCACACTGAAAGTGGATGTCACCTGGATAACTATTGTTAACTCACACACACAGAAGATGCCACCATGTGTTTTAAAGAAAACATGCACTGATCACAGCATATGCTGTTTCAATTCTGACCATTTAAAGAAATATCTTTACCACTTACTGTCACATCCAGATAGGAATGTAACAGATTATACAATATGGTAGTTTTTATGTTTTTTCACCTCTTCAGCATGTTGGATGTGTCTGGTATGTCCAAAGTCTGAACTGGTTAAAACAAGCTCATGGCTGTTGCTTGTTACAGGTTCATGCTTTACTGTAGAAGTGATCTGAGTGGTTGTAGATCCACCTGGTCACGTGTATGCAGGGCCAGTGCTTCCACTAGGCAAACTAGGTGGCCACCTAGGGCACACTGCCACCTAGAGGTGCCTGGTTGCAGCACAGGCCAACACTTTCTCTGTGTGGAACACTGTCATTTCATAAATGATCTTCCAGCTGAGGCGAGGAATGGCAGAACGGAGAAAGAAAGGACAGAGAAAGATGCCCGGTGTCTGGGGCTATTGTAGCAGCCTAGCTGCCGCTCCTTCCAGTGTTCCTCTCAGATTCAGTCTCTTACTGAAAGCTGGCTGGCTGCTGCTGGTGATCACTGTGGAGTTCCAGCCCTTCTCTTCCCATTCATCAGTGGAGGTGAAGTTGTGCCTGCGAAGGAAGGTAATGTCTGACTCTGATGTCTCGTGTCTGTGTAAGTGTGACCCGGCTGGCTGGCCATCCATCACATGTGTATTATGTCAGTGAGTGATGACATCATCATGATCCGAAAGCCTTCTCTTCTAGTGCCTGCTGGGCCTGCTGATCTGTATCAGTGTTGGTGTGTTGTGTCGGATCTGTCACTGTGGGGGATCGCTCAGTTCAGGTGTTCTCTCTGTGTGTGTGAGCTGGGCTGCCTACTGTCACAGCGATTTATCTTCCCCCATTACCTGGGGAATTCCAACCTGGGATCTGTCATAGTGTGGATCCATCATCCTCCACTCACTGCAACTGTCACCCTGCCACTGCTCGCCACAGATACAGTACGTACGTGACACTGATTTTGTCTTTAATATTGGTGCTGGTGGCATCTTATGGCACTTATTTTGGCAAATTAAAAGAAATGTAGCAGTTTCATGTTTTGATTTAATATTTTCTACTGTTTTTAAAATTATTTATTTATTGGGGGGCGCAAGTAGCTGATCTTACCTAGGGTGCAAATTAGTCTAGCATGTTTGTAACTTGTAGTTAGTGAGCAGGAGGAGCTTGGGGAACATCTACTCTGTTGATTGAGAACCTTGGAGCAACCATTGGGTTTCCGTGATGTGGAGTTTCCAGTGGCCATGACACGCAGAGGAATGAGGAGTTGGAGTTAAGCCTAGTTTGACCTGTGTGATGTGGGTCAACCTGTGGAGGTGAGCATGCATGCTTGGTGGTGGTGGATGATACAGCACACCAAAGGGGAAGATTCACGAAAATTACACATTGTGGATTTATTGACACTATGGACTTTATATATGAACTTTACTTATGAAAATTCACTTGAAAGTCACTATTTTTATGTTTTTTACTCTACTATACTTAATATATACTTTATATATTTAATAACACTGTATTTATTTATGTACTATCACTTAATGTCACCTGTTTAGTATTGAACCTTAGCATTTTTTCACACGACCCATGTGAGATGGTCAGCCGAGTGTTTACTTATTTCTGTATATGTCTTTTGCGTTATTTTACACTTATATCTAGTGTTTCTTTTTTTTATTAAGAATGTGTATATAGTTTGCATCGTTCATTGATGCCCTGTTGGGTATTTACCTTATTGTTGGATTTTGGTTCTGTCAGGTGTTTATTGATTTACTATATTGAATTCTGTTTTGCACCTTTATGAACTTATTTTATTTTGATTTATATATGCCTTTTTGCACAGTAATTCAGGGGATAGTTTATAACAGAGCACTATTTACTCACTGTTTGGTGCTTGCTGCTCTTTATTGTACTGTTTATTTACCTTTTTGGCAGCACATAAGATCCTTTCCATTGTCTCAATTTTTTTTATCATAATTTTACTAAATGACTTGCATTATATAATTTTTTTAGCAGAAGTAGAATTTACAAAAATCTCCATCAAGTCTAAGAACTGGTAGAGAGCTGGGCTCTGCACACATTTGAGAAAAAAACGAGCTGCTTGTAAGGAGCTGATTGTCATGGGATTTTTTAATGTATTCATGAGAAGTTATTCTTTGGCTAGTGTTCTCATTATTATGCAAATTGATCATTAACTGTTTGATTGCCAGAGAATTGTCAGTAACAGCAGATCATACTGATCTCTGTTGGTCCTATATAAATTTAGGGACCACTCCTATGTTTGGATGATTTCTATGACTGGCCTTACATTTTGTGATCTCTACAACAAAGCCCTATTGGGTGAAACGCGTTGGAGGGGCTGTCCTCGGACAGGGACAGTTATTGCAATAGGTTTTAGTGAGTCTTCCGATGTGAGGCAGTTCCTTTATTTTTAATTAGGGACCACCCATCACACTTTACAGGTTGATCTGGAGCAGGCCATGCTTCTAAATATAAGGTGGCTGCCCACGTGTAGGTCTTATATCTGCAATAATGCCTTTTTGGGATACTGCACATGTGCCGTAACTCCAATAAGGTTGATGGCCTAGGTTACAGCATTGGCAGGGCAGAGGGTCAAGATGCAGGACTGTCCTGCCACATCCAGGACAGTTGTTATGTATGAAATTGGAGCAAAAGTTATGTTGGCTCCATTAGAAACCAGTTTGGTTTCATATTTCAAAGCAAGATTGAATTAATTGCTCTTATTGTGCATTAGTTTTGATCAAAGAGTTAATTAGCCATCATGTGGCAAAGCAATGGAATTCAGTATGTGACGGTTTAGATGGGACGTGTGATTGGACGTTTTCTTATTTGATGCACCGTGTTCTGTTATTGATCTATCAATATGTAAATTTGATTTAAAGTGGATCTAATCTCAGTCACCAAAATCTCCTATAAGCAGAATGGGTAAATGTAAAACAGCAATATGCCACAAATGTCAGAGGTAGGAGGGTGAATTTTTGCAGAGCTGTCAGAAAATCAGACCTTTCTGGTCAGCAGTGACTTGCTGTGTGCTAGGGTGTATAGAGTTAAGTTCAGCTTGTAATGTTTTAGTAATGTTTACACGTGTACAGCTTTACAGCGTTCATGGACCTGTTACTAGGATTCTGATGGCTATTGCCATGTAGTGTCTTCTGTTGCTAGGACGCAGGCAGCTTCTTAAGGAAGCTGCCTAGGATCCTTCAATTGCTAGGATGTAGTTGGCTTTTCAAGGACACTGCCTAGAATCTTTTCATTGCTAGGACACAGGCAGCTTCTCAAGAAAAACCACCTAGTATCCTCCATGGCTAAGACGTAAGTGCCTTCTCAAAGAAGCTGCATAGTGTTCTTCATTGCTAGGACACAAGTGGCTTCTCAGGGAAGCTGCCTAGCTTCTTTCCATTGCAAAGATGCAGATTGCTATTGTCACTTAGCATCTTTGATTGCTAGAATACAAGTGGAATTTCAAGGAAGCCATGTAGAGTCCTTTCATTGATAGAACCCAAGTGACTTCTCAAGCAGCCTTCCTAGTGTCTTCCATGGCTAGGACTTGAGTGACTTCACAAGTAAACTGCCTATTGTTCTTCATTGCCAGGGCACACATGGCTTCTCAGGGAAGCTGCCTAGCATATTTCTATTGCTAGAATGCAGATTGCTATTGTCACCTAGCATCTTTGATTGCTAGGATGCAAGTGGATTTTCAGGGAAGCCATGCAGAGTTCTTCCATTGATAGAACGCAAGTGGAACCCTTCTAGTGTCTTCTGTGGCTAGGACTTGAGTTACTTCTCAAGTAAGCTGTCTAGTTTCCTTCATTGCTAGGACAGAAGTGGCTTTTGAGGAAAGCTGCCTAGCATCTTTACATTGCTAGGACACAGGTCACTATTCCCTCCTAGCATCCTTCACTGCTAGGATGCAAGTGGATTCTCAAGAAAGCCATGTAGCATCCTTTCATTGATAGAATGCAGATGGCTCCTCAAAGAACCTTCCTAGTGTCCTTCTGTTGCATTGTCTTTTTGAGTACATACTGTATGTCCTGTACACATGTAAATGTGAGCACTAACCTTTACATGTGTACAATGAAAAATAAGTTCCATACGCAGGACCTCAGATGTAGTTTTTCTGCAATGCTCCGCAGTGATCTTTATGCAGTTTTGAGCACGGACCCATAGAAAACAACACAACTGTGCTCAGATCTGTAAAAAAGAAACCTGTGCTAACAAAAACATGTTTTAGCGGCGGTGTGCATAAAGAATCTTACCTCTGGCATGTATAGGGGCCTCTTTCCCGCAGTCAGCCATACAAGCCTTAAAACACTTCACTCGTGTTTGTAAGCCATATACTATCATAGACTTAGGTAATAAGTGAAATAATGACCAGGATTCCTTATTGAGAAATAAAATAATACAGACATTACAAGAAACCATAGCTGTTTAGCTTTGTGTTAAGTTTTATTTCTTGTTCCCCTTTTTTATGTATTTTTTTTTTTAAATAAAAATTGAAAATGCAGTATACTTTTATACTGAGCAATCGATGTTAGTAGACGTACATTTCACAGTGTTTTACTATATTGTATTGACAATATGACTGGACACTTGTCTGGATATTTGTGAATTACTACAATAAAAAAGCATACAAATCTTAACATGTTAATGTCATTTTAAAGTTGTTTTCAATCTTTCTAATTCTGCAGCTTTCATTAAAATAATCCTTGATGTTCCTGCCATAAGGGTCCTTATGAAATGATTCCCTGTTATGGGGTGACAACAGTCTCCCAGTTGTGCTCCTGTGTTGACACCCTGTTACATGCTCTCCTGGCGGAAGCTACATGCAGCTGTGCCCACACATATTACACTGGCATGGTCCACCTTTGGCACCATCAGGAAGCTGGTCCTGAGCAATGATGAGCAGCTGATGCTGGAATGAGTGGAGGAGGAGGCTGGGTGAGATCAGCAGCACTGACATGGAGAAAAGGTGAAACAATGTTTTAATTAAAAAAAATGGCTTGGCCTCTGCTGTAAGTTGTGATAAAATTAGGATGCAATGGGGAGTTTCAGAGACCTTATAAATAACACTGGATGCCAGTCCTCATTAGCTACAACAAACCCGGATGTTACCTGTAAAAGTATTGGTGATATCAACACTGTGCTGTACATAGCCTGTGCATAGAGCAGAGCTGTGGGAGGAGCCCAAGAGGCTCCACCCACTACAGGCTGCCTACAGAAAACTACAAGAGGGGTGGAGACAAGACCAGTCACCCTGCACAAGGAGAGAGAGCAGCAGTGACTGGTCTTTGTTACAGGAAGTTCCTGCACAGAGGCAAAGCTTCAAACTGGATTACTACACAGATCTGGAAGAAATACATAAAGCACACTAAGAGGGTCCAGTGCTCATGCCTGAACACTGTCACATGGAAGAGGGAAGAAGATCTAGGTAAAGCAGCTGTAAATCGCAGAACTCGAATCTTTCGCTCCTCAAATGAAATGCGATAGTGAGGCTTGATGGGATGACCTCAGCAGCTCAACATGGTGGGGAATCCCCAAGATGAATGATCCGATTTGAGAAATCCAAGTGAAATGGAATAAAAGAGTGTTAAATATTCATATTATGATTCCACAATTATTTATTATCCCTGATACTTAAAGCAGAACTAAACCCATTGAATTAACAGTTTCAAAAACCAGTTACATTCCCAGCATGCTGGGGTGATAACTGTCCCATTTTCCTGTGTTCCCAACCAAACTGTCAAACCATCAAATGACTGGTGTCATAACTGATCACATGTGTAGCATCATGGTAGTTGCAGATCAAACAGAGGCCAAGCTGGCAGCTTCATTGGCAGAAAAATATAGGAGGGCTTAGTTCTGCTTTAACCCCTTGGCGCCGGCGCCTCCCGGCTCTTTAAGGGTTTCAGGGTCATGTTATCTCCTTCACCTGAACTGGCCACAGGATATATCTTCAATGCTATTTCGGAAGACAAAAAAAACCACCCATACTTTGTTGGGTAAACATCCAACAGTCTTCTGCACTGGTAGGAATTCCAAATCATTCGGACCTGATCTGGCCACTCCTCCTTCCATCATAGATAATAAGGTTTGGACCAGGATCAGAAACCTGCTGCCTATTATCTCACCTCCCATCGTCAGAAAAAAAGTAGGAATTCTAATTAGCTATTCAGTGTTTTCCGCAGCTTCTCACTTTCCAAATGCCTTTTTTCCCAGCACACCAAAGATCTTTATTGCATTTTCCTGAATCTATCATTAATAAATAGGAAACTATCACCACAAATCAAAAGCTGGCAACCTGGTGAAGAAACAGTCAGCTGACGGAAACAACATAATTGGGATCAGCCGGGGAAAGTGATATTAATAATAAACAAGAGGTGAGTATTATTAGTAACCAATTAACCAGCTGAGAAATGATTCCTGATATTTGAGGCTGTTTAATAGCTGAAACATTTGCATGGGTAACGACATCGTTTGCACAAGTGAGCTCCGGCTTCTTCTTCCTGTTGAAAGTCAGAGATGGAGATGTACTATTTATGAACAGTGAGTGTACCACTACATAATAAGGGCAGCAACATGGCTCAGTGGTTAGCACTTCCGCCTGGCAGCACAAAGGTCGTTGGTTTGAATCCCAACCACGGCACCACCTGCTTGGAGTTTACATGTGCTTGTGTGGGTTTCCTCCCACACTCCAAAGACATGCTGGTAGGTTAATTGGATCCTGTCTAAATTAGCACTAGTATGGATATGTACAGTATGACTGTGAGTTAGGGATTGTATGCTCCTTGAGGGTTAGAGAGTGATGTGACTGTACAGTATATATGTAAAGTGCTGTGTAAATTGACAGCACTATACAAGTACAGTGTAACCCCAACCAAATGAATTTCAAAGTTGTGGTTTGATACCCCAGTGTCCTTTCACTGGTCAAGCTGTGGTTGGCCATACACATTACAACATGATTATACAATGTTTGTACAATCAACTTCCTGATCTATCTAATCAGTTTATATCCAGTCAAGCAGGCCCTTGTACTACATGGTGTTTGGTAGACCTAAAGGAAATTGTACAATCAGGTTGCAATGTGTGTTGATTTTAACACAGATTTAACAAAAAAAAAAGGGTAACATACACCCACACACTGAGATTGTGAACAAGGCTGCTTTAAATTGAACTACAGGCAAATAGATAAATATACAGATTAAATACACTCACTGGCCACTTTATTAGGTACACCTGTTCAATTGCATGATAACACAAGTTGCTAATCAGCCAATCGCATGACAGCAACTCAGTGCATGTAGGCATCTAGATGTAGTGAGGACGACTTTTTGAAGTTCAAACTGAGCATCAGAATGCAAAAGAAAGGGGATTTAAGTGACTATGAACGTGGCATGGTTGTTGGTGCCAGACGGGCTGGTCTGAGTATTTCAAAAACTGCTGATCTGGGTTTTTTCACGCACAACCATCTCTAGGGTTTACAGAGAATGGTCCGAAAAAGAGAAAATATCCAGAGAGCGGCAGTTGTGTAGACTAAAATGCCTTGTTGATGACAGAGTTCAGAGGAGAATGAATAGACTGGTTCAAGAAAGGTTAGAAGGACCAAAATCTCTGAGAAATGTTTCCAACACCTTGCTGAATCTATGCCATGAAGAATTAAGGCAGTTCTGAATGCAAAAGGGGATCCAACCCGGTACTAGCCAGGTGTACCTTATAAATTGGCCGGTGAGTGTGTGCAGGGCTGCTGTTAGAAGCCACGGGGCCCCATACAGCAAACCTGACAGGGCCCCCCCCAACAAAAACCCCCACAGTTTACTATGCTTCAGTTATGAATGAACACAGTGAGTAATCGGTACCACTCACTCATTGTGTTCCTCATCCTGAAGGATCCTATTGTGTGCTTGCATTTACCAGTGGGAAGGAGAGGAGGCAACCAAGGAGCACTGCGGGGATGGGCACACACAGAGGGGCCTGGGCAACAATGTATGATGCACAGGGAGGTGATGGGTGCGGCAGGGGGGCGATAACTGGAATTGTTCCCCTGTATGGCTCTCTCTGCAGCAGCTGAATGCCAGCGGGAGGGAAAGGAGAAGAAGACAGTCTTCAGCTGCTGCATAGAGAACCATACAGGGGATTGGTTCCAGTAATTGCCCCCCCACAATGCTGATCACCCTCCCTACACACATCTGACTTACCCAGCTGCCTGGGCCCCCCCTGCTAGCCTGGAGTGTGTATATATATATATATATATATATATATATATATATATATATATATATATGGGATCATTGTCACCTACCAGAGGTTTTGTATTTTATCCATCCTGTTTTGAAATTGCCACAGGCCTGCCACACAGCACAGTACAGGAGTCCTGATTTTTCTCAGCTGCAGTTCATTAACACTTACAGGTTTTGTCTTTCTATTAATCTATGGCTGGATATTGAAAGATACAGCATTAGACTGATCAGCTCACCCCTCTGTCACTCTGCTTTCTCCTCCAATCAACGTGGCTCTTGTACGCACATGAGCACTGCAATTGATTGACTACTTGTGCTGCTTCTCCCTATCCCAGTCTGAGCTCTGTTGTTCAGGGGCTGCAGTAGGCTGATATCAAGCCAAGTTCAGGCATTTATACTGCTTGCATGTAAAAAAAACATATTTTCACATCAGATGTGGTTGGGCTGTGCTAGCAGCTATTTCCAGTGCAGCTCCAATGCAGAGACAAGGCAAAGTGCCTTGTTATCTATGGCTTTCAATGAAAAAGTTCTGCTTCTCTCCAGCACAGCAGGTTGTGACATGAACAACCGCATCACAACACTGCCACAGTGAATAAAACTTTATTGAAATGTAATTTGTGACATTTCAATAAAGCTCTGTGGAAAAAGAGTAAACAGTACACAGCGCTGAGATGGGCTCATTAGCACCGCGTCTCACAGTGCACACCAGCGGCCGTGTGTTCAGTGTGGCTCACTGGTGTGATCGGCCCTAAAGGATGTATTAATGAATGCAGAACTGAAGTAATTTGTGTTTTTATATCTGCCTGGAGTTGATTTAAATCTGAACTCTAGGAAGATATAAAAGACACAAAATAAAGCAGTTCTGTACCTATGAAGACATTATTAAATACATTTTTTTAAATGCAAGCAGTTTAAAGTGCAATTCCAGCTTACAAATAACTAGCCTAAAAACTGCCCCTCCCCCTCCCAACCCCTAAGCTTACTAACCTGTGTAATGCAGGCCACACATGGTTCGAATTCCGAACGATTTTCATACGAAGATTGGACCTAAGAATAATCGGCCGATTTATGCTCTTAGTGGGAAAATGGCATTGGCCGATTTTCGTGGTTCCTCCCCATTTCGTTTATCAGGCATGGTGGAAAATTTGTGAAAAACGACTGATTTTCGAAATCATTGGTGGCACCATTGGATTATAGAATGAACAACGTTTCGATTTTCGGATGAAAAATCATTCGGAATTTGAAACATGTATGGCCTGCATAAAAAAGATGTATAAAAGTACCTATTTTCTGCCCGTCCAGTCGTGTCATCTCTCAATTCTGCAGCTGCCGCTGGCTGATACAGGGCATAAGAATCACATGACTGGACCAGAGTAGGATGAAAATAGGTAAGTATATACATCTTTCTTACACAGGTTAGTAAGCATAGGTGTTGGGGCAGGGGAGGGGGGTTAAACCTGAATTCCACTTTAAGTATTACATTTTACCTGGTATCATCCTTCCTGTACAGCAGAGCTGAAGCATGGGAGGAGAAAGCAGCACCAAGAACCAATCAGTGATAGAATGATAAGCTGCTTTTCCTTTCACTGGCCAGTCACAGTATGGGGTGGGTTCAGGATGACCTGGGTTCAGAGGAAGTAGGTTGAATGATGCTGACCATCAGACTGAGGACATCTAGTGGCAGAAAAAAGTACTGCGGGGGGGGGATCTCGGGATTTAAAGTATATGTAAGCACTCAATTTGTAAAACAACCCACACAGTTTAAAATAGAAAAAAAATGGCTGTGCAGGAGGGTGGTCAGGACAAGTCTGATCATTGGAGGAGAGCATTACTAGAGAACTGACCACGCTGTGCTCTCATGTCTAGTGGGGTCAGTTTTTAATAGGAAAGCAGAGGAACTGGCAGGAACATCAGGGATTTCACCCAAAGGAAGCAATACAAAGAGAACGGGATACTTTTTCATATGAGTGCATAGTGCAGAATTATTTAAGGGGAATATTGCAGCAAAAGCTGATTTTATTTTTTTAACTTCATGTACACTGGACGTTTGAAAAACACCTCTGAACGATGGAAACTGGCTGCTGGAAACCGTATGTCAAAAAACGTCTGTTTATCCGCATTTGCATACCGCGTTTATGTGTGTTTGCATTTAGAAGCGTTTTTTAAAGATAACCTCAGGAGACCTTCTAAAATGCCCAGAATGCACTGAAAAACAGTAAATAATTAACTAGTTCAGACATTTTGAGAGAAATAAAGAGAGCAGAAGCAGAAAGAGCAGTATTTGTTGAGATCAGCTGTCTTTTTTTTTTTGTTTTGTGGTGTTTGGATGTGTTCCAGCTCATTTCTGTGCAGAAATTATTGCAGCAGTGTCTAACATATTTTCTTTCATGCGAAACCTCAAATTATGGTGTACCAGGTCCATTTGAATACCAGGAAAACGCTTTGCATGCATTTTTCATGATGAAAAAAGGCTCTGGACAGCATCTGGAAATTAAAGACTTAAAAAAATTTGGCAAATGCTTATAAATGTGGTTAGCCGCATTTACAAGCGTTTTGCATTTGAAATGCTGACAAAATCTCCCGAACGCAAGTTTGGTGCGTTCAAAAAAACGACTGTAAACTCAGCAGCCTGTAAATGACGATGTGTACATGGACACAGGAAAACATTAGGGTGAGTTCAGGGGCTGATGAAAAAAACGCTGAACAGCTGCTGAACGTCAGTTTATCAGCTGCAGTGTACATGGAGCCTAATGGGCCATTCATTTAAATGCTGGTATTGTTGTTCTGCTTTAAGGTCTCTTTATCAAAGCTCAATCAAGCAAAAAAAAACAAAACAGGGAAAACAATCATCTCTATGTCCTACCTTGTAGCTACTTCAATGTGATAACGTTTATACAGCTGACAATATTCCTTGTTGACATTGTTTTATCGGAGACTAGAATGTACAACCATTTTAGGAGAAACCTTGCTGATTCAGCCTGTGATGAGAGCTATGCCACTGCTTAATTAATGATGTTATTTATGTATTTTATTTGGCAAATTCAAGCATTAAGATTTATGGAACAGCTGCGTCTGCTCCAAAATGAGAGAATTGATTGCCCCTATAACAATTGTAATTGGTACAGTAATGGATAGAACATATGGACGGTTACAACCTTCGAGATTCAGAAGTGTGTAGGAATAATTGTACACTAATTCCGGGATTTTCTTGCAGTTTCTGTACTGTACACAGCAAACATCACAAAGCTTATGACATAAGGCAGGTAAACTGTATCCAGTGCTGATGAACAATGGAACCTGTAACTATTGGAATACCTTTTCTACTTTTATTAGTTAAAGTGGTTGTATTGTGACTTCATTTGGATGTAGACTAGGTAACAGTCACCTGTTGAGCCTCCCTGATAGAAAGAACCGAAATCCAATGAATGAAAGGGGTGGGCCAGGGACAGTAAGGCCTCATTCACACAGGGCATTTTGCAGCCACTTTATGGGCCTCAGGAATTTCTTTTTACTGCTTCCAAGTGGCCCTCCATGTTATCCTATGTGTCCATGCACACATAGGCTTTTAGAAGCTGTTAGTAGCAGTAGCGATTACCAGCAGGAAAAAAAATCCAGGGCCAGTGCGTCCAGGAGCAGCAGCTTAATTTCAGAAAAAATGGTTAATGCGTGTAAACATACCTAAACGTTTTTAAACACACATTAACGCTAGATGCGTTTAGCGCTTGAGCTTATTTCAGTGGCCAGAATAAATTATTATTCTGGCCTATTAAATGAATTAACCGCTTTCCCGCAGCCCTATAGCAGGTACCACAGACAGATGTATCCAGAGGTTTTAAAACACACAGTAGCACTCTTCAGAGACAGGAATTCTTAGTTTGCATTAAAGGGCTTTTGAAACAGTTCAACACTTTCCAGAAAATAGGATTTATTACTAAAAAGGTCAAAATGGTGCAATAAAAATATTTACAGAAAAGATGTAACCAATATATATGTATAAATAGAGAGAGCAGTAACACAACAGAGAGATAACAGAAAGAAGTTTAAGAAGGTAGGATACCTGCAGAAGTCCTTGTGTCAGGGATGCAGGTGTGACCAGAAGTGTGTGGACTGAGACAGAGAAACGTAGGCTTCAGATATGGTATAAATAAGACAATTTATTAAGACTAACAATACAAATATAAACGCAGTGCACCAAACCCCAAGCTAACACAAATACAACAAGGTGAAACAAACCCAAACCTAAACTGATATAGATACACAGGTACATACACATATAGAGCACAACGTAGTCAGGCAGGCCGGGTCGATAACTATCGGGCAGGTAGGTACAGGAGGAGCAGGCGGAGAGTAGTCAGGTCACGAGCCGGGTACAGCAACTAATGGACAGGTAGGTACAGGGGGTCAGGCAGAGAATGGTCAGGGTCACAAGCCAGGGATCAAACAGGAGAAGTCAGCAGAGGTCAGGATCAGGCAGGGTCGGCAACAAGTCAGGCAGAAACAGGAACAGGAATGCAGGTTACAACATACAGGGGCCCATGGAAAAACACACACCAAGGCACAGACTACAGGTCTGGCCATCCCTTAAATACACCACCTGCAATCAGCCCCAGGTGATGGCTAATTGCCGAAGTGAACCTCTGGTTGTTGAGAGCACCCGCTGGCAGCCCTGGTACTGCAGCCCACAAGGCAGGTGAGTCCCACCACTATTGGCAAGTCCATTCCTGACACCTTGGTTTAAGCAGAGTTCAAGTGTCCTGAACAAAAGGGGGGCCTTTTTTCCCAAAGATGGTTCCTGATGTTAAAAGGGAGAATCTCTTCATCTCTCTCTGCAGGCATGACAGCCTATTTTCTAGGAACCCAGCAGGGTGTCTCCTTAAAGCAGAGAACCAATCGCCTCATTTGGGGAGGGTGTTTAGGCGGGGACTCAGGCTATGACCAAATCCCTCACGCGTTTATACCATGGTCAATAACATTCTATAAGTACATGTAGCATCCTAGTCACTGGCAGATTAATATGCAAAATGATATCCTGAACGTCCAGACATCAAATATGACATATCTTACTGTTCCAGATAAAGACATATTGCTTTCTACTCTCGTGTAGGTGCCACATAGGGGGGTAAGGTGTCAGGTGACTCATATTAAGCTGACCTATCTGAATATATGCTTTGTTTTATTGTACCTTGTTCCTGTTGGGATTTATGAATTTGTACGAAAAAGTGGTTTCAAGTGGGATGTATGTTTTACTGCCATTCTGGAATGGTTTTCATGTCCAGTGACTGACTGATTTATAGCTTTACGACCAGGCCAAGGTAAGAGTGTGACAGACATCATGAAACCAATGAGAGTGCAAAATCACTTGATCCCCTGAAGAACGATCCTGAGTTTGATAAACATAATGACTTCCTTAGAAAAGAGATAGAAAAAATACAAAAAAATCTGAAATTTACAAAACAACAAAAATTTAGAAGAGATCTAGAGGACTGGGAGAAAGGCGAGATATTTGATCTAACAAATAGCAGAGGAAGGAGTCGATCAAAACGCAAAAAACATTTCTCTAGGAACAATAGACGATATTTGTCAATGAGCGAAGATGATGATGAAAGTAATAAGAGATCTGTCAGTTTTTTAGAGGAAAAACGGCTGGCGAGAATCAGGGGATACTAAAACAGACAAACAAACAAATAAATGGGACAAAGGAAGAAAGAAGTATCATAGCTGTCCTAAAACCACCCAATCAAAATCGAACCAGAAGCCACAAGAGGTAAAGACTAACCTAGAGGAGGGAATCAATGATCTTAAGGTAATAAATCTTTCCAATTTTGCGTTGAAAAAAAGACATTATGATTTACTACGGAAAGGCTTGACCTTTTCTCCTACGGATAAAATGGACCTATTTGAGGTCTATAAAGATCTAAATCTTTTCCTGAGAAAGATCCTTTTAAGAATTCCATATCTACCTAGAGAAGAACTAAATCCCTGTGACCTTAACTCAGAGATGGAACAACAGGCACTAAGTGATCTTATTAGTCTTCTTGAGGAGACTCCCATAAGTGGTGAGACTGGGGAGGTGGATGTCTCAAATAAGTGGAAAAGACACACTAGACTTAAAACTCCATCTAAAAGAATGCCTAATATTAGGGAAAATAAATGGCTAAGTACTTTTCTAGATCTAGTACATGATGATCTTGGAAAGATAGACTGGACAATGAGGAACACCGATAATCTTACTAGGGGTGAAAGAACAGCCCTTAGGGAAGTTAAGAATGCTAAAAACATTGTGATTAAAAAAAGTGACAAAGGGGGAAATGTAGTATTACTAGAGAGTGTGGAATATGAAAAGGAGGTACTTAGACAGCTGAAGAGCCCGGATACATATCGTAAACTACAGAATAATCCTTTCCCCAAACTTGTGGTTGCCCTAAATAAAAAAGTGGAACTGGCACGTGAAGCAAACTTACTAACTAAACAGGAATGTGACATGTTGACAGTTGATGCTTATAACATCCCCACCTTTTATGTAATTCCAAAAATACATAAAAATCCTACTCAACCACCGGGACGCCCTATAGTATCGGCTATCGGAGGTCCGTTGGAACCAATAGGTAAATTTGTAGATGATTTAATTAAGGATCTGGTCTTGGAACTCAGATCCTATGTGAGGGATACGGGAGATGTACTGAAAAAGATTCTAAATGTAAAAGTACCTAAGGATGCACTTCTGGTGGGCATTGATGTGGCATCATTATATACCTCTATTCCACACATCTGGGGACGGAGAGCTGTGGCCCACTTTTTGGAGACATATTTCCCTGAAATGGAGGCTCAAAATGAATTTATATCGGACTTGTTGGAATTTATGCTGACCCATAACTGTTTTCAGTTTCTGGGTTCCTTCTATCAGCAAATATGTGGCACCTCCATGGGAGCACCCTGGGCCCTGGCATTTGCATGCTTACATCTAGGGCTGTGGGAAGAGGAGTTGGTATATCCCTCCACTCCCTATAAGCAACATGCAATAAAATGGTTGCGATACATTGATGATGTCCTGATGGTTTGGGATGGAGGTATAGATGACCTAAAAAAATTTATGGAATTCCTAAATGAGAACGATAGGAATATCAAACTCACTTACACAGCAGATAGAGAGGTAATAACATTTTTGGATCTATCAATCTCTATCTACGGAAATAAATTAGTCACTAAAACGTTTAGAAAGGAAACAGCGGCCAATACACTTTTACATGCTAATAGCTATCATCCAAAGAGTTTAAAACAGAGAATACCCATTGGTCAGTTTCAGAGAATAAAAAGGAACTGTACAGAAGAAGCTGAATATAGAAATGAATCTATTCAGCTCTACAAGAGGTTTAGAGAAAGAGGTTACTCACATAGAACCCTAAGAAGAGCAAAAAGAAGAGCCCTCGGTAGAACAAGAGAGGAGCTTATAAATAAATCAAAATCAAAGGCAGGGGCGAATTCGGTAAATCAACCGGTAAGATTCATAACTAAATTTGGACAACAATGGGGTGAAGTCAAGAAGGCCCTGGACTCTCATTGGTACTTACTAACTCAAAATCCACAGATAGCAAGAGTGGTAGGGGAGAGCCCCCAAATGGTAGCAAAAAGAGCTCGGAACTTAAATGATATACTAGTACAATCAGAGTTTCAGAGGGCACCACAAAGAAATTGGTTAACTAGGAGGACCGGCCTATGTGGTATGTTCCCATGTGGCCACTGCCAAATTTGTCCATTTGTACATAAGTCTAATCAGTTCTTTAACAATGATAAATCTAAGGCATTCCAGATACGGAGCTTTATTAATTGCTCCAGCAGCAGAATAATATACATGATAGAATGTCCATGCAAGAAGATGTATATAGGAAAAACGAAAAGGAACCTCAGGACTAGGATCGGTGAACATCTGAGAGATATCAGAAACGAAAATAGGAATGTAAGAAAGGGAGAGAAAGAGAACCCACTGGCATAACACTTTAAAGAAGTACACGGGGGTAAAACAGAAGGTTTGAAAGTGAAAGGGATTTTCCTGCTGAATATTTCAGCTCGTCGGGGGGACTTTGATAAAGTCCTCCTACAAAAAAAAAAAAAAAAAAAAAAAAGTTCTGGATCTATACCCTGGGTGCACTTGTCCCATATGGACTAAACACAGAACTCAATTTTGGGGTTTTTTTTAATTTAATTTTTTGGAACCTTTAACATATCTTGAGTTATAACCTGTATTGGGGAACTATATATGGGAATGAAATATGGATCTATCTGGACAAAGTATGAATCTAACTATGTGATTCTTCCTATTCCCATTATATATTAAACTCCTATAATAACTAGATTAATATTAAAATTAGGAAGTTGAACCCTGTCTTGATGTCTCCCTATTTGCATGATAATTACTATAATAATAATTCCTCTCCATTATCCTCTTTAAAGATGATCTGATTTACAGTAATATGGTCTCTCCTTTTTATTGCCAGCAGTCAATTTAAATTTAATATTTGTGTTTTAATTCACTTTGGATATTTCAAATGTAGTGATACTCTTTCAACACAAGATGGCGAGGTGGAGACTCTTTGGTATGCAATTAGTGCACCATATAAGGCAAAGGACTGAAGTCCCCTCCCAGTTCTGACGAAGTCTGCGGTGATTGGCGGACGAAACGCGTCAACGTATTGACGTCACTACGCTCGGCGTCTTCATAGGGTGCGGCGCCCATGAGGTGGGAAGGAACGGCGGTGTCACAGCTCCTTGCTAGGAAGGCACGAGGTCCTCTAAAAAACTACCATAAGGCTACTATTACAGCGGTTCGCAAACGGCAATCCCCTAGGGGAATATATCTTCCACCGGTGGCAAGTTATTTAAGCTTACAGCTGTCTAGATTTATAGAGCATATATGGAGTTAAGAAGGCATCTCATATGGGCCTAATTTACCCTGTATACACGGGGAATGTTTTGAAATCCTCTTCAGAGGATAACATATATATACATATATATACGCTATCCTATTTAGGCATTATATGCTGTGACATAGCCATATCCTAATGAAACCGCTTCAATTTTCTCAGATTGAGTAATTTTTGGAAACCCTTTATTGGGTATATAGACTCAGGTTCTCACGGCCTGCTACATACATATTATATGTGTTTGGAATCTACGTACTGTGACTACCTGGCTTCCCACCCCCATATGCACCTCTGAACAAGCATCAAGGACCTGATCTTATTTCAAGTCGACGGGAGTCTTTTTGATCTTCATTGATGGTAATATACCCATATTGTGTTCCTTGTTTTCAGGGTTTACTTGATGCCTGTGATCTATACATTTATATTTATTTTTATATATATCCCCAGAATCATTTGGTACTGTGGACTTTGTTTCACTTGGGGTGGCTACCCAGGAAGTCCCTATATTTGAGAAGCGGGTATGACAGTCTTACAACTGAGAAGGTAATTGAAGTGTCCACTTATTGCTGTAGAGGGAGGCTTGGTGAGGCCTGGATGCGATTTAGCTCCTATATTCTCATACATACATTGTGTATGTTTTGTGTTCCAGCTTTCACATACCAGGAGGTTCCTGACGTATATTGGGAATATATCTGCTGTATACATGGCTCACTCTAATATAAGCTGGAAATTCATGGGAATCTAGGAGAATTACCTCACCATTACCCTATATTGCCATATATGGTGCTCTACTTGCTAAAATGACCCTATAATGAAGACGCCTAGTGCTTTTTAACATGATTTTATTTGTTTGACATGTTCACCGTGCTCATGTTTAACCTCCTTATGATCTATGTGATCAAATAAAGTATTGTCTGAATTTTTTGAATTCATATTACTCCGCGTGGATCATTTAGTAACCTTCTGTTTTCAGGTAGGGGTGCTCTTGTCACACTACCATATTGTTTAGTATTTTCTAGGAACCCAGCAGGGTGTCTCCTTAAAGCAGAGAACCAATCGCCTCATTTGGGGAGGGTGTTTAGGCGGGGACTCAGGCTATGACCAAATCCCTCACGCGTTTATACCATGGTCAATAACATTCTATAAGTACATGTAGCATCCTAGTCACTGGCAGATTAATATGCAAAATGATATCCTGAACGTCCAGACATCAAATATGACATATCTTACTGTTCCAGATAAAGACATATTGCTTTCTACTCTCGTGTAGGTGCCACATAGGGGGGTAAGGTGTCAGGTGACTCATATTAAACTGACCTATCTGAATATATGCTTTGTTTTATTGTACCTTGTTCCTGTTGGGATTTATGAATTTGTACGAAAAAGTGGTTTCAAGTGGGATGTATGTTTTACTGCCATTCTGGAATGGTTTTCATGTCCAGTGACTGACTGATTTATAGCTTTACGACCAGGCCAAGGTAAGAGTCTGACAGACATCATGAAACCAGCTAATTGGGTTTACAACCATGAAGCGTATCCAGCTGTGCCCTGTGCACTCCTGAACTCAGCACACACACAGACCACATTCCTTGCAAGGGGAGGGGGCTGGAGGGAGAGAGAATGATATTTGCAGAGTATGATACAAGATGGTGGATCTTTAACAAAATGGTTGTCCACGTCCAATCGCCAGATCAAGTGTTTATTTTTTCTGCTAAAATGCTGCTGCCAAGAGGAGGGACGTTTTTATAACATCCTGCGTGCATGAGGCCTAAGGCTCCATGCACACTAGTGTTTTTTTCTGTTCCTAGTGTTCTCCTATGTGTCCATGCCAGGGGTGGACTGACAACTCATGGGGCCCCCGGGCAATAGGGGATCATGGGGCCCCTGTGTCCTTGCCCAAACTCAAAAAAGCCTATGAAAAAGGTACCATGGGCATCTCATGGGGCCCCCTACTGACCCCGGGCCCTCGGGCAGTGCCCGAGTTTCCAAATGGTCAGTCCGCCCCTGGTCCATGCACACTACTATTAGCATTTTATGAGCTTCAGAGTCTAGGAGCAGAAAAAAAATGTTTTTGTAGAGTTTTTTGGAGCATTTTTTCAGCAGAAAAAAAAGCTAAATGCTCTTAACAGCTTTTTTTTCTAGCTTTCTTTCCCTCTACATGTACTGCAAAAAAAGCTAATAAACACTAACACTTTTAAACGCTTCTGAGCGCTACTAAAATGTTACCAAAAATGGTATTACCTGCGGTTTTTATCCACTATTTTTCCCAGCATTTTTTTAGCTTAAAAAAACACACTAGTGTGCATGAGAACTGAAACTGGAGAGGAAACGGCTAGACGTCCTCCATCCAGCCAACGAGGGCTCTATCTGACTTCTGCAGCTTCAAATGCACATTGTGAGAAGCTCACAGTGTGCAGTGAAATCAGAGTAACAATTTCAGAATAAAGTGAAGGCTATAGTTCAGTTTTAAAGCAAGCCACATTCCTCTGGAAGATAGATTGGCAGTACAAATGTGTAATCTAGTTTTAGGTGGAGGACAATTAAATTCTGAAGTCAAGAAGATACATAACGAAGGAGCTCCACCACTCTGAAGTTTCCTTGCCAACCATCTCTCTTTTGCCTCTTCTGCTTTGTAACTGAATCCGAATTTCCCTGATTGAAGTCAATGACATAATTCTGACAGTGAATGTGAGAAGAGAGGAGATCAAAGATCAGCAGGAAAAACTCAGCATGCCTGATCTTCATAGGTGCTGCGGACGGAAGAATATTTCTGCATGTGCGTGCCGCTAATTATCCTCTACACTCCGCTAATATACGAGTTCTGAAGGAAGTTTCAGCTTAGCTTGGTGATCCACTATACAGGACAATCTTATAGAAAAACTGGGATGACATCTCCTAGATGGTAACTCAATCAGCACAATTTCATAGACTTTTTATATAGCACAGAAGCCAACACTTTTTTAGTTTTGCACAGGGTAAAGAAGGATTGAAAGTCCTGCCAGGTTTGTTTGTGATTGAGGAAATTTCCCTTTAATTCTTGTCCTAAATACAACAGGAAATTAGAAGAAATCCCCCAAGAAACATCCCTCTACATCTAGGTTTACACCTAAGCGTTTTCCACTGTGCTTTGCAGAAACGGTGGCTAAATGGTTAGCACTTCCACCTGGCAGCACTAGGGTTGTTGGTTTGAATCCCAGCCACGGTACCACCTGCCTGGAGTTTGCATGTTCTCCCTGTGTGGGTTTCCTCTGGGTACTCTGGTTTCCTCCCACACTCCAAAAACATGCTGGTAGGTTAATTGGATCCTGTCTAAAATGGCCCTAGTATATGAATGTAAGTTAGGAACCTTAGATTGTAAACCCCTTGAGGGTTAGAGACTGATGTGAATGTATAATATATATGTATGTAAAGTGTTGAGTAAAATGACAGAGCTGTATAAGTACCTGAAATAAATAAATTTCCTATGGGACAGGTTCACAGCTCCACACTTTCACCCAGGGCATTTTTTGGAGAGGATCAGGGACATTTTTAACCACTTCCCGTCCGGCCCATGTATGTAAACGGCCGGACGGGAGCATTGCAGGAGCTGGTGGCCATTTATAAGCGTCCTCCCCGCCTGTGCGCGCTCCCTGGGAGCACACGGCACCGCAATCCGGTGCCCGCTGTGTTCTGGAGGACACAGCAGAACACCGATTGCTATACGGGACACCGATCGCTATATGGGACTTCTGTGTGAGGTCCCAATCATGTGATCACTGATTGGCCAATCAGTGATCACATGAATAGTAGTAAACAAGATGTCACTTCTGACATCATTGCTTACTACGTGTGAAATCTGTGAATGATCACAGAGCTCACATGGTACAAGGCTATTCACAACAGCCTTGTACCATGTGACAAGCTGTGACCAATCACAGCTCTCACAGTATTTCTCAATGGCAGCAAGAATGCAGCCAGAGAGAAGGAGAAATGATTGCTTTTACAGCCTTTAAGGGTGTAAAAGCAATCAGTGTAAAAAAATATATATATATCTTCATCACTCCCCACAAGTAGTACAGTGTCATTATGGTGACGCTGTACTGCTAGGTTTATAGTATGTAAAAAAAAACATTAATAATAATGTAAAAAAATTAAATAAAAATGTCAAAACATTTTTTGAAAAATTATAATTTTTGGTTATAAACTAATTTGGGTTATTTTATTTTTTACTAAAAAGATAGATGAATACATTTTGGCAAGATTTATGAAGAAAGATTATTTATTTGCAAAATTTTATAAGAAGAACACTTTTTTTTCAAAATGTTTGGACTTTTTCATTTATATAGCAAAAAAATAAAAATCCCAGTGGTGAATAAATACCACCAAAATAAAGTTTATCTGTCTCAAAAAAATGGTAAAAAATTCATATGGGTACAGTGTTGCATGACCACGCAATTGTCATTCAAAGTGTGATAGCGCTTAAAGCTGAAAATTGGCCTGGACAGGAAGGGGGTGAAAGTGTCCAGGACTTGAAGTGGCTAAATGCAAAACTTTGCATTTTTGATTCTATAGACTTCAATGGAGACGCTGCAGAAAAGCATGTAGTGCATTTTTAATGTGATTTTGATGCGTTTTGCATTTTAATCTCCAGCAACAAGTAAAAAAACTAAAAAAAAACAAAAAAGCATCAAAAACGCATGTGCAAAAATGCAAAATGCGCTGCAGTAATGGATCAAATGCAAACTGCATGTGCGTGAACCTTGCCTAAGAGGCGGTTCACAACAGAGCATGGAAACTTTAGTTCCATGTGCGTTTCCTGCACAGTGTTTAAAACACACTTCTTTTGCAATCTACTGTGGGCGCCAATACATTGATAACAGCACCCCAAATGCACACCATAAGCGTAGTGCGCTTACTGGCACCAGATCACATTACTGCAATACCATGCGATTTGGTGTGGCACGTTTTCCAGTAGTGCATGCTCTACTTTTTGTGCGATCTGGTGTGAGCTCAGCCCATTTAAATTATTGTGTTGAAAATCGCACTCCAGAGGAATGGCACAGATTCTGGTGTGAACTGGCCCTTAGGCAGTTGTCCACCAACCAGGTGTCCCCATTAGAAGATTTCCTCTTACATTTCCCCAATGGTGACACAGACAGCAATAAAAATATCACAGGAGATGTAACTTTGTCTAGAGATGCATTTTAACATACTACTGTACTGTATATATAATAACACAGCTTCAAAAATCAGTTTGAATATTTTAATATCTGCTGCTTCCATAAAAGCAGAATTAAGAGGTTTTCAATAAAAGAGGTAAGCAAAAAATCTGACTTTACCCTACAGGTAAGATTCTAAAAAGTGTTATGCTGGGTTCACATAGGAATGGACAGCTGCCTGAGCCATTTATCTCTCTGGCAGCTGTCTGTTCCTGGCTGCAGTAGGGAACAGTGTGGTGTGTGATTCAGCGCATCACACGGCTCCTTTTTTTTAAACAAACTTTATTTAAAGTATACAAAACGTACACTTTATTCATGGCACTGTACAGCAGCACAGCACGCGCGGTACAGTGCCAATGCGATTCTGTACAGTTTGTTGTGATTAAATGCAGCATGTCTGAATTTTATCGCAGCAAGCTCTGGGCTGCATTGCAGTGTGAATGGGATGCACAGGAAACAGTTGAGGTGCCAGCTGTTTTACAACTCCATTCAGGGCACTATGTGTGAAATAGCCCTTACCTGTCTTTGACAGGGCTTGAACTTGACCCTTTAGTAAATACTCGCATTGGCTAAAGCCAATGTATTTGATGCATGTGCAGTACTTTCTGCATGCATGGAACACTCAGCGTGACATGAATGCAGAGTGCAATGCTGCTATGGTGACTTCAGTGCGCATATGTGAGAGTGACATCATTGCAGTAAGGCCATTCTAACTGCCAGAACATGGAAGGAAGATGGATGGGCCTGCAACAGTGATGGCACATTGCTGGAGGTCTCCACTTGTAAGGGAAGCCTGTCCTAATGAACTAAAATGTGGTGCACACTAAGGCCAGCCATACACTATACAATTTTCTGTTCAATTTCTCCCCAATTTCCTTTAGATTTACCTTCAACTATGTAGTGCAAGGTGTCACAAATGTGCGCCTCAGAGATGGACGCGGTTCAACCATTTTGTTAGGCATCTCCATTTTCTCCCCTCATCTTTCTACCCCTCCCTCTCACTGATCTGGCCAGTGTGTGTATGTGTACTGTTTATGGGTCACTGGCCAGGCAAGGCATTTCTAGCTGGTGCCGAGCTGTCTGTGAAAGCTGTATCCTTTCTCACCTAGGAAGAGATAGGACCAGTTTTCCCAAGAGAGCTGGAGTCTCACTGGCCAAAGTACCTGTGTAATTTCACACCTCGTAACAAGATAACAAGCCTTCCCAGGAGTTGAAGGGACTCTGAGCTAATAAACCTAGCTCAGCTTAGGTGACAGAATTAGATGAACACTTCTCAAATCAATCTCTCCCCTATGTCTCATATCTTGGAATATAAGAGACTTACATAAAAACCGGACACCTCGTCAGATGGCCAATGAGCAGGCAAACAGTTTGACGGGTCACTCGCTTATCTCGGACCATCAGGGGAGCCGAAACATAGAAATCGTGAACCGTGCAATATATAATTTCATAATTCATATCTAAATAATCCTCAGACTTGTCTGCATAATAATATACCCACGGGAGGACTGACGCTTGTGCAGATTGAAAGTTATAGACCAGAATATGAATTATGAAAGATGTTGGTTCCAGTTTAGGGTTCCACCTGACGATCCCTCCCTAAACAGGGGATTGGTCTTTCACTTCAGAACCACCCCCTGCTGGGAAACTTTAAAACAGGCTGCCAAGTCTAAGGAAGCTTAAGTTATAAACATTCTCCCATTTTTCCATCGTAACACAGAGAGATCAAAGCACCCATCTACTCTAAAACTTGGATCTACTAACCCAAGGCTTAATGGCAAGTTACTTAACCCTTTAACTTCTCCCTGTTATCTCTTTGCTGTGCTGTGCTGTTTTCTATGTATATATATATATATATCTTAGTTACATCTTCTCTGTAAATATTTTTACTGCACCTATTTGACCCTTTTAGTAATAAATCTTTCTTCTGAAAGTGTTGAACTGTTTCTATAGCTCTTAATTGCAATTTACGAATCCCTGCCTTTAAAGCAGTGTTTCTCAACTCCAGTCCTCATGGACCCCCAACAGGTCATGTTTTCAGGATTTCCCTCAGATGAAACAGCTGTGGTAAGTACTAAGGCAGTGAAACTGATCAAATCACCTGTGCAAAATAGTGGAAATCCTGAAAACATGACCTGTTGGGGGTCCATGAGGACTGGAATTGAGAAACACTGCTTTAAAGAGACGCTACTGTTGGTTTAACTCTCTGTATAACCGGCCTGTGTCAATGTATCAAGGTCCTACCTTTCCTCAGGGCTTGTGCTGCTCCATGTGCTGGCATCCATCTTAGGTCTGCAAAGCATTGTGGGATCCTTTATGCTTCCAGCCCTCTGTGGCTCCTCCCAGGAGGTGGCGGCTTATCACATTTAAGTCTGCTGTTTGCAGCTGTCCATTGCATTTGTGTCCTGTCTGTTGCACAGCAGCAAGCTTCTGTTCAGTTAACTCTTTGCTCTCCTGGATACCAACTTGACTTTGGCTAAGACTCCTCCTGGCTTCTGACGCCGGCTCTGGCAACCATTCTTCCTGGCTTCTGACCCTAGCTCTGGCAACCATTCTTCCTGGCTTCTGACCCCGGCTTTGGCTACAATTCCCGCTGGTTCTCGACTTGATTATCCTGAAAGACAACCTCGGCAGGAGAACTGTCCTACCAAGTCATCCGCTGTTGCTGTTGGACTTGCATAGACTCTTGCCTTGTTTCTGTGTAAATAAACCTACCTTTAATTGCACCTCCTTGTGTGTCTGGCTCCTCGCTCCCTGACACAATGACCAGGTTATGCAGACGATTATTTCAATTATTATAGTGTTATAGCGATATTGCGAGTTTCCTCTCTGAACAAAAAGGAGGCGGTGGCAGTGTGAAGGGGTTAATTGCGTAATTAACCTGACCCAGTAACAATCGATTCAGGCTGCTGGCACATCGATCGGTACCCATTAGCTGGAAAATCGTTGTGCAGGGGGCAGCTGGGTGTGGCATTGTTACGCACGTCACATCACGGTTTTAGGTCGGCTAGCCCTTCGGTCACGAGTTTTGGTGAGAAGGTCTGGGATCTGACGCCGCGATCGTGACACAAGGGCCTACCTAATTGGATACAAAATTATCAAGAATATTGTATAGTTTATGGCCAGGCTAAGGCTGGCCATACATTATACAATTTTCTTGAGATTTTTTATTTAGATTTACCAAAAACCATATAATAGGAGGTCAAAACTAACAACACTTCCAATTGTATCCAATTAGGCAGGCTCTTGCACTACATAGTTGAAGGTAAATCTAAAGGAAATTGGGCAGAAAATTGTATAGTGTATGGCCAGCCTAACACATCAGGGTAATAATCTGCAGGCAGACACGTTATTTTTTCTTACGTTTACTATCGCTTAAAGGCAAAACTTTTTTTCCTTTTCATTTGGATAGAGTAAGTGAGGGCCATAACCCCTATCTATATCCTATTGGCCATAACAGGAAATAAGAGAAAATCCTTCCATAGGGAGAGCATTGCTGGCTGTTCCTTGTCTTCCCAATGGAAGATTTCCTCCCTATTCCTGTTCTGGTGACAACCCAAAATGTGGGATTTTCTACTACTTTCACTCTCATTGATAATAGTACACAGGACTAATGGTGAGGATGATTCTCCCTAATGAGAACACAGACGGCCATAAAAACCTAACAGGCATTCTAATCCCTCTCCACTTTATCAAAAACTAAAAAAAAATGAATAGTCCATTAAAATATACAGTGCTCAGCATAAATGAGTACACCCCAACAGATTTGTCAGAATACCTTCACTTTCCTTTCAGAATCAACATTTTCTGTGGACACTATAGTACAAAATACTCCCACAAATGCGGACCATTGATTGCAAACAAGATCTGTTAATTTGCACACACAAAAAAATAATTTTTCCTAACAAATTTATTCAAAACCACATTGCAAAAATGAATACACTCCAATGAAAGTCTTAGGAGCAAAGCTAAATTTTAGACAACAAAATCCTAATTAACAAGAATTAAACTACAGGTGAGTCTAATTATTCATATGTGTATTCTGGAGTGATGAGACCAAGATAAATGTTTTTGGAACTAATGGCTTCAAACCTGTATGGCATTGCAAAAGTGAGGAGTACAAAGAAAAATGCACGGTGCCTACAGTGAAACATGGTGGTGGCAATGTCCTTCTGTGGGGCTGCATGAGTGCTGCTGGTGTCAGGGAGCTGCATTTCATTGATGGTATCATGAATTCACAGATGTGCTGATCTATATTGAAAGAGAAGATTCTACCATTACTCCGTGCCATTGGTTGTCGTGCACTTTTTGACCATGAAAGCGATCCAAAACACACATCTAAGGCCACTGTTGCATTTCTGAAGAAGAACAGGGTGACAGTGATTCAGTGGCCAAGTATGTCTCCTGATCTGAACCCATCAAACACCTATGGGGAATTCTGAAGAGACAAGTTGAGCATCACTCTCTATCCAGCATCCAGGCTCTAAAAGAGGTCATTCTTGAAGAATGGAAAAAGATCGATGTTGCAATATGTCGCCGACTTGTTCATTCCATGCCTAGAAGACTTGGCGCTGTCCTTACAAATCATGGAGGTCATACAAAATACTACATGTAGTTGTTTTTGTTGTGGGGTGTATTCATTTTTTGCATCAACTAACTTGAGTAAAATCGAAGATTTTGTAATCCAAGTTATATTATTAACCTTTCTTTCATGTAATGAGCTAAACAAATGTTCTATAAGACTCCGTTTCATCAAAATGTTGGAAATTGGTATTGTGTTCATTGAGATTTTGATTAAAATCTTTTCAAAAGGGGTGTACTCATTTATGCTAAGCACTATAAAGTAACACAAGCAGCTTGTGCTACAATATTCACCCTCAAACCAGAGATTTCCCCTGTAGTACTTTTTTTCTGTCATTACATGTCCTCAGCTGGATTATTATTATTACTATACAGGATTTATATAGCGCCAACAGTTTGCTCAGCGCTTTATAATATAACGGGAGGCAATACAGCAACAATACAGTTCAATACAAGAGGGATAGGAGGGCCCTGCTCCTTGGAGCTTACAATCTAGGAGGGAGGGGCTAGTGGTACAAAAGGTAGTAACTGTGGGGGGATGGACTGGTAGGAGGAGTAGAAGATTCCATTATTAGTTGACGGCAGGATAGGCTTCCCTGAAGAGAGAGGTTTTCAGAGATCGCCTAAAAGTGAGCAGAGTAGGCGATAGTCTGATAAATTGGGGTAGAGAATTCCAGAGGATAGGAGAAGCTCTGGAGAAGTCCTGGAGACGAGCATGGGAGGAGGAGACAAGGGAGCTAGAGAGCAGGAGGTCGTGCGAGGAGCGGAGAGTACGATTTGGGTAATATTTGGAGACAATATCGGTGATGTAATTTGGGGCTGCTTGTCCAGCATCATTCAACCCACTTCTCCTGAGGCCTAGGTCATCTTGGACCCGACCCAGCCTGTGACTAGGCAGTGAAGGGAGGAGCAGCACAGTGACAAGCTTACCTCCCTGTTAATTTGCTCTCACCTCTCTTTAAAAGACTGTAAATGTTCCTGACCCTTCCACATATTGAAAGTCATTTTTATTGCTTTCTGCAATTGGTTAGAGAGATTCTGCTCACTTCCTGTCTCTTTGATGCATCAGGAAGTGAGCGCCATAGACAGATGTGCCATGACAGAAAACTCTCCTCATTTTCTCCAAAACTAAAAATGGCTGGTGGTATATATAAAAATATAGAAATGATATGAATTAAACCAGCTATGGTAATTACTTGACTTTACCTTGACATGAGCCTTCTACAATCTCCTATTAAGTAACACTTACCCCTGGTTCACATATCTGCGTTCCTGCGGTCTGCGTTTTGCGTGGGCATGAGAGCCCATTCATTTGAATGGACTCTCGTACCCCGGGACACGCAAAGAAAAAGTCTCTGCACTTCTGAAAACGCAGCCCGTATGTGAACCTCAGTTCCCAGTACTGTTGTGATTTCCAGTGCGGGTGGCGTGCCATTAGAATTAATGACACCCACCCGCGGGTCCGCATTCCTCTGTGCCGGTGGTTCAGCTGCACAGATTTTTGTGCGGATCCGCAGCGGCACCACACGCACATTTGTGAACCTAGCCTCAGCCTGGGAGGGGGAGAGGCAGCAATCTGATTCAATTAGTTTCTACTGCAGTGCAGACAGGAGGAGTGAGCAGGATGTCTCATCAGTGTGCTGCTGCTCCGTCATCGTCCAATCAGAATGCTGGGGGTGTGGCTCATACAGTTGTGGTCCAGGGCCTGGCTGTGCAGTTGTGTGTATTACAAAACCAGCTGCACAGAATTAGAATTCCTTAGGCAGGTAAAAGGTAGCACTTTAATTCTGATTTGTTTTTTTTAGCTGACAGGGTGACTTTAAGTATTCCAGTTAGTCATGGCATTACATTTATATCTGAGTAATTTATACAGTGACGGTTCACTTGGACACACGGTGAACTTGACAAGGTCTTTTTTTCTTCTTCATAGACAAATGATCGTTCAGGACACAGGAGAGTAATACGAGCAACCTAATTGAATTGCTGCATAAATCTATTGGAGAATGAATAATGCAGGTTGGATTATATTAAGCTTCATTCATTTAGTAAGTACATGTTAGGCAGGGCCATAGAGACCAGGCCTGGTATGAAAGCATCAAGCATATTCATCCAGGAGTACTCACCCAGGCCAAGACTATGGAATGACTGAAAAAGAGATGATATCTAAATGTTCCTCTTTTCTTATCTCACTCTGTTAGCTACTCACTTCAGCCAATATTTTATTGCTTTTCTTTATCAAATTATTATCAAATTCATTTTTTAGAGGAACTATACTTCCAAATATTCAAAGCTGAACTCTGGGCACAAAAACTTTCATTTAAATATATTCCCTAATAGCCACAAAGGATATAAATCCATTGTGTGTGCAACAAATGGCTATGCAAACCCAGATATTACCTTATAAAAGTAGCAGTGACATCATCACTGTGCTGTACATAGCTTGTGCAGAGAGTAGATTTGTGGGAGGGGCCCAGCAGCTCCACCAAATAAAGGTTGCCTGCAGTAAACTACAAGAGGGGGCAGAGACAAGACCAGTCACCCTGCACAAAAAGAGAGGGCACCAGTGACTGGTGTTTATTACAGGACGCTACTGCACAGAATTTCACACTGGATTACTATAAGAGTTTGAAAGAAAGTGTCCAGCAGTGCCACCCACCTGTGCCAATCAGTGCTGCCCACTGCTACCCATCAGTGTCACCCACCTGTGCCCAGCAGTGCCACCCACCTGTGCCTAGCAGTGCCACCCACCTGTGCCCAGCAGTGCCACCCATCAGTGCTGCCCAGCAGTGCCGCCCATCAATGCCGCCTATCAGTGCCACCTATCAGTGCAGCATCATCAGTTTCAGCTCATCAGTGCTGCCTATCAATGCCGTCTATCAGTGCCTCCTATCAGTGCCCATCAGTGGTGTCTATCCATGCCACCTCATCAGTGCCCATCAGTACTGCCTATGAGTGCCCATCAGTGCTGCCCAGGGGTGGACTGACAACTCATGGGGCCCCCGGGCAATAGGGGATCATGGGGCCAAACTCAAAAAAGCCTATGAAAAAGGTACCAGGGGCATCTCATGGGGCCCCCTACTGACCCCGGGCCCTTGGGCAGTGCCCGAGTTTCCAAATGGTCAGTCTGCCCCTGGTGCTGCCTATCAGTGCCACCTCATCAACACACATCAGTGAAGGAGAAAAATGACTTGTTTGCAAAAATTTTTAATAGAAACAAAGAAAAACATTTTTTTTCCACATTTTTTGCTCTTTGTTCATAGCACAAGAAATAAAACACCCAGTGGTGAGTAAATACCACCAAAAGAAAGCTCTATTTGTATGAAAAAAATTTGACATATTTCATATAGTTACAGTGTTACATAACCGTGCAATTTTCATTCAAAGTGCAACAGCGCTGAAAATTGGCCTGGGCAGGAAGGGGGTAGGAGTGCCCAGCAGGCAAGTGGTTAAAACCATAAAATATTGCGACACCCCCCCTTCTTTTAGTTTATCTATTTTGGTATCTCATTGATGCTGATTTTCTCCAGCCTCTGTCAGCCACTTTCTGTCTACATGCACTGACTCCAGTCTCAGTTGCACCCAGGGGCGGACTGACCATTTGGAAACTCGGGCACTGCCCGAGGGCCCGGGGTCAGTAGGGGGCCCCATGAGATGCCCCTGGTACCTTTTTCATAGGCTTTTTTGAGTTTGGGCAAGGACACAGAGGCCCCATGATCCCCTATTGCCCGGGGGCCCCATGAGTTGTCAGTCCGCCCCTGGTTGCACCTCAGCATTCTGTAGGACAGGGGTCTCCAAACTTTTCAAAGGGCCTGTTTACTATCCTTCAAACTTTAGGATTGTGACCAGTGGGGGCAGAGAATGTCCTGGACCCAGCATCAGTGAAAACAAACATGGGATACTATTCCTCCCATTAATACCCATCATTGATATTAATGGGAGGAATAATGCCCCATCAATAGTATCAGTGTAATAAATAGTGTCCCATTGTTTGTGTCAGTGGGAGGAATAGTACCTTATATCATTGGAAGGAATAGTGCCCCAAGGGCTGGATAAAGGCTAGCAAAGGGCCACATCTGGCCCTCGGGCTGCAGTTTGGAGACCCCTGCTGTAGGAGCTCTCTTATAGTGACAGCTATACCCCTGAGCAATGTGTGTTGGTATGGCCGCTTGTAGTCTCCATCAGGAGTGTATGTGGCAGGGTGACAACCTATGAACACAGTTGTCACCCCTTGACAGGAAGTACCTAAATGAGGGCCTTCATGGTAGGGTCCTAGTCATACAGACCTGTAAAGTTCCCCTTTAATACAGATTTCTAAGCAGCTTCCCTCTTATCAACTAATTACATTGCTTCTCTGTGAGCGCTGACCTGTGAGCTGCAGAACCAGATCCATTTCTTGTTTGGATAATCCTCAATTAACATGTAATGTGTATATGATGTTATTTGGAAGGACCACACAGCTTTCTGTAGACACATTCAAAGTTTCCAGATCCACTGTAACAACTTGGAGAAATAAACATATGCAACATAGTAACAACATTGTCCAGTGCACAGGCTTAAAGGGCAAATTGATCCATTTTTATATTTTCAACCTCTAAAATATTTTGTAAGGCATCCATTCTTTTAATGTCTTAAAGTGTAACTCCAGCTTTGTTGAAAAAAAAGGCAGATCTTGTCCAGATCACATATACAGGATATTCAATACTGCTTTGGTTACAAGGCAGCATTTTTTCTGGCAGTTTTAGAGAATCAGAACAGCTGAACCGTGACACAGAATGGTCATTTTTGAAAGCCAGTTCTCCCATGTGATCTGATGATGTGGGTAATCCAGGTATAGTCCTCTGCCTATCTTGTTGATCACTAACTTATAAAAGAGCAGCAGCTGGAAGGCGTTCAGGAATTGATGCCTGGGCTGCCAATAAGGAGTCCTTCTAGGCCTCATTATTTCATCATAGGTGCCCAGGCAGTTGTCAAATTGGTGAAATCAATTTGTGGACAGGGAGGGTGATATGTGCGGTGGGGGGGCAGTTACTGGAACTGATCCCCTTTGTGAGCTGAAACTGGCTTTTCCTCTTCTGCCTCCCTCCGGCTTTCAGCTGCTGCAGGGAGAGCCACACAAGGGGATTGGTTCCAGTAATTGCCCCCCCCCGCCACACCGACCACCCTTTCTGTCTATGATTGGATTCCTCTGCTGCCTGGGCGTCCCTGTGTACCCCTTTCCCCCACAGCACTGCCATCTTTCCCTTCTCTCCCTCCCACTGCCTGCTGAGGTCACATGGGGGATCGTTTCAGGATGGAGAGCGGGTTCCTGTAAATATGTCATATTTACTGACCCTTCCCTTTTCTGAATGAACACAGCAAGTAACTGCTAGTGGTCACTCACTGTGTTCATTTATAACTGAAGCATAGTAAACTGTGTTTACTGTGCTTCTATTTGTGAATGAACAGAGAGCCACTATACAGAGTATTCCCTGTTCATTTATCTGCAGTGCAGCTGAGGCTGTAGAGAAAGGATTAGTGATAGGGATCTATGGAGTGGCATGTAAAATATTTGACATAATAAAAAAATACTTATGTGGGCTGGTATTTACACTGGGTTATTTATTGTTGCCCTGTGAAGAAAATAGAAGGGGAAAGGGGGACAGAGGGAAAACAGATACGGGCACTTGTATGTGTACATGTCGCTTTGAAAGGATTAGAACTCCTTTAGGTATAAGAAAGAAATATTGTAACTGGTTAGAGGGAGTAACATTGCCTGAAGAATTGCTAATAATTTTAAAGTGCTTGTAAATCTCAGACTTGAAATATATACTAGGGTAGTTGGATCAAATCTCAACCATGGCACCACCTGCATGGAGTTTGCATGTTCTCCCTGTGCTTCTTTGGGTTTCCTCCGGGTACTCAGGTTTCCTCTCATACTCCAAAGACATGCTGGTAGGTTAATAGGATCCTGTCTAAATTGTCCCTAGTATGTGTATGAATGTGAGTTAGGGATCTTAGATTGTACGCCCCTTGAGGGTTAGGGACTGATGGGAATGTGCAACATATATGTAAAGTGCTGTGTAAATTGATGGCACTATATAAGTACCTGTAATAAATAAATAAGTGTGATTTCTGTCTGCTGCTTTGTTCCTTTTTCGATTACCAAGTTTTCCTAACAGCAAGAGAAAAAAGGTAACAGGGGAGGTGCCTCCAGCAGAGTGACAGCCTCAGCTCTGTTCCTGTGTGCTGTGTGAAGGGGGGTGTGTCTCTTCCCTCCAATCAGCTCTCAGAGCTCTCCTCACTGAGCTCCGCAGAATGTAACTTAAGCTTGCCAACTTTCTTTTTTTTAACTCTCAGACAAGCTTTACCATATCTGGACTTTGAATTGATGTAGAGAAGAGAATGTTGCAGATAAACATGTACAGCTTATGTAAAATGATTTGTTTCATCTCTGTGTATCACCTAAGGCCAGTCATTTCACTAGGTATATGTGAGAGTTTACAACCACTTTAAAGGAGAAGACCAGGAAAAAAAACATCCAATTCAAAAAACAGCTTTTACTTCAATACTTAGACCCCCTTCACACTTGAGCGTTTTTTCAGCTCGAAGCTCAAAAACTCTTAACAAGTAAAATCCCATAATTTCCAATGGCCCCTGTTCACACTTTAGCATTCTGTCACCTGTAGCAAAGTGCCTGTCGCTCAAAGCAGCACTTGTGCTACTTTTCAGGCAGATCTGAGTGTTTTGCTCCTATAGACTTGAATGGAAAACACCTGAACAATGGGAATGAGCATTTTTCAAGCATGTTTTCAAGCTCAAACAGCAGCTATTTCTATTTCTACTGGCCACAGCAAATCACCTAATTGAAAAATACCTCAAAAAACACCTATAATATTTGCAAATCTGCTAAAAAAAAAGGCTCAGACACCTGAAAAAAAAACCTTGAAAAACACTAGAGTCTTACCCCTGGTTCACAAGTTTGTGCTCCTGCGGCCCGCGCTTTGCGCAGGCACAAGTGCCCATTCATTTGAATGGACTCCCGTGCCTTGGGACATGCAGGGAAGAAGTCCCTGCACTTCTTGTGAAAACACAGCCCACATGGGAACCTCGGTTCCCAGTATGGTTGCGAATTCCAGTGCGGGCGGCGTGCCATTAGAATTAATGACACCCGCCCGTGGGTCCGCATTCCTCTGTACGGGTGGTGCGGTTGCACGGATTTTTGTGCGAATCCGCAATGGCACCGCCCACACAGATGTGAACCTAACCTTACTCTCAATCTGAAGACAACTTCTGCATTATTTATTTTCTGCCACTAGATGTCCACAGTGAAAACCAGCATCATTCAACCAACTTCCTCTGAACCCAGGTTGTCATGGACTCAGACTGTGACTACACAGTAAAGGAGCAGCAGCACTGTGATGAACTCATCTCTGCTCTCTCCCATCAGCAGGTTCCTTCTTTGCACGTTAAATAATTGGCTCCTTGTTCTGCATCTTCGTCTCACAATTCAGTCCTGTTGTACAGGGACTGCAAGATGCTTATACCAGGTCGCACGCAGACACTTCCACTGCTTCTTTTTCAAAAAATACATTTACTGATGTAATAATAAATACAGAGCTGCATTCATTTATGTTTTATAGCTGCCTAAAGTTCAGCTTTAATAAACCCGAACCAGCCGTAGAGTTGTCCAGCCTATTAAATCTTTTAATAAGTGCCCCCAGATTTGTAGAAATCATTAAATCTATAACCTTGAGGTTTTCTACAAGACACAGATGAGGGTCACCAGTCAGATCAAGCCGCGGTTGTTTCGAATTAAATCCATTGATTTATTCATTAATTTCAGGTGTACCGAGGAAATTCATTTCTATTGTTTTGTGCGGGGATGGGAAGCTTTATATAATAAGTAACGGTACAAACTGATTTTATAGCAATGAAAAGTGTCACTTTATTTTGGTCTTGTCTGGTATAATATTTTATTAATCCATTATTTGCACCCTAAGCTTATTGGAAGCAAGAGATGTGCATACAAGGGCGGCTCAGTTGGGGGTGCTGTTTGTTCTGCTGGATTTTAACATGTATCTTTTAAGCATAAATGTTTAAAAAATGTATATAAACCAGTATACATTTTTTTTATATAGGCAGCAATAGAAACTGATACTCTAAACTCGTCAATTAAAAAAATGAATTTCCAAATAACTGCCTGTACCAAGTCCTGAGTCTTCTTTCCTGTGTACTGCAGAGTAGAGGGGTCCTTCTTCAAGTGGCCACATCTCTATCTGGTGATATGGACACCTCCTATTGGTTAAACAGTGGGGGTCCTCATAGGGTCTTGGAGGGGTAATGACAGTACAACAAAGAATATAAACAATGGAATGAAAGTAAAGCGAGCGCTCAAAAATCAGCTGCTGGAACACTCCAAGGAATCACTGGACCTCTTAACAAGAACAATATATATATATAGTGCAGCGCTGTATTGTAATTACGATAAAATAAAATAAAGTAAATTAAAAATAGTTCATTTAGTCCTTTCGCAATAAAGATGATCATAAACATGTGAAGGCCTCTTCCTCATTAGGTGACTGGAATCAAACAGAAAAAATGCGCACTCACCGACCGCGCACTTTAAATGCGCATGTATGCAATCCTATCCAGATAACCAGCCAGGCATGCCGATCCATAGAACACATAGGTCATCCCTCTCAAATAATGACATCAGCCTTGGGTGCAGTAATATACCTCCAGGTCCAGAGAGCCCTCTCGCCCAAAGTGATAGGTAGATAGGGATCCCTCTCCTGGTTCCAGGTACCCCAGAGATTGGTTGATGCAAATCTGGAACCCTCCCCAGAGAATCACCCAAAGCCAAGAGAACTTCCAGTGTTGGTTTCCCCCAATGACTCCTCGCCGTCCTCTCTGCTGGCTTGTTGTCTCTGGATGGTCCTACAGAAAATGGCCACAGAGGAGGGGAAAGGAGGCGGGGCAGACAATATTGTATGCCAAACTTGTGTATCCACTTGGAAGGTTTTACCCCCTCCATAACCAGGCCATTTTTTGCTATTTAGCACTGCGCTACTTTAACTGGTAATGGTGCAGTCATGCAACCCTGTACCCAAATACATTTTTTTATCTTTTTTCCCACAAATAGAGCTTTCTTTTGGTGGTATTTGATCACCACTGGGATTTTATTTTTTATATATATGAAAAAAAGACAGAAAATAAAAAAAAAATTCTGATATAAAACATATTCAATAAAAAATAAATCTAATTTCTTCATAAATTTAGATCAAAATGTACTGTGCTTCACGTCTTTGGTAAGAGAAAAAATTCCAATAAGTGTATATTGATTGGTTTGTGTGAAAGTTGTAGCATCTATAAACTGCGGTATGTATACTGGAATGTGATTTTATTTATTTTTATACTACTAATGGCGGTGATCAGCAACTTATAGTGGGACTGTGCTAATGCAGCAAGCAATCTGACTTTAACTGATGTTGGCTGGGAGGTATACTAACTGACTGACACTGACATCACCAGTGACACTAATACAGTGATCAGTGATATTACTATGTACTAATGACACTGGCTGGGAAGCGGTTAAAGTGTTACTAAACCCCGGACCCTGCATTCACTATATCTGGTCTCTCACAGTACACAGAACATGGAAGTGTAATTATTTTTGTAAATATAAACTGCTAAATACCTTTTACCATCAGCAGTTAGAGCAGTCTTGTGACTTCTATCAGTGTTATTATTATACAGGATTTATATAGCGCCAACAGTTTGCTCAGCGCTTTACAATATAATGGGAGACAATACAGCAACGATACGGTTCAATACAAGAGGGATAGGAGGGCCCTGCTCCTTGGAGCTTACAATCTAGGAGATCAGCAGAGCATTGGTTAAAGCTTGTAGGAGGAGTTTTCTTTCTGCTCTAGGAGGTTGTAAAACCCCTGACCTCTGTCTGGACAGTGCTGATTGGCCCTGTGCTGATCACATGCACTCTCCCAAGAAAAAAACCCTCTCTAGCAATACAAACTAAACTGAGCATGTGCAGAATGGCTACGGTTCAGTCTGTCTTATCAGAAGATAAGACGTGGACATTTGAGCAAGAGGAGGAGCAGAGAAGTCAGGATCAAATGCAAAGGATTAATCCCTTAGGTTCCACAGTGAGTAAGTAACACTTTAACTTTTGCTTTTTTGCTCTTTTACTGAATACCTGCTTGTTCCTTCTGTAGAGAGCTCTGTGTGTTTGGAAAAGGGTCACCTGGTAGTGAGGGGTTTGGTGAGCTTGACCCCTTCACTAGTGATCAGTACCCCATATACAGGATCTATATTGAAGCACAGGGGTCCCATCCCTTTGGTGAGCTTGACCCCTTCCCTAGTGATCAGTATCCCATATACAGGATCTATATTGAAGCACAGGGGACTCTTCCCTTTGGTGAGCTTGACCCCTTCCCTAGTGATCAGTATCCCATATACAGAACATATATTGAAGTACAGGGGACCCTTCCCTTTGGTGAGCTTGACCCCTTCCCTAGTGATCAGTACCCCGTATACAGGACCTATATTGAAGCACAGGGGACCCTTTCCTTTGGTGAGCTTGACCCCTTCCCTAGTGATCAGTACCCCGTATACAGGACCTATATTGAAGCACAGGGGACCCTTTCCTTTGGTGAGCTTGACCCCTTCCCTAGTGATCAGTACCCCGTATACAGGACCTATATTGAAGCACAGGGGACCCTTTCCTTTGGTGAGCTTGACCCCTTCCCTAGTGATCAGTGTCCCATATACAGGACCTATTTTGAAGCACAGGGGACCTAGGGACCTAGCCTGGAGGGTACAGGAAAATAGAGTCCATAAAGCTAGCCATACACGGGTTGAATTCTGAAAGAATTTTCATTCAAAAACTTTTCTAAGAATTTTCGTTCGAACTTCGCACCATTAGTAGGTCACAGAAACGTCCGATTTTCGTGCGACCATCGAATTTGAGTGATCAAGCATGTTGGATTTTTTTTAAAATATGAACGAATTTCGAATTAATGATGAGAGAATCATACGAGAAATGTAAACGAAAAAGAAACGAGTGTAAGCTGTGACCTGGAAAGAAAAAAAAATTCTTGGCCATGAAAATTCTTTTCTGTAGCAACATGAGGTGAAATTGAAGGCATGGTTGGTCGCATTTTGAAATCATTGGTTGCACCATCGGGTTACAAAATGCACAAAATTTCTGATTTTCTAAAGAAAATTCATTCGGAATTCGACCCATGTATGGCCTGCATAAGGAAGTGGATACAAGTCAAGTGTAAAACTTGCTAGCAACCGAAGTCTTTGCTAAGAGAATGGCGGGAACTCACATTGTCACTGGGAGGGAGGTGACAAAGGCTCTGTGGTGTCCCTTCAGAAATACTGCATTTGTGAGGAGAAGGTGTACAGTGACATGGGAAAAGAGCTGAAACCGGGACGTATCTAACAAATTGAACTGTGCAGGGCGAATGGTTCACTTCTGAATTGAGGTGTCACTTTATTGTTGACCTTTGCATGACACCGTGCCCACTTTCCCCAGATATTACCAAGCGCCTTGAGAGGATCCCTGTTTTGGGCGAAAAGCCCACAGGCTTAGGAAGGAATTTTTTTACTTTTTATTGGAAAATAGCAGAAGTTGGGGGTCCTCTTTTCCTGAAATGGGATTCAAAGTAGAAATTTTGGGAGGAGAGCTTACAAAACAACTACATAATTGTTTACTGATTTACCTGGATCTTTTGGCCATCCAGTCCTGTGATAAGCAGACGTACTTTATGACTGCCTGGTGTTCAGTTACAGAGTCAGTTCCTGCTGGTGGGGGACAGAATGAAGGATGCGGATTCATTTTCCAGTGACAGAAAGGTGGCACTAAAAGCAGCATGGCTTAACCAGGAAATAAGTGTGTCACCAGACTCACTGTGCAAGAGATACATAAATCACAAGACTGCCTGACCAGAATTACAAGTCATTAGGCAGCAAACATATGCATATTTAAAATTATACATTTTACCATCCAGCTACAGTAAATAGTAAATAAACGAGGGAGGTCTGCTTTCTATGTGCCTCTTCTCCATTGGCCCTCAGTATTAAAGAGAGTGGCACTTATGATTGTACTGTGAGCACAGGCATGAACCCCTGGGCACTAGATGTATCCAAGGCATGTGGTGGTAACAGAGGTCAGTGCTGGACTGTGGAGGGGGTGAGCAGTACCTTACAACTTTTTTTTTAAAGGAACAATCCCAGCTTTACAAATCCCCTCCGACGTCCACACTTTCCCCCACCATACGGTTCTCCTAACACTTAATCTAGGTTCACATATGTGTGGGAAGTGCCACTGCGGATCTGCAGAATAATCCGTGCAGCCACACCACCCGCAGGCGGGTGCATTAATTCTAATGCAGGGGTGGACTGACCATTTGGAAACTCGGGCACTGCCCGAGGGCCCGGGGTCAGTAGAGGGCCCCATGAGATGCCCCTGGTACCTTTTTCATAGGCTTTTGTGAGTTTGGGCAAGGGCACAGGGGCCCCATGAGTTGTCAGTCCGCCCCTGTTCTAATGGCACACCGCCCGCACTGGAAATCGCAACCGCACTGGGAACCGAGGTTCCCATGCAGGCTGTAGTTTCCAAAGAAGTGCAGGGACTTCTTCCCTGCGTGTCCCAGGGCACGGGAGTCCATTCAAATAAATCAGCTCTCGTATCCACGCAAAACGCGGCCCGCAGGAACGCACATATGTGAACCAGGGCTTAATACCACAGGTCCATTCTCTTCTCTGATGGTGGCTGAAGGCATTTCCTCTGCCTCGAATGGTGCACACATACGATGTTTGATCTTGAGCATCCTACATTGCACTAGTATTTTGAGTTCAAGCCAGACTGGTGGTACATGACAGCCTGTGTCCATGACAGCCTGAGCTCAGAAAAAGCAGGTCAAATGATGTTGGCTGTCATTCAACTCAGAAGACAAGTGACACCTAGTGGCAGAAACAAATTACTTTGGGGGGGAGCTCTGGATTGAAGATGAGATTTACAATAAAAGCTGTTTTCACATATTCACATTTACTATCTAATAATTGAATTTTTTCCCCTAGAGATCTGTTTTATCAAAATTAATTTAAGCTATAGATGGGCTTTAAAAAGAATAAGTCCACTAAATTCATAAAAGTGGGATTTTTGTCCCTAGGAGCACTAGAGAGTGTAACATGGCAGCTGCCCTCCACAGATACACAGCTATGTCTGTACCATTACACAGGGCAGAGTGCTCCTCTATAATATTTGCAGTGGGCTAATGCAGCCTTCTGGTCTCCCAGAGCTGTGTTTGGTAAACAGTGCCACCACGGTTTGTCTTAGCATCTCTGATAAATATTGCCCCGGCAGCTTTGCCATTTGTTATTAGAAGCATCTCAGTATTTACTGCTGGTGATGACGATGTATGTATGCTGTCTTGCTTCTGTTTTACTGAACCAAAATAAATCCTGTTTATTATATTTAGCGGAAGCGCAGGGAAATAAATCACGGCTCGCCAAGAAGTGCCTACAAGTTGCTTACACAGCCAAGAGATGCGTTAAAGAAGAACTACGCTCAGCATTGATCGAGCCTAACAGGAGCACACAGGGATCTGTGTTGATGGGCTAATGCAGCTTGTCTTCAGGTGCATTTATCTTGTATTTCACATCAGTATGAGATGCTTCTGATACCATTCCATTCACACATGTGCCTTTTTGCTTGAAGTATTTTTGTAAATGCATAATAATTTATTGTAGCGCATTCATTAAGAATTGCAAGTGCGCAATTTGGGGAGAAGCATCATTTGGCTGTATGCTGCACACAGAAAGCACTAGGGATTTTACGCATCAGTCCATAGGCTCTGCTAAGTATCTTTTATTTTAAAGTGACCTGGTGTACTCACCTTACATTGTGGTGTGAGCCCTGGACTATACAGATTATTTTAAAGTATATCTAAAACCAGATTTTTAATGGAAGTTTTTTTGTTTTGTTTTCTTGCTTCCTGTATCCAGTTGAAGAGAATTCTCTTCATTCCCTGTCCTTGAGACAACAGAATGTGACCTCCAAGTGATCTCTTCAAAGTGAGGGTAAATTCCCACTTAGACAGTTGCCCCCTTATTCCAAAATGTATTAATTTTTTTCCTCAACATTCTACAAACAATATCCCATAATGACAATGTGAAAGAAGTTTGTTTTGAAATCTTTGCAATTTATTAAAAATAAAAAACAAAAAAACCACACATGTACATAAGTATTCACAGCCTTTGCTCGATACTGTACTTTGTTGAAGCACCTTTAACACCAAATACAGCCTCAAGTTGTTGAGTATGATGCTACAAGCTTGGCACACCTATTTTTGGCAATTCCCCCATTCTTCTTTGCAGGTCCTCTCAAGCTCCATCAGGTTGGATGGGGAGCGTTGGTGCACAGCCATTTTCAGATCTCTCCAGAGATGTTCAATTGGGTTCAAGTCTGGGCTCTGGCTGGGCCACTCCAGGACATTCACAGAGTTGGCTCGTAGCCACTCCTTTGTTATGTGGGCTGTGTACTTAGGGTCATTGTCCTGTTGAAAGATGAACCATCGCCCCAGTCTAAGGTCCAGAGCGCTCTGGAACAGGTTTTCATCAAGGATGTCTCTGTACATTGCTGCATTCATCTTTCCTTCGATCCTGACTAATCTCCCAGTTCCTGACACTGAAAAACATCCCCACAGCATGATGCTGCCACCACCATGCTTCACTGTAGGGATGGTATTGGCCAGGTAGTGAGCGGTGCCTGGTTTCCTCCAGACATGATGCTTGGCATTCAGGCCAAAGAGCTCAATCTTTGCTTCATCAGACCAGAGAGTTTTGTTTCTCATGGTCTGAGAGTCCTTCAGGTGCCTTTTCGCAAACTCTAGGCGGGCTGCCATTTGCCTTTTACTGAATGGCTTCTGTCTGGCCACTCTACCATACAGGCCTGATTGGTGGAGTGCTGCAGAGATGGTTGTTCTTCTGGAAGGTTCTCCTCTCTCCAAATAGAAATGCTGGGGCTCTTTCAGAGTGACCATCAGGTGCTTGGTTACCTCCCTGGATAAGGCCCTTCTCCCTCGATCGCTCATTTTGGCAGGGTGACTTGCTCTAGGAAGATTCCTGGTGGTTCCAAACTTCTTCCATTTACGGATGATGGAGGCCACTGTGCTCATTGGGACCTTCAATGCTGCAGAAATGTTTCTGTATCCTTCCCCAGATCTGTGCTTTGATACAATCCTGTCTGGAATCTGAGGTCTACGGACAATTCCTTGGACTTCATGGCTTGGTTTGTGCTCTAACAGGCATTGTTAACTGTGGGACCTTCTATAGACAGGTTTACGCCTTTCCTAATCATGTTCAATAAACTGAATTTCCCACATGGACTCCAATCATGTTGTGGAAACATCTCAGGGATGTTCAATGGGAACAGGATGCACAGGAGCTCAATTTTGAGTGTCATGGCAAAGGCTGTGAATACTTATGCACGTGTTTTTTTTTATTTTTAATAAATTACAAAGATTTCAAAACAAACTTCTTTCATGTTGTCATTATGGGGTATTGTTTGTAGAATTTATATCAATAAATACCAGTGCAAACCCACATAATAAATTGCATTACCCAACCTATTAAACAAACTTAAAAACCGTGACACAAAACCACTTTTGTGCTAGTAAAAAAATATAAAAAAAAATATATATAAATAAATATATAAATAATTTTTAAAATCATAAGTCCAGTGACAAAAAAATCCCAAAAAATTTATATAAATTAACAGTCCCGTGACAAAATAAGTCAAATTGTAATTTAAATTATAATTTTCATTGGATTCTTCCGTGCCTTTGATCCCTTCACCATCCACCAGTGCAAAAACCAACATTAACCGCACTCACCAGATATTAGTGAGTCACACGCCTTTCAGGAATATTAAGGGCTCCTGGACCCCCTTTACTTTTTATGAGACCTCCAAATACTGCTTCCTCTTGTATATGGGTACCTCTTCTGGTTACTCCTTTAAAAAACGATCCACTTTCCAAGTAGTGGGTGGGGCGAAACGCGTTGACGCACTTCCGGTTGCCTGTTCCGGCGTCTGACGTCATTTCCGGTGAGTGGAACGCACGCCGAGCAGTGCGTTCCAAGGGGCCATCTTAGCATAGTGGATGAGTCTGCATCTGAGGTCTGCCATCCTGCTGTATACTAGGCTGTGGGGTCTTTTATGCAAAAGTCGCTGTACTTGGAAAGTGGATAGTTTTTTAAAGGAAATCGTTGTTGTTTCAAATAAAATGCGGGTTATATCCTGCTAAAATGTGAGTGGTCTGGAGAGATTATTTTGATGAGAAACCACTACGGTATCACGCTATGGTCTTTTCTTCTTCCTGATTTTCCTTGGGGGATTCGGTGAGAGGAGTAACCAGAAGAGGTACCCATATACAAGAGGAAGCAGTATTTGGAGGTCTCATAAAAAGTAAAGGGGGTCCAGGAGCCCTTAATATTCCTGAAAGGCGTGTGACTCACTAATATCTGGTGAGTGCGGTTAATGTTGGTTTTTGCACTGGTGGATGGTGAAGGGATCAAAGGCACGGAAGAATCCAATGAAAATTATAATTTAAATTACAATTTGACTTATTTTGTCACGGGACTGTTAATTTATATAAATTTTTTGGGATTTTTTTGTCACTGGACTTATGAATTTAAAAATTATTTATATATTTATTTATATATATATATTTTTTTATTTTTTTACTAGCACAAAAGTGGTTTTGTGTCACGGTTTTTAAGTTTGTTTAATAGGTTGGGTAATGCAATTTATTATGTGGGTTTGCGCTGGTATTTATTGATATAAGTTTTTTTGGTTTTTGTACCTGTGTACAGCAGCATCTCACGGGGAATTGTGTGTTTATTAGGAGAGTCCTGGGCGCTGAGGTTTTTTCTTTTTTACATTGTTTGTAGAATGTTGAGGAAAAAAAATGAATTTAATCAATTTTGGAATAAGGCTGTAACCAGGGGCGGACTGACAACTCATAGGGCCCCCGGGCAATAGGGGATCATGGGGCCCCTGTGCCCTTGCCCAAACTAAAAAATGCCTATGAAAAAGGTACCAGGGGCATTTCATGGGGCCCCCTACTGACCCCAGGCCCTCGGGCAGTGCCTGAGATTCCAAATGGTCAGTCCACCCCTGGCTGTAACATAACAAAATGTGGCAAAAGTTAAGCACTGTGCATGCTTTCTGGATGCACTGTTTATATTATATATATATATATATATATATATACATATACATACTGACTCTGCAGACAGTTGGCGACTTCTGCGCACTGTGCCCTTCAGCATGCGCTGACCCCTCTCTGTCATTTTACGTGGCCTACCACTTGGTGGGTGAGTTGCTGTTGTTCCCAGTTTCTTCCACTTTGTTATAATACCACTAGCAGTTGACCGTGGAATATTTAGTAGCAAGGAAATGTCACAGATGGACTTTTTGCACAGATGGCCAGTCCAGAGACCATTAATCAAGATGGCAGACAACAGTGTTAGTGTGTGCATGGAACAGCATGTGGTGATGAAGTTTTTTGTGAACTAAGGCATAAAACCCACGGATATCTACAGAAGACTTGAAACACAGTATGGTGATGAGACGCTCAGCTGCAGTAAGACATTTGAATGGTGTAAATGTTTCAAAGATGGCCGAACATCCATCAGTGACAATCCCAGCTGTGGTGGATCCCAGCCCACAGCAGTCATCTTTCTGTGGGAACAGTGAACACGATGATGCAGTGAAGCAGGCTGTCCTAGGAAGCTTCAGGCGTACTGACAAATCTTTCTATGCCAAAGCTTTCCAGGCATTAGTTAAATGCTGGGATAAGTGTATAAATGTAGCAGGGGAGTATGTCAAAAAATAAATGCAGTTCCTAAATTTGTTATTGTATTATATAAACTCAAAAGTCCCGGTGTCACTTGAACGCCCCATATATATATATATATATTGTGACAGTGTGGCGATCTGTCACCCAGGATTCTCAACAAGGCAGGTTGAGGGGCTCCAAGGTAAGTGTTTGATACAGAGGAAAGTGGCTTTTCACTTTCCTCCTTTGTTTGTAAGGTCCATTTTGGGAGCTGGAGCCTGGAGATTTCTAAGCGATTTGGGAGGGATGAAATCTCCAATCCTGGGACCAGGTTTTGGGATAGGCCAGGAGACTGATTGCACAGGTGTGTGCAGGCCTTTAGATAGGAGTCAGCAGGGCTCCACCCCGGCAGCTAGGAGTCAGCAGGGCTCCACCCTGGCAGACGGGAGGTCTCTGCCTTGGAGTCAGGTGGAAGCCAGAAGCTGTGTGCTAGTGGCTATAATTTGGGAAGAGTCTGCAGGAGGCAGACATTGAACTGTGTGTAAGCCAGGAGGCTGAATCTTTGTTTTGTTGGTGGATACCCCTGCGAGGGAAGCATTATGTTATGGGACATTTTCATTTAAATAAAAGTGGGCTAAAAAGGCCCTTGAAAAAGAAAGCGAGTAGCTGTTTGCGTTTAAAAGCTCTACCACGTTGAAGCGAGTTCCGACAATATATATATATATATATATATATATATATATATATATACTGTATCTCTCTCTATACACAACATCAGATTTGTGTACACCAAATGCCATTGTACACCCATATATTATCATATAAAAATAGCAGTGACATTATCCTGTACATTGCCTGTGCAGAAAGTAGGGCTGTGGAAGGGACTCAGCTGGCTCCGCCCACTACAGGCTGCCTGCAGAAAACTACAGGAGGGGGTGGAGACAAAACCAGTCACCCTGCACAAAGAGAGAGAGCAGCACGACCAGTCTTTATTACAGGAAGTTCCTACACAGAAGCAAAGTTTCACACTGGATTACTACACAAATCTGGAAAAAATGCACAAAGTAAGCCAAGATTCAAGTAAAAGTACACATGACTTTTATAGTTAGATATTATTCCCTTATGGAGTTCAGCTTCAGAAACTGGATTTAGATACACTTTAGGATCACCCTGGAAATACAAAAACATTAGCATTTATTATGCAAACACCATCATAGATTCCACCGCTCCTGCTTCCACCGTCTAACTTCCAGTTGAGTCGTGAGGCTGGGATTTGAAAACTGAGAAAAAAATAGTGCAAGGGACGAGACCCGAGCATCTCATTCATTTCTACAAATATCTACGCTCAGAAAGAATTCATGTAGATGTAAAATCCTAACTGAATGACCTTTTTGGTCACACAATATATCACTGACTGTTGCCATTTATAATAAAAAAAAGTATGTATCACCTACTTGTCATCATTTTGCCGCCACTTATTGTCTATGTGTATTTTAGTGATGGCCACATGGCATTTCTCAGGAGGGGTTTCCCAATGGTGACAACTAGGGAACATGCCTGCGTAATATGTCTAGAAATAGCCACTTATAGACTTCATTGGAGGACAAAGTGACAGGATGGCAACACAAGAACCAAAGACATAGGAATCATTGTCACCCTATAATAGGAAACACCTTAGGCCTCATGCACTGTGGATGCTTTGGCCACCTCTCCTAGATGCCTTTCCTCAAGGCAGCAATGTTTTGGTAGAAAAAATGCTTGATGCTTGTAAACGTGTTTAGATGCTTCAAGCACATGGATATTAATTAATTGGCCAGAATATTAATTTATTCTGGCTTTTGAAATTATATAAAGCTCAAGCACTAAAATAGCGTTAACACGTATTTACATCAATTGTTTTTCCGGCCAAAATGTGTTTGCTCTTGGACGCACTGGCAGTTGTTTCTTTTTTTCTGTCTCTAAGCACCCCTGGCTCTAAACTCTTCTAAATGTCCATGTGCATGGACACATAGACTAACATGAGGGGCGTTTAGAGGAAGAAAAAACCACCAGAACCTAAGATCAGCCTTAAACACGTCCAGTGTGCCTGAGGCCTTAAAAAAGACCTTTTTTGTTTATACAATGACTTGTTAGTAATAATGAACAAGCATCATGCCATTTGTGTAGGAATTCCTGAATACCAAGAATTCTGGGTAAGAAATGTCATACCTGGGTGTTCCTGGTAACTTCGATTTAAAACAAAAAATAAATAAAAAGGTGCTAGCAGTGTGATTTGATTTAGTTCATGGATTATGCAAGTTGTGAACAACATGCTCCAACCCAAGTAGCTAAGCTCCTTTGAAGCATGACAAATAATGCACAGTTGCATCAGAAGTGAAATCCACTCAAACTTTGACTTAATGGCCAAGAAGCAATGATCCGGTATTCTCGGTGGACTGCAGTCGTCGCTGAGGTTAACACATTTTGTTTTCACTAATAGCGTTTGTCCCGCTGGCTTTGCTCAAGGAACTTGTGATTGGATAAGGGCCATCCATGTTAAGGGTCTGTCAATTAAAAATGATCCCATGTCCCCAAACTGTGTTACTCCCTTGTGGCATGTAGCCATGCTGGGTTACATATTAACTCCATTACATTTCAACAACATTCTATCAAAAAAAAGGAAACAAAGTAAAAAGTGCACGCCAGCAGCTGTGAGTTCAGTGTAGCTTGCTAGTGTTAATGAGCAAAAAAAAACTAAAGTATGCCTAAAGCCAAAACACTTGATTTCATTTTGAATGGCATAGGGCAATAGTTTCCAAACTGCAGCCCAGGGACCTGATGTGGCCCTTTGATTCCCTTTATCCGGCCCTTGGGGCACTATTCCTCCCACTGATATCAATGATGGGGCACTATTCCTCCCACTGATATCAATGATGGGGCACTATTCATCCCACTGACACCAACAATGGGGCACTATTCCTCTCAATGCCCCTATTTTTTCCACTGACACCAACGATGGCATTGTTTATTTCCACTGACACCAGGACATTTTCTACTCCCAAAGGTCACAGTCCAGCCCCCCTAAAGTCTGAAGGACAGTAAACTGGCCCCTCGTTTAGACAGTTTGGAGATCCTGGCGTAGGGAGTAGTGAAAACCACTTTCATGTTTTTTTTTTCCATCTTTGCCCCATTGGGAATATTCTTTTTCACTTTTTGTTTTGTAGGCACAACAGGAAGTGATGGAAAATCTCTCTAAAGTGAATGAAATGCCCTCCTAGACAGTTGTCACCAGAATAAGAAGATTTACCCTCTATTCCAGTCCTGGTGACAACTCGGAATTTTGACTTCTCCCTTACTTTCAGTCGTGGTAACAGTGGTCTCCAGGGCACAATCTCTTCAACAAAAGTCGACAGTTCAATTGACTTTTGTTGAAGGGGGCTGTCACAAAATTGTTGGTTGAACAGCAACTGCATCCAATCAAATGCAGGCCTTCTTCTGGTATTTTGACAGCTTGTGCTGCTGGCTGTGAGAATAAAATGCCCAACAGATGGAAGTCATTCATCTGCACCGGTAGTCAGTGGTTGTCAATTTATGAGCTGAAGGGGACCTCAAATATGGCTACTGACATTAACAAAGGCCGCACATAAGGTTCCATATATGTATATAAACTGCAGACCTAATAGAGGAAATGAGGGTCAGAGAGTGTGGACATGCACAATTTTTGGCTGGGGATATGCTACAGAAGACAATGCGAAACTAGGGACATATTACATGAGGCTAGTAGAGATCAATGCTATTATCCTAATCCAGTGTTTCTCAACTCCAGTCCTCATGGACCCCCAACAGGTCATGTTTTCAGGATTTCCCTCAGATGAAACAGCTGTGGTAATTACTAAGGCAGTGAAACTGATCAAATCACCTGTGCAAAATAATGGAAATCCTGAAAACATGACCTGTTGGGGGTCCATGAGGACTGGAGTTGAGAAACACTGTCCTAATCAATGTTCCCACTGCAGACTGCTGAGGTCCAAGGGCTGAACATCATATACCAAAGGGGAGCAGGTTGGGCACCAGGGATCTAAATGATGGTGTGCATTTAGCACATTATCAATAAATTTGGCAGTTAAATGTATACAGAGATAAAAAGGGGACTTGAAAAATGAGGGACATAGGGTTTTGGATCAAAAGGAAGGACAGTTGGGGACATCTTATGAGTGGTAAAAAAGATTTTAATCAATTTCACTATTAAAAAAATGCATTTCACAGCCCAAAACTTTCTCCATTATCAGGATTTGGATATCACAGATAATAGAGCAGACTCAAAAGGCACAATCATCCAAATTACTTATTTGCAATATTTTGAGCTCCTGAAATGTATTGGAGTTAACTTGATTAATATCTTATTGTGGACTTTATTAGTGAAGTGTGGCTTCTATTCTCTATCTCAAAAGAAAAGATAGAATAGCACTGGGAAGTAACCATATTGCAGATTCTCTAGAACATAAAAACAAAAAGTGTAAAAGTCCATAATGGGAAAAACCATGTCAGAGGTAGCTCCCCAAAGAGTGAAGTGAATCTCTGTAGGAACTAAAGGGAACAAACAGGGGCGCCAGCCTAGGGGTAGTACTTAAAGACAAAGTTTAAACTCTGTTTTTCAGTATATACAAATGGTATGCAGCGCTATATATTATATCAACCATCAATATAAAGATGGATATGACAGTAAATCCTCAATCACAATATGAATAGTTCCATATAAATGAAGATATAAATGTACATATGTGCTGAATAGATAGAAATCCAATTGGGCTTATGGACGAATCTGGTAAATGATTGCGCTTACCACAAAGACATACAAACAGGGCGTTGTATGTATATAGATGGACATCCGTGTCTGATCAGCAAATGGGACAGCATCACCATATGAAACTTCCAGGGATGGTGGAACCCCCCAAGATCGTCTCCGATTTTGCCAGCAGGTCCAACGCAATCCTCTCCAAATAATATTTCTCTGTGAGATTTGCGCTCACTTACCCTGTTCCTGTCTGTTTTTCAGTACTACACCTAGATTGGCACCCCTGTTTGTTCCCTTTTGTTCTCTATCTCATTAGCATGTTTCTCTAAAGTTGGCCATAGATGGTTCAATCAGTAGGAAACGGCCGGTATTCAAATCATCTAAGGGCAGGCTGATTGTAATCAAAATTCAATTGATATACGACTTGGATACAACCAGTTTGTTGGATTTTTAAATGTGATTTTTGCCATGGGCTATAGCTGCTAGCAATAATCACTGTGTTCTCCCGGCAGGGACAGCATTAACACTGACTGTGTAAAATCGCATTGTCTATGGCTTGCCTAGGGCCCATCCACAGGAGTCCTAGAAAAATACAGCTACCAGCTAACTCTCATATAAAAACCATGATCATATAGAACACACTGATTAATCCAGTCATTCTAACAATATTGTCTTAGCCTCCTGCTAGAAAGCTTCTATAGATTGTACACTGAGCTGCATTCCTTGGCACCAGGATGAATTCACTGTGAATCAACTGTCCATGCATAGAAGTTATGTTATCTCAAGTTGACTAATGGAACTGGCTGAAGGCACCGAACCCAGGAAAAGACTGGCTACAGATGTCAGTGGTGAAGAGGGACACGGACATCATAGCCCTGGAGTAGAGTTAAGTGAAGAAGAGATTAGTTCTGCTTTAACAGACCAGAAACTGGCAAATAGGAGATCATTGTTGGGGTTTACATACACTTTAAAACAACATTTCTCCAAGTTGTTCTCAAGTGTCATCTATTTTTCATATTTTACAGATTTACACATAGGGAGATAAATTACTTTCCAATAGTAGTAATTGCTCCATCCGAGGACAGGTTGGTGAAGTAATGGGTTAATCCAGCCATTCTCAATCTTTTCAACACAGAGGAACCCTTGAAATAACTTTTCACTCTCAGGCAACTCCTGCTAAAAATTACTATATCTACAACTCATGATACATTAGTGTGATGGTCAGTGGGATGAATGCTCCTTACACTTGTGGTGATTGGGAACTAATCTGAGAGACAGAATTGCTCATTGCTCAAGGAGCTCATAGCAACCTCTGGAGGAACTCAAGGGTTCTTTGGAGCCCTGGATGAGAAACCCTGGGTTAGTCAATAGGTAGGTATCATTATCATCATGAATCTTTATTAGGGCCTTCCACACCTTGGTCTCATTTATGCTGCTAGGCTCTTTATAAGCTAGTAGACTTATATAAAAGATAAAAGACAATATAAAATATATAAATTAAAGCAGATATGTAATCAATAATACATTATTAAAAGTATTTTTTTTTTATAATGCAGTGTAAGTACTCGAATGTGGCATGGTGTCAGCCTCTTGCAGTTCTTGTACAGAAGAAAAAAACAAAACAGATCGTACTCTCCTTGTGCATTAACGCAAAAACCATAAATTTATTAAAGAGATGCAAAAACATACTCACAAGCCATAAAGGTTATAAAAACAGAGACAAGAAGTCAAAGGCGCCAATCGTGGACAGCATGCTTCCTCAGATAAAGTGCTAACGCGTTTGGAGAGTCGAACTCCCTTCCTCAGAGCAATAGATGCATAGGAAGGATGCCAATATATGCAACTAAATGGCAGTGGGAGCTGTGGCCACTCCCCCTCTGGGAGCATGACTCTACACCTGGCTTGCATGCGCAGTGCTCCCTGATTGGCTCACCAGCTTTTGGCATTGGCGGTTTTTGTTTTTGCATTGGCGTTTTCATGAATTAACTTGCTAAGGACGCCATGACAGACCACTACTCCAAGTGCTTGAAAATATCTGTTTTTCATTTTTTTATAATTTAAAGTGGCAGATCGATTTTTGTGTATTTCACATGCACAGACCTATAGTTACATTTACATATGCCCATCCATAATACAGCATTCCTTATACGGTCTCAATCAGTCCACCTGGTAAGCACTTTTCATCACTATTGGTTATTACTTCCACCGCCATCTTCTGTTATTACCATCGCTGTTACCATTTCTCAGTCTAGTGTTGATGTATCGATTGCCGTGACACAGTGATTTTCTTCGTCCTTAACAATCACTTACTACATGCATTTTTTTGGGGTTTTAAAAAAATTTTTTGTGTCATTTGGGACGGTTTCATCACTTTATCCCCACCACCCTTTGCTGCACAGAGGGGGAGTGGCCACAGCTCCCACTGCCATTTAGTTCCATATATAAGCATTCTTCCTATGCATTGCACCTTCATCTATTGCTCTGAGGAAGGGAGTTCGACTCCCGAAACGCGAACCCGAGAACGCATGCTGTCCACGATTGGCACCTCTGACTTCTTGCCTCTGTTTTTATGACCTTTATGGCTTGTGAGTATGTTTTTGCATCTTTTTAATAAATGTATGGTTTTTGCATTAATGTACGAGGAGAGTGCGCCCTGTTTTTTTTTTTCTGCTAGTATCAAGATTCCCCAATCTATCAAGGGCAGCACCTCAGCCAGTGCACTATTCCATTTTGAGAGCAGCAAGAGTGATTTGAGCACCGGTTTCTGGTTACTCTTGTACAGAAGAGTTCAGATTGGAGGAAGGAGAAGTAGAAGAAAGAAGCTAATCAGTTCATGTGCAAAAAAAAAAGCATGCAGATAGGAGACGAAAGCAGAATGACAGAGAGATGAGCTCATTGTTGCGCGGCTTCTCCTTTCGTCGTCCAATCACAGGCTGGGGGCAGATTCAGGAAGACCTGGGCTCAGAGTTGAAAAATGCTGACCATCAGACTGAGAACATCTAGTGGTAGAAAAAAGTACCGATGGAAAAGTCTTTAGATTGAAGCTGAATATTGCAGATAAACTGTTTTATTATGTCATTTTTTATTGGATTTTTTATTATTATCCTATTATTTTTGGCTGGAGCTCTGCTTTAATTTTATGACTTTCTAATATGGCCGCCTGTGCTTCTGCCTAAAATAACTCAACAGAAGCCACACTAGTAGTTCCAGTAACAGTATGTGAAGTGAAATATATTCCGTCTAGTGCTTATCCAAAAGCACCGCCGCGTTCTGGAAGCACCTCACAATTTATACACAGCGACATCCAATTGTATTATTGAAGTGGAGTTGGCTGTTCTCTCGCCATCTATTCCTGGCCAAAGACAATTCCTTAATTTCATTTCTGCTTATTAAAGTAATACGCGTATCCAAATTTGGCTCTTTAGACGCGTCCCTCCAAATCGATTTCCTGCTTGTTTTAACTATATTTTAACACATTTTATGGTTTATATTGATTCCTCCCTGGCTGAATCATATTTAATGAAATGATATTTGACTCTGTATAAAAAATGTGTTAAATGGCTCAGTGTTTGCTGCACACAAATCAACTGGGCAAAAACAGACGTTGAGAGAATATTCCATTCTACTCTTATTTCTCTACAGTCCAGTCTACACCTCCCAGTATGCTCAGTACACTTGGGTTCAGGGGCGGACTGACCATTTGGAAACTCGGGCACTGCCCGAGGCCCGGGGTCAGTAGGGGGCCCCATGAGATGCCCCTGGTACCTTTTTCATAGACTTTTTTGAGTTTGAGCAAGGATACAGCGGCCTCATGATCCCCTATTGCCCAGGGGCCCCATGAGTTGTCAGTCCGCCCCTGTTTGGGTTGAAAATGACCTGTTGCCCTGAATGAAAAGAACCACCCCACCTGCTGTTACTTACCTTAGCCCTAATCTCCTGCTGTTTCATTCTAAAGCAGAAAGATTTCATTCATATTTTAAACATTATTAAACCCTAAACCAAAAATGTAATATATTGCAGCTTAACAATCATTAGATAAGGTGGCTGCATCTTTTCTTTGGCTTTTTTCTCTCTGTTTTCACCTGGTGATCTAGCCAGGAACACATCTTCTGTATTAGTGAGATACAATTCTGGAGGAATGAGCACAGGAGACACCACAGACAGCAATACTGTCAGTCTAGTAGTAGACAGGAGTGTTAAATGTATTAGCAGATTTGAATACGAACTGAAGCCAAACTCCATCTCACACTTTATAATCAGTTACAACAGTTTTTTTTCTTTTTGGAATAAAGGTTTTACATAAATAAACAAAAGTTGATAATTTTAATCACCCCTGTCAGTGGTAAATAGATTGTCTAATCCATGTAAACTGATACATTCTGCTGGGGGGCTTGAGCTTCTGAAAGACAGCAGAGTTGCTGAATGGAACACTAGATGAAAATAGAAAAAAGAAAGAAAAAGAAAACAAATGCAGCCATCACATCTAAGAATTGGTAAGCTGTAACATCATAAATGTTTGTTTTTGGTTAATACTGCTATGCAGGAGAATTTAGATTGGTAGAGGGAAGGGCAGGTCTGGGAACCAGTCAGGTGTGTGGACAAGAAACATGCCGAAAGGAGGAGAGAGCAAAGAAAAGCAGTTTGCTGCTTTTCCTTTTATATATTCTCCTCTGCTGCTTTTACTTTTTAATGCACAGATAAAATACATATATGGGAGTTCCTTTGCCTTCCATAGGATTAGAACTTCTGTCCATCCAGTCCTGAACAGGGGCGGACTGACCATTTGGAAACTCCCACACTGCCCGAGGGACCAGGGTCAGTAGGGGGCCCCATGAGATGCCCCGGTACCTTTTTCATAGACTTTTTTGAGTTTGGGCAAGGACACAGGGGCCCCATGATCCCCTATTGCCCGGGGGCCCCATGAGTTGTCAGTCCCCCCCTGGTCCTGAGATATACTTAACTCTGCCCCACAGCACTGCCTTGTCTGTGCAGATGGGGCCGTGTGTTTCAGGTGGAAAATTAAGTGAGAGGCTGGAGAACCTGGGAGGGGGCCCAGGGAAGGAGCCTACCTACAGGCAGTTACTGAAGAAGAGGATCTCCACTGTACCATCGTCTCCAAGGGAGGACATCCTGAGCAGTAGGGAAGGAGCCAGCCCAGCGAAAGGCATGAAGGCAGCCACCAACCCATTGAGCTATCAAGAGAGGGCAGTGTGAGTACTCTTACACCCCCTAGGCCAGATAAGGGGAGAGGGCAGTTAGGTGGAGAACCCTACTAGCTTCTCATCTGGGGCTGCTGTGCTAAATTGGCAGCTTCTGGGCCCTCTTGCCCAGGGGCACTCAGTACAGTTGGGTGAAGAGGAGGATTCATGTGAGCCTGAGGAGGTACACCAGAGAGCTGGAATACTCTTAAAGGAGAGATTATTTTTGTCCACATCTGTACATAGTTGATAAGGAGTTTGTCCTCAAGTTGGCAGTTTCCTTGGGCATCCCATACATTCCTCAACCCCATCCAAGTTTTAAACCCCTAATGAAACAACAAAACCAACTCAAGGACCATTTACTGTCTCCAGTGTGCAGAGTGGAAGGAAATGCGTGTTTCTTGCTAGTTTCATATAAAAAATGAAGAGGTTACTAAAGTTACAGAAATCTCATAAGACAATACAACTTCGGGAGTGATGTCATGTATTGTATTGCAATGTATTCCTTTGTTTCTGAGCATGCATGGTCTTGGTCGCTTGATTTTGTACGGACGAATACTGTACTGAATAAATGAAAATGGTATCATGTGAGAAAAATGTGTGTTTTTCTCCCTTCAGATAATTTTGTGTGATCGGCTCTTGAAAGCTGTGTACTAACGATCAGATTAACCACTTCCCATTCATCCCAGGTACCCATGCACATAAACAGCTGGACGGGAGCAATGCAGGAGCGGGTAGCCATTTATAAACGTCCTCCCGCATTCCCTGCCTGTGCATGTTCCCCGGGAGTGTGCAGCACTGCGATCCAGTGCTCACTGTGTCCTCCGGACACAGTGGAACACCGATTGCTGTACGGGACCTCTGTGTGATGTCCCGATCATGTGATCACTGATTGGCCAATCAGTGATCACATGAATAGTAGTAAACAAGATGTCACTTCCTGACATCATTGCTTACTACGTGTGAAATATGTGAATGATCACAGAGGTCACATGGTACAAGGCTATTCACAACAGCCTTGTACCATGTGACAAGCTGTGACCAATCACAGCTCTCACAGTATTTCTCAATGGCTGCAAGAATGCAGCCAGAGAGAAGGAGAAATGATTGATTGTACAGCATTTATGGGTGTAAAAGCAATGTGTAAAAAAAAAAAAAATCTTCATCACCCCCCACAAGTAGTACAGTGTCACTATGGTGACACTGTACTGCTAGTGTGACAGAATGTAAAAAAAAAAAACCCATAAATAATAATATAAATAAATAAAATAAAAATGTAAAACATTTTTTTTTAAAATTATAATTTTGGGTTATAAACTAATTTGGGTTATTTATTTTTTTTTACTAAAAAGATAGCTGAATAAATTTTGGCCGAGATTTTTTAAGAAAGATTATTTATTTGCAAAATTTTATAAGAAAAACACTTTGTTTTCAAAATGTTTGGACATTTATATAGCAAAAAAATTAAAATCCCAGTGGTGAATAAATACCACCTAAATAAAGCTTTATCTGTCTCAAAAAAACATGCTAAAAAAATTCATATGGGTACAGTGTTGCATGACCGCGCAATTGTCATTCAAAGTGTGATAGCGCTGAAAGCTGAAAATTGGCCTGGACAGGAAGGGGGGGAAAGTGTCCGGACTAGAAGTGGTTAACAGACAAATGATTTGAAAGTGGTATTTTTTGTTTGATTTACTCAGCGCATGTACTAGGCTTTAAGCACAGGGACTGAATCAAATATAAAGTGTCATACAGAGCATTTTAATAAATAAAATGTTATGTATGAGCACTTCAGCACTACTCCTGGTGCTGCTTCTCCCTCTTGCAGTCTGAGCTCTGCTGCACAAGGACCACAAGAAACCGATGCCAAGTCAAATTCAGATACTTAAACTACTTGGGTTTATAAATACACTTAATAATATATTACAGAACTGCATTAATGTGTATCTTTTATAACTGCCTGGGGTTTAGCTTTAAATTTCAAGTGTAATGTTTGCCTTTTCAGCATTCAATAAATAATATCTCTGTGTGGTAACCATTGTTATGTAAATCTGTGTATTAATTGTCTAAACACAAGTACATCCTCTGGATCCGGGAAGTGGTGGGAACTCCCTCGGGATGAGAAGTTTCACTGTTTACCGCTGTTATTGATGCTTTGATATATAGGACGGGGCAGTGCGAGGTGTTGGAATAAAGAGGATCGTGGAGGAGTTTAATGAGAGCAATCCTTATGAAAACAATTAAAAAAAGACAGACTTCCAGTAATAAATTAATCAAAAATAAAGCACAACTAATGAATTGCTTCTGCACTTACCAGAGAAAAAGACGGGATGTCCAGCAAAAAATAAACAATTTAAACAGCGCTCGCACACTAGTTAAGCTGGTAGATTTTGTACAAAAAAATCTGGTCAGTAAATCCGATAACGCCATCATAGACTTGCCAAATGTCATTCGAATGTACTTCAAAATGTTGTTTGCTTTTAATATTTAATTTTGCAATGAATGGAGATTCCAGAAAAATAAAGCCACATCCTGTACACTTAGAAAAAACATTTCATCCTGCTCCTTTGATTTTTTTTCATCACTATGATTGAAAACAGTCTTCAGTTTGACCCCACTAAGTACACAAACATTCCAAAACTGAAAATTTTCTAAATTCTACTGGTGTATGGCCAGCTTTAGTGTTAGCTGTCAGAATGGTAGCCCTTCCATGCTGATTTCACATCAGTAAAGATGGCCATACATGGAAAGAATTTCAGCAGGGATCGGACAAGATTCAATCCATGTATAGGCAGACGGATTGTACCACCCATCCATCGACTTGGGTACAACCAGACTGCCGGTGGCATTAGCCGCTTGCAGTAATCATTCTGTTCTGCTGGCCAGGAAATCTCCCCACATTTCGCTGCATGTTGCAGGTCTCCCTACAGTGTCCCTCATTCTCAGTTCTAAAATTGGGAGTTACAGTATGTCAGCCACTCAGTAGTGCCATGATGATACAGCAGTATAGATCTGTAGGTCTGCATTATGTGGTATTCAGGAAAGTCATTAAAAAGTCATATTTAGACTTTTTTATCAGCTGTATACTGCATTTGCCATTACAGGCAAACTTTAGGTAAACACCCCCAGCCAAACACAAGTTAAAAGGTATATAAGTTTTACCTGGAAGTCTGTTCAGCCTGCCTTGTGATTCAGTCTAGGTTCTCACTCAGTGCGGATTGACGGAGGTTTTAGTGCGATTTCAAGGATAATGTCCAGTGCAACTTCATGCAGGAGACAGGTGCAATTCAGGTGTGATTCCAATGCAATTTAGATACAGCTGCGATTCTCTCTCTCATTTGAAATCATCAGAAAGTGTAGCCTGCTAGAAATTGCACTGGAATCACTTAGTCTTTGAACACCTCTGCATTTTTTATGCAGTTTCCATTAGACTCTATGGAGATGAAAATCGCACTGCACTAAACATGCACAGCACCGTTTTTAAGGGCCAGTTCACACCGCGCCTGCATCTGAATTGCACAGATGCATTCTTCTGCAATCCACGTCGGTTCTGTGCGGTGTGATTTTAGTCTGTTCATTTTAAATGGGCTGAAACCGCACCACACCGCACCAAAAGTAGAGCAAACACTACTTTTAAAACATACTGCAACCGGTACTTTTGTACCATGTGAACCAGTGCAAGCAGGTGTGGGCAAACATACTGCATTTGCGGCCTTTGGGGTGTCGTTAACTTTTTGACACCCACTGCAGATTGGAAATGTAATGCATTTTGCTTCCTTTTCAGTATCGGGCTTGGTTTGAACCGGCCCAAAAAACGCATGGCATTCGAACTACATATATGAGAACAGCCACCATAGAAAGTCATGTTATTTCACTTGTCATACTTTCTGGAACACATACAAAATCGCAACAGTGTGAATCATAGAGACTTACTGATTGTATAGCTTATTGCGTAATACCATTGTCCACTATTGCAGCCTCCTGCCTCGGCTATTGGAAATCAGACTGAGCATTGAAGGACTGTCTCAATGAGCCAACCAACCTCTATTGGACAGCAATCCCAATCCAACAAGCTTTCAGGCATTGGAGATTCAAAGGGGAGCCTAAGGCTGGCCATACATTATACAACTTTCTTTAGAAAATTGCTTTAGATTTACCAAAAACCATATAATATGAGGTCAAACCTAAACAACACTTTCAATTGTATCCAATTAGGCAGGCCCTTGCACTACATAGTTGAAGGTAAATCTAATGGAAATTGGGCAGAAATTGAGCAGAAAATTATAGTGTATGGCCAGGGGCGGACTGACCATTTGGAAACTCGGGCACTGCCTGAGGGCCCGGGGTCAGTAGGGGGCCCCATGAGATGCCCCTGGTACCTTTTTCATAGGCTTTTTTGAGTTTGAGCAAGGACACAGGGGCCCCATGATCCCCTATTGCCCGGGGGCCCCATAAATTGTCAGTCTGCCCCTGTGTATGGCTAGCCTAAGGGAGGGAGAGGAGACAGTAATGATCTTATCAGTGGGTTGCTGCTCAGGCACAGTTCATTGGATAGGCTGAAGGGAAGCAATGAGACAGGATGATTCAGAACTGCAGAAGTGAGTATAGGTGTCATCCTCCCTGCTCTATAGTGCGGCTGGATGTGTGAAAACCGTAAGAGCAGTTTATTATAAATGGAAACCTTAACTGCATTAGAGTCCAAACTGTTTTATTGGTTTGCACTAAAAAAATCCAATGCATTTCAGGGACCAGAAAACATTCCCCTTCATCAGAGCTTGAGTTAAAGGCAAAAACTTGAATGGATTTTTCTGTGTATATCTATGTATAGAAGTAACTACCTCACCAGGACCAGGAGAGTTACTAACCAGCAGCATCTGCCCGAATGGCAGTAAAGATAATAATAGTTTGCTAAAGCATTGTGTATCATAAAGATTATCAAAGTTGTAAAAAAAAAATTGCTTTCAGCTTTTTTTTTATACTCTTGTTGTATCTTGGTTTTGCTGATCTCCTACAGCCACTTGCTGACTACAGATACCCCCAACCACATTAGCTGCAGAACTAGCAGCCAGGGGTGTATACAAGCTGCAACTGCGAAGCATTGCTCTGCACCTATGGCAGGCATTAAACCCCCTCTTGCTTTCTGCAGACGTAGCGCCCTCTTGAGTGCGACTCATTCAAGTGAATGGGGCCACTATACAAGTGCCCTGCAACATACTCGCTTCTAGCGCACTAGTGCGGGGTTTAAGGCGTTAACAGGGGCGGACTGACAACTCATGGGGCCCCCAGACAATAAGGGATCATGGGGCCCCTCTGTCCTTGCCCAAACTCAAAAAAGCCTATGAAAGAGGTACCAGGGGCATCTCATGGGGCCCCCTACTGACCCGGGCCCTCGGGCAGTGCTCGAGTTTCCAAATGGTCAGTCCGTCCCTGGGCATTAAAACAAGCAGTGAGGAAGTAATATAATGTCTTTTTATTGCTTGTAAAATGCTCTCTGAAGACCAATCTGAGCGTGGATCACTCTTCAGAGATCAAAGCACATGTGAACAATTCAAAACAGATATTAAAATCTTGAGGGGTCCTCTTGAAACATCTCTGTGTCTGTGACAAGAAGACATGTTTGTCCTTTGTTTTAACAGCATTGTGCAGTCGATCTTTGGATATTATCTGGAGGGAGGCCTACATGTTTCAGGGATGTGCATCCCCTTCCTCAGGGCTGATTTAAAAATGATTGATTGTACAAGGTAGAATAATAAATATATTAATGTATGACTGTTTTATAATTATTATATCCCTTGATAATAGGGATGACATTATCATAAACGGCTCCATAATAAAAGCTAGTATAAGACACAAATAAAAGGCTATGATGAGGAAAATATGGGTCACATTTCAGATACGTTTTTTGTGATGCGCTTACATTGCATCTGTAATGTGTTTATGTTGCATTTGTGATGAGTTTGCATACATTTGTGTTGTGTTTAGGGTGCATTAAAAATACATTCCCATCGATTCTGATACAGGGAAAATAAGTTAAAATACAGCAGAATAGAACATGCAGCATTTACAGAAACAAACCACAGTTAACTCCGCTCCAGGATATCCGATTGAAAATTCAAACATTCTGTTTAGGATCAGGGATGAGCAGGGAAATTTTGGTAAAATGTATTTTTTCATAAAATTACCAATTGTGCTATCAGCGAAATTTCACTGAATCTGAAGCTTTAACTTTCTTGCTTATTGAGCTGCTTAGTCAAATTTTTCTTTGAAAAATGTTCTACTTATTGTTTAGAGGGTGTGGTTTGCAGCAAAGTTGAATGTATTTCATTTTAATGTTCTTTGTATTTGTGCTTTTGTCTTGTTTTTGTTAGTTTTCTTTCCTATGAAAAAAACATAAAATATAATTGCTGCTTTGTATTAAGCTGAAAGTATTTGTAAACTTCTGAAATTAAAAATGAACAAAGTATAACCCTCTATCAGGGGCGGACTGACAACTCATGGGGCCCCCAGGCAATAGGGGATCATGGGGCCCCTGTGTCCTTGCCCAAACTAAAAAAAGCCTATGAAAAAGGTACCAGGGGCATCTTATGGGGCCCCCTACTGACCACGGGCCCTCGGGCAGTGCCCGAGTTTCCAAATGGTCAGTCCGCCCCTGCCCTCTATAATATATTCGAGCCTCGATCCAAGCACTATGTGTAGTTCCTTCTGATCCCTTTGCTTCTATCTGCCTCACTCACTGACAGTGTAACTCAGTATCACAGAAACCTGGGAATTCCCCTCCAGCGGACAGCAGGTGATTGACAGCCTCTGCCTTGCATGCTTTCCTATTTTTATGTGTAGAGGAGGTGTATCCTTTCCCCCCACTCAAGTCTTAGGTTACACTGATCTCTCCTCTCTGTCTGCGAGTGACATCAGATCTGCCCCCTGCTTGCTAGAGCTGAGAAAACTCCTTTGAGCTGTGTGTTTAGAAGGCTGTAGAGAAGAGATAGCTGCAGATAAACAGGTACAACATATGTAGGAGGATTTGTTTCATCTCTGTATTTCACCCATGTCAGTCATTTCACTGAGTATATGTAAGGATTTAAAACCACTTAAAGACACCAATGTAAGGCATATATGAGGGATATTTTACCTGCCAAAGGATACAGTCTTTCCTGAGGTTTACACAGCCCTGCCACACAGTAGAGCCAGTCCATTGGAATTATTTTCATACACTGCAGTTAAGCAACCCAGCTTGGTCACTTCCCCGTTCCAACCCTGTGATTGGACAATAAACAGTCTGATTGGGTCATCTCTATGCTGTCTCTTCCTGGCAGTATGTTTCGTGCCAGCACATGTGAATACAGGACATCGGATTGCCTCAAAATACCAACCCTGCTACTTACCTGAGGGAATACCTGTAAGTGTAAAAAAGAAAAAAATCCTCCTGCAAGTAAATGTCATATTGTGCTAGTATTATTATACAGGATTTATATAGCGCCAACAGTTTGCTCAGCACTTTACAATATAACGGGAGACAATACAGCAACAATACAGTTCAATACAAGACGGATAGGATTGCCTAATCCTGGGAGCTTACAATCTAAGAGTATGCATCGCATCCTAGCACATTATGAAAGTCTTACCTAAAAACGAAGTCCTCCAGTGGCGCGCTGTTACCACTGACAGGGCTTTCATCTTCACCCACTCTTATTTCCGGGTTCTCGAGCTCTGGCCATTTGAATGGCCAAGCCATGATGATGTCACTCCCATGCATGCGCACAGGAGTCACTGCCATGACACAGCTTTCTCGGTTGATGATATACTATTCACTGAGAACGCAGTGCGCATGTGTCGGTGACATTACTGGCTGCATAACTAGTCTATATCTCCTAAACGGTGTATGTTTAGGAGATATTACTTTTACTTACAGGTAAGCTTTATTATAGGCTAGCCTGTAGGTACAAGTCACCAAGGGGAATTTACTAGAGAAAACTCATGTCTGCTCCAGGACTGTGTGATGGTGCCAGAGCTGTGTAAATCTCAGGACTGGATAGACAGAACTACAAATCCTTTGGCAGGTATACATCTCCCTTACATGTATTTTATTTGTGTATTTTAACTGTTTGCCCAGTGTTCAGCTTTAAGATCATATTATAGGCTGGCTCTGAGCAGTCATACTCAGCTGGTTAAATAGGACAAGGCCACAGTCAAAGGCCATCACTCATAAGCTAAATGACTGATAAAACTAATTCATGACTGCACCATTATTAAATGCAGCGTTTGTTGGAGAGGAAATTTTATCTTGGGATGGCTTAAACAGGCATCCGGGAGCGTGATCTTAATCACTTTTGTCTTGCTCTCTCCAAGACTTTCCTGGTAATATATTGAGTTCTTTTGTTTTTAATCTGCTTTGTTGGTGAGCGCTATTACCCCGAGGCCTGCGGTCTTTAATGCATGGATATACTCCTCAGGAAAAAAACAGAGCCATCAACTTCATTTACTATCTCTATACATTAGAAGACAGTAATGTATACTCGTATAGGGAGACATTGCATTATCTGTCACGTACTGAGCTGATGAAAAAAAGGTCATGGGCTGGGGATTGTTTAAGAGAACGTTTCTACTTATATTCTTCATTGTGTCCTGTACTTAAAAAAATAACTAAAATTTATTTTTTTGTCTATAAAACAAGTTGACCTAAAAATATTGCACTAGCAGATTCATATTTACCACTTACAGCCAGCAGGTGGAACATTCTCTCCAAGCTCTACTGCCCCTAAATGTTCTTTCTTACAGCTGTTGTGCTAAGTATACTGTAGATAGCAGAATCGGTCAAAAAAGGAACACGTACCCTGCATCTTTTTTAATTGCAATTTGATTTCTTAGTCTACAGAGGCTGCCGAAAAGCAGACAGGTAAAGCCCTTTTCACACTGGCTGGTTCTGCTCAGGAGGGAATCCGTCCGGTGATTCCCTGCTGAGCTGCCAGATGAGAGGTCTATGTCCACTCTGCTTATGCAGAGTGGACAAAGACACAGCCAGCTTCGCTCTACGGGCAGGCAGATGTAAACGGACCGACTGTCTGTTTACACCCAACTGCCCTCCGATCCAATACGGCCAGATGGACGGGAACAGATTCCCCTTCCGTTTGTTTTTCCTACCTTGGACGTAGCTGGGTGTAAATGGACACAAGTCCGTTTATATCTGACTGCCCATAGAGGAGAATGGCGGGTGCATCTATGACTGTCTTCAAAGCAAATTAGGCCCGTTTCACATAGGTGGTCTGGTCGGGTCCAATTTCCATATTTCAGACTAAATGGACCGCCCATATGAAAGGGACCTAATTTGATTTGAAGACAGTCATAGATGCACTCTGTACCAAATGTACAGTATATTTGTTAAAATAAAGATTGTATGCACATAACTCAAAACTTTTACAAACAACAGCTTATAAGTGTAGAGCTACCCCTGCAGGGGCTGCTGGTGATAACTGGTTCTTCCTTAATAGTACAGAGTCTGCCCATCACCACAGCACCAGTCCATGCACTCCGGGTCCAGTAACTCAGTCAAAGGGATGTCTTTTTGGAATTTATTGCTTGAGGAACTTTGAACAGGAGAGGGGTTAGGGCAGAGGATACTCCAAAATGCTGCACAATAAAAAGAGCACACTCTTCTCTAAGTTCACACTCCGGGATTCTGCTGAGGACAGGGAATGGCCAGTACTCTGAGACCATATGAGAGCTGTCTTAGTCCAAGCTACCTCTGCTACTTACAGTATATCCCAAAAGCGCACACAGTCATCAGGAATCAACTCAGGTTCATTACTAACAAGTCCTCAGGACAGCTGCACACCATCCAGCTTCCTTCGGTGAGGGAGACAATTCTTCTCCAGACCCGACCCCTATAGTGAATCCTACAGCCAGCTTCTCATGGAGATCACTCCAGGCCTTCAGCCCTGACACCATTGAGGCCTCAGGAACAGCTATACAGTTCACGGGTTGCCTCAGAGGGGAAACCGAACCCCACCCCCCCCTCCTAGGCTTGGAACCCTTTTGAACTTCAGATTATTTAACCACCTTCTGGACACTCCTCTCAAGGGATTGGCCATGCCATGATAAATATTCAGGCTGGTCATTTGAATCTCCCTCTCTATGATAGGGAAGCTTCTTTCAAAGGTAGGGGGAAGCATTAAAACTCCCAGCCTGTGAAACCTTCAACAGACCAAAACAACTTTGACTACACAAGGAGCCAAAAATGAAATCTGCCTATTATCCTAAACTAAGAGGGTGTTACATCAGTAGGGAGGAGATTTGGATTTGCCACTACCATTGGTTCATGATTAATTTTTAGGATTTTCAAAGTGTGCAAAACCTTACCCAAAAACTTCACAAGTTTGCTACCACAAATAGGAAACAGCCTTAAAGTCAGTATATGGTCTATGCTCTGGGTCAGCTGAGTCACACGAGCCAATAAAATAAAGGAATAGGCAGCCCAGCCCCCTTTTTATAACATGGTGGGCTCACATTGTGTGTTGGAACGGTTATGGAGAGAGCTGACAAATCTGTTTATGTACGTACATGTCCCCCATGGCAGTGACGGTCTTCCCATGCATTTTGCTTGACAATAGTTTGGTTATTAGTCCTGTTAATGGCCAGAATAGAACAAGAAGATTTGTCCCCCATAGACTTCAATGGGGTTTTGCCATAAAGTTCACAAACTGTGATCAAGTTTTGCAAAACTGTAGATTTATAGCTTAGTAGAATGGTTGGGCACAAAACTGCTTCAGGACTGAGCCTTGCTGTCTGTATTTATGGACACACACATCCAGGCCTGGGATCAAGTCCATAGGTGTGCCTCCATAACAAGTGACACACTAAGAAGACGAGAAGCCTGGAGCACTGGGGGGGGGGACCTGAGAAAAGATATTCAGGGCCACTTTGTGCAATATCATTGCACAGAGCACGTAGGTATGATATGTTATTTATTTTTTAAAAATTAGTCTTTACAAATGCTTTAAGAAAAAAGTGACAGTTAATTCAAATTTCAAATGGCAGAGTGGCTCTGTGCGTTGTAGTTGCTGTGTTGGCCAATCACCGGGATCATAAATGCCTTCCCCTTCCTCTAACAATGGAGGAAGGGAAAAAGGAGGATCGCCTGATTTCAGGACCAGGAGAGAGAAAAGCAGCAGTGGGAAATCTGTGATTCAATGTGCGTGGGTGTGTTTGCGTTGGGGAGAAGGGGTATAAATTGCCACTAACCACCAGTGTTATGAGATTGTTTTTTTTGGGGGGGGGGAGATTTAAAGTGCCAGTAACAAACAATAATGGGGAGAGGTTGGGAGTATCATTGTGGGACTGTTTTTGGAGTAAGCTGGCCACTAGTCTCTTTATGGTGGGGGAGGGTGTAAAGTCATATATTCATTTCCACATTGTATTTCAGTTATTTCTAGCCTATTCCTATTCATCTAAACAATTTTGAAATTTGTAAACTTGCTTTGTGAAGATTCCCACACATTTACCTTCTTGAATTCTGTGGCACGTATTCACTATGCCATATGGGTAGGCACTGCTGTGTCACAGAATTCCTTCTGCCTGATGCAGACTGATGATGTCATCTCATCCTAGGCAAAGTCACTGGAATGGAGTTCAAGAACTGATTTTCAAAAAGGTCGAGCCTTTTGTGTCTTATTGCAGAGATTTCTTTTCACTTTTAACTTGATCATGCGGACAACATGTTTTTTTCTGTACTTGCTGAAATTTTTTAGTCTTAAAAAAGATAACGAATGCAGCCACCACATCCAAAGACTGGTAAGCTGCAATTTATTACATTTTTATTTCTGGGTTTAGTTATCTTTAAAGGGACTCTAGTTCACTTTAGAGCCGCAATTCTAGGCATCATTCATAATACAGAAGTTCCCCCCACCCTGATCCTCCGGCCCTCTCTACTGAGACAATAAACTTCCTTGCACGCCATCCTTTCTCTCCAGTAAGATCAATACAGACACTATGCAAATTGAATATTCATTTTCATTTCACAGGGAGCCCGTGTCAGGATCTGTCCATTGTTCATCTGTGGCTGGGAATTAAAATCAATTAACCGGCAGCATTAAGTGCCATTTCACCCTAATTCGAACTCTTCTATCTGCACTTAGAACGTGCCAAGCTGGACTGCTAATAATGGGAGAGCAGGCACTTGAGATCTGATGAGCAGCAATGGACTAAAATATCATTGTGAAGACAAAGAGAACTCTTCTTGCTCTTTGATGCTAGGGGTTTTGATCTTGTTTGAGTTTGGACAGGATTTTATTTCAAGGGTTCCCACTGGTCCGACTTTTTCTTTTGTCATAAAAAAAATATGGGGGTTGAGTTACCAAAACTGGAGAATGCAAAATCTGGTCAGCTGTGCATAGAAACCAATCAGCTTCCAGGTTTTTTGTCAAAACTTAATTGAACAAGCTGAAGTTAGAAGCTGATTGGCTACCATGCACCAGATTTTGGACTCTCCACTTTTAGCAAGCCAACCCCAGTGTGCTTCTTCCCGTTTGAAAATGCCATTTGCCTTGCTGTTGTACTTATCCTCTGGCTTCAGTGCTTTGAGTCAATGATCCAGAACAAGTATACAGATTAAGACTAAAGCTGGTGATAGATTTATCGAAACTTGAATTTCCATCAATGTGTGGCCAGATGTTGTTTATCAGATGTTGATCATTAGATCGACTATTGTCAAAAAGGTTTGTTTAGAAAATTTTAATCGATCGACCTGCTGCAGCCACTGATCAGTGCATTCTGAAAGTGGAGAGTCCTGCTGTCATCAGAATACAGTGTCCCAGCAGGGAGGATTCCTCCATGCACCTTGCATGTGTGGATAGGAGGAAACTATGTGTTCTTTTTTTGTTCAGTCCAATGGCTGAACAAAAAAACATCCATGGCCAGGTTTAGTCTTACCTCCATCGAACTTACCTCCATGCGCATGCAGCCAATGCAGTGGTCTAGGCATTGAAAGCCCCAATCTTCCCGCCTTCTTTCCTTAGGGCTTCCAGGGCAAACTAGAGAAATTCTGATTGGTCATGTGCTGACATGTGACCACTATGACCAATTAGAATCATGCTGATCCCTCCCAAAGTGCTAAATAAATAAGGGGAAGAAAAGTGGAACTTTCAAAGCAGACCTCTGCAATGGCTGCATGGGCGATGATGGCTTAAACTCCCTTGAAGGCAAGTGCAGAAAGGACCAAGGGTGTAGGGTGTTAGATCACCTTTTCATTTTTTGTGAAAAGGCGTTCTTACACTTTGAACTCACTTAAAGTGGAAACCCTGAGTCAAATACAAAAATGCCATGTATGATTCAGCTGGACACTAGAAGTGAAATAACAGTTTTGTTTTCTGTTTTCCAGAATACCCCTTTACATAATGTACCCTCTGCCAGGTAGATCCCATTGTTGGTTAGAAAAAATTAGGGCTGACTCAGCCTTTCAGGCTCCATCTATATGAAAAATATCACTACTGGTTGGACTAGTTCTTTAAGGTGAATTTCCTTTTAATACCCTTTTACATAATTTACCCTCTGACAGGTAGATCCCATTGTTGGTTATTAAAAACTGGGACTGACCCAGCCTTTCAGGCTCCATCTATATGAAAAATATCACTACTGGTTGGACTAGTTCTTTAAGATGAATTTCCTTTTAAACCTCTATTTCCTTGCTTCAATCCATTGTGAGTCAAGTGAGTGATGTAAGGGCTCCTATACAACTTTTGTCTGAGATTCAAAGAGTGCTGAATCCATTTGATCAGCATGACAGCCAGGCACTTAGCATTAACAGATGGAAAGGACAGTAGTGGCAGTTTCCATACTTCAGCAACAAAGTTTGAAATGACCTATCTGCAACCTGTGTTAAAGCAGAGTTGGGCTATATGGGGCTTGCTGAGACATTTAAAGTGATACTGAACACACACTGTTTAATTTACTTTATCCCTTCTCTTTCTGTATGTGGATGTTGGCACTGTAATTCTTTCAATTAAAAAAAAAAAAAATCTAAGTACTCTTTTTCTAATCTATATCCTAATCACATGACCCAGCTCTTTCCCAGCCTGTTTGCAGGGAAACCTAAGCAGGTGGAGCTTCTAGTCCTCTGCTGATGGTCACATGTTCAAAATAAAAAAACAGCCTTTGGGATACAGAGTGACAAAATAAATAATATCAATAAACTGATCAGTGGATGTTCCTCAATGCGGAATGTAAGAAATGCCCACTCACCGGAACCACACTTGATACAGTGCAGTGTATAATAGTTATTCCCTGGTGTCACTGGAAGTATACATCTGGTTCAGCCCTTGGAAGAGTATCCCTCTATAGATCAGACAGGTCCAGGGTCACAGCAAATAAGGCTCCGACACAGAGTTCCCCTTAAGGGATGTGTGGGTGTTACTTTTGCAGCAAATGGAAACCTCCCACTCTGGATGGAATCGGAGTAACATAGCTTCTGAAAAAAAGGGGGTTCTCCCCATGCGGGGTCAAAGCCAAAAGATGCCCATGGTGTGATATCGTTTGGATAAAGCAAATTTTATTTAAAAGGACAAAGGATGCATCCAGTAAATGGCAAAAGGAACGGCAGAAGACAGTAAAGCACTAACCGTCCCTAGAAGGAAATGGCCGCCGGAGCTCCACAATGCTCCGACGGCGTGACGTCAACGGCGCGAGCAGGCTCCTTCTTACGCGTTACGTGCCACGCACATCGTCAGAGGGAGAGCCGGCAAAAGTAACACCCACACATCCCTTAAGGGGAACTCTGTGTCGGAGCCTTATTTGCTGTGACCCTGGACCTGTCTGATCTATAGAGGGATACTCTTCCAAGGGCTGAACCAGATGTATACTTCCAGTGACACCAGGGAATAACTAATATACACTGCACTGTGTGGTTCCGGTGAGTGGGCATTTCTTACATTCCGCATTGAGGAACATCCACTGATCGGGATAACTGAGGACTATTGATTTAAGCGCTGCACTATTTCTTTGTTATTATTTATTGAGGTTTTACTGGTTGCCTTGAGTGTACAGCTGCTGAACTGATTAGCGCTCACTTTTTTGCTTTGTTTACCTATTTAATATCAATAAACTGTTTTAAATTGTCATACAAATTTACATTTGAAATCAAATGTGTTATTTTTTGGCAATAACATGGCGAGGGCTGATTTCTGCCAGTCACAGGCTGTGTCATGCCCCTCCAGCCTGTGTCTTAGAATAAGAGGGAGGTGAAGCCTCCATCAATATACATGTAATATCCCACCCCGTAATGCTTAGCTGGTTAGTGGGCATGGAGGGAAGGGAGGGAGTGTGACACTATAATCACATGGGCTGCTCAGATGTGATAGGGAGGAAATGATCAGCAAATAAACTCACTAAAAACTGAGCACGTGCAGAGCTGCTAACACTGCTCTGCAAAATCCCTAGCTGAATTGAGAATTTGAACAGAAAGAGGAAATAGAGAACAGCAGGATCAACCAGGTTTTTTGCAGAATACAGAAAACGAATCCCACAGTGACTAAATGAGTATAAAAAGCATGCAATACAGCATTTATTGATAGTTTTATTATGATGTGGGTTTAGTGACACTTTAAGTTATTTTCCTGGAACCTAGTAAAGTCCCAATTTATTTATCTGTATATGGATTGACTGCACAATCCGAGTGATACATTGTTTCTTGCCAGTACAACCATAAATATTTGAATTGGCTATAGAAAATCTGCCTAGCTTTTTGCTTTCTTTGATCTACTAATGGGATTTGGAACAGTGAGCATTCACGTATATTGGTTCAAAGAAAGCAAAAAAAATTGCAGAAGATTTTTTTTTTTAAGCGTAAGGGTCAGAGCCATCGCTTTCATGAGATAAAGAGCAAAATAATTGGCAATTCTCTTAAGAAGCCTACATTTAAAGGATCCACGGATGTACTGTATATCTCATGTTTATGAGTTTATATATAGAGCAGCCAGGAGCGTTAAGCCTAAACTGTGTTGCATTTGTCTTCATCTCGCTTTCTGTGTCAAAGAAAATCCAAAACACCTTCTCTATGTATACAAGTGATTTGCTTCTTAGCTGGATGGTGCCCCATGCACACAGATGTGAGGTTAGTTGCAGCCAGATTTGCACTCTTCTGAGCAGCTACTGTACATGCAATTGCGTCTGGGGTGGTTTTTCTGTTTGCATACAAAATGCCGACAGCTGTCTGCAGAGTCAATAGCTTAAAGACCTCCAAACTTTGTGTGGCCTTCAGATTAGCACATTAACAGTGCATACAGAAGTCCATGGAATGGGTTTCCATGGGTGAGCAGTTTCATCAAAGCCTTACATTATTATTATTATGATTATTATTATTATTATACAGGATTTATATAGCGCCAACAGTTTGCGCAGCACTTTACAAAATGAAGGTGGACATACCAGTTACAATACAATCTGGTACAAGAGGAAACAGAGGGCCCTGCTCATTAAAGCTTACAATCTAGGAGGAAGGGTTGAGTGATACAAAAGGTAATAGCTGTGGGGGATAAGCAGATGGAAGAAATAAAAGGCAGTTTACTAGTTAGAAGCAGGATAGGCTTCTTTAAAGAGAGCGGTTTTCAGGGATTGTCTAAAGGTGGATAGATTAGGAGATAGTCGGACAGATTGTGGTAGGGAGTTCCATAGGATGGGAGAAGCTCAGGAGAAGTCCTGGAGGCGAGCATGGGAGGAGGTGACATGGGAAGTAGAGAGCAGAAGGTCTTGGGAGGATCGAAGAGAGCGGTTTGGTTGATATTTTGAGACCAGGTTAGTGATGCAGCTGGGGGCAGAGTTGTGGGTGGCTTAAGTTGTTATTAGTATTTTGAATTTTTTTTGTTGGGCGAGTGGAAGCCAGTGAAGGGATTGGCAGAGGGGTAGCAGACACTGAACGATTGGTAAGGTGGATGAGCCTGGCAGCAGTATTCCTGATGGACTGGAGGGGGGATAGCCTATGTAAAGGTAATCCAATGAGGAGGGAGTTGCAATAGTCGAGGCGAGGGATAACTACTAGGGAATGAATTAGGAGCTCTGTAGTATCATTAGTTAAAAAGGGGTGTATTCTGGAGATGTTGCGGAGGTTGAAGCAGCAAGATTTTGACAGGGATTGGATGTGGACCTGAAAGGATAGTTCAGAATCCAGGGTTACCCCTAGCACTCTGGCATGCAGGGATGGGTTGATAGTGATGCTATTGATCCTGACCACGAAATCAGGGGAAGAGGCACCACGGACAGGCAATATTATGAGCTCAGTTTTGGATAGATTGAGTTTTAGGAAGTGGTGTGACATCCATTCTGATATATCTGTTAGTGATACGTGAGGAAACTGATGGGGTGAGTTGAGGAGTAGAGAGATAGATTTGTTTGTCATCAGCATAGAAATGGTATTGGAAACCATGGGAAGCTATCAGCTGACCCAAGGAAGAGATGTAGATCAAGAATAGGAGAGGTCCAAGGACAGAACCTTGGGGGACCCCAACAGTAAGAGGAGTAGGAGAGAAGGAGGTAGAATTGTAAGTGACACTGAAGGTGCGGTGAGATAGGTAAGATTCGAACCAACGGAGAGTATAGTCACGGAGATCAAGTAAATAGAGTTTTTTGAGGAGGAGGGGGTGGTCAACTGTGTCAAAAGCAGCGGAGAAGTCCAAGAGTAAGAGTACGGAATAGTGATTATTAGTTTTAGCAGTTAGCAAGTCGTTTGTGAGCTTTAGGAGGGCAGTTTCTGTGGAGTGTTGTGGGTGAAATCCAGACTGTAGGGGATCAAGAAGGTTATTCTCAATAATGTGGCAGCTCAGCCGGTTGTCGACTAGACGTTCAAGGAGTTTGGAGGCAAAAGGGAGTAAGGAGATGGGTCTTAGGTTGCCAAGATTGGTGGGATCCAGTGGGGGCCTTTTTAAGTATGGGGGTGACTAGCACATGTTTCAGAGATTTGGGGAAGATACCAGTTGGAAGGGAGAGATTGAAGATATGAGTTAAAGAGTGAAGGATAGAGCCAGAGGATGACCGTAGTATTTGTGAGGGGACAGGTGGTTAGGTGGGCTTTAGAAAAAAGTTTACCAATCTCTTCTATAGTAACTGGGTTACACAAGGGAAGCATAGATTGTGCAGGTGGACAAGGAGTGTAGGGTAAGGGACATATATGTACAGTAGAGATCTCGTCACGAATTGTATCAATCTTATTTTCGAAGTGATTAGAGATCTCCTGGGCAGTGAGTGAGTTACTGGGTGGAGGTAAAGAAGGACGAAGTAGAGAGTTAAAGGTAGAAAAGAGTTGACGGGGATTGTGTGAAAGGGTGTTAATGAGAGTGATAAAATAGGTCTGTTTGGCAGTGTAGAGACAGGAGTTGTATTTTTGAAGGGCAGATTTATATTGGTCGAAGTCTTGCTGGGTCTTAGTCTTATGCCATAAACTCTCCAGAGCATGGCTATGTGTTTTGAGGCATCTGGTATTGTCTGTTTGCCAGGGCTGTAGTGGTCAGGGCCTAATTCTGCGTGTAGTGCGGGGGCCAATGTGTCCACGGTGGATGACAGTGAACTGTTGTTTGCTGTGGTTTCTCACTTGTGCATTCGCTGAAGTGCAGAGCCGAAGTGCAATGCTCAATACTTAAGCCACGATCAATACTTTAGCCCAGATGATAGTTGCCAATGCTACCCCTGGCTGTGCTGCCGCTGGCTGTGCCTCCCCTAAGGAAGGTCTAAATGTAAATGAGTTGACTGGGGGTGTTGCCAATTAATCAATTAGGAATGCATAGCAGAGACACATGGCTAGCAGAACAAACTTCTCACACCAAAGAAGGACTTCCATCATGCAATGCAAAGTGTCAGATGCAGTGGTGTAAAGCACACCGCCACTGGACTCTAGAGCAGTGGAGACGTGTTCTCTATAGTGACCAATCACGCTTCTCTGTCTGGCAATCTGGACGTGTTTGGGTTTGGCGGTTGAAAGGAGAACGGTACTTGCCTGACTGTCTTGTACCAAGTGTAAAGTTTGGTGGAGGGGGAATTATGGTGTGGGGTTGTGTTTCAGGGGTTGGGCTTGGCCCCTTAGTTCCAGCGAAAGGAACTCTTAAGGTGTCAGCATACCAAGAGATTTTGGACAATTTGATGCTCCCAACATTGTGGGAACGGTTTGGGGATTGACCTTCCTGTTCCAACATGACTGTGCACCAGTGCACAAAGCAAGGTCCACAAAGAAGAGCCAGGCCTTCTCGTCCGACATCAGTGCCTGACCTCACAAATGCACTTCTGGAAGAATGATCAAACATTCCCATAGACACTCTCCTAAACCTCGTGGACAGCCTTCCCAGAAGAGTTGAAGCTGTTATAGCTGCAGAGGGTGGGCCAACTCAATATTGAACCCTATGGAACAAAAATGGGATGCCATAAAGTTCATGTGTGTGTAAAGGCAGGAGTCCCAATATGTTTGGCAATATAGTGTATGTGAACCAGCACTGGCGCAGTTGGGGTTATGCCCCTTTAACACCTGATGGATAAATGACTGTACAAGCTATTGGGATTTGAGCACAGGCGTATCTTGTTTCTGTTGCATTGCAGGTCAGTAGCTAGACATAAACCTAGTATCTCTCACCCACATTGTGTCTGTTTGCCCCATGTTGGCATTTTGTCCATAGTAGCATTGGCGTTGGCGGAGCAGTGTAGGACTGGCCAAAAGGGATTATTTTGACGCAGTTGGCCAGCTTAAACATGTATTGCAATATGTGTGAATTAAAAATTCCTATTTTATATGGCAAAGTTTGGAAAGGGTATATAGCAGTGTGCAGAGTGTTCTTCCAGAATTTCTAGGGACAGAGTATTGTCACTCCATACAGTAACAGGAAGTGCCTGAACAAGGACATTCATGCCTGTGCAGCTGCTACAATCCAATTTAGGTGAATGAAACTGCCAGCATGGGCATGCATGAACACTAGAGATGAGCGAATTATTAAAAAATTTGATTCGGCTGATTCGCCGAATTTGTGGGAGAAATTCGATTCGATGTGAATTTATTCGCTGCGAATTTAACTTATTAAAAGGGTTTCTAGGCTTCAGAGAGCCTTTATATTAGTGCAGAACACTGTACCTTTAATTTAAATGCCCTTGGAGTCTGCTGGGGAAGAGAAATAATACTGTCAGTCAGTATGACATGCAGATGAGTGCCGTCGATCTTAGAATCACCGCACACTTCACTCATTTGGGCAGTCCCGGGGCACGACGAAGAAGAAGAAGAAGAAGAAGAATGAAAAGAAGAATGAAAAGAAGAAGAAGAAGAATGAAAAGAAGAAGAAGAAGAATGAAAAGAAGAATGAAAAGAAGAAGAAGAAGAATGAAAAGAAGAAGAAGAATGAAAAGAAGAATGAGAAGAAGAATGAAAAGAAGAATGAAAAGAAGAATGAGAAGAATGAAAAGAAGAATGAAAAGAAGAAGAAGAAGAATGAAAAGAAGAATGAGAAGAAGAATGAAAAGAAGAATGAAAAGAAGAATGAGAAGAATGAAAAGAAGAATGAAAAGAAGAAGAAGAAGAATGAAAAGAATGAAAAGAAGAAGAATGAAAAGAAGAAGAAGAATGAAAAGAAGAATGAAAAGAAGAAGAAGAAGAATGAACAGAAGAATGAAAAGAAGAAGAAGAAGAATGAAAAGAAGAAGAAGAAGAAGAATGAAAAGAAGAATGAAAAAAAGAAGAATGAAAAGAAGAAGAAGAATGAAAAGAAGAAGAAGAAGAATGAAAAGAAGAAGAAGAAGAATGAAAAGAAGAATGAAAAGAAGAAGAAGAAGAAGAATGAAAAGAAGAAGAAGAAGAATGAAAAGAAGAAGAAGAAGAATGAAAAGAAGAAGAATGAAAAGAAGAATGAAAAGAAGAAGAATGAAAAGAAGAAGAAGAATGAAAAGAAGAATGAAAAGAAGAAGAAGAATGAAAAGAAGAAGAAGAAGAATGAAAAGAAGAATGAAAAGAAGAAGAAGAATGAAAAGAAGAAGAAGAATGAAAAGAAGAAGAAGAAGAATGAAAAGAAGAATGAGAAGAAGAATGAAAAGAAGGATGAAAAGAAGAATGAGAAGAATGAAAAGAAGAATGAAAAGAAGAAGAATGAAAAGAAGAAGAAGAAGAAGAATGAAAAGAAGAAGAATGAAAAGAAGAAGAAGAAGAATGAAAAGAAGAATGAAAAGAAGAAGAAGAAGAATGAAAAGAAGAAGAATGAAAAGAAGAATGAAAAGAAGAAGAAGAAGAATGAAAAGAAGAAGAATGAAAAGAAGAAGAAGAAGAATGAAAAGAAGAAGAAGAAGAATGAAAAGAAGAATGAAAAGAAGAAGAAGAAGAATGAAAAGAAGAAGAAGAAGAATGAAAAGAAGAATGAAAAGAAGAAGAAGAAGAATGAAAAGAAGAATGACAAGAAGAAGAATGACAAGAAGAAGAAGAAGAAGAATGAAAAGAAGAAGAAGAAGAATGAAAAGAAGAATGAAAAGAAGAAGAAGAAGAATGAAAAGAAGAATGAAAAGAAGAAGAATGAGAATGAAAAGAAGAAGAATGAAAAGAAGAAGAAGAATGAAAAGAAGAAGAAGAAGAATGAAAAGAAGAATGAAAAGAAGAAGAAGAAGAATGAAAAGAAGAAGAAGAATGAAAAGAAGAAGAAGAAGAATGAAAAGAAGAAGAAGAAGAATGAAAAGAAGAATGAAAAGAAGAAGAATGAAAAGAAGAAGAAGAATGAAAAGAAGAATGAAAAGAAGAAGAAGAAGAATGAACAGAAGAATGAAAAGAAGAAGAAGAAGAATGAAAAGAAGAAGAAGAATGAAAAGAAGAATGAAAAGAAGAAGAATGAAAAGAAGAAGAAGAATGAAAAGAAGAAGAAGAAGAATGAAAAGAAGAAGAAGAAGAATGAAAAGAAGAATGAAAAGAAGAAGAAGAAGAAGAATGAAAAGAAGAAGAAGAAGAATGAAAAGAAGAAGAAGAAGAATGAAAAGAAGAAGAATGAAAAGAAGAATGAAAAGAAGAAGAATGAAAAGAAGAAGAAGAATGAAAAGAAGAATGAAAAGAAGAAGAAGAATGAAAAGAAGAAGAAGAAGAATGAAAAGAAGAATGAAAAGAAGAAGAAGAATGAAAAGAAGAAGAAGAATGAAAAGAAGACGAAGAAGAATGAAAAGAAGAAGAAGAAGAATGAAAAGAAGAATGAGAAGAAGAATGAAAAGAAGGATGAAAAGAAGAATGAGAAGAATGAAAAGAAGAATGAAAAGAAGAAGAATGAAAAGAAGAAGAAGAAGAAGAAGAATGAAAAGAAGAAGAATGAAAAGAAGAAGAAGAAGAATGAAAAGAAGAATGAAAAGAAGAAGAAGAAGAATGAAAAGAAGAAGAATGAAAAGAAGAATGAAAAGAAGAAGAAGAAGAATGAAAAGAAGAAGAATGAAAAGAAGAAGAAGAAGAATGAAAAGAAGAAGAAGAAGAATGAAAAGAAGAATTAAAAGAAGAAGAAGAAGAATGAAAAGAAGAAGAAGAATGAAAAGAAGAAGAAGAAGAATGAAAAGAAGAATGAAAAGAAGAAGAAGAAGAATGAAAAGAAGAATGACAAGAAGAAGAATGACAAGAAGAAGAAGAAGAAGAATGAAAAGAAGAAGAAGAAGAATGAAAAGAAGAATGAAAAGAAGAAGAAGAAGAATGAAAAGAAGAATGAAAAGAAGAAGAATGAGAATGAAAAGAAGAAGAAGAGGAATGAAAAGAAGAAGAAGAATGAAAAGAAGAAGAAGAAGAATGAAAAGAAGAATGAAAAGAAGAAGAAGAAGAATGAAAAGAAGAAGAAGAATGAAAAGAAGAAGAAGAAGAATGAAAAGAAGAAGAATGAAAAGAAGAATGAAAAGAAGAAGAAGAATGAAAAGAAGAAGAAGAATGAAAAGAAGAAGAAGAAGAAGAAGAATGAAAAGAAGAATGAGAAGAAGAATGAAAAGAAGAATGAAAAGAAGAATGAGAAGAATGAAAAGAAGAATGAAAAGAAGAAGAAGAAGAAGAATGAAAAGAAGAAGAAGAAGAATGAAAAGAAGAATGAGAAGAAGAATGAAAAGAAGAATGAAAAGAAGAATGAGAAGAATGAAAAGAAGAATGAAAAGAAGAAGAAGAATGAAAAGAAGAAGAAGAAGAATGAAAAGAAGAATGAAAAGAAGAAGAAGAAGAATGAAAAGAAGAAGAAGAAGAATGAAAAGAAGAATGAAAAGAAGAAGAAGAATGAAAAGAAGAAGAATTCCAGTACAGCAAAAAGTGTATCTGCAGAGAGCTCCGCTATTTCTGACAGTTCTCTGACAGTTCCTTCACATTTACAGCGGTTGAAACATTGTATCTATTTATTTCCGAATAAAAACATCTGTATCCTAAATGGAAACAAATAGATACAATGTTTCAACCGCTGTAAATGAACTGTCAGAACTGTCAGAGAACTGTCAGAAATAGCGGAGCTCTCTGCAGTGACACTTTTGCTGGCTGATCGGGGAAAATTCGATTTGTGCATCCGAACTTTGCTAAAATTCGGATTCGATGCGAATCAAATTTTTCCTAATATTCGAAACGAATTCCACTTCGCCAAGTTCGATTCGCTCATCTCTAATGAACACCCTTGCATCCACATGCAGGCAAATACGGTCCTCAAACTGCGTGTGCATTTATACGCTCCATGTGAATGAGGCCTTGGGATGAGGTTTAAAGCAAAACTCCAGGAATTTTAAAAAATCCAGTGGGACCCCCTGCAGTGCAATGGTGGATTTTTACACTTTCTGGAGTTAGGCTTTAGACTTCATCCTAACACTTAAAATAGGACTAAATTCCCTAACCTTGTCCCTAACACTTAGGAGCATATTTATAAAGCAGTTAGAATTACATTCACCAAACATTCATTGCAGGTGAATATTCCTGGTGCATATGTTTCAAATGAGAGTGATAGGATCACCACTAGTTAATGTTTGATGAAAATCACGTACACTGCTTTGGAAATATGCCCCTTGGGTGCTTGCTCTTCCAACTGAAGGAGCATACGACAGATTGATATATTTCAAAAATGGACCGCTGTAAGGTCACAAATTGACTAGATAAATTGTGCAATCTTTGAAGTGATAACAATCAGCAAAATTCAAATACAATATTAATATTCAGTCCCACCATGTGAATAATTGGTGCAACGGTGCTATATCTTTAACGGTGATACTCCATACTGAAATGACAAGTGTTTTACTGTGTTCACACTGGTGCCCCACATAGATGTAAACTCACCGTCATTTCATGACCACCTATCTCTAGGTAAGTCACACTTGCTTTTTGGGACAATCCTATTATGCAGTACAGTCCTGATGGCCGATGTTCCTTCGCCCTTTTAACCGTGGTTGCTGGTAGTAACTAATAACTTTCCACTAGGACTGCATCAATGTTAGGAAACTCCTCTCCTCCACAGGCAGTATTTTATTTTCAGCATAAATTAAAACAAAACCAGGCATCCCATAGTGTAAAACTGTATAGAAATTTAAAATGGGGTCAAACAATCGAAATGCCACTCACAAAAAAGTGCCTTTCCTGGCACTAGGTGTATTCAGCTTTGTGTACTATGAATGTGAATTCAGATGGCCGGCGCGTTCCAGCGTGCGTTCCAAATACCGGAAGTGACATCAGCGGAAGTTGCGTCACAAGCACTCTATGCATTTCGACCAATAGATTGTCCTTGTGAAGTACCTGAATCAGACTGATAGCGTTGCTGATCATTTTAGAGGCAGTGGCTTATGGTTGTCAGCTTTCAACAGGAAGTGCTGCTACTGTATCTCCAAGTAAGAAACTTGTAACAGATTCACTAAAGATGATTATCTTAGGAAAACCACGTAGGTTGGGGCATGATGCCAGATATACCAAAATAAAAGATTTCGGGTTTGCATACACTTTTAGGCAATGTGGAAGAAAAATTGTCGGCAAAGCTTGCGTTGCTGTCTGAGTTGAGTTAAATAAAACAAGCAGCGTCTGTGTGCAGGACAGGAAAAGTATTTCACTCTGTGTGATATATTTGTACTTTGTTCAGGGAGCGGAGCTGTGCTTCGCACCTTTGGAGAGTTTCCAGGCATTGCAGCTATTTAATGTCGTGTGTGTAAACAGCCTGCGATCCCTGGTGAATTAACAATGAGAATTCACCCCCAGGTTTATATTACAATCATCTCCAGTTAACATTGTTATGTTCTTCTACGGTACGCTGCAAACTCAACTGTGATAGAGATGTTTGTGGAAATGGAAAAGCAGTAAAGGAAATTCTAAACGAAGAAGATAATTTAGAATATTTTAGGTAAAATGAAAAAGTACTGAATGAACACAAATTCATTAAGGGCTCGTTTACACTTGCCATTAGAGGGCTGTAAAAACACACAGTTGAACTGTGTCTTTACCTCAATTCCCAACAACTCCCCCTTAAAATGACTGTAAACAACACAAATGAAAAATGAACAGAGCATATCCCTCTATAGTGTGTTCTTGCCTCAATCCAAATTACCAAGTGTGATTTCTGTCTGCTCTTTCTTCCCTCTGCTTTCTGCATTAGTCACTTCCGACAAGTTATCTACACCACAGAACCGTAGGAGACAGCTCTGTCTCCCTCAGCACAAAGAAGGTGATTGACAGCCTCAGCTGTGCATGTTTCCCTCTGAGAATGTGCAGGGGGGGTGTCCTTTCCCTCCATCTCAGACTACACTTAGCTCTTCTCTCTATGCTATGCAGTGTCTGACATCAGTTGACCACCCCCTGCTTGCAGGAGATGGGAAGTCGCCTTTGTTCTATGTATTTTAGAAGGCCGAAGAGGAGAGAGGACTGCAGATAAACAGGTACAAATTACAGTGCCTTGAAAAGTATTCGTACCCCTTGAAAGTTTCCACATTTTGTCATGTTACAACCAAAAACGTAAATATATTTTATTGGGCTTTTATGTGGTAGACCAACACAAAGTGGAACATAATTGTGAAGTGGAAGAAAAATGATAAATGGTTTTCAAACTTTTTTACAAATAAATATGTGAAAAATGTGGCATGCATTTGTATTCAGCCCCCCTGAGTCAACACTTTTGTAGAACCACATTTCGGTGCAACTACAAATGCAAGTCTGGATCAACTGTGGGTGTAGGATTATATATATATTTTTTTTAATGGTTGAACTGGATGGACTTTTGTCTTCTTTCAGCCAGACCAACTATGTAAGTCTTTTTGGGTATGTCTCTACCAGAGTTGCACATCTAGAGAGTGAAATTTTTGCCCATTCTTCTTTGCAAAATAGCTCAAGCTCTGTCAGGTTGGATGGAGAATGTCTGTAAACAGCAATTTTCAAGTCTTTAATACAAAGGAGGTAAAAGTGTGCGCTAAAATTAAGCTGCTGTACACCGAAAAGGCACCAAAAACCTCTTATAACTAAACTGACAACAAAGGCGCAGTGCTCTACTAATGATAATCAGATATGAATTGCTAATACTGATATAACAAAAAATTGATTAATAACAGTGTAATCAGAATAGCACAGTCTTAATAAGCATGTAATCCCACTAATACTGGAAAAGGTAACTAAAAGTGACAGTAGTGCATATACATAAAGTGACCACTTAGTGCTAAAGTGTCAAAGTCTATGTATATAAATAAATGACGTATGTGATCCACTGTGCATCTTCCGGTGATCAAATATTCGAATTATACACTCACCAGATGCATAATTCCAAAATGCATATAGAAACATGTATCATCTTCATGGTTCAGTGGAATCATCTTATGGGTACATCTACCATCTCTGGGCTTCCCTCTGGGTACTCCTATCCTTTATGGGGTTCCCTCTGGATCATCCGGTTGGATACTGCACCTCTGGACTCCCTTCCCTGAGTACTCTCCTTACTGCAGTGCTGTTCCTGATCCCTTTCATATGTGTGTTTGTCTGTGCTCAGCTATCTCAGCAATTTTCAAGTCTTGCCACAGATTCTCAATTGGATTTAGGTTTGGACTTTGACTGGGCCATTCTAACACATGAATATTCTTTGATCTAAATCATTCCATTGTAGCTCTGGCTGTATGTTTGGGGTCTTGTCCTGCTGGAAGGTGAACCTCTGCCCCAATCTCAAGTCTTTTGCAGACTCTAACAGATTTACTTGCCCTGTATTTGGCTCCATCCACCTTCCCATCAACTCTGACCAGCTTCTCTGTCCCTGTTGAAGAAAAGCATCCCCACAACATGATGCTGCCACCACCTTGTTTCACGGTGGGGTTGGTGTGTTCTGGGTGATATGCAGTGTTAGTTTTCCGCCACACAGCGTTTTACTTCTAGGCCAAAAAGTTAAATTTTGGTCTCATCTGACCAGAGCACCTTCTTCCACATGTTTGCTGTGTCCCCCACATGGCTTCTCGCAAACTGCATACGGTACTTCTTATGGCTTTCTTTCAACAATGTCTTTCTTCTTGCCATTCTTCCCTAAAGGCCAGATTTGTGGAGTGCGCAACTAATGGTTGTCCTGTGGACAGATTCTCTCACCTGAGCTGTGGATCTCTGCAGCTCCTCCAGAGTTACCATGGGCCTCTTGGCTGCTTCTCTGAATAATGCTCTCCTTGCCTGGCCTGTCAGCTTAGGTGGACGGCCATGTCTTGGTAGGTTTGCAGCTGTGCCATACTCTTTCCATTTTCGAATGATGGATTGAACAGTGCCCCGTGAGATGTTCAAAACTTGAGATTATTTTGTTATAGCCTAGCCCTGTTTTAAACATCTCCACAACTTTATCCATGACCTGTCTGGTGTGTTCCTTGGCTTTCATGATGCTGCTTGTTCACTAATGTTCTCTAACAAACCTCTGAGGGCTTCACAGAACAGCTGTATTTACAGTGAGGAACAGAGGTATTTGAACACCCTGCGATTTTGCAAGTTCTCACACTTAGAAATCATGGAGGGGTCTGAAATTCACATTGTAGGTGCATTCCCACTCTGAGAGACAGAATTAAAAAAATTAAAAAAAATTCAGGAAATCACATTGTATGATTTTTAAAGAATTTATTTGTCTTGCACTGCTGAACATAAGTATTTGAACACCTGAGTAAATCAGTGTTAATATTTGGTACAGAAGCCTTTGTTTGCAATTACAGAGGTCAAACATTTCCTGTAGTTCTTGACCAGGTTTGCACACACTGCAACAGGGATTTTGTCCCACTCCTCCACACAGATCTCCTCTAGATCTGTCAGGTTTCGGGGCTGTCGCTGAGCAACATGGAGTTTCAGCTCCCTCCAAAGATGTTCTATTGGATTTAGGTCTGGAGACTGGCTAGGCCACTCCAGAACCTTGATATGCTTCTTACGGAGCCACTCCTTGGTTATCCTGGCTGTGTGCTTCGGGTCGTTGTCATGTTGGAAGACCCAGCCACGACCCATCTTCAATGCTCTGACTGAGGGAAGGAGGTTGTGCTCAAAATCTCACAATAAATGGCCCCATTCATCCTCTCCTTAATACAGTGCAGTCGTCCTGTCCCCTTTGCAGAAAAGCACCCCCAAAAGCATGATGTTACCACCCCAATGCTTCACAGTAGGGATGGTGTTCTTGGGATGCAACTCATCCTTCTTTTTCTTCCAAACACGACGAGTGAAGTTTAGACTAAAAAGTTCTACTTTGGTCTCATCTGACCACATGACTTTCTCCCATGTCTCATCTGGATCATCCAGATGGTCATTGGCAAACTTCAGACGGGCCTGGACATGTGATGACTTGAGCAGGGGAACCTTCCGTGCAATGCATGATTTGAAACCATGACGGCGTAGTGTGACAGTGACCTTTGAAACTGTGGTCCCAGCTCTCTTCATGTCATTGACCAGCTCCTCCCTTGTAGTTCTGGGCTGATTCCTCACCTTTCTTATCATCAGTGATACCCCACGAGGTGAGATCTTGCATGGAGCCCCAGTCCGAGGGAGACTGACAGTCGTCTTTAGCCTCTTCCATTTTCTAACAATTGCTCCAACAGTTGATCTATTTTCACCAAGCTGCTTGGCAATTGCCCTGTAGCCCTTTCCAGCCTTGTGGAGGTCCACAATTTTGTCTCTGGTGTCTTTTGACAGCTCTTTGGTCTTGCCCATGGTAGTAGTTGGCGTCAGACTGACTGTGGGGTGGACAGGTGTCTTTAAAGAGCTCAGACAGGTGCTACTAAGTTAGATTAATGAGTGGAGTAGAGGTGGACTTTTTAAAGGCACAGTAACAGGTCTTTGAGAGCCAGAATTCTTGCTGTTTCTTAGGTGTTCAAATACTTATGTTCAGCAGTGCAAGACAAATAAATTCTTTAAAAATCGTACAATGTGATTTCCTGAATTTTTTTTTTTGAATTCTGTCTCTCAGAGTGGGAATGCACCTACAATGTGAATTTCAGACCCCTCCATAATTTCTAAGTGTGAGAACTTGCAAAATCGCAGGGTGTTCAAATACTTCTGTTCCTCACTGTATACTGAGATTAAATTACACACTGTTTACTAATTAGATGACTTCTGAAGGCAATTGGTTCCACTAGATTTTAGTTAGGGGTATCAGAGTAAAGGGGGCTGAATACAAATGCACGCCACACTTTTCAGATTTTATTTGTAAAAAAGTTTGAAAACCACTTATCATTTTCATTCCACTTCATAATTATGTGCCACTTTGTGTTGGTCTATCACATAAAATCCCAATAAAATATATTTATGTTTTTGGTTGTAACATGACAAAATGTGGAAAACTTTTTCAATGCACTGTATATATTAGAATTTGTTTAATCTCTGTATCACCTGAGGCCAGTCACTTCACCTTGTATATACAAGTGGCTAAAACCACTTTAACCATCTCAACACTGAGCACTTTTACCCCCTTCCTTCCCAGGCACAATTTTCAGCTTTGAGTACTCTCACAGTTTGAATGACAATTACTCAGTCATGCAATGCTGTACCCATATGAAATGTTTATCTTTTTTTCACACAAATAGAGCTTTCTTTTGGTGGCATTTGATCCCCACTGGGTTTTTTTATTTTTTGCGCTATAACAAAAAATAACAAGCATTTCGAAAAAAACCCCACATTTTTCTTTTTCTGTTATGTGTCTGTTATAAAATTGTGGAAATAAGTAATTTTTCCTTTTGACCAAAATTTATACTGTTACATTTCATTGGTAAAAATAACCCAAATTGGTGCATATTACTTGGTCTGTGTGAAAGTTAGAGTCTACAAGCTATGCTACATATCATGAAAATTTGATCAATCCTGATGACATTTCTAATTTTTTGAAGCCCTAACATGCCAGGACAGTACCTCGAAATGACCACTCTTTGGAAAGTAGACATTCCATACAAATCCTCCCTCCATGCTGCCAAACAAGTCACTCTTATTAATAGCTTGTCATCCAGTCCTCGTTATCTCTTCTCTACTTTTAACTCTCTACTTTCTCCACCTCCACCTCCACCCAGTAACTCACTCACTGCTTATGAGATTGCCAATCATTTCAAAAACAAGATTGATGCAATTCATAGAGGCATCTCTACTACACAGACATCTATCCCACTTAGCATGTCTTATACTAAACCTCCCTTAACACTTTCCTCTTTTGACCTTGCTACTACTGAAGAGGTCACTAAAGTTTTCTCAAAAGCCCGTCTCACCACATGCCCCCTGGATCCTGTCCCCTCACACACATCAATCTCTCCCTCTCTACTGGCACTTTCCCCACCCCGCTAAAGCATGCACATATCTTAAAAAGCCCTCACTGGACCCCACCAATCTCAACAACTTAAGACCCATCTCCCTGCTGCCATTTACCTCTAAACTCCTAGAACACTTTGTCTACATTCGCCTGAGCTCCTACTTCACTGACAATAACCATCTTGACCCTTTACAGCCTGGCTTTCGCTTACTACACTCCACTGAAACTGCCCTACTAAAACTCACTAATGATCTACTAACTGCTAACACCAATGGCCACTACTCCGTACTCTTACTACTTGACCTCTCTGCGGCTTTTTATACTATTGACCATCCCCTCCTCCTCAAACAACTCCACTCTCTTGGCCTTCGAGACTCTGCTCTGTCCTGGTTCTCCTACCTATCGCAGCACTCCCTCAGCGTTACCTATAACTCTGTCTCCTCCTCTCCACTAGGATGCTTCCTGCAGTCTGGGACGTCCAAACCATCACTGGGACATCAGGTCCAGTTAGCAGAAGAGGAGACAAACAGATACCAGCCCCCATAAAAGAGGAATTTAAAGGAGGCTGCAAGAGATGCTGATGAAGCACAGGAGGCCAGTGCCAGAGCAGGTCCTGCTGGGATGGTATGTTTCCATCCACCGGCAATTCTGGAAGGAAGCGCTAGACTGTGAGCAGCACCACCATGGAAACATTTTCTCCTCCATCCAGGAAAGGTACTGGTCGCAGTACGAAATGTGGGTGCTGTTATTGGGGGAAAAAGCACACAAAGCGTGGACAGCTGAGTTAAGCAGGCTGGTCCTGGCAGAGATGCAGCTGGGCAAGAGCTACAGAGCCCTCTGCTGGTATGTAGCCCAAGCGTGCCCTTGGACAGTGGATGACAGCCCAACGGAAGGCTTTGGCTACAGTGACTTGGGGCTATTGTATGGGAGGCTGTCACAGGACCCTTACTTTGGGAGCGATCTGGAGTGGCATTTGGAGGAAATCATGGATTACAGAGACTAGATGCTGAACATCGCAGAAGTAGTCTAGGCACAGGAAGATTTGGAGTTGCTAGCATTCAAGAATGAGAGCTGGAGATTGCCTACAGATGGCTGCTAGACTTTGTTCAGCAGCAGGACTGGGCTCCCTTTGTCTGGGAAGTACCAGCTGACAGCTTGGAAATCCCAGCTGAAGTGACGGCAATGGGGCAGAGTAACATTGTGCTTTGCTCACCTCCATCTGCAGCTATGGAAGCGGAGCTCTTATGGCGGATGCAACAAGAGTTGACTCACCTTGACAAACCTGTTTCTGCACAGGATGAGCTTGGATGGAAGAATGCATCTGTCCAGCAGCTGGATGAGGGTATGGAAGATGAAGTAGGTGCTCATCTCCCCAGCGGCAGTTCAAGGACCCTGGAGAGAAGGAAGCTGCCCTCACTCCCCAGTCACAGATCCCAGTAAGCATGGATTTATAAACTTTTCATCAGAGTATGTGACATTTACTGAGCTTCAAATGAAAGTGTAAGAAACAGGACAGAGCTCTGCAAGCCTTTGCCAAGAACTGGTAACATCTCCTGGGCTCCAGGGACAGGAGATAATGAAAATCTATCTTCAGCCACCAGCTCCAGTAACTGTGAATTTAATAGACTTTTCTGCTGAGGAGGAACAACCCAGTGAGCTTCCTGCAGAAGAACCGGCATTGAGGCAGAACACTGCTAACCTCTGCCTACAACAATCAGTGGCCCTGGAGGATTTGTGCAACGCCACCAAATTTTCATTTTACTTCCCAGTGAAAGAGCTGGCATCAGGGCCACTAACTTCTGCAAAGCACCAACAGCACTTCCGGAGCTCCAGGGAGCCAGGGCGGGCAGCCATTCTCCCAAGCGGCAAGATGATATAGTGGATCTCTTAACTCCAGCTGAAGTACTGGCAGCGGGGCAGAGAGCCGCCAGTCTCTGCCCATACACAGTCCCAGCAGAAGCACTGGCAACAGGACAGAGGGCCCAAGATCTCTACCCCACACCTAATGTGACATAGGAACCTCAAGGACAAGTAGTCAGCCTTTATTTTCCCCTGCGGCAGTTCAAGGTCCTGGGAGAAGAGGAAGCTGTCCTCACTCTCCAGCAGCAGATCCACAGTCCAGGAGAGGAGGTGGTCATCCTCCCTCCCCAGTGGCAGTTCCACTATCCGGGAGAGGAGATGGTTGACCTCCCTTCCCAACAGTTATACAGAGCGGAGGATGTGGGGTCCCCAGCTGAAGTGCTGCCAACAGGGCAAAGCACCGTTGACCTCTGCCGAGCACATCATGTGTCTTCACAGTTCCAGACAGTTGGCCCCTCTCTACAGCAGCAGAACAAGCCCTGGAATGGTAAAAAACCTCCCAGCTGAAGTGCTAGCAGCTGGACAGAAGGTCCGAGACCTCTGCCCCACACCTACTGATTACAATTCTTCCCTGCAGCCAAGAATGGAGATCATGTGGATCGACTATGTGGGTTCACTCTGCCCGACTAACGTATGTCCAGATCAAGTGGAGGTCCTGATTAGTCTACTTTTGAGGGGGGAGAAATGTGACAGACCCAACCAGGACAGGGGCTTTTGGAGGGGACTGCAGGTTAGCCTCTTGCCTACTGACCATGGGCCTTGGCATCTGAGGGAGCTCTATTCTTTGGAAGGTGTGTGCCTGGAGGGACCTTTTACTTCGGATCCAAGTCTATGTGTCCCCGAAACACACAGACTTTGAGAACTGGAGGACCAGTATACAGATTTGGGGTCTCTGTGCCCAAACCAGCATTGGCTGCTTCAACCTCCCCTCCTAAACTCAGAGACTCTAAACAGATGTTAATAAAATCAGCTCAAAACAACCTGATGCTGAAGTCTCTTGTTGCAATCTGTTTATTAAGGTGTGATGCGTTTACTGTTGTATATTTGTCCCATTATAAATTAAGCTAATTGAGTCACCTATTGTTTCTGTCGGTTGGCTAGTCCTCCTGGTTCCTACATGATGGGATTAGTCTTGTGTCAACTTGATCTCATTACCTAATCGGTATGGAATGTTTATCCCAATGTGTAATGTTTGATTTTATGGGGACTTTCCCTATTTCTAAACTGTATAAAAATCTGTATTTCTGTTCAGTAAACAGTTCCAGTTCTAACTAAGCTAGTGTCGTCTAGTACTTGGGTGCAATGCCCAGCTATAATACCTTGTTCTTGTATCTCAGTGGTGAGCAGGGGCATCCCTAGGTAGGTGCAGGGGGTGCGTGTCGCACCAGGTGACACCTATCGCATGGGGTGACACCGGACCCACTCCATGAAAAGGTAAGTTTTAAAGTAAGCCGACGATCCCCGCAGGATGGATCAGATCTGCAGGTTTCTCATAATGGATCCGAGTCCAATCAATTATCCTCAGAGAGAACTGCTTCCTCGCCACCAGGGGCGTCCCTAGGGTTGGTGTCACCTGGTGCGGTAACATTTGGTGACACCCCCTCCGACGATCCCTGCAGGATGGATCGGATCTGTGGATTGAGCATAATGGATCGAAGTCCAATCCATTATCCTCCCCAATCCACAGATCCGATCCATCCTGCGGGGATCGTCAGCTTGCAACCTATACGGGGTTAACTGATCTCTCCACGAAAAGGTAAATTTTAAAGCAAGCTGATGATCCCGTAAGATGAATCGGATCTGCAGATTGATCATAATGGATCGGAGTCCAAACCATTATGCTCCCCAATCTACAGATCCGATCATCGGCTTGCTTTTAAACTTACCTTTTCGCGGAGAGATCAGTTAACCCCCTATAGGTTGCAAGCTGACGATCCCCGCAGGATGGATCGGATCTGCAGATTGGGGAGGATAACTGATCTCTCCACAAAAAAGGTAAATTTTAAAGCAAGCCGACGATCCCCGTAAGATGGATCGGATCTGCAGATTGAGCATAATGGATCGGAGTCCAAACCATTATGCTCCCCAATCCGCAGATCCGATCATCGGCTTGCTTTAAAACTTACCTTTTCGTGGAGAGATTAGTTAACCCCGTATAAGTTGCAAGCTGACGATCCCCGCAGGACGGATCGGATCTGCAGATTGGGGAGGATAATGGATCGGACTCCGATCCATTATGCTCAATCCGCAGATCCGATCCATCCTGCAGGGATCGTCAGAGGGGGTGTCACCAAAAGTTTACGCACCAGGTGACACCAACCCTAGGGAAGCCTCTGGTGGAGAGTAAACAGTTCTCTAATGGAGGCACTGAAGAGGGGTGCCAGACGGTCCCTCACACCACCATCTTATTCTCTACTGCCTGTTCTAAAAAATATATAATGTTTGGGGGGGTTCTAAGTAGTTGGGTTTTTTTTTTAGAAAAAATACTTATTTTTTTTTTACTTGTAAACAAAAAGTGTCAAAATAAGGCCTGGCCTTAAAGTGGATAATGCCTGAAAGTGCTCCTTGGATGTTGGGCCTCTTTATATGGCTAAGCTGTGAAAAAGTCTCACACATGTGGTATCACCATACTCAGGAGGAGTAGCAGAATGTGTTTTGTGGTGTAGTTGCAAGTATGCCTATGCCGTGTGTGGGAAAAAACTTGGTAATATAAAATTTTTGTGAAAAAAAAATGTATTTAATTTCTTCATGTTCCAAAGAATTGTGGGAATAAATGACAACTTTAAAAAACTCGCCATGCCTCCGCAGATTTATATAGGGTGAATGCTTGCTGAGATTTGGTTTTATGCCACAGTCACTCCAGTGCACAGCTATGTCTCTTGAGATTTCTGGTGTTGTCAGTCTGCCATGGTTCTAACGGTCAGGGCCTGATACTTTGTGTAGTTAGAGGAGCAAATGAGTCTTGTGTGGATGAAAGCAAACTGTTGTAGACAGCAGTGGCCAGGTCGGGCAGGACAGGGGAGAGATTCTGTCATAGAGGCAGTCAGTTGCAGAGCGGAAAGGAGCAGGGTTCAAGTTGTAAAGGTTTCTGAGGGTAATTGTTTGCTGCTTTGAGGGATAAGTGTTTGAAGACGAGGAGACTGTGAAGGTGATGAAATAGTGATCAGAGAGAGGAAAGGGGGTGTTTGTGAGGTTGTAGGGAGTGCAATGATGGGAGAAAACAAGGTCTAATGTAGTCCCATCAGAGTGAGTGGAGGACTGTATCCATTGTGTTAAGGCAAAAGATGAGGTTAGGTTGAAGAGTTGGGATGTAGCTGCATTGTTCACATTGATGGGGATATTAAAATCTCCAAGAATAATAGTGGGTATTTCAGAGGAGAGAAAGTAGGGTAGCCAAGCAGAGAAGTCATCAAGAAAATGCGACACTGGTCCAGAATGCCAATAGATCACTGCAATCCTCAGAGAAAACAACCAAATGCAGCGAGTCCCAAAAGAAGAGAAGGATAGAGAAGGAGGGTTAGGGAGGACTTGATAGGTGCTCAGTGGGGATAGAAGCAAACCAACCCCACCACCTTTCTGACTACTGGGTCTGGGTGAGTGAGTCCAGAGAAGGCCTCCATAGGAAAGTGCTGTAGAAGAAGTAGGATCTGATGCTTGAAGCCAGGTTTCTGTAATTGCTAGTAGGTTAAGGGAGCGGGAGACAAAAAGGTCATGGACAGAGGTGAGCTTATTACAGACAGAATTACTTATGCACTCTAAGTCATCCCTGCTAGTCCAACCCACAAAGAGAAATTGGATGATGTTGACTGGAGTAACAAAAGTAACAAATGAAACAAAATTTATTTTGGATTCATTCGCTATGTTATGCTTTGGGTTGGATGGAGGTGGATCCATCAGAATCTCCAAACACTATAAGTAGGAATCATCTTATTTCACTTTTATACCTTACTGCATTTATTTAAAAATGTTTCTATTTCATATGTAGTGCATTTTTTATATTAATGAAAAATGTTAATGCAAAAAGAATTGGCTGATTATCCATACGTCAAAGACTACTGTGCTGCTCTCATCCAAACAAAATGAAAGGATCATTCGTTATGCTGTTACATTATTTCTGATGCTTCAAACATTAACAGACCCAAACTATTGCATCATGTGATCTGAATGAAACAAAAGAATATGAAGGACTTAGGTGCAATTCATTACTATTGTGATTCAGAGATTCACAAATAGAATAGTCTTTTGACATCTGAATTTCAAAAAGAATAGAATAAACTAGAAAAAACAGAATAGAACAGAAAATAAAAAACAGCGTAAAAAAAAAAAAAGGAATAGAATAGAAAAGAATAAAACAGAATAAAAAAACAAAAGAATAGAATAGATAGAATAGAACAGAAAAATAAAATAGAATAGAATCAATATAGCCGTCTTTCGAAATCTGAGCTTTGAAATTTGAGTAAAATAGAATAAAATAGAAAGAATATAGCCGTCTTCCAAAATTTAAATTTCAAAATTAAAATTTTTGAATTGAATAAAATAGAAAGAATATAGCTGTCTTCCGAAATTCGAATAGTCTTTAGACATCTGAATTTCAAAAAGAATAGAGTAAACTAGAAAAAAAAAGAATAGAACAGAAAATAAAAAACAGCATAAAAAAAATAAGGGAAAAGAATAGAAAAGAATAGAACAGAATAAAAAACCCAAAAGAATAGAATAGATAAAATAGAATAGAAAAATAAAATAGAATAGAAAGAATATAGCTGTCTTTCGAAATCTGAGCTTTGAAATTTGAGAAAAATAGAATAAAATAGAAAGAATATAGCCGTCTTCCAAAATTTTAATTTCAAAATTAAAATTTTTGAATTGAATAAAATAGAAAGAAGATAGCTGTCTTCCAAAATTCGAATTCTAAAAAGAATAGAATAAAATAGAACAGAATAAAAATGAATAGAGTAAAACAGAATAGAATAGAACAGAATAGAAAATAAAGGAATAGAAAATAGTATAGAATAGAAAATATTAGAATAGAACAAATAAAAATAGAATAGAAAAGAATAGAGTGAAATACAAATCAAAATAGAAATCAAATAGAAAGAATATAGCAGTCTTCAGAAAAATTAATTTTTGAAACTCAAAAAATTAGAATAAAACAAAATAGAAAGAATATAGCTGCCTTCCAAAATTTGTATTTCGATTAGAATGGAACCAGCTATTCTTCACAATGAATTAGGATCGATTCGATATTTCGTGTCCATTGCAGAAATTTGAATCTGGTTGAAAATGCATAAATAAAGTGAAAGCAATGAAACTAAATTAGTAACTTAATGAATCGATCCAGAACGAAATAAAACACATTTTTTTCGTTCTGCCCATGTCTTCTTCTGGATATGGAGGAGTATGTGACCTTCCCATGAAAAGGTAAAAATAAAGGCCTGAAAAAAAAAACTAATGCAGTCACCACATCTAACAACTGGTAGAATGCAACTGATTACATTTTTGTTCTTTATGTACAGTTACAAAAACTGGTATTCAATTAGGTTTCTTTTGATGGCTAACAAAGCTGATTCTGGAAAGCATTTGCATTTGGGGCCCTAAAGCAGCATTACTGTGGGAGGTGAACTGACTGCTGCAAAGAGAAGCAGAAAAGATTTGACAGGTAGTAAGTAGTTATTATAACTGCTGAAAATGTTTTTTTCTTTTTTTTTATGACTAGAATGTCTTTTTTATTGGCAGTGTCAGTAAAAGTATAGCTCCAGGCTATATACAGTATGACATTACTGTAAGTCTATCCAGGTGCATCCTGTATGTTCAGAATGAGTCAAGATTTCTTCCATTTCTTCTCTTCTTCCATTAGGAAGTAGACAGTGACAGCCTCCCGTAACTAGTGAGAACTAATATGACACAATGTTCAGAGATGATTCTAATAGACAGGCTACAGTGCAGATGAAAAGCGAGTGTCTGAAAAGTGTCTGACCACTACTGCCTGCTGTTGATCTTAAATCTGCCTGACGCTGTGAAAACAGACAACTAGATCTGTTGAAGTCAGTGAGAAGTGACAACCTAGGTGACACATGGTGGAAGATTCAACTTAATCACCAGCCATGGACACTGACATCATTAGGAGTGAGAAGACCAGAGCCTGGTTTCAGCACCATGGACAGGGATCAGATAAACTGCAGCTGGAGCAAGCTGTGTTTTCATCAGATGTGTAAAACAACCATTGGTCCTGATTCATCAAATGTCAAGCAGCACAAAATGTACTTATGGCATGCTAAAGTGGTCTCTTGGTCAATATCATAAGCCAATTCAGTGTGCCTTGGGCTAAGTTCACACTTGTTTATTTTCTGAAAAGTGGTCCACGGTGGATGGCTTTTCAGAGTATGGCTAAGCAGCCACTGCCATGGAGTCAGGGAGTGATACTGCTGCCTGCTGAATGTTTTCAATAGGACTGATGCGCTGCAGCCAAATTCTTGGCTTGCGGCTGCCTCATGCCCCCATTGATTTGAAAGGATGATTTTGACAGATGCCTCCTGTCAATTCAACAAACTCTGTTCATTTGTAGCAGACATGACACCAACGCATGTGAACAGCCCCCTCCAGCTGTATAGTAGGCTTTAGATAGGTTGGCAGTAAAACCATGGCTCAACCACTTGTTTTTTCTGCCCGCATTAAAAAGACCTTAAATTGGACCTTTCAGAAGCTTTACCAGTCTGCGTGAATACATTTTTTACATGCCGTAATACAGCACTCCTTGAGCTCCAGTCCAGTGACTTTGCCAAGGCTGGGAAATTAAAGTGGACCTTTCAGAAGGAAGTTCATCAGTCTGCTGCAGACAGGCAGAAGCATTTCCCGAATTTCCTCTTCCTCCAGAGATAAGACTGCAGCATTGTAACTTCTGCAGCAGGAGTTGATCTGTGTCAGACATTAGTGAACACTATATAATATACACTATAATGCAAAAGTATTGGGACGCCTGCCTTTACACGCACATGAACTTTAATGGCATCCCAGTCTTAGTCCATAGGGTTCAATATTAAGTTGGCCCACCCTTTGCAGCTATAACAGGTTCAACTCTTCTGGGAAGGCTGTCCACAAGGTTTAGGAGTGGTTCTATGGGAAGGTTTGACCATTCTTCCAGAAGTGCATTTGTGAGGTCAGGCACTGATGTCGAACGAGAAGGCCTGGTTCTTCTTTGTGGACCTTGATTTGAGCATTGGTGCACAGTCATGTTGGAACAGGAAAGGGCCATCTCCAAACCGTTCCCACAAAATGCAAGGAGCATGAAATTGTCCAAAATGACTAGGTATGCTGACACCTTAAGAGTTCCTTTCACTGGAACTAAGGGGCCAAGCCCAACTACTGAAAAACAAGTCCACACCATAATCCCCCCTCCACCAAACTTTACACTTGGCACAATGCAGTCAGACAAGTACCAGTCTTCTGACAACCACAAACCCAGACATGTCCATGGGATTGCCAGACAGAGAAGCGTGATTGGTCACTACAGAGAACACGTCTGCACTGCTCTAGAGTCCAGTGGCAGCGTGCTTTACACCACTGTATCCGATGCTTTGCATTGCACTTGGTGATGTAAGGCTTGGATGCAGCTGCTCGGCCATGGAAACCCATTCCATGAAGCTCTCTATGCACTGCGATTGTGCTAATCTGAAGGCCACACAATGTTTGGGGGTCTTTAGTCATTGACTCTGCAGACAGTTAGTGATTTCTGCGCACTCTGCACTTCAGCATGTCCTGACCCCGCTCTGTCATTTTACGTGGCCTACTGCTGTTGTTCTCAGTTGCTTCCACTTTGTTATATTATCGCTAACAGTTGACTGTGGAATATTTAGTAGCAAGGAAATTTCACGGATGGATTTATTGCACAGGTGACAACCTATCACGGTACCACGCTTGAATTCACTGAGCTTCTGAGAGCGACCCATTCTTTCACAAATGTTTGTAGAAGCAGTCTGCATGCCTAGGTGCTTGATTTTATGGAGGTGATTGGAACTCCTGAATCCAATGATTTGGAGTGGTGTCCCAATACTTTTGGCAATATAGTGTACCTCTTACAATATTTAAAGCGATTCTAAAGGTTCATTTTTTTTTTTTAAATAACACATCTATACTTACCTACTGTGTGCAGTGGTTTTCCACACAGCAGCCTGGATCCTCCTCTTCTTGGGTCCCCCACAGGCCCCTCCCTCCTGGTGGGTGCCCCCACAGCAATCAGCTTGCTATGGGGGCACCTGCTGCTCTGTGTGTCCATTCACACAAAGCCACGGCTTGGCCCTGTCCCCTCTCTATTCTCATTGGCTGACTGGCTGTGATTGACAGCAGCAGGAGCCCATGGCTCCCACTTGCTGTCTCATCCAATGAAGAGAAAGAAACCTGGGATAGCCAAGGCTGTCATTCACTCCGCTGGATCACTATGAGGCTCAGGTAAGTATTGAGGGGACTGGGGGCACTACGGCACACAGGTTTTTTACCTTCATGCATAGAATGCATGAAGGTAGAAAAAACCTTCAGGCTTTACAGCCAATTTATTACCTCTTACAGGAATCACAGTACGTGTCTGGCCATGCCTTCATCTGTTTTTCTCTCCAGAAGGATGGCGGCATCTTTGTTCAGGCATCACCAGGGTACACCAGCCAGTCCTGTCCAGCCAAAGCAGTTGTCAAACTCTCATACAGTTTGGGAAGCTGCTGTCAGCAGGACTGGACAGTGCTCCTGAGTTCTCCAGCTAAACGCTGGAGCCTCATGCACCGGGCTAAAAGCCCCATGTCACGTACCTTGGTTGGAGGCCAAGTTGACGAGAGGGCTTCCCTTGCTGCTCTGGTCCGAGCACCCCTGAATGTGGTGACAGAGATATAAGGCTCAAAGAAGCATGGGTGCTGATAGCTTGATAGGAGGTGACTGCCACTGTCAGGGACGTAGTCAAGGTGAGCCAGGGTCATGCATGGTGTGGTCAGGAGGCAGGCTCGGGTCAGTATCAGGTTAGCAAGCAGAGTGAGGTCCAGTAGCAAGCCGAGGTCAGCACCAGGAGATCAGGCAGAGAATAATCAGAGGCAAGGCAAGGTCAGAATCCAGACTCCACAGAGGAAGGTCAGGAGCAAGCTGGGTCAGTAACGGAAGATCAGCCAGTACAAACAGGAACACTGATCACTGGAAGCTGAAGAACATCCAGCGATTAGTATACAGCAGTCTCCTTTAAATAGGCAGGCTGGCATGTAGAAATACGCCTACATGGCAGTATACGCTGGATATTAGCCTGAGCTCTTCTGTGTGCTGGTACACATGCATGATCACTATCTGCATGGGAATGAGCATTAGCTGAGAAGGAATTAGCAGGAGCAGCAGAAGAATTAGCATTACCTGCACTATTTTCCTGACACCCCATGTGTGTGAGGCCACCAGGGTGGTGGTGAAAAGAATAATAGGGGGTGCTGTGCGCTGGGCTGTATATACTTCTGACTTCTAAATAATCTATGTTACATACACCTAACTCCTGCACACTGTGCATTGCCCACTTCTGACCCCCACACTCTGTATATTACACACCTCACCCCTGCACTGTGCATGACACCTACCCCAGACCTCTGCACTATGTACATTATCCACCCAAGACCCCTGCACTATATACGTTACCCACCCCAGACCCCTGAACTATTTAAATTACTCACCCCAGACTCCTGCACTATGTACATTATCCACCCCAGACCCCTGCACTATTTACTTTACCCACCCCAGACCCCTGCACTATTTACATTACCCACCCCAGACCCCTGCACTATTTACATTACCCACCCCAGACCCCTGCACTATTTACAATACCCACCCCAGACTCCTGCATTGTGTACAATATCCACCCAAGACCTCTGCACTATTTACAATACTCACCCCAGACCCCTGCACTATTTATGGATGGATTTATAAATGGATGTCACTCCATTTCCTCAAGCTTAACCTCTCCAAAACCGAACTCCTCGTCTTTCCCCCTGCCCACAACCCCCCCCCCCAGCCTATCCATCACCACCACCAACACCACTATCATTCCCGCCCCGCAAGCCAAAGTCCTTGGCGTCATTCTTGACTCGAACCTCTCCTTCCTCCCTCATGTCAAATCACTTGCAAACACCTGCAGGCTCCATCTCCGCAATATTGCCAAGATACGTACCTTCCTCACCCTTGACACCACCAAACTTCTTGTACACTCCCTCATCATCTCACGCCTTGACTACTGCAACTCTCTTCTCATTGGCCTACCCAAGTGCAGGCTCTCCCCGCTCCAGACCATCCTGAACTCAGCGGCCAGACTCATCCACCTCACCACCCGCTCCACCTCTGCCACCCCCCTCTGCCTCTCCCTCCACTGGCTCCCGATTGCCCAACGCATCAAATTTAAACTTCTAATCCTGACCTACAAAGCCGTTCATAACACTGCCCCTGACTACCTCACCAACCTGATCCCCAAGTACCACCCTACCCGTACCCTTCGCTCCTCACAGGACCTCCTTCTATCCTGCTCCCTGGTCTCCTCCTCCCATGCACGACTGCAGGACTTCTCCAGGTCCTCCCCTATCCTCTGGAACTCACTGCCCCAATCCATCCGACTGTCGCCTTCCCTCCCCACATTCAGGCGCTCCCTCAAAACCCATCTCTTCAGGGAAGCCTACCCCACCCTCACCTAACGGCCATCCTCCCTCATTCCTCCCACCACTTCATCCCCCTCAGCCACTTCATTCCTCTCAGCCACTTCCTATTGTTCCACTACCCCCTCCCTCTTAGATTGTAAGCTTGAAAGAGTAGGGCCCTCTTACCCCTCGTACGCTGTCTGTTTTTGTTGTACTGTGCCATGTATTGTCCCCCCTATTGTACAGCGCTGAGCAAATCCTTTGGCGCTATATAAACTCGATGTAATAATAATAATTTACAATACCCACCCCAGACCCCTGCACAATTTACAATACTCACCCCAGACCCCTGCACTATTTACGTTACCCACCCCAGACCCCTACACTATTTACAATACTCACCCCAGACTCCTGCACTATTTAAAATACTCACCCCGGACTCCTGCACTATGTACATTATCCACCCCAGACCCCTGCACTATTTACAATACCCACCCCAGACTCCTGCTCTATGTACATTATCCACCCAAGACCTCTGCACTATTTACAATACCCACCCCAGACCCCTGCACTATATACAATATCCACCCCAGACCCCTGCACTATATACAATATCCACCCCAGACCCCTGCACTATATACAATATCCACCCCAGACCCCTGCACTATTTACAATACCCACCCCAGACCCCTGCACTATTTACAATACCCACCCCAGACCCCTGAACTATTTACAATACTCACCCCAGACCCCTGAACTATTTACAATACTCACCCCAGACTCCTGCACTATTTACAATACCCACCCCAGACCCCTGCATTATTTACGTTAACCACCCCAGACCCCTGTACTAGTACATTATATATTTCTGACTCCAACACTCTATACTTAGACTCAAGTTTTAAGCCCCTCCCAGCTGTTAGCACACTTTTGCCACACCCACCATTTCACACGATATGCGTGTTCAAGAAAGAGATTACTGAGGGGAATATCACCAAAGAGGAGGTGAGTACCCCAAGGCCTTTAATGTGCAATGATATGATCATTTGCAGTAAGCCGATCATATCCTGACCCAATTAAGCTGTTAATAATACCTAAAAAGGCAATGCCAATGACTCCTGCAAAAATGATGCTTATTATTATTACTATTATTTTAATTGTATATATATATATAAGAGAGAGAGATTAATTATAATTATCATTATACTATAATTCATGCTCAGGTCATCGTAGGAGGCCATCCTAAATTTCCGACAACCAGTATCCTGTCACTGTCATTAACACCATAAAACACATAATTACACCCAGCCTGACAGTTCCCTCGTGTGTTTTCAGATGTCTCCCTTCTAATTACATACAAGAGAATCTGGTGTGAAAACAGGCATTCTGCAAAATAAGTGAGAACTCGTTGAGGCAACTTTGTTCCGCCTGTGCAATTATTCGTCATTATTTTTGTAGCACACAGAATAATAAAAAAAAAATAAAAATAAATAAAAGCGGCTGTTGAGTAGATAGATTCGGCATTGTGCTAGGAGGGTCTGTCATGGTATAGTCTAAAAGCAGAATGAGAAACAAAGGGCCAGAAATAAGAACTGATAATAAAAGAGGCTTTCTCAGATCTGCTTGTCTTGTAATATAAAAGCGTGGGGGCAGTGACAACTCATATATACGACAGGGCTCTTTTGTAGGGATGTGGAAGTGTCTATAACAAAAACTCATCACATTAAAGTAGAATTAAACCTCTGCGCTGTTTGCACACGCATGGGAGTTACATTGTTACAAGCACAGAGCCGTGCTATAAATGTACGCTGTGCTGCGCATGCATGGGTCAGTGTACTGAAATATTGGCAGGCAGAGAAGGGACCAATAAGGTTTCCCCTGTCATAAAAATCCTACCTGTCAGCCTTTTTTTTTTTTTTTTTTTTATGTAATTCCTCTTTAACCTCTTTGGAACTGGGGTTATCCCATAGCTCTGTGCATAACATGATTCTGATAAGAAGGCATTATGTGCTTAGCCCAGTGCTTTGGTGGACCTCTTTCTCTCTCTCTGCCACTTGACTACCTATAGTAAAAGCAGATTCTACAATTTCCTTTGGACCCATCAATAATAACTAAACAGTGCAGGGGCCAGGCTGATTGGATACAGACTGAATGGATCGTTTATATAGCTCCTTCCACTACACAGTGTTGATAAATGGAATAATATCTAATGTATGTATAGATTTTTAGTATTTTAGAATAAAGTACTATAGTAAACTAGAATGGAGAAGGCTTAAAGTTGAACTCCAAGATAAACAAATATCATCCAAGAGTCAGGTATATTCTTACTTGAATCTTGGTGTGCTTTGTGTATTTCTTCCAGGTCTGTGTAGTCATGCAGTGTCCAAACTGCCTCTGCGTAGGAGCTTCCTGAAATAGACTGCTCACGGATGCTCTTTCTCCCTGTGCAGGGTGACTGGTCTTGTCTCCGCCCCCTGCTGTAGTTTTCTGCAGTCAGCCTCTAATGGGTGGGCCCCTCCCACAGCTTTGGTATCTGCGTAGACCAGGGGTGTCAAACTGGCGGCCCTCCAGCTGTTGTGGAACTACAAGTCCCATCATGCCTTTGCCTTTGGGAGTCATGCTTGTAACTGTCAATCTTGCAATGCCTCATGGGACTTGTAGTTTGGCAACAGTTGGAGGGCCACCAGTTTGACACCTGTGGTGTAGACTATGCACAGCACAGTGATGATGTCACTGCTACTTTTACAAGGTAATTTCTGGGTTTGTAAAGGCATTTGGTACACACAAAGTGGATGTATATCCTTTGTGCCTAATGAAGAATATATTTAAAGGAATAATTATCATGCAAGGATTTCAGCTTTAGGTACTAAGGTAGTTCGCGAGCTTTGCATCACAAGCAATGCAACCCAACCCAAAAGCCACCATCTGCTCCAGGTTTTGAGTATTCTGAGATTTACTTCTTTTAAAACGCGCCTCTATATACACAGGTTAAAGAGTGAGTATAGACAAAACTTGTTTTGCCTATGTTGCATAGAGTAGTGAAGGGCTAAAATTTCTGGCCATTTATTTTGATGTTTTGGGGGTTTTTTTTGTATGTGTACCAGCTTTCCCTTCACTTCTCTCTTTTAATAATGTTGCCCCCACCTCTTGTTCTGTGAACAACTCTGACCCTAGGTTCACACTTTATTTATTTATTTCAGGTACTTATATAGCGCCGTCAATTTACGCATCGCTTTACATATATATATATATATTGTACATTCACATCAGTCCCTAACCCTCAAGGGGAGTACAATCTAAAGTCCCTAACTCACATTCATACATACACATACTAGGGACAATTTAGACAGGAGCCAATTAACCTACCAGCATGTGCGGATTTCAGTGTGTTTTCCAGTTTGCAGAAAGGCACTACAGTCCATTTAACATGATTTTCTATGTTTTAGTTCTTTAGTCTCATCTGTGCATTTTTTTAAAGGGTTAAGGACATTTTTCCTGCAGCAGATTGTGTTTTTTGTGCAATAGACTTCAATGGAACGGCACCAAAATTGCAAGTGTTGCGTTTTTGATGCGTTTTGTATTTTGTTTTTTGCCAGTAGGAAAGTATTGTCTTTGGTGCTACTTTGATGTAAGTTTTTTTTTTTTTGCCAATAGGAAAGTATAACAGTTCTTTTCATGTAGTGTGACTTTGATGAGACTTTGATATGACTCTCTGGCACTCAAATAGCATGAAAGCGATATCAAAGTCACATCAAAGTAGTGCAGGAACCTTTATGTGTCCAAAGTTGCATGTTAGGGTTAAATGTTAGGGTTAGTGTTAAATGTTAGGGTTAGAATGCTAACCGTAACATTTAACCCTAACATGCGACTTTGGACAAATAAATGTTCCTGCACTATTTTAATGCGACTTTGATATTTTCATGCTAGTGGAGTGTCAGAGAGTGTAAAGTTGCCTCAAAGTCACATAAAAGTTGAACTACATGAACAGGACTGTCATACTTTCTTATTAGCAAAAAAAAAAAGTTGCATCAAAGTTGCACCCATCCAAAGTTGCATCCAAGTCCCATCAAAGTTGTACAAAAGTCCCATCAAAGTCAATACTTTGCTAAAAAAAAAACCCTGCGAAACGCATAAAAAACACAAAACGCTCTGCAAAACACGTCAGAAAAATAAATCAATCGCAACACAAAGAGGTGTGAACCTAGCCTTAAAGTTTAGATATCCCCGCACTTACAGGAAATCCTGCACAGAAGCAAAGCTTCAGATTTGTATATATCTGGAAGAAATACACAAAGCACACCAATATTCAACAAGAATACACATGCCTCCTATATTTAGACAATATTTGTTTATCCTGGAGTTCAGCTTAAGGCTCCATGCACACTAGCAATTTTTAAGCTCTTAGAAGCTATTATCAGCATTTCTTTCTGTTTCTGGAAGCTAAATAGAATTATCCTACAGGTGAAACTCGAAAAAATTTGAATATCGTGCAAAAGTTCATTTATTTCAGTAATGCAACTTAAAAGGTGACTAATATATGAGATAGACTCATTACATGCAAAGCAAGATAGTTCAAGCCGTGATTTGTCATAATTGTGATGAGTATGGCTTACAGCTCATGAAAATCACAAATCCACAATCTCAGAAAATTAGAATATTGTGAAAAGGTGCAATATTCTAGGCTCAAAGTGTCCCACTCTAATCAGCCAATTAAGCCATAACACCTGCAAAGGGTTCCTGAGCCTTTAAATGGTCTCTCAGTCTGGTTCAGTAGGAATCACAATCATGGGAAAGACTGCTGACCTGACAGTTGTGCAGAAAACCATCATTGACACCCTCCATAAGGAGGGAAAGCCTCAAAAGATAATTGCAAAAGACGTTGGATGTTCCCAAAGTGCTGTATCAAAGCACATTAATAGAAAGTTATGTGGAAGGGAAAAGTGTGGAAGAAAAAGGTGCACAAGCAGCAGGGATGACCGCAGCCTGGAGAGGATTGTCAGGAAAAGGCCATTCAAAAGTGTTGGGGACTTTCACAAGGAGTGGACTGAGGCTGGAGTCAGTGCATCAAGAGCCACCACACACAGGTGGATCCTGGACATGGGCTTCAAATGTCGTATTCCTCTTGTCAAGCTGCTCCTGAACAACAAACAATGTCAGAAGCGTCTTGCCTGGGCTAAAGAACAACAGACCTGGTCTGTTGCTCAGTGGTCCAAAGTCCTCTTTTCTGATGAGAGCAACTTTTGCATCTCATTTGGAAACCAAGGACTCAGAGTATGGAGGAAGAATGGAGAGGCACACACTGCAAGATGCTTGAAGTCCAGTGTGAAGTTTCAACAGTCTGTGTTGATTTGGGGAGCCATGTCATCTGCTGATGTTGGTCCACTGTGCTTCATTAAGTCCAGGGCCAATGCAGCCGTCTGCCAGGAGATTTTGGAGCACCTCATGCTTCCTTCCGCAGACAAGCTTTATGGGGATGCTGACTTTATTTTTCAGCAGGACTTGGCACCTGCCCACACTGCCAAAAGCACCAAAACCTGGTTCAATGACCGTGGGATTACTGTGCTTGATTGGCCAGCAAACTCACCTGAGCTGAACCCCATAGACAATCTATGGGGCATTGCCAAGAGAAAGATGAGAGACATGAGACCGAACAATGCAGAAGAGCTGAAGGCTGCTATTGAAGCATCCTGGTCTTCCATAACACCTCAGCAGTGCCGCAGGCTGATAGCTTCCATGCCACGCCGCATTGAGGCAGTAATTGCTGCATTAGGGGCCCAAATCAAGTACTGAGTACATATGCATGCTTATACTTTTCAGAGGTCCGATATTGTTCTATGTACAATCCTTGTTTTATTGATTGCAAGTAATATTCTAATTTTCTGAGATTGTGGATTTGGGGTTTTCATGAGCTGTAAGCCATAATCATCACAATTATGACAAATCACGGCTTGAACTATCTTTCTTTGCATGTAATGAGTCTATCTCATATATTAGTTTCACCTTTTAAGTTGCATTACTGAAATAAATGAACTTTTGCACGATATTCTAATTTTTCGAGTTTCATCTGTATATGTCCATGCACACTATTAGGCTAGTAGTGTTTTTCAAGCTTCAGCGTTTAGGAGCAGAAAAAAATATATTTTTGTAGAGTTTTTGGGAGTCTTTTTCTGGCAGAAAAAATGTTGACCGCTCCCAAACACTACTAAAATGCTCCTAACAGCTTTTTTTCTAGCTTTTTTTTCTACGTGCATTGTAAAAACACTCCTAAACGCTACTGAGATACTTCTACAAGCCGGTACAAAATAGCTATTATCAGCGTTTTTCATCCAGCTTTTTTCTCTTTCTTCTTTTTTTCAGCTTACAAAAAAATGTTAGTGTGCATGGAGCCTTAAAGCGCATTTATGGTCTAAATGTAAAATCATATATTCATTTCCACATTGTATTTCAATTTCTAGCCCACTCATATTAATCTGAATGATCTTGAAGTTTGTAAACTTACTTTGTGAAGCTCCCCACACATTTACTTTCTTGAATTCTGTGGCTTGTAGTCACTATGCCCTGTGAGTAGGCATTGCTGTGTCACACTTTTCGCAGAGCCTGCCTTCTGAACTACAGAGGAGGAGTGTCAGGAGGTGGAGTCAGTACAGAAATTACTGCTTGCAGACAGCAAGGTACCATGGGATGTGTAGTACTTAAAATTGAAAGTAAACAGCAGAGGAGAAGCTACAAAGCATGCAGGGAATACAGGAGGTTGTGGAAAGAGATGGCCAGCAGACAAACAGAACTCACAATATGAAATGAGATATTTCAAGTCATTTTATACTGGTTTGTCAAATATACCTATTGTTTGTATTGTTATTAAGATGCTTATGTTATAAAATGAAAATGTATGCTGTGAGTATAGATTTAATTTAACTGGTCCCGTCTAGGTGGATTGGTGAGTTTAATTACTGCAGGGTCACAAAGGGGAATCTATCCGTCCCTTTTGAATGGGTTCATGTTTTCTTCATTCTAATTATGAACAAATTGTTTCTGTAAGGTCGCATTAAGAATTCAGAGCGGAACTGGCAGTGATGTACCAATGGAAGAAGACCAGACTGGGGAGTGTAAATATTCATCCACACATGTTAGACAGTGACAAACACATATCAAAACAACACTTATATTTTATGGAACACACCGATAATCACAGCCAAAGTGTGGCACAGTCAAAGACATGTAGATGTTTAAAGGACAACTCCACATAAAGGGCTAGTGCACCAAAAAGTGATATGTTAGGTCTAGGTTAGTGAGCTGAATCAGAGTTATATGTTTGGGTACCACAACAGTGGGATCTCCCATAATTTCTGGCTATGTTCCTATCCACACAGAAGTTGTGGGTGTTCCCATCCACCTTTATGGGTTCCCAACTCCTCCTAATGCATTCTCCATAATATAAACTAAATAGAAATCCAACAGGGATGGCGAGCACACTTCATAATGGGCACAGCAGGTATGCAGAGCCAAAAACGTGGCACAGCAATGGTGGGAAACCCCTCATAATGGGTACAGCAGGTGTGCCAAGCCAGGAACTCATTGCAAGAATGGTGGAAACCCTTCATAATGGGCACAGCAGATGTCCCAAGCCAGGAACTCAGTGCAAGAATGGTGGAAATCCATCATAATGGGCACAGTAGGTGTGGAGAGCCAGGAACTCATTGCAAGAATTGTAGAAACCCCTCATAATCGGCACAACAGGTGTGCCAAGCCAGGAACTCATTGAAAGAATGGTAGAAAGCCCCTATAATGGGTACAGCAGGTGTGCCAAGTCAGGAACTCATTACAAGAATGGTAGAAACCCCGTATAATGGGCACAGCAGGTGTGCCAAGTCAGGAACTCATTACAAGAATGGTAGAAACCCCCTATAATGGACACAGCAGGTGTGCCAAGTCAGGAACTCATTACAAGAATGGTAGAAACCCCCTATAATGGGCACAGCAGGTGCGCCAAGCCAGGAACTCAGTGCAGGGATGGTGGAAACATCTCATAATGGGCACAGCAGGTGTGCCAAGCCAGGAACTCAGTGCAAGAATGGTGGAAACCCCTCATAATGGGCACAGTAGGTGTGCAGACCCAGGAGCTCATCACAGGGATGGTGAGAATTCCTCATAATGGGCACAGCAGGTGTGCAGACACAGGAGCTCAGCACAGTGATGGTGAGAATTCCTCATAATGGGCACAGCAGGTATGCAGACCCAGGAACTCAGTGCAGAGATTTCATCAATAGAGTCCTAGAGAGACAGAGGAGACTTTCAGAAGGTTTACCTCTCCATCATCTTACCAAAAGCTAAACCTAGAACCTCTAGCTGTACTGAGGAAGTATGGAGGCTGCCATTGTTGACTTATCCTTCTCAATATGCTAATTACTGGGTGTTCATGCTGAACTACTGCTTTCTATCCTTCCTGAATGACTGCATCCAGAGCTGGATCTAGGGGGTGCTGAGATGGGCTGCACCCCCAGATTTCAGTTGCATCCTCTCCCCCCCCCAAGGCCAAGTGACATTTAGTATCAGGAAGTGGAGGGGCGAGAGGCGCACCACACAGCCTCAGCATTGCCAAGTCTGCATGGCTGCACAGTGCCTTGGCTCTATTCCGCTGCACTGCATCATTCATTGCCATGGTTGCAATGTCCCCGGAGACACAGCAGGAAGTAAGAGGAGATCTCCTCAACATGAGAGAACATTAGACAATTGTCACCAGAAAAGGTGTCCCCACTGGAAGACTCCCCTTGCCTCCTGTTCATGTGACAACTCAAAACTGTTAGTTTTCCCGTACCTTTCTGTATTGGGAACAATGGTCAGCAAAATAAATAGAGAGGGGGAATCTCAGTTTTGGGGTCACAGTAACAGTACAAATCAGACAGAAATTGTAAGCCTGCCACATTTTATCCAAAACATAAAAAAATTGCCTTTAAAGCCTAATTAGGCTTTAAAGATACCTTAACTATTAAAAAATGATTGTCTGCCTTTGTAAATAGTAGTCTTGGACTTCATTGTAAAGCAGCTACATAGAAAAAGATACAGAGATGGTAAAATGCAAAAACTTACAGGTTAATTATTTATTTAAAAAAAAGTTTTGTTTTGTTTTTATCTCCCTGGAGTCACTTTAATCATCACACTTTACTCTAGCTGTCCATAAAGGGACATCAGTGACAATTACCTCGTTCCCTCATTACTAGCCTGGCTGATCGGGGTTAAACTAGACACGTACCTCTCCCTGCAACAAATAGAGATCATTAATAAGAGAGTCAGTATTGATTCCAATCTCATCATCACTCAGATCTGTGCTAAATATGGTTATAATTACAAGCCATTTATCCCTCACCAATAATATAAGAAATTAATTACATTTATTTATGTAATCTCGGCAACAGATGTTTGAAAAATGCACAGATCAGGAACTGATGGATGGATGGAGGTAGCAGTGAAGAATGGAACCATTACTGCTCAGTGACTGATTGTTTTATTGTGGGCCCTTGTCTGTTTATCCTAGCAGACAATGCAAACTGTAAACGCATCACTTCTTACTGCGGTATTTAGTAAAAAGAAAAATTCTAAACTACTAATGAGATGGAAGGATAGACAGAGGGGAGAGGATGAGGGGGATATGGAGGGAGAGAGAGAGAGAGAGAGAGAGAGAGAGAGAGAGAGAGAGAGAGAAAGAGAAAAGAGAAGAGAGAGAGAGGAGAGATAGAAGAGAGAGAGGAGAGAAGAAAGAGAGAGAGAAGAAAACTGAAGAGAGAGAGAGAGAGAGAGGAAAAAGCAAGGAAGGAAGAGAGTGTGGGTGGCGCTACCCTCGTGAGGGCCGCTATACGAGAGAAGATAGAAGAGAGAGAGAGAAGAAAAGAGAATAGAGAGAAGAGAGAGGAGAGATGGGGGGATAGAAGAGAGAGAGGGGGGAGATAGGAGAGAGAGAGAAGACAACTGAAGAGAGAGAGAGAAGGGGGAGGGAGAGGAAAAAGCAAGGAAGGGAGGGTGGGTGGCACTACCCTCATGAGGGCCGCTATAAGATGACGGTCCCCAAACCCTTGCAAGCCTCCTGACACCTCTGAAACGGTTCAGACATAATGTACAAGAAATCATGATTTCAAAGACACCAGAATGCAGTAAAGCAATTGAGTATCAGGTTAATTAGTCAACAGACAGTTAATACTTCTCAAGGTTCCTAATCTCAGTGAAAGACTAATATGCTTGCAATAGTGAACACAATAAGTCAAAATGTGCATCAAATATACTCAGAGGGAATCTTTGACCCCAGGTATGAAAGGGAAAAGAAAGATTTCTCAGTATCAGCCTGCTCCCTTAGAATCCTGATGTCACAGGTCCAGAAATGACAACACACTGTGTGAGCTAACCGTGTGAACTGCTCTATGAACAATTTTGAAATAGAGTTCCCCTTTAATATACACACAGACATGAGGCACATAGTCCTTAGCTTGAGAGGTCGTAAAAGGAGTCTTGATGAGAAGGGCATCTTGAATCTTCAGCTAGCTCAACTGGGCCCAAAATGATTGCTGTGCAATGGCGACCAGCAATAGTGGATGAGGAAAGTAAATGATTCCTAGTGTAGATTGCTGATTTATTAGAAGATGTGTGGTACAAGGTGTCTGCATGCAGTGTCTCTTAGTGAGTAGTGTACACAGCAAGGGCTTCTACCTGATCACCAATCCTGATGACACTGCAGGGATTTAGGATGTCCTAGAAGGTTCCTGCAGAATCTGCAACCAGTGTGTGGCACCTGACCTAGCACCTTGTGACACCAGGATTCTGCTGTGGCTGTGACGATGTACACAACTCCAGTTAGTCACTCTGCCATCAGGAAGCTGGGGGCGGGTGATCTGCTTACAGATCTGTAGCTCACCCGCCAAAGACTCTCCACACCGTGCATACCATGCGGCCTGCTTAACTCTCCATAGAAGCCAGGTCCCTGCTTGCAGCTTCAGCCCGTAGTCTCAGGAGAAAGTTCTTCTCCTGGGATCCAATATATATATATATCCTCCCCCAGCATTCCACTTTCTCTTCCAGCGGGCTGAAACTTGGAGTTCACAACAGTATTGGTCCCTCTACAAATCAAGCCTTCTGGACTACATATCCCACAATTCCCAGCTCTTTGTTGGGTCTTTCTATCTCTCCGTGCCTCTGAACACAATTTCACTATCACAGCTGAACATTGGAGGGAGCGTCCTTATTATGAATGTCTTGCGATGATTTATGATATTGCGATGATGGGCTATGAAAGGAAATGAAGAAGGGAATTATAAATGGATGAAAAAGAAAGGAAGGAAGGATGGATGGATGGATAGTGAAGAAGGGAATTATCATAAATGGAGGAAAAAAAGAAAGATAGAAAGAAAGAAAGAAAGAAAGAAATTTAAGTCTAGGTCAGTGAGCTGAATCAGCGGTATATGTTTGGGTACAACAGTGGGATCTCCCATAATTCCTGGCTCTGTTCCTGTCCACCCAGGAATTGTGGGTGTTCCCTTCCACCTTTGTGTGTTCCGAGCTCCTCTTGATGCATTCTCCATAATATAATTTAAATAGAAATCCAACAAGGATGGTGGGAACCTAAGAGTAAGGGACCTTAGATTATAAGCTCCCAATGGGCAGTGACTGATGTAAAGTGTTGTGTAAATTGATGATATATAAATACCTGTAAAAACAAATAATACATAAATAAAATGCATATAAATACCTGTAAAAAAATAAGTAAATAAAATGCATATAAATACCTGTAAAAAAAAAAGAAGTAAATAAAATGCATATAAATACCTGTAAAAAAATAAGTAAATAAAATGTATATGAGATTTTAGTGGCTGGGTTTAGATCTACTTTAACTTTGCTGAAATGTTTCCTAGATTCGTAGAACACTGAGCCCATGGAAGAATTTGCACTATAACCGTAGAGTCTCATCTCTGCTTTACCCTTGGCAACAGTAACATCAAAGGACTGGATCTTATTGGAATCCACAGATATTTCAAGAGCCTGACATCATTTTGTGATAGATGTACAGAAACAAAACCCACTCTTGCATTGTATGCATTTCCCATGCAAAGTATTTTGAGTCGGATTGTGGAGCTGTTTTATTTAGCAAACAGTCTATAAGGAAAGCAATATACTAGTATTGATTTTTGTGTGTTATTTGGTATAGGCTGCACGTTGCTGCCATCCTTCATTATTAAACGCTGCAATTTATATGCAGCACAAATCAATGGTCTTTGCCGAAGTTACTTTGTCTGTTTTACATAAAATAAGTATCCTGGGTGTGAAGTACTGAGGGGGGCTTTCTAATGTATTTTCAGACTAAAGAACAGAATACATTTTAGTTATGATATGTTAACATGTTTCTGGTGTTACCTTCTGGAGATCCCTCGAGAACAACTGTCGACAACACGCTAAGTCTACATGGGAAATACTACAACCGAGCAATGTAAAGTTTATGAAATACTCATTATTAAAATAGCATATAAACTTTAACATGTTAGTGTAATTTCAGAAGTCATTTTCAATATTTTTAAATTTGAAGCTTTTATTAAATATTACCTAGTGACCCTGTTAAAGTGGGCTTTAAGTGCAGTCCCTGACACTGCCAGAGGGCTGCACAGTAGCATCGCATTTTCGCACATGAACACTTATTTTTGCAGCTTTTTTTGCAGCATATCGCAATGCTCACTGAAGAAGTTGGAGTACAATAACCCCAGCAGTGAAAGTCTTAATCCCCCAACCATTCCTGTATTAGTGGCCAGGGCAGTGAAAGTATTAGCCCCTTTCCACCTGCATTGGTGGTCATTGCAGTGAAAGTGTTAACCCCTCCATCCCCCCCATCCAATTAGTGATCACTTACTTATTATTATACAGTATTTATAAAGCGCCAATGGTTCACTCAGCGCTGTACATTACAAAGGGGGACAGAACATGTGACAGAACAATACCAATACAATGCAAAACATGAGGGGATTGAGGGCCCTGCTCTTTCGAGCTTACAATCTAGGAGGGAGGGGATAGTGGTACAGGAGGAGATAGCTGTGGGGGATGGAGTGACACCTTCTCTCCCTCATAAAACACTCATTAGCTATTTCCCTTTCCCCAGGTTGGAACTTTACTTGTATGGTGGGCACAGATAACTCCACCCAAAGTACAGTCTCTTTCAGTGTCAGGCACTGGAACACAGGGTGTTCCACCGCCTTGCTTTGCTGTCCATATGGTGCCCAATAGCCTGCAGGCTGCATGTACAGGCCTTGACTTTAGGCATTGGGGCCATAATGACTTTTCAACAGTTTCATGATTATAATACTATTTAAGCTACATTTTTATATATGCTTTACTGTAAAACTGTATTTCACAAATAAACATTTGCACACATAGGACTGGCATTATTTAGTATTATGGGTTTTCCATAGAAAGTACATCAGAAGCTGTTTGCTTTCAGACTTCCTCTCTTTAACTAAAATTCTAACCTGTAGGTAGAAAGGAAGGAATAGGGAAATATCCAACTTCTGATTTCTTCAGTGTTCAGTAGAGATATTTTCTTCAACCAGTAGGTGGCAGTGTCTTTAAGTTTGTAGCTGCATCTATGATTAAACTCTATGTCTTTCCTCTATAATAAAGTTCCTGTTTGCAGAGAAACAGCAGATAAACACGCATGTGTACTGTGTCTGCTCTGTAGGGCTATATATAGAATCTCCAACAGGTTATGGGCCCAGACACCCAGTCATAGTGACTACAGCAAAAGAAGTGCAAGATACAGCAACAGAAAGAAGGCTGCAACAGAATAAAAGAAAATGGCCAGCAACGCAGCTGTAACAAAGATTTAATTTGCAAATCTGACAAACCAGAGCTATCAGTCTTGGAAAATGTAAGATGATAATGCTGCAAATAAGGGAAATTTATAAATTAAGTCAGGTCAAAATACCCTTCAGATGAGTGGATAGAGAAAGATCAGAAAGCTCAGAGCACAATCTCTCTTAGCATAGAAGATAATCAAATCATACATATACGTAAATGTAAAGCTGCTAAAGTAATGTGTGAAGGATTACAAAAGGTGCATGAGAGTCAGCAATAAACTGTGTTTGATTAGAAAGCTATAACAAACCAAGCTGATGAAAGGCCAAGTTATGCAGGATTACTATCAGCACACCCTGGAAATATTTGAATGCCTAAGAGATATAGGAGCACTATTACTTAGTGGTTTACCAGAAAGTTATGAAACGCTTGTCACAGCACTTGATGCACATTCAGATGATGAACTGACAATGGAATATGTTAAGGGCAAGGTTATGGATGAGTATAAGTGTAAAACAGAGAGAATTAATAGTGTCAGTGTTTCTGTCACAGAGTCTGCTTTAAAGACAAAAAGTAGGAATAAAAACAGTAACATGCAACATAAAACCATGTGAATGCTTTGTGTGCAAGAAACGAGGCCATTTAAAAGCAGATTGCAGAATCTTGAAAGCTAGAATGCAAAAAAAAAAGACCAATGCTGGCCATAGACGGTTCGAAAATCGGCCGATTTTTCGTCCAAAGATTAATCGCCCAATTTTCGCACTGTTAGTGGGTTAATTCATCGACTGCTTTTCGCATTTTTTCCACTTTTGGATTATTATCGGTCATGTTGTAAAATTCATGGAAAACGACCGATTTTCGTGTCAATGATGGTCAAATCGTACTATTGTTTTTACGAAAAAAAATGCGCATTAGCTGTGTCCTGGAAGAAACAGAGGTTTTGCCTGTTATATGGGGTGAACTTTATGACTTGGTCGGCCGATTTTTGTAATAATTGGTAGTTACATCGGTGTAACAACCGACCGATGTTTAGTTTATCGGACGAAAAAACGGCCGGGTTTCGAGCCGTCTATGGCCTGCATTAACTGCAAAAGGACAAAGGTATGAAGGAAGAAACAGACTTTTCTTCAGATAATGAATATGTTTTTCAATCCAAAAGTTGCACCTCATCTTTTTAGGCATGGTGTGTTGATTTAGAAGCTACAATTCACATGATAAATGACAGAAATGTCTTTATTCATCTAGACCAGAATAAAACAGAAAAATTTACCACAGCTAATGGGCAAATAATGGACTCGGAAGAAATGGGAGACAATTTTCTTTACTATCCTATTTCCCAGAGTGTCAGCAGAAAGATACCAGTGAAAAATGCCCCGTGTGCCCCTGTTCTTGAAACTAATCTTTTGTCAGTAAAGAAGCTCACAAAACAAGGCAATGTAGTGACCTTCCAGGATGACAGTTATGCCATAACAAAAAGGGATATTTTACTTTCAAAAGCTAAAATTACAGAAGAACTGTATCAGCAGAACTGCAATGAGGTGGTTAATACGGCCAAGGAGGAAAAACATTCAAAGTGCATTGACACATGACACAGATGACTTGGGCACAGAAATCCTGACATAATAAAGAAATTAACTGAGAATGACTATGCATGTGGAATACAAATTAGTCCATGTGATCAAACAATGAAATGCACCAGCTGTATAAAAGGAAAAGTGACAAGAAAAGCCTTTCAAAAGTGTAACAGCAGAGCTAAGCAACCTCTGGACCTAATTCATTCAGATCTTTGTGGTTCAGTGGAGATACAGACTCCAGGAAAGAAGAGGCATTTTCTCGCTTTTATAGATGATTACGCCAGGGATAGTACACTATATCTGCTAACAACAAAGTGAATTATCAGAGAAACTTAAACAGTATTTGGCTCAAACAAGCAACAAATGTAGCAAAATGCCGAGTGTATTGCTCACAGACAATGGAACTGAATAAACAGGTGATAGTACACAAGCGATTCTCAGAAAGCATAGCATAATATTTCAAATTACTGTACCATACAACCTAAAACAAAACAGGGCTGCAGAAAGAATGAACCACACTCTATGTGAGAGTGAAAGAACCATGCTGTTTGATACAGATATGCCAACCACATAAATGGTGGAGGAAATTATGACTACATGCTATCTCCAAAATCGACTACCAGGAAAATCAACTGATAAAACTCTATATGGACTGTGGAAAGAAAAAGCTCCAAATTTGAACCATCTAATAATTTCTGGAAGCAAAGCCTATGTGTATAGCCTATGTGGGGTACATTGAGTCTCAAAAGGGATACAGAATTTTACACCAAGACACAAACAAGGTAACCATCAGTAGAAGTGTAATTGTTGATGAAACGTCAGTGTGTTAAAATTACATTAACTAATACAAACATTTCAAACTGAGGGAAATTCCCCATTGGTGTCACATGAAGATAAGCAACAAAGTGACACAGAAATAGAAATGAATGCAGACAATCCAAATATTGTAAAAGAAGAAACTAGAACACAAGAGGCTTCAATCAGGAAATCCACCAGAAGCAATACGGGCATCCCAGCCAAATGTCCTATGTTGCTTGCGTAGCGTTAAAACCAGAGCCAGATTCAACCACTTACAAGAAACATTTATTGAACCAATCCGAAATTGAATTATAAGGAGTTGTTGAGTTGGGGTTTTGGAATAGTGTGCATGTATTTTTGTACAACAACTACATCTGTGTCAGTGTTCACTGGAGATATATTCTTCAGTCAGTAGGTGGCAGTGTTTATAAGTTTGTAGCTACATCTATGGTTAAATTGTATGGCTTTTCTCTATTATAAAGTTCCTTTTTCCTGTTTTAAGAGAAGAAGCCGATAAACACACTTGTAGACTGTGCACTGTCTGTTGTGTAGGGTTATATACAGAATCTCTAACACATTCTTCCCAAATAACTCATTAGGCACAGGTTACTATGCTGTATTGCGTTCCTTGCCATAACAATTAGAGATGAGCGAATCGAACCAGGCGAAGTGGAATTCGTTTCGAATTTCAGGAAAAATTCGATTCGCGGCGAATCCGAATATTAGAATACTTCGGGTACGCGAATCGGATTTTTCCCGATCAGCCGGCAAAAGTGTCCCTGCAGAGAGCTCCGCTATTTCTGACAGTTCTCTGACAGTTCCTTCACATGTACAGCGGTTGAAACATTGTATCTATTTGTTTCCATTTAGGATACAGATGTTTTTATTCGGAAACAGATACAATGTTTCAACCGCTGTAAATGTGAAGGAACTGTCAGAGAACTGTCAGAAATAGCGGAGCTCTCTGCAGATACACTTTTTGCTGTACTGGAATACTTCTTCTTTTCATTCTTCTTTTCATTCTTCTTTTCATTCTTCTTCTCATTCTTCTTCTCATTCTTCTTTTCATTCTTCTTCTTCTTTTCATTCTTCTTTTCATTTTTCTCATTCTTCTTTTCTTCTTCATGAAAAGAAGAATGAGAAGAAGAATGAAAAGAAGAATGAAAAGAAGAATGAGAAGAATGAAAAGAAGAATGAAAAGAAGAAGAAGAATGAAAAGAAGAATGAGAAGAAGAATGAAAAGAAGAATGAGAAGAAGAATGAGAAGAATGAAAAGAAGAATGAGAAGAATGAAAAGAAGAATGAAAAGAAGAATGAAAAGAAGAAGAAGAATGAAAAGAAGAATGAGAAGAAGAATGAAAAGAAGAATGAGAAGAAGAATGAGAAGAATGAAAAGAAGAATGAAAAGAAGAGGAAGAATGAAAAGAAGAATGAGAAGAAGAATGAAAAGAAGAATGAGAAGAAGAATGAGAAGAATGAAAAGAAGAATGAGAAGAATGAAAAGAAGAATGAAAAGAAGAAGAAGAAGAATGAAAAGAAGAAGAAGAATGAAAAGAAGAATGAAAAGAAGAAGAAGAATCTTTTCATTCTTCTCATTCTTCTTTTCATTCTTCTTTTCATTCTTCTTCTTCTTCTTTTCATTCTTCTTCTTCTTTTCATTCTTCTTTTCATTCTTCTTCTTCTTCTTTTCATTCTTCTTCTTCTTTTCATTCTTCTTCTTCTTTTCATTCTTCTCATTCTTCTTTTCATTCTTCTTCTTCTTCTTTTCATTCTTCTTCTTCTTTTCATTCTTCTTTTCATTCTTCTTCTTCTTCTTTTCATTCTTCTCATTCTTCTTTTCATTCTTCTTCTTCTTCTTTTCATTCTTCTTCTTTTCATTCTTCTTCTTCTTTTCATTCTTCTTTTCATTCTTCTTCTTCTTCTTTTCATTCTTCTTCTTTTCATTCTTCTTTTCATTCTTCTTCTTTTCATTCTTCTTTTCATTCTTCTCATTCTTCTTTTCTTCTTCATGAAAAGAAGAATGAGAAGAAGAATGAAAAGAAGAATGAAAAGAAGAATGAAAAGAAGAAGAAGAATGAAAAGAAGAATGAGAAGAAGAATGAAAAGAAGAATGAAAAGAAGAATGAGAAGAATGAAAAGAAGAATGAAAAGAAGAAGAAGAATGAAAAGAAGAATGAGAAGAAGAATGAGAAGAAGAATGAGAAGAATGAAAAGAAGAATGAAAAGAAGAAGAAGAAGAATGAAAAGAAGAAGAAGAATGAAAAGAAGAATCTTTTCATTCTTCTCATTCTTCTTTTCATTCTTCTTTTCATTCTTCTTCTTCTTTTCATTCTTCTTCTTCTTTTCATTCTTCTTTTCATTCTTCTTCTTCTTCTTTTCATTCTTCTTCTTCTTTTCATTATTCTTTTCATTCTTCTTCTTCTTCTTTTCATTCTTCTTCTTCTTCTTTTCATTCTTCTTTTCATTCTTCTTCTTCTTCTTTTCATTCTTCTTTTCATTCTTCTCATTCTTCTTTTCATTCTTCTCATTCTTCTTTTCATTCTTCTTTTCATTCTTCTTCTCATTCTTCTTTTCATTCTTCTTCTTCTTCTTTTCATTCTTCTTTTCATTCTTCTCATTCTTCTTTTCTTCTTCATGAAAAGAAGAATGAGAAGAAGAATGAAAAGAAGAATGAAAAGAAGAAGAAGAATGAAAAGAAGAATGAGAAGAAGAAGAAGAATGAAAAGAAGAATGAGAAGAAGAATGAAAAGAAGAATGAGAAGAAGAATGAGAAGAATGAAAAGAAGAATGAAAAGAAGAAGAAGAATGAAAAGAAGAAGAAGAAGAATGAAAAGAAGAATGAAAAGAAGAAGAAGAATGAAAAGAAGAATGAGAAGAAGAATGAAAAGAAGAATGAGAAGAAGAATGAGAAGAATGAAAAGAAGAATGAAAAGAAGAGGAAGAATGAAAAGAAGAATGAGAAGAAGAATGAAAAGAAGAATGAGAAGAAGAATGAGAAGAATGAAAAGAAGAATGAGAAGAATGAAAAGAAGAATGAAAAGAAGAAGAAGAAGAATGAAAAGAAGAAGAAGAATGAAAAGAAGAATGAAAAGAAGAAGAAGAAGAATCTTTTCATTCTTCTCATTCTTCTTTTCATTCTTCTTCTTCTTCTTTTCATTCTTCTTTTCATTCTTCTTCTTCTTTTCATTCTTCTTCTTCTTTTCATTCTTCTTTTCATTCTTCCTCTTCTTCTTTTCATTCTTCTCATTCTTCTTTTCATTCTTCTTCTTCTTCTTTTCATTCTTCTTCTTCTTCTTTTCATTCCTCTTCTTCTTTTCATTCTACTTTTCATTCTTCTTCTTTTTCTTTTCATTCTTCTTCTTCTTCTTTTCATTCTTCTTCTTCTTTTCATTCTTCTTTTCATTCTTCTTCTTCTTCTTTTCATTCTTCTTCTTCTTTTCATTCTTCTTTTCATTCTTCTTCTTCTTTTCATTCCTCTTCTTCTTCTTTTCATTCTTCTTTTCATTCTTCTTCTTCTTCTTTTCATTCTTCTTCTTCTTTTCATTCTTCTTTTCATTCTTCTTCTTCTTTTCATTCCTCTTCTTCTTCTTTTCATTCTTCTTTTCCTTCTTCTTTTCATTCTTCTCATTCTTCTTTTCATTCTTCTTTTCATTCTTCTTCTCATTCTTCTTCTTCTTCTTTTCATTCTTCTTTTCATTCTTCTCATTCTTCTTTTCTTCTTCATGAAAAGAAGAATGAGAAGAAGAATGAAAAGAAGAATGAAAAGAAGAATGAGAAGAATGAAAAGAAGAATGAAAAGAAGAAGAAGAATGAAAAGAAGAATGAGAAGAAGAATGAAAAGAAGAATGAGAAGAAGAATGAGAAGAATGAAAAGAAGAATGAAAAGAAGAAGAAGAAGAAGAATGAAAAGAAGAAGAAGAATGAAAAGAAGAATGAAAAGAAGAAGAATGAAAAGAAGAATGAGAAGAAGAATGAAAAGAAGAATGAAAAGAAGAATGAGAAGAATGAAAAGAAGAATGAAAAGAAGAAGAAGAATGAAAAGAAGAATGAGAAGAAGAATGAAAAGAAGAATGAGAAGAAGAATGAGAAGAATGAAAAGAAGAATGAGAAGAATGAAAAGAAGAATGAAAAGAAGAAGAAGAAGAATGAAAAGAAGAAGAATGAAAAGAAGAATGAAAAGAAGAAGAAGAAGAATCTTTTCATTCTTCTCATTCTTCTTTTCATTCTTCTTCTACTTCTTTTCATTCTTCTTCTTCTTTTAATTCTTCTTTTCATTCTTCTTCTTCTTCTTTTCATTCTTCTTCTTCTTCTGAGGATGAGGATGAGGATGAAGAAGAAGAAGAAGAAGAAGTAGGATGAAAATAAGAAGAATTCCAAGCCGGGAAAAAGTGTATCTGCAGAGCTCTGCTAAGTGTATCTGCAGAGCTCCACTATTTCTGACAGTTCTCTGACATTCACATTTTACAGCGGTTGAAACATTGTATCTATTTGTTTCCATTTATGGAAACAAATAGATACAATGTTTCAACCGCTGTAAATGTGAATGTCAGAGAACTGTCAGAAATAGCGGAGCTCTGCAGATACACTTAGCGGAGCTCTGCAGATACACTTTTTGCCGGCTTGGAATTCTTATTTTCATCCTACTTCTTCTTCTTCTTCATCCTCATCCTCAGAAGAAGAAGAAGAGGATGAGGATGAAGAAGAAGTAGGATGAAAATAAGAAGAATTCCAAGCCGGGAAAAAGTGTATCTGTCAGAAATAGAGGAGCTCTGCAGATACACTTTTTGCCGGCTTGGAATTCTTCTTATTTTCATCCTACTTCTTCTTCTTCTTCTTCTTCTTCTTCATCCTCATCCTCTTCTTCTTCTTCTGAGGATGAGGATGAGGATGAAGAAGAAGTAGGATGAAAATAAGAAGAATTCCAAGCCGGCAAAAAGTGTATCTGCAGAGCTCCGCTAAGTCTATCTGCAGAGCTCCGCTATTTCTGACAGTTCTCTGACATTCACATTTTACAGCGGTTGAAACATTGTATCTATTTGTTTCCATTTATGGAAACAAATAGATACAATGTTTCAACCGCTGTAAATGTGAATGTCAGAGAACTGTCAGAAATAGCGGAGCTCTGCAGATACACTTAGCGGAGCTCTGCAGATACACTTTTTGCCGGCTTGGAATTCTTCTTATTTTCATCCTACTTCTTCTTCTTCTTCTTCTTCTTCTTCATCCTCATCCTCAGAAGAAGAAGAAGAGGATGAGGATGAGGATGAAGAAGAAGAAGTAGGATGAAAATAAGAAGAATTCCAAGCCGGGAAAAAGTGTATCTGTCAGAAATAGAGGAGCTCTGCAGATACACTTTTTGCCGGCTTGGAATTCTTCTTATTTTCATCCTACTTCTTCTTCTTCTTCTTCTTCTTCATCCTCATCCTCTTCTTCTGAGGATGAGGATGAGGATGAAGAAGAAGAAGAAGAAGAAGAAGAAGTAGGATGAAAATAAGAAGAATTCCAAGCCGTCAAAAAGTGTATCTGCAGAGCTCCGCTAAGTGTATCTGCAGAGCTCCGCTAAGAAATAGCGGAGCTCTGCAGATACACTTTTTGCCGGCTTGGAATTCTCCTTCTTCTCATCCTTCTTCTTCTTCTCATCCTTCTTCTTCTTCTCATCCTTCTCCTTCTTCTCATCCTTCTTCTGCTTCTCATCCTTCTTCTTCTTCTCATCCTTCTCCTTCTTCTCATCCTTCTTCTTCTTCTCATCCTTCTTCTTCTTCTCATCCTTCTTCTTCTTCTCATCCTTCTCCTTCTTCTCATCCTTCTTCTTCTTCTCATCCTTCTTCTTCTCATCCTTCTCCTTCTTCTCATCCTTCTTCTCATCCTTCTCATCCTTCTTCTCATCCTTCTCCTTCTTTTCATCCTTCTCCTTCTTCTCATCCTTCTCCTTCTCCTTCTTCTCATCCTTCTCCTTCTTCTCATCCTTCTCCTTCTCCTTCTTCTCATCCTTCTCCTTCTCCTTCTTCTCATCCTTCTCCTTCTCCTTCTCCTTCTTCTCATCCTTCTCCTTCTTCTCATCCTTCTCCTTCTCCTCATCCTTCTCCTTCTTCTCATCCTTCTCCTTCTTCTCATCCTTCTCCTTCTCCTTCTTCTCATCCTTCTCCTTCTCCTTCTCCTTCTCCTTCCTCATCTCCAAGGGCATTTAAATTAAAGGTACAGTGTTCTGCACTAATATAAAGGCTCTCTGAAGCCTAGAAACCCTTTTTATAAGTTAAATTCGCAGCGAATAAATTTGCATCGAATCGAATTTCTTCCTCAAATTCGGCGAATTAGCCGAATCGAATTTTTGAATAATTCGCTCATCTCTAATAACAATCATAGTTTTCAGCCATGTGACTTTTTATTTGCTGCCCTCATTGGCTCTCAAGGCTGAAAAGTAACAGTTGTTGTTGAAAACAAGGATTGCATTCCAAACCCCACATCCCATCCAGCTCCCTTATCAGCCCTAAAGCATCAGATGAATATGAAGCTTGATTGATATTTTGCAGCCATGAAGATATTAAACTGTAATTACAATGCCGAGCAGGACACAGCTTTGTAGTAGACGATCCTCTAATCGAGAAATAGATGTTGCGTTAACATGAGCCGTCAATCAAGGGCAAATGCGTTAAGCTGAAACAATAATGTATAAATCACAGTCCTGTATACTTATAAACAAGGCGTACAGATCTCCAGAGATACATGATAAAAGAGCTGTTAATCTGAAAGATCTATTACTCTGGGACTGCTTAAGTGTTGATGGTTTCTGGATGGAAGTCAATGTATTAAAGTGACACAATTTATCCTCATAATGGAAATGTGTTAAAATGAAATATTTACATATTACAAAATTCAATATCCGCCTGCCTGTTTAAAAAAAAAATCTTATACTGTAATAATTTTTATTGTGTATCAAAAGGTGCTATAATATACAATGCTTGTTCAGCTCCCATCCTTAAAGGTAAATGCAAACAGTGTAAGCACCTGAAATTTACCTGGTATCATTCTTTTTCATTCACTTGTACAGCAGAGCTCAGACTTGTGGAGATGAAGCAGCACCTGGACCCAAACAGTTGTTCTACAGTGCTATTGAGGGACGTATTGATAGGAGAGAGCACAGTGACTGAGAGCTGAACTCATCAGTCTGCTGCTACTTCTTCACTGTCTAGTCACAGGCCCTCCTCCACATGAAAACAAAATGCCCAAGAAGACTTGTGGGATGTATGACATCATATTGGCCTAGTCCAGAAACCAGAAAGCAATTGAAGACATTTTAAAAAAAGTTTAAAACAAGTAAATATATTTAAACCGTCCTACGTATTTTCTAATGTTAGCAGCATAAGGACTGAAAATGGTTAAAGTTTATTGAGATATTTTAGTTCCAGTTTATTGTTTGAGTTTTTACATTTATTTTCACCTGGTGATTCTGCCAGTAACATACCTCCTGTCCTAGAGAGGCAACATTCACTCACTGTACAGATGTTGTCACTCTAGGCTGCTCACTGATTTAAACTACAAGCCCCTCATCCTCTCCTCATCTCCATTACATAGGAGGTCTTTTTTTTCACAGAAGATAGCTAGGAAAACTGATCACATTGTTTGATATATCAGTTTGGTGCACAGGATGTAAGAAGGAAACTGCATTTCTGAGATCAACATGTATTTTTCTGTATTTACATGAAATCTTTTTATCCTGAATAGAAAAACTAATGCAGCTACCACATCTAAAGACTGGTAAGCTGCAATATATCACATTTTTATTTTAGGATTTTAGGTTTTGTGGAAGGTGCTGAGAGATAAAATACTACCAATCGCTACTGTGATCTCAGAGTGATATGATAAGAGTGTGATTCGGCCGGTCATTGAAAAATTGTCAGCTTTGTATGAATATTAAAAAAATAACGTGTAAATACCCAAACTATTTTAATGGGACTTTATATTAAAAAGACAACCTGTATATTAATAATAATAATAAATCCTGTATAATAACCTCTGGAACTTTTTTTTGGAAGACTAAAAATTTTATATATATGTATATATATATATATATATATAAATATATATAAATATATATATATAAAAATATATGTATATATATATATATATATATATATATATATATATATATAAATATATATAATCAGCCCCCCTTCACTTTTTTATAATTTCTTATGTTGCTGCCTGACACTACTATTTATTTATTTATTTATTACAGGTACTTATATAGCATCATCAGTTTACGCAGCACTTTACATATATTGTACATTCACATCAGTCCCTGCCCTAGGGTTGCCACCTCATCCCTTTAAAACTGAACACACATTAATTACACAGGTTCTGTGGTTGATTAAGATGATAATTAAACTCACTTAGTGCCTTATCTGCATTAAATTAGCCTCTGAACCTGTGTAATTAATGTGTTTGGTTTAAAAAGGATGAGGTGGCAACCCTACCCTGCCCTCAAGGAGCTTACAATCTAAGGTCCCTAACTCACATTCATGCATACACTTGGTAAGGCCAATTAACCTACCATCATGTCTTTTGTTTAAATTCATTTTTTTCATAATGACAAAGTGAAAACAATTTTAGAAATGTTTGAGAATTTATGAAAAAGGAAACACTGAATTATCACTTTTGCATAAGTATTCAGACCCTTTGCAACACTTGAAATTAGCTCAGGTGCCTCCCATTTCTCTTGATTGTTGCTGAGATGTTTCTGCACCTTGATTAGAGTCTACCTGTGGTAAATTAAATTGATTGGACATGATTTGGAAAGTCACGCATCTCTCTATAAAAGGGCTCACAGCTGCCAATGCATACTATATCAGAGCAAAGACCATAGGAACTGCTTGCAGAGCTCAAAGACACAATTATTGCAAATCGCAGATCTGGGGAAGGCTACAAAACAAATTCTGCTGCACTGAAGACTCCTCAGAGCACAGTGGCCTCCATAATTCTCAAAAGGAAGACATTTGACACAGCCAGGACTCTTCCAAGAGCTGGTCACTTGGCCAAACTGAGCAATTGCGAGAAAGGGCCTTAGAAAGAGAGGTGACCAAGAACCCGATTGTCATTCTGAGCTCCCGACATTCTGTGTGGAGATGGGACAGAGTTCCAAAAGGACAACCATCACGAAAGCACTTCAGCTATCTGAGCTTTATGGCAGACTGGCTAGACTAAAGCATCTCCTCATTGCGAAACACATGAAAGCCCACTAGGAGTTTGCAAAAGCTTTTTTGAAAACTATAATTGGATGTGGGGCCAAAAGGAGAGTACAGTGTCCACCTTGGCATGTGGGGACAGGTTGATAGTTGTACCATCAATCAAGTTGGGAAGGGGCACATGGGGAAGGAAATATTATGAGCTCAGCTTTGAGTAGATTGAGTTTGGGGAAGTAATGTGACATCCAGGCTGATATGCCTCTTAGTAAATTAGTGATAGTTGAGGAAACTGATTGAATAAGATGAGGAGCAGAGAGATAGAGTTGAGTGTCAAATGTGAATTGTTTTATAGATAGCTCTTAGTGGCTTATTTCACTTGTATTGAGTGATTAACACTGTTGCAGGTAAAACTATGGGAAGAAAATTATTTTGTCCGATGTCTAAAGATAAAAAAGAGGGGAAAAAAGCAAAACAAAGCAGGAAGCTATGATGATATTTTTAATTATTGGACATGTATCTGGCTGTCAGAATACAAAGGGTTAATGGGTCAGGTATATAAGGGCCCATTCACACTTGTGCATTTGCTAAAGAGCACATGTTGATGCATGTTGCCACAACGCATGACAACGCACGTGCTCAATGTGTTGATGTGCCATTCATTGTCAGTGGCACCATTCTGCATTGTACAGTAGTGCATATACCGTGCATGGTGTGCAGTTTGAAAAAGGGTTGTGTATGTTTATCTGTTGTGATATGTTGGCAGTCCATTCAAAATTAATGGGCTGCCTTAAGGCACCACAAGTTAATACCTGCCTTAACGCACATTAATACATTACAGCAAATAGCTTTAGTTTGGGTTCTAAGGCCTGTGGTAGCAAAAACTACTTTGATCTCTTCAGAACGAGACTAGAATTGGATGTAATGCGCTGAGTGATGATGTCATTATACCAGTACAGAGGAGCAGGTGCTAGTTAAGAGTTGGACCCTTTTGCAAGTGAAGGCGCAATCCACACAACAGCAAGACTGCCCCAATGTCATTTTTTGCTAGGTGCAGCACGTGTGAGTTTTTTACTTCGATTTTACTGTTTTTAATAAAGTGTTTTTACAATATCACACCATGGGAATTTTTGCTTTGAGGGGATATGAGATGTCCATGTCAGTCAGCACCTGCCAAATGAGGAATGTGGAACATTGGGTAAAGGACAGGCTTGATAGTGGAGAATTTATTGTGTAAACCCCCTCTGACCTTCTTTTGATTTAGGAGTCCGTTCAGTTTAGTGAGTTTCTATGATCGCATGGGTGGAGGTGTTGGTTTGAGCCCTGGTTCACACTGATGCGGTGCGGAATTCGCAGCGTTTTGTGTGCGAATTCCGCACCGCATCAGAATCGCACCCTGTTCATGCGAAACACTGCAGGTGTGTATGTTAAGTTAACACCCCGAAACCGGTCTGCAAAACGCGGTGCAATGTGCAGAATCGGATCGCATAGGTGTGAATACGATTCTAGTGCAGACCAAAAAAAGGGTCCTGCACCTTTTTGGTGTGGTGCGATTAGAGCCATACAAAATGTATGGCTCCAATTGCACCGCACACAAATCGCATGTGATTTGCACAGGAGTGCGGTTCCTGTGCGAATCACATGTGCTATACCACACTGCATATATGTGAGCCCAGGCTGAAGAACATCTTTGTCATACGATGTTAAGGTAGATCAAAGATTGTTGGCAGACAATGAAAGATTATTTGGAATTTATATTAGATGCATATCATTATTGCATATTATCTTTTGTATTCTTTTGTGCACTGTTTAGGATTGTTAAAACAATTGGACTCACATAATATTGTGATATAATAGGCTGTGGGTTGAGTGCTCTGCATGTTCACCTAATTGTAATCATATTGTATATCAAAGTCTGACACAGCAATCAATTTTATGTGTGTTTACAATTCTTGTGGGAAAATATCCTGAGTGCAAAAAGTGCGTTTAGCACATTTCCTCCACCAAATATATCTAGACATTGAATCTGGAGTTGTAAAACATTATTTCAATGTGAAACTAAACATCTAGAATCAAAGCATATGCTTAGAAGTCTTCAGTGGTCACTATGTAATGTTGTTGTAGCAGAGCACATGTGCGTTATCGATTGCGTTCCGCAACTGGGTCTAATGAACCAAGCACTGTAAACACGGGGTAATCCATCTGATTATCCTGAGGTCAACCAGCTGCTCACAGCTTTATAAACCTTAGACAAAATGGTGTCATTTTAGCATTCTACCAGTTATATATTGATTAGTGTGACTCAGGTATGTATGTTGTGTTACTTGGTACTTTGCCAACTAGGGAATGATTTGAGGTTGCAAGGGAAAAACAGCTTGGCAGGTTTAAGCACCAGGAGCAAGCGTGTCATTAAAACCTCTTGCATTTCCCATGCCGGGAGTTGAACCCAGGCCGCCTGGGTGAAAACCAGGAATCCTAACCACTAGACCATATGGGAAAACTATCAATGGTCCTATGGGAAAACTATCAATGGTCCTATGGGAAAACTATCAATGGTCCTTTGGGAGAAATAGAGAAAACCAAAGTGAAAAGAAAACTAGCACCACCATCATCTTCCAAGTGTGGTGGCCAGCTGAGACAAGTGCACATCCTTTGGCACTCAGCCTTGTTAGCGCAGTAGGTAGCGCATCAGTCTCATAATCTGAAAGTTGTGAGTTCAATTCTCACACGGGGCCCTCATCTCTATGCTTTTTGTGTGACTTGGAGTCCTTAATGGCTGAAAGCCACAACTCTGCATCCTTCAAGCTTTGCGTGTGATTACCACCATCCCTATATTATAAACATCCAAACATTGCACTCATGACGGAATTTTAAAGGCAACGTATTAACAAGAACTGATTCTTTAAAATAGTAATTGTTTATTTATACAGATTAAAGCATATGCCAAATGTATGAGCCCTCATATACATGGGATGTTTTGATAATGCTGGTAATGTTAGCTGTGTAAACTCATGTTAAAAACATAAGTTTTTCAGCTTTTGTTTAGCATTTAGCATTTTTGGGTAAAAAAAAATGTCCAAAAACGCTGGTTTGCGCAGTTTTGCTGTGTTTTTTAGCATTAGAGCGTTTTTACAGCTAAAAAACTCTTCTAGAAACCCACTAGTACTGGGTTTTTTTTCCAGCCAAAAAACTTCCCAGCCAAAAAATATTGATTACAGTCTATGCGTGCATAGACACATAGGATAACATGCTGGGGAGTTTACTAGCTGTAGAAAAAAACGTCAAAAATCAAAAACAGCCGCTGTAAAAACGTCCAGCGTGCATGAGGACTTAAACATAGTTTGCATTCCAAACAGTACTGAAGGACTGTGAAATGTAGAATGTTACAATACAGCATAAGATAGTTCCAGTGGTTCCCCCCCAGCTGACATTCATCCCACAACCATCTTTTTTTGATTGTTGGTTTGTTCAGCCAGTGAACCAAAACGTTTAGAACATATACAAATTATTTTCAGGGATAGGATACCACTCTGGAACATAAACAGTGATTTTACAATCAAGCTTTCTGCATATTCCTATTATTTATCAACAAATTCCATATTAGATAAAAACTTACATAACCACAATATATCATGGATTTTCCAAAGGATGTCTCATCATGCAGGGGAGATAAACAACCCCGTGAGTAAGGCTGCCATTTTGGTGTGCCAAGACCACCAGGCTAATCACCACACCATTGCCATAATAAAAAATATGACAATGATATTTAATATATTCAAAATAATGATATTCCAAAACCATTAATCTACAGTAATGCACAAGAAGTATATATAAAGGGGCCTGTATGAACAAGGGCCCCCCCAAAGAGAACCATAAAAAGTTCTACACATAGCAGAGGGACTTCAAAACACACTATAAATATCAAAGTTCTCAAAAGATGTAAATAATAAAGTAAACATTATTTATGATAGATATGAGAGCACAGTTGAATAGTACAATAGTTCCGGAGCACAAAAAGTTTATAACCCTCCATAGTGGTATGATTATGTCAGTATTTCTGTGCTCAAAGTGGTACTTTTTTTGCATGGAAATATGTTGTTTTTTTTATTGTAGGCCTGTAATTCTTAGGAATAACTCACTGAAATCTGTCCAAACAAGAGTCTAGTAAACATCCCGGGTATGATAAAATTTGAAACGAAATCATAAATTATAATATAAATAATCATAAAAAATAATAAATTTAATTCAATAATATAATCAAACCAAAAACAATGAAATTTGAAATAGAGCTCCAAGTTCACACATCACTGAGCTTACTGTAGTCACAAAATCGTTTTCAGTGTCTGATGACGAATTTCCCCACGAATCATCACTTAATTCTGCAAGTAGTTCTAATTTACTATCGCTGTTCTCTAGCTGGTTTAAAACCGATTTTGACCTAAAGGGATGCTTTTTGGACACCATGGGCGTTTCTCAGTTTCCAGGCAGAAAGAACAGTAAAAATGCAGGCAGGGCACAGAACAAAGCACTCGGGACAAAATGTATATGAAATGGTTTGATACAGTAATGTTATACTATGAGATTTTAGTGTATTTAGTGAATGTCACTTTTAATATGTTTGAATTTCCTGCCGGTTCCGTCCCCCGTACGTCCCGACACTCGCAGGGAATGGAACCCAGAAGATGGATGCTGGCATCGGCCTGAAGAAATGGCCGGGGATGCTACAGGGGGGACATTGTGGGAGCACAGGGTAATCCCAAGTGTAGCTCGGGGTTACCGCTTCTGGTACTGAAAGTTAACCCTGAGCTACACTCGGGAATACCACCAGGGAGGTTAAGATACTCTGCTATTCAAAATTATCACCTGAACACCTTCAACTGATCAATTGCAATGCAGTACTTGATTGTTTACTAAGGCTAGGTTCACCTCTATGCCGTTTTGCATTTGATCCGTTTCTGCAGTGCATTTTGCGGTGAGTTTTGTGTTTTTGCACATGCTGTTTTTATGCGTTTTGTTTTTTTTCTTGTTGCTAGGAAGATTAAATAACAAAGCGCATCAAAAACACAGCAAAAACTACATGCTTTTCTGCAGCATCTCCACTGAAGTCTATAGAACCAAAAATGCAACTTTTTGCATTTTAAAAAAGTTCCTGACCCTTTCCAAAAAAATTCACCAGCTGAAAATGCGGAGGTGTGAACGTGTCCCATAGTAAGTCATGTTAAATGGACTGTAGTGCATTTCTACAAAATGCTGTGGAAATGCATAGGGGTGTGAAGCAGCCCTAAAGCATACAAAGATCATCAACAGGGTAAATCCTACCAAGTAATGATCTACAGTTTCTATGTTAAACCCCCCGATGCAATCTTGTGCTTACCAAGAAGAGTGTTTAGATTGTTGCCACAAATCTTTCAGATGGGAATAGACATAATGCCTCCAAGTTGGTTCATAAATGAGAATCATTTATGGAAAGGAAAAACACAACATTTCCTAAGCATTCTCACACATAATCTACTCCATCAGCGGTTTTAAAGTGACTCTAATGCTTACTAAAAATTGCTTATAAAATATCATACCTGCAAAGAAGCATTAGGCCTGGCTCACACCAATGCATTTTTTAGTGCTTTTTGCAGAAACGTACAACAGTCCATTTAACATGGTTTCCTATGGGACATGTTCACATCTGTTTTTTTGAGTTGCTGAGTTTTTGGAAAGAGTCAGGGACTGTTTAAAAGCAAAAAGCAGTGTTTTTGCCACAATATAGTTCAATGGAGAAGCTGCTGAAATGCATGTAGTGTTTTTTTTTTCCGCTTTTTTGTGTTTTGTTTTTTTTTTTTTTTTGCTCAGCAACAAAAAAATTTCCTCTAACAAAAAAACAACTGAACAAAACATGGTAAAAAAGAGGCAAAAATGCAAAGTACAATTGAAAAAGCATTATAAAAGGGATCAAAATCAAACTGCATAGGTGTGCACCAAGCCTGAGAGCACTCACATCAGTACTCACCTCGCTTCTTCTGCTGGTACAGCGACAAAACGCCTTCTTTGAAAATTCCTGTTGACCAATTATTTGGCATATTGTTAGGCTCATTAGAAACTATTCATGCAAAGCAAGTCATAGTATATGTGCAAATACATTCCTGCTTCTTTAAAATCAAGTAGACAGCACAAACTAATAGACTGATGTTCATACCATATCTCTCGATCTAGAAATTCAGGTGGATTGTCAAACCTCTAATGCTTGTAGATCAGACATACACTGGATGGTTGGTGGCTTAGTGGTAATATTATGGCCCTGAAGCAGGCGTTTTGGGTTTTTGAGACCTGGACTGATATGATTGGTTCTCTCTGTCTCACATTTTTGGCATTATCCATGATCACTAGGTGAAGTGTGTGAGATCATTTTGTTTTTTTTTTAAGCTACCTGCACCTACCTGTAGTTGCAGTAACCATTGTCAACTCTTTATAAATTTGGGGAAAGACCCCCCGTATTACTTGCATCTCTAAATTTCTACCATGGCTTCCAACTGTTCCTCTTTTGGGGGGACAGTCGCTCTTTTGGAACCAGTTACATGTCACCCTCTTTTCTTCCTCAGTATTTTTGGACAGATATGTTGACCTCTACAACAAATGTATTATTTAGATATCACAAATGTTTTATTGCAGGAATCCTTTCATCTAACCTCCAAAATATTGCATCTATAATTTTGAAAAGACAGTAGATAGGAAAAGTTACATTGAAAAACAGCATTTGTCAGTTTAACCAATCATTTTTTAACATATTTTTTCCTCATGGTCTTCAGGGGCATGGCAGGGGCTGTGCCCTTTTCCTACATGCTCCATGCAAAAATATTTCCTTCTTTCTCATCTCAGAAAGTTGGGAGGTATGACCAAAGGTCTTGTTTTTTCTGAACAAAAAAGTTATATTTCTTTTAAGCTCACCCAGCAGTATATTGTGGTATTTTGTATTTACCATTTTCTTTTATCTTCTGGCTGGTCACATGATGCACTGGATTTTCTTTCTTTGGTCTTCTTTGTGTAGCATAGGAAAACCCTGACTTTGATCATTGTTACCACAATTGGAATTCCCACTGGGAAATTTACCCTTCCTAATTCAGCAAGTACCATGAACAATGGAAATATCCAAACCGTCTAAACACTGGGACAGCAACTAAGGTGAATCTCCCCAGCATATGCACATACAGCAATGCAAATCTAAGGCTCTCAACTTTGCCAGGTTTAGCTAAAACCAAAGGATAATTTTGCTGGAAATTAACTATAAAAGTTATTGAACTAGGAGCTTCAAACCCATGAAGAATCTCTTCACTTCCTGTCTAAGTGATATAAAAGGAAGTAGATAAATCTCTACAATAAAGTCACAAACAACAACTTAAACCTATTTTCTCACTAATAAAAAATTTTTGCTAATAGTGGTCGGATAATAGATGATAATATATACATGCAAGAGGTTCTAACCCTTCCTTATGCTGCAGAAAAAGAAAAAGGTTTTGCCTGGATTGGCAAAAAGTTACAGTTTAAATTCTGCAGATCTGTTGGATAGAATCACATGACCAAACTGGGGCAGATTACTGATAGATCAGAGTTTTTTGATTTTACATTAATCTCTGCCAGAAGATGACATAACATGAGTGCACTTTCGGTATTCAAGATTCAGTGCGGTCACTGTAGTTGATATTCAGCAGGAACATGATGTCATCATAGAGACAGAAGAACACACAGGGCACACGAGCTCTGTATACAGAATGAATGAAACACTGGAATAACAGGACAGTATATTACACCCTGCTGGCCAAGCTGTCTCTGCTCAGATGCTGTAATGTCTGGAAGAATGCAGGCCATGAAGGAGATGTCACCTTTTGTGTTAAACAGGTACTAACAAATTTTCACATCCTGATACCAAAGAGCCTAAATGTGAAAATAATAATTTTTTTAATTTGCTTTTTATCTCCTTTGTTGCCCTCACATACCTGACAGTCACACGTGTCAATTTGTCATTTACCATAGACCTAGCATCAGACATATTTTATTTTTTAGCACATGCATATATATGTGTAAGACTTCCAGGTATTTATTCCTTCTCAAAGAGATTGCAGTACCCCCCTTGAAGATGCTTTAATCTGCATTTTTCACGTTCCAGGGTCACCATCTACTGCCTGTACAGTCCATGTTCACAAATGTCTGAGACAGATCAGCCTCTGCCCTTGTCACTTGTAACAAAGTTACAATGTTGCAGTCTGATCTTTAGGGGTAGAGGAGACTGAGGAAATGTACCCTCCTGCTTGCAGCAGACTGATAACATAATCTCAGGCTATGGTGGCTTTTTAATGAAAAAAGGTAGACCTTTTTTGAAATATTTTACTGTAGCTGCATATTGTGGTATATCAGGAATATGTCTAATGTGAGTAGCACAAGATCCTACCTAGAAAGTATCTCTAAATTGTACCCTGGCTGTTATTATTCAAATGTTTGGCTATCTGCACACAGACACCAACTCTCTGTTGCATAAATGTAATGCGATGGGTAAAAGATGGCTTAGCTCCTGTGCTCCACCTGTAGAGAACTCCTCATATGTGGTTTAACCTTTTCAGGGCTTAATCATAGAGGTCTCTACGATTAAGGGTTAAATGTATCTGAGGAGTGCTCTACAGGCAGCGAACCCAAGCTGAAGCCATCTTTTACCCATCTCATTACATTTATTCAACAGGAAGTTGGTGTCTGTGTGCAAATGGCCACCATTTTGTTGAAGTCTACTGCAGTCTGACAAGCCGATTCTGTCTATATTGCTCCTGTCTTTTTTTTCCAGATTGATCCAACTGGCACAGGTTTGGAGGGGCATTCAAGCAGAACTATTTTTATTGTTCTGGCTTTTATTATATTATTACTATATATTGGAGAAAACAAGCAAAGAAATGACTGCAGCTACCTCCAAAACATGCAAATACTGACCATAATGAAGCTCCAGGGGATATTTATATATATAACTCCAACAACTCATCCAACCAGCAATGAGACATGACCACAAAATAACAAAGGAGTGCTCTCTCAACTCTGTGGAAGTCAATAGTCACAAGCCCAGGAACAAATAAAATCAAAATTCACTTTAATGTTGGTTTAAAATGCATGACATGTAGGAGTGTACAGATTGATACATCACCATGCCATTGGAGAGGAGAAACACATATTCTCAGAAGCTGAAGGATGACATATGATCCTGGACCCAACAGTAGGTTGCTCAGCCCGGGAGCCTCAGGACAGTGGGAGGAATGTGCTGCAGGGATCACTGAGATGGTGTGTCCACCGGAAGTCACATGTCCCAGAACTGGATGTGATGTTGTACACCTGATGAAAAACTGCCCAAACAGCTGGTGAGGACAAACTGGAAGCCTAGGAGAGCACTAAAACCATGTTAAACCAAAGGAGAGAAACCAATCATCATGATAACATGTATCAGGGACTTGCCCTTCCTCAGATCATGCAATTTTCCCTCACCAGCCATTGCTGAGGCGGTCTTTCACCAGGTATACATGACATTACATCCAGTTCCGGGACATGTGACTTCTGGCAAACACATCATTTCATTGATTCTGGCTTCTGCCATCCATACACTCTTCCAAACGTCCTGAGGCTCCTGGGCTGAACACCCCACTGTCGGGTCCAGGATCATGTGCCATGCCTCAGCTTCTGTAAGTGTGTTTCTCCTCTCCACTGGCTTGGTTCTGTATCAATCTGGGCATTCCTACATGCCATGCTTTTTAACCCAACATTAAAGTGAATTTTAATTTTATCTATTCCTGGGCTTGTGATTATTGACTTTCACAGGTTTGGGAGTGCTCCTTTATTTGTTGTTTTGCTGTCACCTCCAAACAACAAGAAGAACTCTAAACTGCACTGGATTTCTATGAACCAAACTCAGACACTTTTGTGTAATCTTTATAAAATTATTAATTTGAATATTATTATTATTACTAATATTTTTGTTATTATTATTATTAATAATATAAATAAATTTCCTGCTTACCAACTTAGAGGACAAGAGGACACAAGTATCTATTTTTCTTTCTGACTATCTCTGCTGAAATTAAATCTAAAGTAGCTTTGACAGTATCATGTTTCAGACATTGGTGAGTCTAGACAATGTACAGAGCTCTGATATGTGTCAGAACATGGGATATACTGTCCCCATGGAGAAGTAGCTGCGGGCTCAGAAAATCCACACACTCTCTAAAAGACAAAACACAACTTTATAGTATGTGGGACACTGATGCCAGCACGAATAAGGATGGAAAGAATAAAACAGAAAACTGTTATACCATTTCTACATCAGAGAAAAGGTTAAAAACGCTCTGAGACTGTGTCTATTAACAGTATAAAAGAGAGAGGGGAAAACAATGGCTAATGATCATTTTATCTTTCCGCTGAATTATGTATTTCTTTGCCTACTGCAAGCCCCAGTCTTTATCTCTTCCCCAAGCAAGCAGATTAGGTCTCCTATCTTCCTCCCCGCCAAAGAAAAGGAAGGAGCCGTGGAGATGAATTCTAATGTGTGTGAGTTACAGGAGATGAGAAATTCTAGGTAGCACGGGTTAAAGGACTACCCTAGACTGTAAAAAAAATCCCAGCCATCTTGCATAACATCAGGTTGATGGTCCTCAATAGGTGGTAGTGAGCCACAGCAGTACCTGCACAAAGACTGTTACAAATAACTTCAAGCTACTTCCACTATCCAGAAAATGCATGTGGGAGAAGGATTCAATGTTCAAACACAATGCATCATGGGTCACAGCTGCGCCCTGGAACCCAGAAACTGATGTATTCAAAGATAGTTGGCTGGGAACATTATGTACACATTGGTCTGCGTGACAGTGGCTGTGGACAGTGGAGGAGAGGCAAACTTTTGGGAGAATCGCCTAGGCGATCCAACTGGAATTGGGACCTACCAAACCTAACTAACCCCCCCTTGCCCAAAAATGTTAGCGGAGAGGAGGACAAAAAGCAGAACTTCCCCTTTAGGGTGAAGTCCTGCTTTATGTCCTATCCTACACATTTTATCTCCTTTAACTTACTATTTGTAGGAATTTGTAGAATACTTCTGTACCCTAGTTCTTCCTTCCACAAATCTGCCTGCTCTTCTATGGGCTCTAAGGTAAAAACTGCTTAAATTACCAGCACATTTTAACCAAAACTGGAGTTCTCTGCTCATTGTGAAACCCTTCTTTTATTTACAGTCATGGCCGAAATTGTTGGCACCCTTGATATTTTTCCTGAAAATCAAGTATTTCACACAAAAAAGGTATTGCATTAACACATGTTTTGCTATACACATGTTTATTCCCTTTGTATGTATTGGAACAAATATAAAACAGAGGCAGAAAAGCAAATATGACATAATGTCACACAAAACCCCAAAAATGGGCTGGACAAAAGTATTGGCACCCTTAACTTAATATTTGGTTGCACACCCTTTGGAAAACATAACTGAAATCAGTCGCTTCCTATAACCATCAATAAGCTTCTGACACCTCTCACCCGGAATTTTGGACCACTCTTCCTTTGCAAACAGCTCCAGGTCTCTCTTATTGGAAGGACACCTTTTCCCAACAGCAATTTTAAGATCTCTCCACAGGTGTTCAATGGGATTTAGATCTGGGCTCATTGCTGGCCACTTCAGAACTCTCCAGCGCTTCTTTGCCATCCATTTCTGAGTGCTTTTTGACGTATGTTTGGGGTCATTGTCCTGCTGGAAGACCCAGGATCTTGGACGCAAACCCAGCTTTCTGACACTGGGCCCTACAGTGCGACCCAAAATCCTTTGGTAATCCTCAGATTTCATGATGCCTTGCACACAGTCAAGGCACCCAGTGCCAGAGGCAGCAAAACAACCCCAAAACATCATTGAACCTCCACCATATTTTACCGTAGGTACTGTGTTTTGTTCTTTGTAGGCCTCATTCCGTTTTCGGTAAACAGTAGAATGATGTGCTTTACCGAAAAGCTCTATCTTGGTCTCATCTGTCCACAAGACGTTTTCCCAGAAGGCTTTTGGCTTACTCAAGTACATTTTGGCAAACTGTAGTCTTGCTTTTTTATGTCTCTGTGTCAGCAGTGGGGTCCTCCTGGGTCTCCTGCCATAGCGTTTCATTTCATTTAAATGTCGACGGATAGTTCGCGCTGACACTGATGCTCCCTGAGCCTGCAGGACAGCTTGAATGTCTTTGGAACATGTTTGGGGCTGCTTATCCACCATCCGGACTATTCTGCGTTGCAATCTTTCATCAATTTTCCTCATCCGTCCACGACCAGGGAGATTAGCTACAGTGCCATGGGTTGCAAACTTCTTGATAATGTTGCGCACTGTGGACAAAGGCAAATCTAGTTCTCTGGAGATGGACTTGTAACCTTGAGATTGTTGATATTTTGCCACAATTTTGGTTCTCAGGTCCTCAGACAGTTCTCGTCTCCTCTTTCTGTTGTCCATGCTTAGTGTGGCACAGACAGACACACAATGCAAAGGTTAAGTGAACGTCTCTCCTTTTTATCTGCTTTCAGGTGTGATTTCTATATTGCCCACACCTGTTACTTGCCCCAGGTGAGTTTACAGGAGCATCACATGCTTGTAACATTCTTATTTATCCGCAGTTGTGAAAGGGTGCCAATACTTTTGTCCAGCCCATTTTTGGAGGTTTGTGTGACATTATGTCGAATTTGCTTTCTTTCCTCCCTTTTTTTGTTTTGTCCCAATACACACAAAGGGAATAAACATGTGTATAGCAAAACATGTGTTAATGCAATACGTTTCGTGAGAAATACATGATTTCCTGGAGAAATATCAAGGGTGCCAACAATTTCGGCCATGACTGTATATTTAAAAGGGCACGGCTGATTTCCTTCCCAATCCCTCCTAACAAACAGAGATAATAACCTCATTTTGTGATGTGACGAATGCCGGCTATATTTTCTGCAAAGCAGATTTGATTCCAAATATTATTTTGCTTCCCAGCGGCGGGCACGTCAAGGTGACAGGAGGTAATGACTGTGCATGCACAATGTCCCCTGCACAGTGCTACAGGGAATGAGCTGTGCCAGGAGATTATGTCTTATAAGCAGGATTTTATTTGTATACAGCGTTATATATATGAGGAATATTAGTTGTGAACAATGGCTGAGTGAGAAACTGACAATACTGGAGTCAGGCAGGAGGTGAGCTAAAGGGCAATTTTTTTTACTGAAATGTCATTTTGTTTTCCACTTTACTTACCTTCCTTCCTTCTTTCCTTCCTTCCTCTATCCTTCTCTTCCTTTCAGCTTTCTTTAACCCCTTCCTTACTTGCTGGCTCCTTACTTCCCCAGTATCCCTCCCTTTATTCAATCCGTACTCCCTCTATCCGTCTTCCTTTCATCCTTCCTCTACCCCTTCCTTACTTTCTGGCTCCTTACTTCCCCTACCTTTCTCTACTTTCCTTACTTTCTTCCTCCCTCTTCTCTTATTTCTTTCCTTCCTTTATCCCTCCCTTTCTTTCTTTATTTATCTCTCTCTCTATCCCTTCCTTCCTTTCTTTGTTCCCTCTTTTTTTTCCATACCTTATGTCTCACTCTCCTTTTTCTACCACCTTATGTAGTTACATTACTCAGTTAATCAGGCTGAACAAATACACAAGCCCATCTAGTTCAAAAGAAAGGAAAGAAAGAAACAAAATAAATACATAGAAAACCTCCATATACCCTATACCCACAGCTGATCCAGAAGAAGGCAAAAAACTGCTCAAACAAATTAAAGGAACACTTTTTAATCATTGTACAGCATCAAGTGAATGAAACTCCTGGGATATTGATCTGTTCAGTTAAGTAGCAGAGGGGCTGTTAATCAGTTTCAGCTGCTTTGGTGTTAATGAAATTAACAACAGGTGCACTAGATGGGCAACAATGAGACGAACCCCAAAACAAGAATGGTTTTACAAGGCCACTGACATTGTTTTTTCCTACTCATCTTTTCTGACTGTTTTTCACTAGTTTTGCATTTGGCTAGAGTCAGTGTCACCACTGGTAGCATGAGGCGATACCTGGACTCTACAGAGGTTGCACAGGCATTCCAACTCCTCCAGGATGGCACATCAATACGTACCATTGCCAGAAGGTTTGCTGTCTCTCCCAGCACAGTCTCAAGAGCATGGAGGAGATTCCAGGAGACAGGCAGTTACTCTAGGATAGCTGGACAGGGCTGTAGAAAGTGCTTAACCAATCAGCAGGACCGGTATCTGCTCCTTTGTGTGGAACAGGATGATCACTGCCAGAGCCCTACAAAATGACCTCCAGTGGGCCACTAGTATGAATGTCTCTGACCAAACAATCAGAAACAGACTTCATGAGTGTGGCCTGAGGGCCTGACATCCTCTAGTGGGCCCTGTGCTCACTGCCCAGCCCCTTAGAGCTCAATTGGCATTTGCATTGAACACCAGAATTGGAAGGTCCGCCAATGGTGCCCTGTACTTTTCACAGATGAGAACACGTTCACCCTGAGCACATGTGACAGACGTGAAAGGGTCCGGAGAAGCAGTGCAGAACATTATTCTGCCTGTAACATTGTCAGCATGACTGTTTTGGTGGTGGGTCAGTGATGGTCTGGGGAGACATAGCCATGGAGGGATGCACAGACCTCTACAGGCTAGACAATGGCACCCTGACTGCCATTAGGTATTGGGATGAAATCCTTGGACCCATTGTCAGACCCTACGCTGGTGCAGTGGGTCCTGGGTTCCTCCTGGTGCACATCAATGCACAGCCTCATGTGGCAAGAGTATGCAGGCAGTTCCTGGATAATGAAGCAATTGATACCATTGAATGGCCTCCACACTTGCCTGCCCTAAATCCAATAGAACACCTCTGTGATATCATGTTTTGGTCCATCTGACGCTGCCAGGTTGCACCTCAGACTGTCCTGGAGCTCAGTGATGCCCTGGTCCAAATCTTGGAGGAAATACCTCAGGACACCATTTGTCATCTCATTAGGCGCATGCCCCAATGTTGTCAGGCATGCATACAAGCATGTGGGGGCCATACAAACTAGTGAGTACCATTTTGAGTTGCTGCAATGAAATTTCAGCAAAATGGACTATCCTGCTGCATCATTTTTTCACTTTTATTTTCGGGGTGTCTTTGAATTCAGTCCTCTGTAGGTTGATCATTTTCATTTCATCAAACAATGGGGCATCCTTACGTTCCTAACACATTACCCAGTCCATATCAGTATAGGTATCCAGCATGATATTTTTTCCCATTGAGATCTGATGTGTTTTCAAAGTGTTCCTTTAATTTCTTTGAGCAGTGTATGTACAGCATGGTTCAATTCACTCCTGCAGGGAAAAATGCATTCCTCCCTCATACCCCAGAAGACAATTGATATTTCCTGAATCAACAATCCCTGGTGTTATTGTCGACAACAAATGTTAATAACCAATTATATTTTATACATTTAGGAATGTTTTTTTTTTATGGTTGAACTGGATAGACTTTTGTCTTTTTTCAGCCAGACTAACTATGTAACTATGAATGCATCCAGCTCTTTTTTGAAATACTCTACTGAGCTCTGTGTTAAATGTATTCCTTCCTTCTTTCCTTCCTTTCTTTTTCTCTTTTTTTTCCTCCTTCCATATTTTATTTAATTCTTATCTTTCTTTCCCTCTTGTTCTTTTTTTCGTAGGTCACATATGGGAAAACTAGGCCATTGACACATAAGCTGCATTATCCTATAGCAGCAGCCAGTAAACATAATTTATAATAAAAAAAAATTAAAATGAAAATCACCAATAAAGATAACAAAAAGGCTCTTTCAGTTATATCTCTCTCTGAAGTCAGAACATATTGTCATAATTCGATGTAGTTTAGCACAGTATGATTGCGTGGATTAATTTAATAACATAATACTATTTTGTAGGATAATGCCCCTGCTTTACAGATAATGATCCCTGTGTATGTCTAGGACTGTGATAGGGCTGTGTGACAGTACAATTTAAATCTGTCATCTGCTTGCTCAACTTCTAATACCTTCAGCTCTACAGTAAAGCACTGCAAATCTGCAGCCATTTAGAAAGTTTGGAGAGAAGAGGTGTCATGTGCTGAGTATCACAGCCTTCTGAGTACAGGTTTGCTTTAAGGCCCCATTCACACCATAGGAGCTTCAATACATTCATTTCAATGGGCTTCCATACACATGAGAAACACTCATGAAGTTCCTGAACCTTTTGAGAAATGGCGCTGCACTGGAATGCAAGGTGCTATGTTCACAGATGTGTGGGGGTGCAATTAAAAATTAAAAAAGAATGGCATCGCCACAAATCTGTAAAAGGGCAGCATGTTTTTGTTTGTTGCCGTAAAGCACATCATTTTGCAAATATGCCGGCAACGTAGAAGAATAAATGCAGCGTTAAGCATATCTAAACCAAAAAAAATACAAAAAAACAAACACTCTTACATGTTGGGGCTGCTTCCCTTTTTTTTTTTCAGGCTTTATTTTCACCTGATGATTCTATCAGTAACACACTTTCTTTCCTAGGGAGGCAATGCTTACCCTGGGTTCATATACTCTATGTGTAGTGCTGGTTTGCAGAGTGATTTGCATTGAAGAGCGATGTGTGGTTTTGTTCAGCGGTTCAGGTGCGATTCCAATGCGAATTGTTAAAGAGTATGACAATGGAAATCGCACCTGAATTGGGCTGAAAATTGTACTGGACTTTTTTAAAATCGCACTGCAGCCGGCCTGCACATATGTAAACTGGCTCCATAGAAAAGGATTTTGATTCATATGTCATGCAAATCAGATGTGGTTCATAACGCATCCAGTTTGTGTATATGTGAACTGGGTCTTACTCACTGTTTTGTATCTATGGAGGACCAACATGATCAATCTGTGACAGGACTACAGAATACCTCCCCCTCTTCTCCTTAACCACTTCTCTTTTTGGGCTATAGCTGAATTATGACTACAGCGCGGTCGTCCAGTTCTGGAAGGCTGTCATATGGGGCATGCACCCGGCGCTGTCTGTGATCACTGTGTCCTTTGGACACAGCTGATCACATGACATGGCAAAAGGCCAATCACAGCGGCCTTTTACCAAGCGATCAGCTGTGTCCAATCGCAGCTAACCATCATGTAAATACTCTTGCCGGTTATCTGCAGTACTTTCCTCACGCTTTCACAGCATGAGGAATGTACTGCTGATAACAGGCAACTCTCAAAGCAGACATCTGTACTGATAATCATCTGTGCCCAGCAGTTCTGCCCATCAGTGCTCGGCAATGCTGCCCAACAGTGCTGCCTATCAGTTCCCAACAGTGCTGCCAATCCCTGCCTGCCAGTGCTGCCTATCAGTGTCATCAGTCAGTGCTGCCAGTCAGTGCCCTTCAGTGCTACCTATTACTGCCCATCAGTTTCGCCTATCAGTGCCCATCATTGCCGCCTATCAGAGCCCATCAGTGCCACATATCAGTGCAGGAGCATCAGTGCAGAAGCATCAATGCCCATCAGTGCCGATCAGTAAAAAAACCAGCAGTGATTAAATACCACCAAAAGAAAGTTCTATTTGTTTGAAAAAAATGATAAAAATTCCATATGGGCATAGTGTTGCATGACAGCATAATTGTCATTCAAAGTGAAAGTTCAAAGCTGAAAATTGGCCTGGGTAGGAAGGGGGTAAAAGTTCCCAGTAGGCAAGTGGTTAACATAGGGCGAGGTGTTCTGCAAAAACAAACAAAACAAAAATTTTGTGAAGAAGTTACGTGATTATCGTGACGCAACGCGTCGGTACGCGGTGACAGGACTTCCGGTACGCGGTGACGTCATTTCCGGCGTGGGGGCCATCTTTATACACCCGGAACCATGCACATACACCCATAATATGGGGAAATGCCTGATGTTACTGTGAGACATGTGAGTAGGATTTCTTTGTTTTATCGATTTAATAAATACTGATTTACACTATGGAGGATCTTTTATCTGTTTTATCATGATCCTGTGTGGGTGAACTACTGAGACAAGTACCAGGGGTGGAGTACTCAGGGGGATAAAGGCCTGTGGATTTCCAGGAGGATTCATCTAGTGGTAACGAGATTGTTCCTGGGAAAGATTTACTTACCCAAAAGCGAGCTGGCCTTTGTGGTCACTATTGGGAGGTGAGGGGCCACTTTAGAAGGTTTTTGGATTCACGAGTTGTGGGCACTGGATTCACTATATTTGCACGCGAGCCATTGCTGTGGAGCACGGATTTATATTTACTTTGCTGGGACATTTTTGCAGTGGATATATGTTAAATGTGTGTATATATATATATACATATATATATATATATATATATATATATATATATATATATACATAGTTTGTATTATTTCACAGAGTGTTTTATACACATGCATGAATATGTTATTCACTTAATATGAGTTTAAGGTTGGGGTGGAAATTATTTCTGATTATACTGCATGTGTGAGCACTAATTAGTAATACACCATTTTTTACCATATTATGTTTATTTAATTAGTTTGATTGTATATTGATTTAGTACTTATTCAGCGCTGCACCATTAATTATTTTGTTGTCTTACACTTTATGGTTGAAGGGAGGTGTTAGCAGCTTAGTGGTAGGTTTCTCTATTCAAGCGCAGGAGATTATATTTTATTTACACTGTCTAATGATTTGCTTACGCTGGCCAAACACTAGTAGAATGTAGTTTAAAATTTATAGTTTCAAGAACATTTTTGTATTTTCTAATTGTTAATGCAGTCAAATCAGGAACATTCAAGAAAATTCGAAAGAGCAGGATAGAACAATTTTATAAAACAAACTAATTTCTAACAGTGAATGTAGTTTTTGTTTGGAAAATGACATTCATTCCAAAATCAAATCTTGAAGACACTGAAATCAATTGTTGAAGGAAATTTGGAAGTATTTTCAAATGATATTCGTCAAGTCACCGAATGTACCGAGAATGTGCATAGAAATGCTTATACGAATAGTTGTACAAACACTCATTCAAAAATATACTAGTGTATAGTTAGCTTCAAGTATTCTGTAGTCTGCAGCGATTATGAGAACAATGTAACTGCAAGGTACAGCACAGAGAGTGAGGACAGGAGGTTATCTACCCACAATATTTCTGGCAGATCAACAAATATTGCACCTATTTAACAGAACAAATCATTTTCAATGGTATATTTAAAACTGATGCTTAAGTATGACAATTTTTACATTGTTACTTTTTTCCAGCTCGGATGTATGTGCTATACCAGTGCCAAATTAGAAATCACTGTAGTAGGCAATGCAGCACAGCAGCCACTTGGCACGGGACTAAGAAACTAATGGAGATCACTGTAGCAGGCACCACATTTCCAGCTTCCACACACTTGAGCTTAACAAGATAAGTTAATTGTACATATGCTTTACGTACATTTAAAAAAAATCACCATATAATAAAAAATGATTAGATGCATGTCAAAAACACCTTGTAGGTAGGTGAAGTCTTTTTTCTCCACTGTAGGGGGTGCTCGGCCAAAGTGGTACTGCAGTGGAGCGGAAGTCAGAAGAAACCTTGTTTCTGTATGGTTTCGTTTGTTCGCTGGAGCAGTATTCTGGTTGGCTACTGCAAGTTGACCTTGGTGGCCATTTTGGGTCAAGCAGAGTCTTTATAAATCTCTGCCCCAAGGTTTTGGCGTGCATTTGCGAAGTAACTAGTATAGTGTAGGGAGAGCTTACACGCTTGTCAGGGACGGTACTAGCAATAGGGAGAAATCCAGAGGGGTAGGGAAAGAGCAGGGCCTATGCCTACACTTCCATAAGTGCCCTTTTGGGCTGGACTGGCCATGCCGCACTCCACCTCCCTTGGCAAGCACCTCTTTCCAGTTGGGGCCTACACTGCTGACTCACTGCTGCATTGACTGTGAGTTCCCAATCAGGCATTCTACCCCATTGGACTGTTGTACTGTTCTGCAAGTTTTTAATACATTGTTTTCTGCACTTCGGGCCTCAGTGTTATTACTGCTGCCACACCATGCTGCACCAAACCCCCAACCTCATTTAGAGAAAAAAGGCCAGAACTAAATCAATCAGGCACCACTGTTGCATAGTGCTGTCATTTAGGCATGGGAGCTTGCTGATAGGAGCAGACTGAGCAGAGGAATAACATCATCAGTATGGTGATGCTCCTTGTCCAGTCAATTTTGTGGGGCTGTGTCTTGGACTAAGCAGTACTGCATAATAGTGCTAGGGGTCAGGAACCTAGCGTGAGGTCTGCCATGGATTTGGAAATCACAAGACTAAAATGATTGGCAGCTCAAAACTGAATCTAGGTAGGTTTTTAGGCACTACTAACAAATCCTTGATCAGACCACTGGTATCTCCGCATAAGCAGATAAACCCACTCTAAGTTTTGCTAAGTTTTAGGCTGTCTGTCTCATTGCATTGGTGTACTCCATCCCCCTGAAAAAGCCATCCTTCACAGATGCATAATGGTGTACGAAATACTCAGTATGAAAATGCAAGCACTTCTTTGAGAGAATACCATGTTGTCTATGCACTGAAGGATACATCACACCTAAACACTTTAAAAAAAAACATCTCATACTCAAACTAAAGAGAATTTTTCCCATTGAAAACGGAAGCATTTGATTAAATTTGAATTAGTATGTTTTTCTGAAAAGCTGTTGCATTTCATTAATCTGTCACAGAGTTTCTGTACTTTGAATTAGGCTGCAGTGGGAAGAAGAAAGGGCAAATATTGAGAATCCTGAAATGAGACTGCAATCAGCAGGCAGGCATTAAATATGGATGTGCGAGATGACGGGTTCCAGCGAATGCCATGTACTCATGTGTTCACAAGTTATGTGACAGATTAAAGATGATAGATATAAAAAATGTAGCATTGGATAAAGTGAGGATAAAATTTTGAAATTAATGGGCTTATTCAATAAAGCAGCGCAATGACTAATGACAACGTGAGATTGGAGAAACATGCAGCCATCAATTGGAAAGGATCTTCCTCTATTGCAGTGTTCGAAGGTCTAATTGGTTGTTGTACTTTGCACATTATCATTCAATTTTGTAAGGAATAATTAAATCATAAAAAAATTGTAAAACTCCTGTCAGGTTTTTTTTCTGTCTTTGACCCTTTAGGCAGATTTTCCTTCACTGTTCTAAGACACAACAGCAAATGAGAAGAAAGCTTCCAAAAGAAAAAGAAATGTTCTATTAGATTGTAAACGCTCACAGGCTTTGAGTAATACAAATGTTACAGAGGTTCCAGCCCATCCAAGCCTTCCCTACTGTTTTAGATACATTTTATGAATAATAACTGAAAAGTGGTATTTTTTCACAGATAAGGAGTCAAAAAGTGGAGAAAATGAACCAAGACAGAAAAACGAAGGAGAGCTTTCATGCTGTGGATTGTGGTGTGCAATGACATCATTTATTACTAATGAGCGATTTACTCTCAGAGTAGTTACAGTTGAAAGGGTTAGGGTTGATTTACCAAAGGCAAATAGGCTGTTAACTTTACTTGGGAGTTTTCCCTTTGCATTGGATAATTCTCTTAGCTTAGTGAACGTAGTTTCGAATGGTTAGTGGGGGTCATATCAGTGTTCCTTTTTGACCACAGTGACAAGAAAATTTGAAAGTGCTGGATGGAAATTTTTTCTCAAACTAATTTCTAACAGTGAATTTAATTTTTACATTACATTCATTCCAAAATCAAAACCTGAGAAGGCCCAGAGAAGAGCAAATGGATGGAGGAGCTGCATGACTAAGGGGGGAAACAGGTCAGAAAAGGGTTAAAAATATGAGCTCAATGTATAAGGGGGTGTAGGTAGTACCTGATTGGAGGCTGAAGGTCAGGTGGGCCAGGTAGAGCCACAAGGGTTGCTCAAATTAAGGATGCTAGGTATTCATGCCAGAAAGCTTAGGAGAAAAGGAAGTTTCCCTGCCCACAAACCTTAGACTTGTGGTTTGTTGTAAATCAAGGGTTGTGAGGACGTATTCATCAGAAAAATTTTGTCACAGCAGCTTAGTGGGTCAGGGGGTCCTTGGGGGTTCAGTTAGTACTTGAATTGTTAAAAGAACTGTGAGGCCAACTGGGGTATGGCACTTACACTTGGTTGGTTATTGGTGGTTCTCCCAGGAGCTAAGTCCCCTGAGAAAAAGTATGTCCATAACATCTATGAGCTGGTTGGGGAGCTTCTGAGGATATGAGTGATCGTAGTTATAAATTGTGCTTTTAAGGACACTCACAGACTCTCTCCTGGTTGTATTGTTGGAATTGTTTATTGTTTATGTCAATGTGATGTTATTTATTTCATTTTGTAACTAAAATGGCTGTTGTGGCTGTTTAAATCCATGTGTTATTATTTTAAGAGTTAATACTGGGACCAAGGTTGACGAAGCCTTTCCTTATGTTAATAGCAAACAAAAAATTGAAGCACTTTCAAACGACATTCATCAAGTCATTGAATGTACTGGGAATTTCATACAAAAATTCTTGTATGAAGAATGCCAAAACACTTGCAGAGGAAAGAAAACTGTATTTTTGCTTGCACATGACTGGATGATGGACATCAGTAGAGCTTCAACTCATTCACTAAGCTAAGGCAAAATCCCCTTTTAGAGGAAACAGGCTGTTTTCCTTTAGTAAAATCAACCCCCTTGTGTCTTCTGTCTGTGGTGTAGGTGCTCTGGTGTCATTGATCACTTTTTCTTGGTCACTACCCCAAGTTCCCCCAGGCTTGAATTGCTTTTTACCTGTATGATTGTTTCAGTCCTGCTTGCAGTATGATCTATTGTAGACAAGGGTTGGATAAGATCTGAAAGATTGTCTTTCCTTTGTTTACCTGTGATTTCAATTACCGAGGTTTCTTCAGAGCACAAACTGTTCAGACATTTATGCAATGAAATGACAGGCAAGCTTAGGAGAGATCCCTTCATTCGCTGACGGAGAAGCCTTTTGCTCCCTGGATTTTACATTTAAATTGGGTTACCGCTGAGCAATGGGTCTGTGCTTATTTGCCTTCCAAATCAATAATATCTGGGAGCGCAAGTCAGATCTGGGCTGTGGTGCCATACACTGGTGCTGTCCAAGGTGCTGAAGTCTTATTGAATGTTATGAAGAACCTTTCAGGCTTGGTTCACACATACATTGTGCATTTAATGCTTTCACCAGTGCTTTTTGCAGTTTGTTTTGTGTTTTTCTACAGGCCTTTTTTACGCATTTTTGATGCGTTTTTACAGCATTTTGTCCAGTTCTTTTTTTTTTTTGTTGAAGTTAAATTTTTTTTTGTTGCTGGGCAGAATAAATATGCAAAACGTGGCAAAAATGCACTACCATGCAGTTCAGCAGCTTCTCCATTGAACTCTATTGTAGCAAAAATGCTGTTTTTTGCTTTTAAAAAGTCCCTGTCCCTTTCCAAAAATGCAGCAGCTCAAAATAGCATAGATGTGAACATGTTCCATAGGAAACCATGTTAAATGGACTGTAGTACATTTCTGCAAAAATCAAAATGCACAAAAAAATGCATTGGTGTGAACGGAGCCTTACATATAACTGGTCATATAATAGGATTCTGGGCCAATTTCAGAATGACACTAACCAAGGGTAAAACTACATGTGATGGGGCCCCAGAGAAAAAGCATTAGATGTCGCCTGTCTCTCTGCTTTATATCTCAAAGGCAATCCTTCTACTGGCACAAATCAATTTTATGGCAGTTGCCAGTCTATATATACATTTCATTTCTCCAAAAGTATTTGTAGTGTTCAGTACAGAGTCCCTAATGCTGCTCATAGCAGTCATATGGCTTGGTATGTCCATAGCAATTCCCTTTATCAATATATATACTGTGTATATATATACATATATATATACACAGTATATATATATAGTGGGGCAAAAAAGTATTTAGTCAGCCACCAATTGTGCAAGTTCTCCCACTTAAAAAGATGAGAGAGGCCTGTAATTGTCATCATAGGTAGACCTCAACTATGAGAGACAAAATGAGAAATAAAATCCAGACAATCACATTGGCTGATTTGGAAAGAATTTATTTGCAAATTATGGTGGAAAATAAGTATTTGGTCACCTACAAACAAGCAAGATTTCTGGCTCTCACAGACCTGTACCTTCTTCTTTAAGAGGCTCCTCTGTCCTGCACTCATTACCTGTATCAATGGCACCTGTTTGAACTTGTTATCAGTATAAAAGACACCTGTCCACAACCTCAAACAGTCACACTCCAAACTCCACTATAGTGAAGACCAAAGAGCTGCCAAAGGACACCAGAAACAAAATTGTAGACCTGCACCAGGCTGGGAAGACTGAATCTGCAATAGGCAAGCAGCTTGGTGTGAACAAATCAACTGTGGGAGCAATAATTAGAAAATGGAAGACATACAAGACCAATGATAATCTCCCTCGATCTGGGGCTCCACGCAAGATCTCACCCTGTGGGGTCAAAATGATCACAAGAAAGGTGAGCAAAAATCCCGGGACCACACGGGGGGACCTAGTGAATGACCTGCAGAGAGCTGGGACCAATGTAACAAAGGCTACCATCAGTAACACTATGCCGCCAGGGACTCAGATCCTGCAGTGCCAGACGTGTCCCCCTGCTTAAGCCAGTACATGTCCGGGCCCGTCTGAAGTTTGCTAGAGAGCATTTGGATGATCCAGAAGAGGATTGGGAGAATGTCATATGGTCAGATGAAACCAAAATAGAACTGTTTGGTAGAAACACTCGTCGTGTTTGGAGGAGAGAGAATGCTGAGGTGCATCCAAAGAACACCATACCTACTGTGAAGCATGGGGGTGTCAACATCATGCTTTGGGGCCGTTTCTCTGCAAAGGGACCAGGACGACTGATCCATGTACAGGACAGAATGAATGGGGCCATGTATCGTGAGATTTTGAGTGCAAACCTCCTTCCATCAGCAAGGGCATTGAAGATGAAACGTGGCTGGGTCTTCCAACATGACAATGATCCCAAACATACCGCCCGGGCAAGGAAGGAGTGGCTTCGTAAGAAGCATTTCAAAGTCCTGGAGTGGCCTAGCCAGTCTCCATATCTCAACCCCATAGAAAATCTTTGGAGGGAGTTGAAAGTCCGTGTTGCCCAGCGACAGCCCCAAAACATCACTGCTCTAGAGGAGATCTGCATGGAGGAATGGGCCAACATACCAGCAACAGTGTGTGCCAACCTTCTGAAGACTTACAGGAATTGCTTGACCTCTGTCATTGCCAACAAAGGATATATAACAAAGTATTGACATGAACTTTTGATATTGACCAAATACTTATTTTCCACCATAATTTGCAAATAAATTCTTTCCAAATCAGCCAATGTGATTGTCTGGATTTTTTTTCTCATTTTGTCTCTCATAGTTGAGGTCTACCTATGATGACAATTACAGGCCTCTCTCATCTTTTTAAGTGGGAGAACTTGCACAATTGGTGGCTGACTAAATACTTTTTTGCCCCACTGTATATATATATATATATATATATATATATTACATAATGTACACATACTAGTCAACTATTGTCAATAAAACAATTAATAACGATATCCAAATTTAATCCTTTTGGTTGTAAGTTATCTATCTTAAAGATCCACTTTGTTTCATTTTAGATATCTCGCTTTTTCTTAATAGTTCTTCTGGTCTTCTACACATACACTCCAGCACATAGGTCACTAAATGAGTGTAAAAGGAAAACAAAGACTGGATCTTAAAATATTCCCTAGGGGCAATAGATGTAAATTCTTATTCTCATTTTGTATTTTATTTATTATTTAATTTACAGGCGGCACATCTCCTATATGCATAAAAGACATTTCTGTTAGAAAATGTTCCCCTACTCTTAATAGGTGGATCTATTACATTATTTATGAAACTGTCCTTTATTATTGGTGCACTCTGATATATAGCCTGTGGAGTAGGTGGTAGCATAGAAGCTAAGTTTTTATCCTTTCGAAATAATATACTGTATGTTGATAGTTGATAAAATAAAAATCTCATTTAATCTAATATCCCTGATTTTTAAGGCCAACATAAATTAGTCAAAAAAGGCAAATATTGGCCATTAATAAAGGACAGAATGGTAAATAATGTACTGTATAAATAATAATGCAGATTTACTTAAAAATGTTGAGTTACTAACACGGGAGGTATATCAATAATTGAGCCAATTTTGCACAGAATAGGAAGGAATAGTCACAGATATTGTGACTTGAAGATTTTTATATACTATTTGGGTTTCATGACACAGTACATATGTTATAATTAACTTAAATTTGTTATTTTTTTTTTCCATAAAATTAACACTCTGTTTAATGGATTGGTAATGGAATAGTAAACATTTATATATATGAATAACATTTGCTGCATTTGATAATAGGGGAAGGAGGGATCACAGGACGCTACTTTATAGTTATACACAGTGGCGTATTTATCACAAGGCAAACAAGGCACTTGCCTAGGGTGGCACTTTGCAGGAGGGCAGTACCTACCCCCAGAAGAAGGGATGAAAGAAGGGATATGCTCGCCATTGGAACCAGGTGAGATCCGAGAGAGGCTGCGGGCTGTTTGATGGTGTATGTAGGACCTTACTCTCGTTCCCGGGGATGTCTGGAGCTGTGAAGATGAGTGTCCTTCTCTTTATCGCTGGGGGGGGGAGCGATTTAGTGGAAGGCTCTCCCAGGTAGGGGACAGGAGTCAATGTCAGGCTCTCTCCACGGGAGGGAGAGGGGGGGGGAGTTTGGTTCATGTCTGTGGGGGCAGACGATTTTTGTGTTGCCTAGGGCAGCACAAAACCTAAATACACCACTGGTTGCTCACCACTCATGAGATATTGATATATAGATAGCAAAAATTAATATTTTTTATGTTAATAGGTTTTTGTATTTTTAGGGTTTTAGAATAGAGCAGTGATGTAAGATTTATTTGTTTCTTTAGATTTATAAAGTTAGTGAATTGTTGATGATGTAGGATCTTAATACCCAAAATGGCTTTTTCAGCTTCTGGCTAATGCTCTACAGCAACATAATTTAATACAATCAGATGATGGCCAAGGTGATACCAGAAAGTGGGGGACTTCCTGCTTGCAAGACACACTACAGACCTTTTCTTACAGACACATATAAATATATTATATCATATATATCATTATGTAATGATGTAACGATTATGTAATGATTTTTCCCACAGTTCCCTCAGGGAACATTATCCAGACTGGTATTTTTCATATGTATTATTGATGTTGTTGATTACAAGTAAAGACAGCTATAAATATATGTACTGTTGAGGTACAGCATATACGTAAACAGCATATAAACATACATGCTTTCAGAACAAGATACCACTGTACTTGATGACTACATAACATAACAATATTAATATCAATATCAATATTTATTATGATTTTTGAAAGTGAGTAACAATTATTTTAAGGACGACATTTGATTTCCTCACACCCCCATTCCTCATTTGTGCTTTATGACTGCCTAATACATATATAAACCTCTCAGATCCTACATTTTTGCAGACCCTGTGCCACTGCCCCACCTCCTGCCCATCTGAGGCCCTATTTGCAATATACAGTTGCAAGAAAAAGTTTGTGAACCCCTTGGGATTACGTGGAGTTTTGCATGAATTGGGCATAAAATGTGCTCTGAACGTCATCTAAGTCACAACAATAGAAGAACACAGTCTGCTGAACATAATACTACACAAACATTAGATGTTGCCATGGTTTAATTGCACATAACATGTAAACATTCACAGTGCAGGGAGGAAAAAGTATGTGAGACCCTAGCTTAATGACTTCTCCCAGAGCTAATTGGAGCCAGGAGTGAGTCAACTTTGACTCCAATCAGTGTGATGATATTGGAAGTGTTGCTGACAGCTGTCCTGCCCTTAAAAAACACACACCTGTTTTGGGTTTACTGGTTTCAAGAAGCACTGTCTGATGTGAATAATGCCTCGCAGAAAAGAGCTCTCAGAAGACCTACGATCAAGAATTGTTGACTTGCATGAAGCTGAAAAGGGTTACAAAAGTGTCTCCAAAAGCCTTGATGTTCATGTGTCCACGATAAGACAGACTGTCTACAAATGGAGAAAGTTTAGCACTGTTGCTACTCTCCCTAGGCGTGGTCGTCCTGTAAAAATGACTGCAAGAGCACAGCGCAGAATGCTGTATGAGGTAAAGAAGAATCCCAGAGTGTCAGCTAAAGACCTACAGAAATCTCTGGCACATGCTAACATTTTTGTTGACACATCTACAATAAGGAAAACATTAAACAAGAATGGAGTACATGGGAGGACACCACGGAGGAAGCCATTGCTGTACAAAAAGAATATTGCAGCACGTTTGAAGTTTGCAAAAGAGCACCTGGATGTTCCACAGCACTACTGGCAAAATATACTGTGGACAGATGAAACCAAGATTGAGTTGTTTGGGAAGAACACACAACACTATGTGTGGAGAAAAAAAGGCACAGCACACCAACATCAAAACCTCATCCCCACTGTAAAACATGGCGGAGGGAGCATCATGGTTTGGGGCTGCTTTGCTGCCTCAGGGCTGGACGGATTGTTGTCATTGATGGGAAAATGAATTCCAGAGTTTATCAAGACATTTTGCAGGAAAACGTACGACCATCTGTCCGCCAACTGAAGCTCCGCAGAGGATGGGTGATGCAACAGGACAATGACCCAAAGCATACAAGTAATTCAACAAAACAATGGCTGCAACAGCACAGAATACGCCTTCTGGAGTGGCCCAGTCAGAGTCCTGACCTCAACCCGATTGAAATGCTGTGGCATGACCTTAAGAGAGCGATTCACACCAGACATCCCAAGAATATTGCTACACTGAAACAGTTTTGTGAAGAGGAGTGGTCCAAAATGACTCCAGATCGTTGTGCAGGTCTGATCTGCAACTACAGGAAACGTTTGGTTGAGGTTATTGCTGCCAAAGGAGGGTCAACCAGTTATTAAGTCCAAAGGTTCACATACTTTTTCCTCCCTGCACTGTGAATGTTTACATGTTATGTGCAATTAAACCATGGCAACATCTAATGTTTGTGTAGTATTATGTTCAGCAGACTGTGTTCTTCTATTGTTGTGACTTAGATGACGTTCAGAGCACATTTTATGCCCAGTTCATGCAAAACTCCACGGAATCCCAAGGGGTTCACATACTTTTTCTTGCAACTGTATTTCCTTCACTTCATATCTCTGCAATGCTCTGCTAGAAACTGGGTAAGCATTTGGAAAAATAAGTTCCCCAGGATTAAACTTGAGTTATTGCAATACTCCAAAAATGCAGAAGATTTAGCTGTTCCCAATCCTTGGATATATTTTATTGCTGCCCAGTTGCAGCACCCAGTTGGATGGGACTGTGTGGATTGCTCAAGTTCTTCCTTTGGTTTACTTTTTTTCCTATTTCAAGGCTGGCATCCACTTCATGTACTTGAAATGCCTATTGGTAAGATGTCACAATCTCCTCAGACTACCCCTCTTTTGATAGGAAAGGTATGGGACACTGCAAACAAAGTGTTAGGGGCATCCTCTTTCACTGGGTGGTAGAAAGCTGGAATTTATAGTCTGTTCCAGCTATACCACAATGGATCCTTGAAGTCTTTTGCACAGCTGGCTGAGAAATGTGCACTTAATTCTAAATGGTTTTACCAATTTCATCAACTGAGCCATGCCATACAACAGGGGTGTCCAAACTTTTTTCAAAGAGGGCCAGATTGGATGAAGTGAACATGGTGGAGGGCCGAACATTTTTCCGAACATTCTTTGAACCATTACAATTAAATGCAAATAAATTATTTTATGCCAAGTTAATTGCAAACGACATACTTTTCATTTCATAACATTAAGATCAACTGACAGCTGAGTTTTCACAATGTATTGAAAATAAATTTAAAAAAAACTTACCTGCACTAATGTGAAGGGTGAAAAAGGTAGCTGGAGCTGAAGTCTCTGCTCGGCAGCCGGGAGGGGAAGAGAAACACACTTCACGCTGGAAGCCCGGCCCTGACGTCACCGCCCTCTGTCACTCCCAGCGCGGCGCAGTCACGCATGCGCACTGCTCTCAAGCAGAAGACTGTCTGCCACATAAGGGAGGGCCGTGCGACAGCCGCATTTACACAGACCAGGGAGAGCGCGCCGCAGTCAGGCATGCGCACTGCCCTCTGCTCTCAAGCAGAAGACTGTCTGCCATAGAAGGGAGGGCTGTGGGAGGGCCACATTACACAGAGCAGGGAGGGCTGTTGGAGGGCCGTATTAAACCGACCCCCGGGCCGTAAATGGCCCGCGGGCCGGACTTTGGACATGCCTGCCATACAAGCACAATCTAACTTGGCTTCTGTCTCCTTCTCTCACATGCATACAATTGACAATACTGTATGGGCATTTTCTATGAAAGGTTTGAGCACAGCCACGCATGTGGTGTTACTAGACCAATTCTTGTTGAAATCCCCATTAACTTCTAGGGCACAATGGCAAAGGAATTAAGAGAGATTGCAGATGACATTTGGGAAGATATCTTACAGACGTTGCGATGGATTTCTGTCTCGCCTTCTCATAAACTGACTCAGGTATACATTCTACATAGGATGTATAGAACTCCTAAATTTTTCAGCACAATTGGGGTAAGAAATAACCCGTATTGTAATAGGTGTGGTCATTTTTCAGGATCCCCTACCTACCTTATGTGGCAATGTTCTAAGTTGAAGATATATTGATTCTTCCTCTATGGATTATGACTTGGTCTTGACCATTTCTAGAGCTTTATTTATAGCTCATAGGCAGATCATGCTTAAATGGACCGCCCCTTGCCCAACAACTTTTTCTGAGTGGATAATGGATCTAAATAGATATATTTTCTTATGAAAAACATACTTATTACCTAAGAAATGCTATGCATAAATGTAATACTCTATGGTCCGAATAGATGGAACATGTTCTATTTTATTAGGGCTCGTAATTTTTTTTCGGAGGGGTGGGGGTTATTTTTTCTCTTTACATGGTATTGATATTTTCTTCTCTTGGCTTTTGTCTTCCATCCAGAGTGGCAGTTTGTCTTAATGGTGTAAATGTATAACATTTTCTTTAAATAAAATCTGATAAAAAATAAACAGTTGTCACTGGGACAGCAAGCCACATTTTGTCAGAACTCCTTTTCTGTGTTCCTTATGAGACAGTCTCCAAATAGTTGAGTTCAGGTGTTTCCAGTGAAGGGCACTGTCAATACTACAGCATGCAAAGCCATTGTATTAATAATTTGGGAAAGAACCTTTTCTGTTCCAGCATGACTACGCCCCTGTACACAAAGCCAGCTCCATAAAGACATAGTTTGGTGTGGGTCAACTTGACTGCGAAGGGCGGGGTGGAGGAGTTCCTGATATCTGGAAACCCACTTACTCTGATAAGGGCTTCCAGATTCCCTTTTGGGGTGTGGGGATTATGCCCTTCTCCCATCAACATGGGAATAAGGGACTTTTTAAAGAGGAGAAGTACCCTCTCAAATCTGAGGGAAGGTGAATGGCACATGTTTGCTACTTGCCCTTTTCTGGGCAACCAGGCTGCATGCCTGAATAATGGTCTATAATTAATTTTTAAGAGGAAGCCATGCCATTTTTTGTTTAAACAGCCAGCCAAAAAACAGCTCCCTCTAAAAATTCATACCAGATCCTTATTCTGGTATGTACCCTGGCTTATCGGAATTTGGAAGTCCCCATCTTTAGAATAATGATACTTACAGATATCCATCACTCCCTAGGTGAATGTATAAGGGGTACTCACAGAAAAAAGAAATAGTAAATAAAAACGCCCACACTCTAGAAAAAATCCTTTATTTAAAAAGAGCTCCTGATGTCTATCCAATGTCAGTCAAATCATCCAGTGATGTGGAGCCAATCAATCAATCACTAGAATTTTGACTGCCTTCAATTACTACAGCTCTCACATCGCTGAAATGTAAACAAAAGGGATATGACCTCATTTGGTCATTAACTTCACTTGTGATCCCCTGGTTTACTTTGTTTACAAGCAGAAGTCAGAGGGGATCAGCCATTTAGAGGTGTTAGTGATACCCCTGCCAAATGACAGCTCTCCAGTTTCTTGACAAATAGAAGCTGGCTGGAATCTGTCATTAAAGCAATGGTACTGCTACCACCGTTAAATGACTGATCCCCAGCCGCTGTTTGTAAACACAAAATGTGACTTTTCAAGGAGTAGTGGATGCTGTATGAGGTAAAATTTTCCTTCACAACTTCATCCCCAAAGCATATTACTTAAAGGATTTGTGTATTTTTAATATTGCCCTCTAAGCTGCATTAAAATACTCTCTGATAAACTGTAAGTAGTAGTGGTGAAACAATATTATGTGCATGCCACATTTATTACTTTAATATTGCTCCAAGGATTTGCACTTGTTAGAGTTAAGTGTTTTTGTGCATAGTTGGCGCCTGAAAGCCTGTATGTCATAAAAGCTTTTTCCCCAATGCATGATGGACAGGCTGTAGGAACTGTACAGACAAGCCTGGGGTCGATATTTTTCTGAAGCATAGGAGGAGACAAGATCACTAAGCATTGTCTCCAGGGACTGTAATAGACAGCCTGGTACTCCTAAGTGAAAAATGACATGTGAAATATACCATATGTTACCGGGTGTACGCTACATGCCCCTTTCTCATCCTTCTGCAACTTCTCTGCCAGGAAAATCTGCAATGTACCAGATATATTAGCAGGAAATCCATTAAAGGGAATGAACAAAAATGATTAATTGATTCAAGAGCTTTCAAAGTAACACTTTACATTATGCTTGAGGAAAATAAAGCATCTCTTCTGCATTTTGTCCTGCTGGTTGCCTTCAAGTAAACCTGTGCCTTACACATCCATGGCAAGGCAACAGGTACACTATGATGCCCCATTTGTGCTCCTTTGCTTCACTCTAGTGCAGCAATAAAAGCTGTGGAAGCACAAGTTGCAACTCCAGCCCAAGATTACACAGGGATGAATCTACTTGCTCATTTGCCATCACTCTTCAAGGGCCAGAATAGGCACATGGAGGGAGTTACATGCTTCTTCATACTTTTAAATGCTGGGTATTTTCCTTGCTGCTGATTGCTGAGTGGCGACAAGTTAAGTGAAGTGAAGTTCTTGATCTGCATGTTTGATAAGGTCAGTGGCTCAGAAAATATTAAAAACTAGAGTGCCGAGATGAAAACCAGGGGCCTATAAAGTAAAATGTGTTTGCCAAATAAAGGGTTAATGTTTGGTGTTGCAGGGGTTAACACTATGTGTTGTGACATGCCTTCCCCGCTTCTGAAGTGATATATGTAAGATGAGACCGAACAATGAAGGCGGTGTAAAGATGTAATTGGGCTGTATGTAGAGTTCTCCATTTGGCGGGATCCTGGGATGGGTTCCAAGGACCAAACTTATGAACATTAATGAAGAAATAGTCAGGTGTCAGGGGATCACGGGCACCACATCCCAAAAAAAAAAATTCTCAAGTAAGAATTATACAAAAAAGGCAATTTTTAGGGTGTCAGTAACAATATTTCATAAACAATTTTCATAAAAATATAACACTTTTCTTGTATAACAACATATTAAAACCAACACCATCCATATGGTATCATTTAAAATCATCACTTCAGATCAATGCGGCTTGAACATTATTGCAGTAACTTCCTCTCCTGTCTTGGAGTCAGCATGAACCCTGATGTGCTATGTTGGTGAAAATTACATGACAATTTAATAGATAGCTCTGCCTGCATTAGGGGTGGATATTTCTGGAATTATACTTTTGATTTAAGGTAATCGATGAACAGGTATTTGGAGCTAGAGAGTTATTTTATGTAATAAACCTCAATAAATGCAAGTGTTTTTAAAATGAAATGTATAGATACATAGCCTGCTATGCCTACTAACTCCTATTGCTGTGTGAAATTCACCTGAATAGCAGAGAGATCAGATTGCACACTCTGCTGATGGATAATTCAGGTGAGGGACACACCCCTTTCCTCTCTGTTAGCATAGCTGGGACCATCTCACTTACTAGAAATAATGTAATAAAAGATCTAATTTATGGTTTTAACATGTCAAATAATACTGAGCAAGAACATTATATTTTATATTAAGAAAAGAAAAGAAAAGAAAAGGGGGATTTAATAGGGGCCCACCCTTTCTTATGGGACTGTGGCAGGAAATAAAGTTTCAAGTCCCCCTACTGTATTTATACAGCGGGGGAACATTCTAGAAGGTTAGTAGGGTTTTTAGTCCCCCCCCCCCATTGGTGTGAGGAGGAGAAGAAACCCGTTAAAGTTCCAAGTTCCCCCATAGTATACTAATATAATGTGGAAGCTTCTAGAAAATATGAGTTTTTAGCCCTCCACTACACCTGGGCAGTTTTAACCCCCCCCCCCCCGCCCATGGTATACTAATATAATGGGAAGATTCTAGAAAATGGGAGTTTTTAGCCCCCCACTACACCTGGACATTCCTGGAAGAAAAAGAGACCAATAGGGAGAAGAAAGGGCCATAAAAGGGGGGTCTGTTAACGGAAAAAAGAGAAACTTGGGAGGCATATCTGTGGTTCATACGGAGAAGCGATCTACACTGCTTCATAAAAAGGCATTCAGAGGAGAACTCTCTCCTCTGAGAATGCCGGAGAACTGAGCAACGATCATTTACCTCTGCATGATAAAAGGACACCTAAATGATGGTAGATTATGTAAGTATGTTAATTGCAAAAAGCTGTATGGTTAACAAATACGGTAAGTGTTGTGTTAATAAGTATAGCTTGAGTCGTAGTGACTAATCTGGGGTTTTGAGTAATATTAATTTAAGTAAAATGTTTAACAATTATTAGTTAGCTAATTTGTAAAAATAAAAAGTTATTATAAAGAATGGTATTTACACCAATAATAAAATGGCCACGGCCAAGTTAGCACCAAACATTTAGAGTTGTGATCTTTTCTTGTTATAGAATAAAGAATACAGCCTACAGTCCAATTAGAAATTTTATTATGTCTGTTCATGTATATTTGGATTCATGCTCAGCAGAGGTTCATTTAAAAAAAAAGAGGTGTGATATCAATAATCGTCCCATACAGAAGTATGTTCAGAGTTAATAACATAATGATATTTTACAAGCGGATGCCACTGAAAGTCTGCCCACTCTGTCCGCCACGTTCTGCAGACTGACAAATGATTTTGACCTCCTGAGGCTCCAGTGCCAGTCACATTCCACGGCCGTCACCGCAATCTTTAATCAGCCAAAAAGAATGAAAGACAAACAAGGAGGATACAGGTAATTGGGATGGAAATGAAGAGAACAGCAGAGAATGTTAATTAACAACATATCTTTACAATCACAAGGGGCATCTGGAAGGACATCGCAAGGAGATCATCTCATCTCTCTGCGAGTTTGGTTCTACATCAATTTTGCATGTGGGCCTTAATGAGCAGCAGGAAAAGTTACATTTTTCAGTAAACTCTAAATCAAAAGTTCCTTCTCAAAAATCAGAAAGAGCCTAAAACAGACCTTGCATCAGATACATTCCTTCACATTTAGCGCATGCATGCTACATAATGTGTGCCTCCCAGATAAGTATTACTTTTCACAGAGATCACAGAACTCCCCCGATAATGCCTTCATCTGCTTTTCTCCCCAGAAGGATGGATTCAGCTTTGTTCAGGCATCATCTTAGGTCATCCTCTACTTCTCAAACTGAGATGTTGGCTTGAGAGCTCACACAATGATGTAAATCCTGGTGTGTGTGTAGTACTTTCGACCTGCTACAAAGGTGCAATGTTGCGGTTTGATCACTAGTGAAGAAAAAAACTATAAAAATGCTTCCTCCTGCCTACAGAAGATCAATGACTTCATCTTAGCCGTAGCAAAATCACTATATTGGAGCTGAAGATTTTAAGTTGTTGCTATATATTGTGACATGTCAGGAATTATTTCATGGAGAAATGTAAATTGTAGCTGGCCGTACACTGATTCGGCCGGTTCAGGAGGGACCAGCTGAATTTTGATCAGTGTGTAGCCGGCCCCATACAACAAAAGTTAAATATTTGATTTAACTCTGTTCTGCCGGAAGTTTTCTCTTGATCAGTAGCTACATCTAATCATCTGCAGAAAGTGATTAGCATATTCTGACAGTGGTTGGTGCAGCTGTCAGAATACAATGTTTTGTGGATGGGAGAACAAGGAACAGTGTATGGACAGTTTTACTGAAAGGTCAATAGCTTTTTTATTGTAGCAACGGGTCCAATGACACTTCTGCCTGATGCCACATGGACTAGGCTGCATTCTAATGCTTTAGATTCTCTCTCCCTCTCCCCAGTCAAAGTGAGCCAGAGGAGAGAGATAGAGATGACTGCAAGACCTATTGCTGGGTCTTTGACTGTGCTGCAGTCTCAGTGTGCCAGATGGAAGTCTCACCCACCGCTCGGGACAGCAGAGGATACTGTGATTGGCTGCTGTGCAGCTTTAGAGAGAAAAAAGACTGCTGGGAGATGCCTGGAACTATAGGGAATGTAGTTTCCAGTATCAAACCAGGGACTGGATGGGACTACAAGCCCCAGGAGGACAGAAAGCTGCAGCAAGATGCTAAGGAAAGAGAAGCCCTAAATCTGGGAAGTCTGACATGGGATGTGAGACATGACCAGAGACTGGGTTGCTGAGTTGGAGAGCTGCATGCCATGAGTTTTCGCTATGGTGTAGGAGAGAGACTGGATTGCCACTTCTGCACAGAGGGCACAGGTATCAAAGAGATCCAGTGAGCCGGAGGATGGGGGTGTTACCAGTTATGTGAGAGATCATCAACACAGGGTCCCGATTTTCCACCAAAGTCACTGGTTCCTAATGCCAGAGAGCAGGAGTAGGCTTAATTACAGACTGCAAAGTGGTGAAAGCCAAAGGCCACAACTTTGTTTTTCAGTTCAAAGTCAGTATGGTGGTGAGACGCTGCTGGCCACAACTTCCTTACCCACTTCCTAAAGGGATGGTGTCACCTTGTCTTGGGATATAATTTGGGTATTTATGCCCTGTACCATGGTATCTACTTAAACCTGAGTGCTCTAACACAGGAACTTTGGGCCCCAGCGATTAATAATACAGTGGTCAGTAGGAAGGGTTTTGAGAGACTGAAGGACCTTTAAGCTTCCATTTCCACCCCTTTAATTAGGACCTCCCTAAATTCATAGTTTAGGTCCAAAGACATTTTAAGAGGTGGTGTTATGCAAAATTGTTGTCTGTCATTGCTTGTTGCTATTGCCATTTCGTGTGCTATTTTGTGATGAGTATTTCCCAAAGTGAAACCTCTTTCTTTAGCCTTGGTGTATCAAAAGGTGTGGCATTGCAAGAAGGGTCATTGTCATCTGGAATCAGGGGACCCATCCATCAGCAGCTCCTTTAAGGGTAAGCGCTACATCATGATAAAACATAGAACTTTTTTGAAAATTGACATTGTTGCTGTATATTGTGACTAGCAATATGAAAATGTCTTAAATGACTGTTATCAACCCAAAATTGCTTTGAAATGATGAAATGATGCTGCTCATCCCTAATTGGGAGGAGCAAACCCACTTGGCTTGGGTTTGCAAACAGTCACAAATCTTGCTTGACATTCGTTATCTTTACAGTGAATCCTATTGAAGCCCATGGTGGTGGTGGTGGGGGGGTGATCTTGTTATTTCATTCTGGCCATTTGCAAGGCTAATATGCAAGCTAGTGTCAAGTAAAGGCACGAGAAAATGGGCATTGCCATGAGGGACATGTACCAATGTCAAATTAAAATAAAAATGGAATTTTTCCTAGACAGAATTTAACAGCACCAACTGAGCCTTCTAACTTTGAGAAAAAGTCCAGGAAGTGACGAAACGCGTCGGGACACGTGACGTCTGACGCACCCACGCTGAACCGGAGGTGTGATTGCAGCCATTTTGAAAGTGGGAACATGTGGCTGTTTCCATGCTAATACAAACATTTGAGCTGTCTCTGTCACTGGGAGCTGTTATCTCCAGATTTTAATGTAAGTTGTTAAATAAATGTTATATAATCTTTACACCATCATCTCTAAATCCCTGATTTATTCCATGAGGAGAATGGAGGAGAAACTACAGGAATAATTTGGACCCTGGAGAATGTTTTCATCCTTTATGTGACAAATGCCCTTTTGTTATTGATATAGGGTAATTATTCACTTTTACACCAGTTGGAGTGGAACACTTTATTTAACCTATATCTTTGCTTGCACAAATAAATAAGAAACGTTTTGGATAGAGTTTGGTTTGGTAGTTGGAACACGTTTTGTTATTAAGTGTGGTTTTACACTAGATTGGAATGAATCACTGTTTATTGTTTGCAGTTGGAGTGTTCACAATTGGAGTATATTCACAATTTATTTTATACTGATGATATTATATAATTTTATTTATACGGAATATTTTTTTATATATAGAGTATCTTTTATTTTATTTTTTCTCTCTTTCCTCTTCCCTTCACGTGTGTTTTGCACATGTCATGCAGTTTTTTGCATGATTCACAATTAGTGGCACATAAATTATTTATAAAGGGTAATACACTATTTTGAGTATATTTTTTTGAGGTACAAGAAAATCTGGATACATCACGGTGACTAAAGGAAAGAAAAGATATTGATTTTGGAGGAAGAAAAGACTTTATTATATGGAGACTGATTTTTAATATAATTTTCCTTGGGAATTTATTGTGATTGAGGACATTTGGAACACTTATGATTTGGGTATTTTCATTTATGAGAAAAGGTTTATATTCATCTAAATTTGGTAAATTTAGGCTACATTCACACAAATGCACATTGGCGCCCAGGGCAGCTGCTGGTGAGAATCAGTGGATTCTTGCTGGCAGTTCTAAATGCTTCATACACACAGTGTGTGCGAACAGACTGTCAGATTTGTACTCTGTAAAAACTTAATGGGTGTCACTGCCGCTGTTCACTTGTAACTGCCCATCTGAGTGGTTAGATGCGAACAGAGCCTCCGACCAACCCTGAATGCTGACAGTGTGCATCCAGGGTAAGTATTTCTGCCGAATTTCTGGCCACAGATAATTGGCCAATTTGTAAGTGGCCATAGCACAGAATGCAGCTAGGTCCAGTCACAGCCACCTCTGAAAGCAGCAAATAATCTGCCCCCATCTCCCATAAGAATGTAACCTTAGCCTTGGCAAATTCCATATGTTTTGATCCACCAGAATGCATGAATGCACGCTTGTCCAATTCAACCTGAATAGAGAATTGAGCAATTTAAAGTCTGGATGGGTAACTTTCACACTGAGCCAGATTTCTTTTTCAATGTGCAGTGTCTTTAATATTCTCTCTTTCTGTGTTCCCAGAAAAACTCTGCAGATTTAACATTTTAAGCATAAAATGACACCATAAACACACTAAAACCTCTTCTTATTGCCACGCTTGGATAAAAATGCAATTCTAGAGGCATTAAACATCCATTTCATTTCTGTAACGCTGTTTTATGGAATATTACACAGAAGCCTAAATTGTAACCACAAATTATTTAAATTGTGACGACTTTTATTGCTATAAACCAGATTGAAATAACAGTCGATGGCGGGATGTTTCATAGGTGATAAATCCACCGACAGGCACCTGAGCAATTCACATAGGTACATAGCTTAGCTTTGGTTGTGTCAATTTTAATAACATAAGAAGTTAGGCAAATGTACAAAATGACTCTTTAGTTCAGTCATATGTTTCTCAACAGTCATTTGAATATATTTTTTTTAGTTCTGAGCACAGCAAAAGCTCCGAGATGCATCAAATGGCTCTGTAGGGAGTGAAAACCTGAACAGTGCAGGGATTTTTGCAGCCTTCATCCAAAAAGTAAACAACCCCTTTAAAGTAGAACTTTTTTTCTCATTAAAACAGGTTATAACCCTTGTCAGGTTTGTTTTTGCTATCTGTGTCCCTTTGGGGTGATTTCCCTTCACTTCCTATCATTTAGGCAAAATAGGAAGTGACAAGTTCCTCCAAAGTGAGAAACTCCTCGGTTGTCACTAGGGTCACCAGAAATAGTATCCTCGTTGGAAGATTTCTCCTCTATTCCTGTTGTGGTGACAACCCAAAATTTAGGATTTTCTTTCACTTTTACTCTAGTTGATGATGGTAAATAAGACAAACAGAGGGGATGAATCTACCTAGTTGGGGAACAGACAGCAATAAAAACCTGACAGGTGTTCTAATCCCTATCTACGTTATCCAAATGAAAAAAAAAATTACATTTGCTTTTAACTTATGCAATCGGCAAGCATGATGAAGTCACCAATTAGGCCCTACTCAATGCATTTCATCTCAAGGACGTTGTCAGGGAAACAGGAGCTCCTGTGTCCCTGATGATGTCCTCCTTGAGATGAAGCATATTAGGAAGGGCCTGATCAGTAACGTAATCACACCCTCCAAATGCGGAAGGCAAGTTGATACATGCTTGGATACAAGATACAATGTTTACAGTTTTACACTATGCAGTCTGCCTATATTCTTTTATGTGATCCCCGAGGATCATTGGAGGTGGACTGAGTTGTGAAAGTTTCTTTATAGATCTTGCGGGTCTGTTGCTGACATGTCTAGTATTGGTGCTGAGAGTGATTGGGGCACATGCTGAAGTAATTGGAACAGCAGCCTGTCTGTTTATCCGTCACATAAATGCTACTAACCTCTTTATGTATATGCAATTCTGATAAGAGGCCTCAATACTTGGTGTGTGGAGCACAGGAAGACACTTGTCTGTGATTCACAGTGTAGGAGAGCATTTCACAGACTTTCACAATTTTAATCTTTCATATTTTTGATACGTAATTTTTTTCTATGTGGTTACCTATGAGGAATAATATTTCACTTAATTGTTGGCCTTATTGAGTTATATGTATGGTTTGGAACAGGGGTGGACTGACCATTTGGAAACCGGGAACTGCCCGAGGGCCCGGGGTCAGTAGGGGGCCCCATGAGATGCCCCTGGTACCTTTTTCATAGGCTTTTTAAGTTTGGGCAAGGACACAGGGGCCCCATGATCCCCTATTGCCTAGGGGCCCCATGAGTTGTCAGTCTGCCCCTGGTTTGGAAGCACACTTATTTTCGCTTAATGTTTAGTTGTTTGTTTGGAGTTCATTATTATTATTATTATATAGGCTTTATATAGCGCCAACAGTTTGTGCAGCGCTTTACAATATAAGGGAGACAATACAATTACAATACATTTCAGTACAGAAGGAATGTGATGGCCCTGCTCATGGAGCTTACAATCTAAAGAAAAGGGGAGGTGATACAAAAGGTGATAACTGTGGGGGATGATCTGGTGGAGGTGATTCAAGTACAGTTCTTAGGTGGAGGTGGGGTAGGCTTCCCTGAATAAGTGAGTTTTCAAAGATCGCCTAAAGGCAAACAGGGTGGGGGCTGACTAGACATACTGTGGTAGGGAGTTCCAGAGGATGGGGGAGGCTCTGGGGAAGTCCTGGAGGTGAGCATGGGAGGAGGTGATATGGGAGCTGGAGAGGAAGATATCTTGGGAGGAGCATAGTGGGTGATTTGGGCGGTATCTGCAGATAAGGTTGGCAATGTAGCTAGGGGCAGTGTTGTGGATGGCTTTGTAAGCTGTGGTTAGTATTTTGAATTTTATACATTGGGTTAGTGGAAGCCAGTGAAGGGATTGGCAAAGAGGGGCAGCAGTCGCTGATCAGTTGGTAAGGTGTATGAGTCTAGCAGCAGCATTCATAATAGACTGAAGGGGGGATAGCCTGTGTAACAGTAGACCAGTGAGGAGGGAGTTGCAGTAGTCAAGGTGGGATAAAACCAAGGCGTGGCTAAGTTGTTTTGTGATGTCATTGGTCAGAAAGGGGCGGATTTTGGAAATGTTCCAGAGGTTGAGGTGGCATGATTTGGCCAGTGATTGGATGTGGGGAGCAAAGGAGAGGACAGAGTCTAGGATTACGCCTAGCACCCTGGCATGAGGGGAAGGGCCAATGGTTGTGCTGTTGATCTTAATGGTAAAGTCGTGAGTGGGGGATCGGGGAGAAGGAAATATTACAAGCTCGGTTTTGGAAAGATTGAGTTTACGGTAGTGGTGTCACATCCAGCTGATATGTCGCTTAGTAGATTTGTGATACGTGAGGAGATAGAGGGGGTGAGTTGGGGAGTGGAGAGATAGATCTGGGTGTCATTGGCATATAGTTGGTATTGGAAGCCATGGGAGGTTATCAGTTGGCTCAGGGAGGAGGTGTAGAGAGAGAAAAGGAGAGGCCCAAGAACAGAACCCCAACAGAAAGAAGAAGAGGAGCTGAGGGGGAGGAGTTGTATGTGACACTGAAAGTGCACTGAGAAAGGTAAGAGGAGAACCAGGAAAGAGTCACGAAGGCCGATGGAGTGGAGTTTACTGAGGAGGCGCGGGTTGTCAACTGTGTCAAAGGCAGCGGAAAGGTCAAGGAGTATGAGTATGGAGTAGTGGCCATTGGTTTTAGTGGTTAGTAGGTTGTTAGTGAGTTTTAGTAGGGCAGTTTCTCTGGAATGTTGTAGGTGGATGCCAGACTGTCCGGGATCAAGGAGGTTGTTGTCGGTGAGGTAGCAGTTTATACGGTTGTGAACAAGGCACTCATAAAGCTTGGAGGAAAACATGAGCAGGGAGATGGGTCTTAAGTTATTCAAACAGGTGGGGTCCAGCGAGGGTATTTTGAGAATGGGGGTAACCAATGCATGTTTGAGTAGGGAGGGAAAAGTGCCCATGGAGAGTGAGAGGTTGAAGATGTGGGTTAGAGAGTTTAGGATAGAGGAGAAGGAGGCTGCAACAGTCGTGAGGGGACAGGATCCAGGGAACAGGTGGTGAAGTAGGCCTTGGAAAGGAGTTCAGTAACGTCCTCAGTGGTAACAGGGTCGAAGGAGGAGAGTGTTGAGTGTGGAGTTGGGCCTGGTGTGTTGGTTAGAGGAGGAAGCTTGACACTGGTGGTATGACACAGTTTATAAAATAGAGTAAAAAAAGGTTAGCACCCGAAAAGATTTTTACTACTATTTGGGGCCCTGTTTAATAGATTTCCCCTTACTTCCTGTTCTGCTGACAACGTAGATTGTCTGCAGAATTGGGAGTGAACATATATATTGGAATCTTCTTTACTTGGATTGTTTTAGTTTTTGTTTTGCTATAGTAAAGTATGCTAAGCTTTTTTTTTTGTTCCCTCTGGAATACGAACATTAAAAATATTTAGATGACATTTTACCATTGTGTTACATTGTTGTTTATGCAAACCTTTCATAAAACCCAAATTGTGCTCTGAACAGCTTCTCCAGGAGGGGAAGCAGATTGCATTTCAGAGCGTATGGGAGCCTAATACCTCTCCGGTGTGCAATGACTCACATTGAAAGTAAGATAAATGCAACTTGCGATCTTAGAAGCCATGAATATTGCCTGATGCTCAAGAAGACAAATGGTCTAATGATGGTTTGGTTATGGGTCCGTAGAAGGACTTAACAATGACAAATCTCTGTGAATGTCAGCCAGGGTCTCCTCCAGCATAGGGTTTATGGCCAGCGGCATTAGTTACATGGAAGGTGATCATCCTTTGGCTATGGACAGAGCATTAATTAAATGGGACAGCGTCATGTTACAGGTGTTTCTTGCTGAAGCCAAAGAGATTCCTAAAGCCCAACTCCAGGCGAAACTTTGTTTTTCAATTTTGGATAGAGCCGAGAACCTCAGGTCAGGTTTTTATGGCTGTATGTTCCCCCAATGGGGAGATTTAACCTAACGTCCTCTCTCCGTGACATAGGGTCAGAGGTACAGAATAGTGGCAAATATCTCTATTGTGGATAGAGGAACCAACAAATGTAGAGAAGTGTCAAAGCTAAACAACTTTCATTTTACTATATGGTATTTCTCAATAGCCACAGAAGATATCAATTCACTTTGTTGCACCAAATGCCTTTGCAAACCCTAATAGCCTGTGCAAAGTGCACAGTTAAGGGAGGGACTCAACAGACTCCACCTCTTCTCCCAGCTTGCCTGTAGACAACTACAGGAGGGGGTAGAAACAAGACCCCACAAGGAGAAAGAACAGCAATGACAGGTCTTTTTTGAATCAATTGTTTTTTAAAACTTTTCATTAATGTACAAAACCATAGAGAGAAAAATAGGTCATAGACATAAATCAGACAATAAGTCAACACATTTCAGTGACCACTCTTTATTAGGAAGTTCCTACGGAAGGGCACGAAGGCCTAGTGCATTATCTTCAACACTTTATTAGGAAATAAAAACCAATGAGTGCATACTCACAAAAGTCAATGAAGAAAACCAAGAGGCCAGTGGAGAGAGGGCTTCCCTTGTGGCTAAGTACCGGACACCCCTGAGAGTGGGACAGTGGGAGTCAGGTTCAAAGTTGCACAGGTCGCCTGTAGGAGTGCTGGCTGGTGGCCTACTCAGAAGCACAGCTGGTGCACGGAGATAGGTCTGCAGACAGGAGGCGCATGTGCGTGGTATGCAAGCCCTTCCAGGATTTGGATGTTTACTGGGTAGTCGGTTCAAGCCAAAGTCAGGTACCAGGTGGGAATCAGAGCGGACGTAGTCAGATGGGAAAGCTGAGGTCATTCACAGAGGAGCGAGAGAGAGAGAGAGAGAGAGAGAGAGAGGGGGGGTATCCATAAGCCAAATTGAGGTCAGGTCCGGGGTAAATCAGAGTAGACAGGTCCAGGAGCAAGCCGAGTCAGTAACAGGAAATCACAAGTCAGAACACAGGAAACAGGAACCAGGAACAGGGCACAGGGAGCTAGAGATCATCCAGCAACCAGAGGAAGTGATGAGCCTCCTTATAAAGGCTGTCTGGCACCAGACTGAGGCTGATGTGTACTTCTGCGGCCATGTAGAGTATTGGCAGAAGTGCCAGATCTTCCAGAACTCCTGCCGTGGACAGGACCCTGACACCATCGTTGTACATAAACCCAGATGACAATATGGTCTTCCAAGAGATGGAACTCACATGACCAAGATATCGGTTAGACTACCAGCTGATGCGTTTCAACGGACATGCATTCTTCTTCAGAGCAAAAATTAGTTTGACACCTTCCTCCTTCCTTAAGTACAGATCTTGCCTTTTTACCCCTCCTACAAAGGGAAGGGACAGACCAGTGTACACCAACTCCATGGAGCAGCCCCCAGAGCTCAGATATATTTAGCCAATAAATTAACACACAATACTCACTCATATGCCAGGCAATCTGTCGTAGTATAAATGCTCTAGATCCTGATGAATCTTTCACAAACTTTGACAAACACTGCATAATAACAGCACATTCCTGATTATATAAAGATATTAATAATAATAATAACAGTAGCACCCTCTCACCATTTAATGTTGTAGCTCAGAACTTCCCATACGGACATGCATCATGCCTGGAGCATGAATCTACAGGCTTTGTGTGTAGGCTGGTCCATGGAGGTGGTACACACTGGTTCACCACTTCCCTTTGTAGGAGGGGTAAAAGACAGGATCTCTACTTAAGGAAGGAGGAAAAAGTCAAACTAGTGTCATTCTGAAGAAGAGGGGATGTCCCTTGAAATACATCAGCTGGTAGTCTGACTGATATCATGGTCATAGGAGTTCCAACTCTTGGAAGACCATATTGTCACCTGGGTTTATGTACAGCACCGGTTTCATCATTGGCTTGTGTGAGTGTGTACTAATTTTTTTAAAATTTCCTAATAGAGTCTTGTTGGTAATGTGCTAGGCCTTAACACCCTTCTGGTTTGCTTTGCTTGCGTATTTGAGCCCTTGCAGGCCCTTTCTCAACTTTTAGGAATTGAGCAAGAGGCCACCCTTGTCATCTCTGGCTCCTCATACAGATCTGTGGCATCCCATTTCAATAGTTCCAGGTGTGTCGGTGTTACTCGGATCCAGGTAAAGGGCAGGTCCTCTCTGGATCAGGGCAGGAGCTCCCAAACAATCCAGCTGCTCCTTCAGGGGTAGCAGTACAGGGATAAAGACAGCATTTGAAGCAGACTTTTCACCCTAAATTGGACAAAACTAATTTGTGTGCCATCCCAATCCCCCTTTCTGAAAATCTGTGTTAAAGTAAACAAAACTACAGCATTCTAGAAAAGTACCAACTTGAATCAGTTTCCTACTTACCAGGCCTTCAGCGTAGGCCCTGGTGACATAGTCACTGACTTCCCACAGTTTTCTATGAAGACCATGTAACTAGAGGCTGCAGATTTAAGAAATGAAATAATTATATCTCATGGGATTTTGCAGGTCTTGATGTATCTCTGTCAATGTACAATCTCACAAGATTTCAATTTCATATGCATAGGAATATATATTTTCTTTTTATGCCTCTCTGTGAATGTACAATTGCAATTTTTTTAGCTTGGTGAAGTGTCACAAGATTTCACAATTACATTCCTGGGTTCTGCCAGCAGCCTCTGGAAGGTTATGGGAAGGCACCAGTGCTTAAAATGAAGGCCTGGTAAGCAGGCAGCTGATCCCATCCCCACTCAAAATGCCTGCCATTCTGTTCTGACCACATAGCTTCTTAGTAACTGTGTCCTTCTCCTGGCCATGGATGTCACCTATTGCATTTAGTATCCAAGGGGAAAGAGGGGATCGTGCAAAGCAACAGGTCAGTTATTGGCAAGCAAATGGTCTGCTTTATAATTACGTAAAATTCTGAAGATGCCAATGCTCTCCAAAGATAATTTGACCTGGTGAGCAGGCACCTACAGATGTGAGATTTATGGACCTGTGTCTGTCTTAAAGGTAAGCTAAGACCCATGGGTAATTTTAAATATAAGAGTCTTTTGATGCAAATGCTGGCATCCACTTGCCCTTCAGAGGATTTACCCCCCTTCCTGTCCAAGCCATTTTTTGCGATATGGCGCTGCGTTATTTTAACTGACAATTGTGCAGAAATGCAACCCTGTACATAAATTTAATTTATTTTATTTTTTTCCCACAAATACAGCTTTCTTTCAGTGGTATTTGATCACCTCTACGTTTTTTATTTTTTGTACTGAAAACAAAAAGAGAGACAATTTTGAAAAAAAACAATATTTTTGACTTTATGTCATAAAACATATCCAGTAAAAAATATTTTTAAATAAAATTTCTTCATAAATTTAGGCCAAAATGTATTCTGCTACATGTGTTTGCTAAAAAAAATCTCAATACATGTATATTAATTGGTTTACACGAAAGTTATAGTGTCTACAAATGGCGGTATATATACTGGAATTGTTTTTTTTTTCATACTAGTAATGGTGGCGATCAGTGACTTATAGCGGGACTGCGGCGGGCATTCTGACACTGGGTGGGAACTGACCAACTGCCACTGACATCCCCAGCAACACTAAAATACATTGATCAGTGCTAATAAAAAGCTCTTACACTGTACTAATGAGATTGGGCAGGAAGAGGTTAACATCTGGGATAATCAAAGGGCTAACTGTGTGCTGTGTGTGTTTCACATTATGTGCTGTGTTGTGGTTTACTAGGGAGACATGCTACTTTGTATTTCTCTGCTTTGCCCCCCCCCCACCTGGAAATGCAAATCACGTATATATACGTTACTTTGCGCATTTCTGTCACTCTGTAGCAGCACTTCTGCTATAGGGCAAGGGGGGGTTGGTTAAAAACTGAACTATCTGAGCTAGCTTTGAGTAGACTAGCCATTCAAAATGTTATTTGAATGACAAATGTCTTTTTTGGTTTTGAAGTTAGGTTATTATTGCTGTCTGCATTGAGAGGAGAAATCAAACTTCTAACAACTTCTGATAATGGTTACAGGACAAGAAGAGAATTAAGATATAGTGGGAATATAAGCAGAAATTGAAATCTGTAAGAAGCAATAATGGTGGAACACCAATGGTCATTGAGTCTAGGATAGTTTTTATTAAACAAATGATGGAACAAGAAAGCTAATGCCTTTTGGGGGTTGCAAGTCTCGATTTTCTTCAAGGCTTAAGATCTAGACTGATCTGGAATATCAAAGGGATAAATTGTTGACTGTATTGCTTGTACAATTCCTGTTCCAGGGTGTGTTCAGCTACCAAACTCTTGTATAAACAGACATTGCCATGCATTACCATCACTTACTTATTCCTTTGATCTTCCAGAATTCTCAGAATTTTTCAAGCACTGAAAAAGTGGGACCCTTGCAACTCCTGAAATGCATTGGCTCTCTTGTTCCATTAATCATTAAATAAAAACAAAAAATTGAGAGCTCTGGTACATGTGGGTAGCCTCACCAAGCAAGCCAGTTTGACCAAAAAGACAGTCATGCATAACACTGGATATTGAACTCAGGAGATATTATTATTATTATTATACAGTATTTATAAAGCGCCAATGGTTCGCTCAGCGTTGTACATTACAAAGGGAGACAGAACATGTGACAGAACAATACCAATACAATGCAAAACATGAGGGGATCGAGGGCCCTGCTCTTTCGAGCTTACAATCTAGGAGGGAGGGGATAGTGGTACAGGAGGAGATAGCTGTGGGGGATGGAGTGGTAGGAAGAGTGGAGGAGGTCGGCAGGTTAGCAGGGGGTGGGGTAGGCTTCCCTGAAGAGATAGGTTTTAGGGTGCGCCTAAAGGAGAGGAGAGTAGGTGATAAACTGATGGGTTGGGGCAGGGAGTTCCAGAGGATGGGTGACACCCTGGAGAAGTCCTGGAGGTGGGCATGGGAGGAGGAGACCAGGGAACTAGAGAGAAGGAGGTCTTGTGAGGAGCGGAGTGTGCGTGCTGGGCTGTACTTGGATATTAGGTCAGTGATGTAGTTCGGGGCAGTATGGTGGACAGCTTTGTACGTCAGTGTTAGGATTTTGAATTTGATCCATTGCGCAATCGGAAGCCAGTGGAGGGATTGGCAGAGGGGGATGGCGGAGATGGAGCGGTTGGAAAGGTGGATGAGTCTGGCAGCCGTATTCAGGATCGACTGAAGCGGGGGTAGCCAGCAGCGAGGCAGGCCAGTGAGGAGGGAGTTGCAGTAGTCGAGTCGTGATATGATGAGGGAGTGGATGAGCTGTTTAGTGGTTTCTGGGGTTAGGAACGTGCTTATTTTGGCGATGTTGCGGAGGTGGAGTCTGCACGAGTTTGTTAAAGATTGGACTTGGGGCCTCTTATATAGTGCCTCTTATGCATGTAGCCAGCAATAAAAATCTGACTGTGTTTCTAACTCTTTCCCACTTTATTCAAAACTAGAAAAATGTTTTGGCGAGAGTTATTCTATAATGGGGGATGGTTGCCCAGGTTCAGAAGGAAAATGGAAAAAGCCCTTCACTGTTTTGGATTTCACTCACTACAGACAAAAGTCTGATGCATCTCAAAGCTTTTGCTCTTTGGCTGTCCATAGGCGGGCAAATGTCTCATCAAGAGAGCCATGTGGTGAGACATCTGCCTGTCTTTGCTCACACTAGCGGGGTGCCAGGGCCTGTCATGTTCTTCTCTCTTCTCACTGACTCAGCCAGTGCGTAGTTGCAAAGTACATGAAAGCTTTGCTGTTTCTCTATACCAAAGGATTAGAAAACTTATGAACATTGTTGCCTTCTAATTCATAAGAAACTCAACCCTTTCTTCCTTTTGCATTGAAAAGGGATGCCAGTTGGGTTTTTTGATGTTTGTATTCTTCCTTTGGTTATGATAACTTGCAATAAGTGTGACTCTTCTTGTCGTGCTTTCATGCTATTTCATTTCAATCCACTGAGACTGGAATGTAAAATGAAGGGACAGGGCCCTAAACAGGACACTCCTCCTCCCTGCAAGTATTTAGAGTGCCATCCATGTGTTCAACCAGGGAACACTCCATGATAATTTAATGACAGAATTCCAGATTATATTAGATCTGAACCCTAACTGGATGGCCTTTAATTTGCTCTGTGTGGTATGAACCAGTGGTCTCCAAACTGCGTCCCGCATACCAGATGTGGCTCTTTACCAGCCTTTATGCAGCCCTTGGGGCACTATTCCTCCCACTGATATGAAGCACTTTAACTCTCATTGATAAATGCCACTATTCTTCCCACTGACACCAAAAATGAAGCAACATTCCTGACACCAAAGAAAGGGAATGGGTATTCCTTCCCTTGACCACCAAGTCTGAGGCATTGTTTAGTCGCTGTTGGGGCATTTTTTGTACTCCCACTGGCCACGGTCCAGCATACCGAAAGTCTAAAGAAAACAGTGAACTGGCTCTTTGTTTAGAAAGTCTGAGATCCCTGTTATAAACAATTGCTGTATTTTCCTTTAGAAAATACAATTTCTTTTTATCTTTCTTTGTATCTTAGTGCTTCTGATTTTCTCCAGCTTTTTTCAGCTTTTTTCAGCTATTCATGCCCTCAGCATTGGCTACACATCATTGATTTGGACCAGCTTGCTGTGCGGTGGACCATGTCTGCACCACAAGCAACAGGTGAGTCAGATATAGTCTCCACCCAAGACACATATGATAGGATGACAAAGTAGGAGCACAATTGGGAGACAGTTGTTATCCAATACCAGGAACTGCTTGAACAAGAACCTTCATGGCAGGATCACCAAGTATTATTTTCATGAAACTGCCGTTTTAAAAACAACTTTTGGGGCTTGTTCACACATGCAGTTATTGCTGCCAAGGGGCATGTTGTTTTTTCACTGCCAATTTTAACCCAAAACATACAGATCTACAGTTGCAAGAAAAAGTATGTGAACCCCTTGGGATTACGTGGAGTTTTGCATGAATTGGGCATAAAATGTGCTCTGAACGTCATCTAAGTCACAGCAATAGAAAAACAGTCTGCTGAACATAATACTACACAAACATTAGATGTTGCCATGGTTTAATTGCACATAACATGTAAACATTCACAGTGCAGGGAGGAAAAAGTATGTAAACCTTTGGACTTAATAACTGCTTGACCCTCCTTTGGCAGCAATAACCTCAACCAAACGTTTCCTGTAGTTGCAGATCAGACCTGCACAACGATCTGGAGTAATTTTGGACCACTCCTCTGCACAAAACTGTTTCAGTGTAGCAATATTCTTGGGATGTCTGGTGTGAATCGCTCTCTTAAGGTCATGCCACAGCATTTCAATCGGGTTGAGGTCAGGACTCTGACTGGGCCACTCCAGAAGGCATATTCTGTGCTGTTGCAGCCATTGTTTTGTTGAATTACTTGTATGCTGTGGGTCATTGTCCTGTTGCATCACCCATCCTCTACGGAGCTTCAGTTGGCGGACAGATGGTCGTACGTTTTCCTGCAAAATGTCTTGATAAACTCTGGAATTCATTTTCCCATCAATGACAACAATCCGTCCAGGCCCTGAGGCAGCAAAGCAGCCCCAAACCATGATGCTCCCTCCGCCATGTTTTGCAGTGGGGATGAGGTTTTGATGTTGGTGTGCTGTGCCTTTTTTTCTCCACACATAGTGTTGTGTGTTCTTCCCAAACAACTCAATCTTGGTTTCATCTGTCCACAGTATATTTTGCCAGTAGTGCTGTGGAACATCCAGGTGCTCTTTTGCAATCTTCAAACTTGCTGCAATATTCTTTTTGGACAGCAATGGCTTCCTCCGTGGTGTCCTCCCATGTACTCCATTCTTGTTTAATGTTTTCCTTATTGTAGATGTGTCAACAAAAATGTTAGCATGTGCCAGAGATTTCTGTAGGTCTTTAGCTGACACTCTGGGATTCTTCTTTACCTCATGCAGCATTCTGCGCTGTGCTCTTGCAGTCATTTTTAAAAGACGACCACGCCTAGGGAGAGTAGCAACAGTGCTAAACTTTCTCCATTTGTAGACAGTCTGTCTTACCGTGGACACATGAACATCAAGGCTTTTGGAGATACTTTTTTAACCCTTTCCAGCTTCATGCAAGTCAACAATTCTTGATCGTAGGTCTTCTGAGAGCTCTTTTCTGCGAGGCATGGTTCACATCAGACAGTGCTTCTTGAAATCAGTAAACCCAAAACAGGTGTGTGTTTTTTAAGGGCAGGACAGCTGTCAGCAACACATCCAATATCATCACACTGATTGGAGTCAAGGTTGGCTCACTCCTGGCTCCAATTAGCTCTGGGAGAAGTCATTAAGCTAGGGCCTCGCATACTTTTTCCTCCCTGCACTGTGAATGTTTACATGTTATGTGCAATTAAACCATGGTAACATCTAATGTTTGTGTAGTATTATGTTCAGCAGACTGTGTTCTTCTATTGTTGTGACTTAGATGATGTTCAGAGCACATTTTATGCCCAATTCATGCAAAACTCCACGTAATCCCAAGGGGTTCACATACTTTTTCTTGCAACTGTATCATGCTGCAATCGTGTGCATTGCACTTGGTTGCAGGGCAGTTGCAGCTGGGCACTATTTACTTGAATGAGTTGTGGCACCAAATGTGACATGCTGTTTAATTTATTCTGTGGCATCAGGGTTGCACGATATATACAACCTTGATCAGCTGTACTTCTGTGTTTAGATGGCTGGTTTGGGGTGGTAAAACTGAGGCTTAACTACTTACTTTTAACAACACCTGGCTGCCCATGAGAATGAGCTCCTAAAATTACATTATCATGCTAAAGATTATATGACATTTTAGAGATTGGGCTTACTTCCGGTCTACATGTGCACCAGTGATGGCTTCATGGCATCTTTTATGATGGGTCTCCTGATGATAACAGTGGATCATAGGTGTGCAATGTGCTCTAAAATGGCTATTTGTACTCTATTTTCCATTGGCAGATCATAGGACATGGTAACAATACAAGAGCGCAGGTAATATCCAGTAAAAGAGAACTGTAACCCCATAATAGGAAATACCTCAATATGGAATGATCACCAAGGATTATTTTAATGAAAACAGTAGTTTTTACAACATTGAAAATTAATTTTGAAATTACGTAGCATGTTAAAGCCCATATAAGGTTTTAGTGATTGGGTTCACATGCAGTATGCATTAATATAACAGGAAATATGGCTCACAGCAGCACAGAAATGCTCCAGAAGATAATAAATATAATTTTTTTTTATATCCCAGTTTTTATAATAATCATTGTTTTGGCCGAAGAGTGGAAACTTTTAATTTTCTCCATTCATTTGAAAATGAGATCAATTTCTCAACACATTCTTATGTATAACCATTTTTGGTGTCTTTCCTGTGTTTTGATTATATAATGATAATTCAGTAATCATTCAATGGATAGGTTCACGCATCATGAGTTTTTTTTGCTGCGGGCGGTACTGTTACTTCTGCCAAATTTAGGATCTTGCAGAAAATGAATCATTTGGCGCAAAATCCTCCGTCAGGCAGATGTACTTGTGTCACACTCTGCAGCCTGTTTCAGTATTTCTAACTGTTGGTGAAAATAACTCCATTAGCTGAAAAAATAAATAATGCTTGGGAAAAAGGGCTGCCAGACTGAGGGCAATAAATCTCTTCTGTTTGAAACATTACATCAGTGCTGTCATTCGATGATTAAAAGCCAAACTTCAGGCAAACACCTAAATACACAGCTGAATTACAGATGAACTGTATTACCTGCCATAGGCCTTGTTATACTGTTCAGGCAGTTTTGTTATTTAGGTATGGTGTCAGTTTTGGCATCTCGGAGCTGTATCATCTTGGCATATCTCAACTGGTGCTTAAGGCTGCAGTTAAGGTTAATACTGTCCTGCAGGAATTAAAGTGGTAGTGCAGTCAAAATCTAACTAAGGCCAAACCTACGCCCAACCCCATTCTAAAACTCAGGGCTTTTTCTCAGCGGGAACATGGGGGAACGTAGTTTCGACACCTCCAGCACTGAATGTATGTAATGACAAGGGGTGATGGAGAGTGTGGGGGGTCTATTAATGCTGGGTGCTGGATCTATTGTCACTGAGGGGGATCTATTGTTGTGTTGGAGGTCTGTTGTTGCTGGTGGGGGGTCTGTTGTTGTTTAAGGAGGGTCAATTTTTACTTGGAGGGATTTACTGTTGAGGTTGGTCTATTCTTGCTGAGGGGGTCTATTGTTGTGTTGGGGGTCTATTGTTGCTGGGGAGGTCTGTTGTTACTGGCGGGGGATCTGTTGTTGCTGGAGGGTCAATTGTTACTTGGAGGCATTTACTCTTGAGGTTGGTCTATTGTTGCTGGCTGCTTGGAGATCTCTTGTTGCTGGGGGGATCTCTTGCTGCTGAGTGGGTATTTTGTTGTTGACTCCAGGGGATCTATTCTACTATTTTTCTTGTTATCATTAAGATCCAATGCAAATTACTTACACCTCAAAATATTACTTGGTTCTCTATCCGCTAAAAGGGGTAGTACTGGGTGGAGGGTAGGGGGCGGAACCAAGGGACAGTGATCGAAGGTGGGTGGGGGGCTGTTGTTGCTGGAGGGTCCATTGTTACTTGGAGGGATTTACTGTTGAGATTGGTCTATTGTTGCTGGCTGCTTGGAGATCTCTTGTTGCTGGGAGGATCTATTGCTGCTGAGTGGGTATTTTGTTGTTGGCTCCAGGAGATCTATTCTACTATTTTTCTTGTTATCATCAAGCTCCATTTCAAATTACTTACACCGCAAAATGATACTTGATCCTGTATTCTCTAAATGGGGTGCTACTGGGTGGAGGGTAGGGAGCAGAACCAAGGGACAGTACTTGAAGGTGGGTTGGGGGTTGTTGTTGCTGGAGGGAAAATTGTTACTTGGAGGGATATACTGTTGAGGTTGGTCTATTGTTGCTGGCTGATTGGAGATCTCTTGTTGCTGGGGGAACTATTGCTGATGAGTGGGTATTTTGTTGTTCACTCCAGGAGATCTATTCTACTATTTTTCTTGTTAACATTAAGATCCAATTCAAATTACTTACACCGTAAAATTATACTTGGTTCTGTATTCTCTAAAAGGGGTGCTACTGGGTGGAGGGTAGGGGCGGAACCAAGGGACAGTGCTCAAAGGTGGGTAGGGGGCTGTTGTTGCTGGAGGGAAAATTGTTACTTGGAGGGATATACTGTTGAGGTTGGTCTATTGTTGCTGGCTACTTGGAGATCTCTTGTTGCTGGGGGGATCTATTGTTGCTTAGTGGGTATTTTGTTGTTGACTCCAGGAGATCTATTCTACTATTTCTCTTGTTATCATTAAGATCCATAGAAATTACCTACACCACAAAATGATACTTGGTGCTGTGCTCTCTATAAGGAGTGCTACTGGTTGGAGGATAGGGAGTGGAACCAAGGGATAGTGCTCAAAGGTGGGTAGGGGGCTGTTGTTGCTGGAGGGTCAGTTGTTACTTGGAGGGATTTACTGTTGAGGTTGGTCTATTGTTGCTGACTGCTTGGAGATCTCTTGTTGCTGGGGGGATCTATTGTTGCTGAGTGGGTATTTTGTTGTTGACTCCAGGAGATCTATTCTATTTTTCTTGTTATCATCAAGATCCAATTCAAATTTCTTACACCGCAAAATGACACTTGGTTCTGTATTCTCTAAAAGGGGTGCTACTGGGTGGAGGATAGGGGGTGGAACCAAGGGACAGTGCTTGAAAGTGGGTAGGGGGCAGGGACAAGGGGTGACTTGGAAGGGGGGAGTATCTGCACCTATTGTCTGCTAAATCTATTCTATCTACCCTGTGAAAGAAAACATCTGTATATTTACCTATTCTGAACTCACTCTGGTTTGGTCACCGGATTGAGTTCCAATACTGGCTTCAGTGGACAGGAGGGGCAGCCAGCAATGGATGTCCCATAGTAAGCCTATGGGTGACATCACCGCCCAGGCATTTGCAGCTGTTGTTGGCGATCTCTTCTCTTCACTCCGCCACAGGAGAGATTATGTGACCAGACTGGAGCAGATTCAGAATAGGCAAGTATTATAAGCATCTTTTCTTCCACAGCATAGATGGCATAGAATTGGATTCCTTTAAGGGGTTAGCTTAGTGTTACAGTCAAAGGTTAGGGCAGCCTTCCTCAACCTTTTTAATACAGAGGACCCCTGGAAATAACTTGCAGCTTTCAGTGAACCCCTGCTAATAACTACTATATCTACAGCTCACAGTACATTATCAAGATGACCAGTGGGAAGAATGCTTCTTAGCTTGCCCTATGCTATTGGAATTTCATAGGAACTTGTATATGAAAATTCTCATCAGAACATTCTTAGAATTTTCTTTCTTTCCATCGAGTCAACTAATTTCCTTTGAAATATTAAACAGGTTGTATCACAATATGTAAACCTTTTCCTGGATGAAAACCACATTTCATTTAATTCTTTCAAGGAAAATTTTCCATCCTGCTCCTTCAAACACGAACCTTGATTTGACCCCATTAACTATTAGAAAATCAAACGAACGTTTCACAAATGAAACTTTTCATACAAAATTCTAGTGTTTGGCCAGCTTTGCGTTTGTAGTAAGTGGGAAGCTCTTTCTTACATATAGCTAAAAGGATCATTGGTTTTAGTGGTTACTTATCTGAGAGTGAAAAATAGCTTTTTGTTCAAGTAACCTTCAGCATTGTCAATCTGGGGGGAAGGGGTGGTCAAAGTGTTAAATGTATTGACCAATTTGAATACAGATAGCACATTGAAGCCAAACTCCAGCTAACACTTTATAAACAGTTACAGCAAAAGTTTTTTTCTTTTGGGAGAAAGGTTTTGAAAGAATAAAGAAAAGCTGATCATTGTAATCATCCCTGCCAGTGAGTTGTAAATGGATGGTCTCATCCATGTAAGCTGATATATTCTGTGGGAGAGCTTGAACTTCTGAAAAAGCAGCAGAGTTGCTGGCTGAATCGCCAGATGAAATAGAAGAAAGAAAGCCTAAAAAAGGAAATTAATGCAGCCATCACATCTAATAATTGGTAAGCTGCAATATAATAAACATTTTCTTTTTGGATTAATATTGCTTTAAGTCACATGTATCAAGCACAAGGCCCCCGGGCTAATTGCAGACCATTTCATGTGGCCCTCGCACCTCTCCTGCAGCTGTGACACCCCTCAGGTACCTGTTCCACCTTGTCTCAGCAGTAGACAGCAGAGAGGAGGACAGAAGTCCTACTACAGATCCTTCATTCTCTGTGCAGCTGAGGACAGGCTTGTTTCTGCAACCACCCTCCCCTCGTCCCCCCGTCTCAGCAGTCAGCATCAAAGAGGAGGACAGAACTCTTCCTACAGATTATGCACCTCACTGTGCAGTAGCAGCACCCCTCATCCCTGTCTCCCCTGGTCTCAGCATTTAGCAGACTCTGTCAGCTTATTCCAGACCTCCTCTGGTCCTCCTCCAGATTCTGCACTTTCTGCTTCCCAGCTCCCCTCCCAGCTTCTTCTCGGCAGCAGCAAGGTAAAGGGGGAGCACTGTTATGTAAGGGAGGGTGGGTGGACTCTTGACTTCTGATGGTGGGAGGTTCTTGACATCTGATGTAAGGGGGTGGGTGGGGTGCTCTGGACATCTGTTTATAATTATTATTAGAATAATACAATTCTATGCCAGTTAAAAAGGTGGGTCACACACCACCATTATCATCCACAAGAAACTTTATAGAACACCATGCTCTGTCTGAGCAGTCTCCAGTAACGTTTCTTGTGGATGATACCAACAGTGTGCGACCCTCCTTTTCATCCACTTGCATCATCTGCTACAGGAGTGTGAGTGGGCTCTATGCCGGTCTGCACTTGCCCTTCACAACTTAACTCTTAAGTTGTTACTAAAACCAGTAATAATCGAATGCAGAAGCAAATATTTAATATGATAAAGAGTAGATACATTTATGTAGTCTTACTGATACATCCAGCCCTTTGAGGGCAACCATAATGGTGATGAAATTGAGTTTCCCCTGCTTTAAGTGATGACCTGTAGGGGCTTTTAAAGCATAGGCTATGGAAAATATAGGGTACTGATGTTCATGCCTGAACTTGACATGTTGGCTGTCTATTTACTCAGCGTAACCTCATCTTTCATATTGTACCAACAATTTGGTAATGTGCTGCATTTGTGTACACTAAAATTAACTTTAGTGTGTTTTTTACTGAAATTTTTCACTTGATAAACTATTGTTTATGTCACCGTGTAACATCAAAATTGGAACTACCACTATTTCATTGTCCAAGGTGTTTGCTTTCAGAAAATGTATAATGTCTGGGGGGGTTTAATTAATCTTCGGGTCCAAAATGATTTTTTTAGACAGGTGTGCAAAAAAAAATAAAATAAATACAACACCTCTGGCAGTGAAAGGGTTAAAGGAGTATACAGTTATTATATCCAAGACTAAAACATGGCATTCCTAAACTTATTTTATCTTTTTTTTTTCTTGGGTAAATATCAAATATTATGCATGAATATTTAATGCTTAAATTTCAATCGTGTAATTGGAGCTCTAGGCTTCTTTTCTTATGCTGACTTGGATAGTAGTCTGCTTTCCTGAAAATAGTGTGATATTTACAGGGCTCATTTGCAAGCATATCATACCTTTTTTTTTCCACTGAAAACATTGCATCCTGCGATCCTTCTTTGATGTTCAATGCTTGGATAGGTAAGTAACCGCTATTCCTTTCAGCTAAATTGTCTTCATGTAGATTTGTACTGTAGAGGTAGAAAGGGGAGTGCCTGAACAGGGCTTTTACTTAGTGCTGATTAATGAGTGCACTGGGTCTAACCCTGGAGCCTATTGGACTGTACTGTCTAAATTTAGACCCCCTGAATAACTGCTGTATTAGATAAGTGGAGATAAGACTATAAAAGGAGGCTGTAATTACAATATCTATTTATTTGCATACTTACTTTAGTTGAGTTTTGCTTAACCACTTCCTGTCCGGCCCATGTATATAAACGACTGGAAGGGGGCAGTGCAAGAGCGGGTTGCCGACCGGAGGACACAGAGGAACACTGTTCACTGTATGGGACCTCTGTCTGAGGTCCCGATCATGTGATCACTAATTGGCACTAATCTTCCTCCTACTGACCACCAATCCTGAGGTCTGCTATTTCTTCTTTCTTTACTGTCCATTCACAAGCTGGGGGAGAGACCAGGCCTGTAACTGTTAGTTACCACTTCTCGTCTGGCCCATGTATATAAATGGCTGGATGGGAGCAGTGCAAGATCGGGTTGCCGATCATAAATGGCGCCCGCCATTTTAGTCTCTGCGCGCTCCCTGGGAGTGTGCGGCACCATAATCCGGTGCCGCTGTGTCCTCCAATCGCTGTATGGGACCTCTGTCCTCATCATGTGATCACTGATTGGCCAATCAGTGATCACATGAATAGTAGTAAGCAAGATATCACTTCTGACATCATTGCTTACTGCGTGTGAAATCTGTGAATGATCACAGAGATCACATGGTACAAGGCTATTCACAACAGCCTTGTACCATGTGACAAGCTGTGACCAATCACAGCTCACTCAGTATTTCTCAATGGCTGCAAGAATGCAGCCTGAGAGAAGTAGAAATGATTGCTTTTACAGCCTTTATGGGTGTAAAAGCAATCAGTGTAATGAAAAAAAAAAATCTTCATCACCCCCCCACAAGTAGTACAGTGTCACTATGGTGACAATATGGTAACAAAAAAATCATAAATAATAATATTAAAAAACTAAAATAAAAATGTAAAAAAAAATGTTTGAAAAATTATAATTTTTTATAAACTATTTTGGGTTATTTTTTTTTTTTACTAAAAAGATAACTGAATAAATGTTGGCCGAGATTTATGAAGAAAGATTTTTTTATTTGCAAAATGTTATAAGAAAAACACTTTTTTTTTCAAAATGTTTGGACATTTTCATTTGTATAGAAAAAAAAATAAAAATCCCAGTGGTGAATAAATACCACCAAAATAAAGTTTTTTCTGTCTCAAACAAATGCTGAAAAATTCATATAGGTACAGTGTTGCATGACCGCGCAATTGTCATTCAAAGTGTGACAGCGCTGAAAGCTGAAAATTGGCCTGGACAGGAAGGGGGTAAAAGTGTCCGGACATGAAGTGGTTAACATTCGAGTGTTGCGAACAGGCCTTCAATTTTACAGCGGGGTTGAATTTGGATTGTTAGATTTTGTACTAACAACGGCATGCAAAAACAACAATACGCAGCCATAAATAAACAGCTAGGTTTGTGCCTTACTTCTTACTGTATGTTTGTTTTTCCCTTACAATCCTCCTTTAGGTTTTTGTATTTGCCGGCACCTGTTGCCAAATTAATTTGGCTTTTAAAAAACGGGAGCACAGATGGCTGGATAAAGACAGTCTGGGGTCTGCAGTTAGCTGCGCTTGTTTAAATGTACAACACTAAAAATATGGACTAAATTCTCTGCCAGTGAGGATCTTAACCCCTTCAGTCCTAGACTCCCAAAATAGGTCAATAAATATTTTCCAACATACTTTAAGATCTGAAACTTCAACCAAAACTTTACATTTAGATTTTGATGGTGTTGGAAAGTTTGGTCACCTACAATATGAAAAAGAGCAAATGTGTAATCTGATCTCTCTACTATTTGGATTTGTTTCACTAGTGTTGGGCTTGATGTCCGAGTCGTTCGTGTGTACGCCTGCCATGCCCCACAATGCACTGTGCTCTGACAGTTGCAGACCCCCACAACCACTGGCCACAGTTGAGGGGAAGAGGCCCTTGTTCCCATCAACATGGGGACAAGGTGCTTTGGGGGGGCCTTGTTGAGGGCATGAGGCCTGGTATGGTTCTGGAGGGGGGGGCACTTGCTCGTCCCCCCCTTTCCTGACCTGCCGGGCTACATGCTGGTCTGGTACGTATTTTGGGTGGGACTCCCAAGCCATTGTTTTAAAGATTTTGGCATGGGAGTTCCCCTCAAAATCCATACCAGACCTGAAGGGCTTGGTATGGATGGGGGGGGGACCCCATACTGTTATTTTTTTTTTTTTGCTAAATTTTAATTGCCAGCAATTCTTTTAACATTCAGCTGATAGCAGTGAACCCCGCTGACAGCTGAAACATTACAGCATGTATGTTCCCTACTAAAATACTGTATGACTTAATAAAACTCATGCAGTATTTTAGTAGGTTTTTTGAGAAAAATGCTGTGTGGTATTTTACCGCATACTCGGATGTGGTAAGATACCGCTTAGTGAATTGTCCTGGTTCGAAGTTCGCGGTCGAACTTTCATTAGTTTTGAATGTTTGACCGCGAGCAGAACAGGGGGTTGTTTAGCCCATCACTATTTTTCACAGCACAGTTGAGGAAGGAACTCTAAACTGAAGGTCACCGTCTGTTGGCTGTAAGTGTTTAATAGGAATACATTATATCTAATATGAACATGACAAATACCATGCTCTATGACTAATACCGTGCTCTAGACAAAATAATACCCTTGACCCTCAACCATCCCTGCTCCCCAACCCCCTTTCGACCATTCAGCAATGATTTTTTCTTAAATTCTTTCAAAGCTTTTCACCCACCTGAGTCCTTTCTGGGACTGGAGACCAGGGATCCACTGTTGCAGTCCTTTTTTTGACACCCCTCATCATGATGTCATCAACCTGCTTCAAGACCCTGCTGCTAGACAGCCAATGGGGAGTGTCTACCTTACTCAGGCAGTGATGCAAGTGCCTGAAAAAAGACCCTCCCACTATGCTGTACAGAATATATAACACTTGTGCCCAGGTACATTACTGATCCGGTAAGTATCTGAGGTTTTTGAAAATAAAACCTGTTTTTCTTCGTTGCTATAAAATTTTGAAAATAAATAATCTTTCTTTGTAAATTTAGGCCAAAATGTATTCTGTACATTTCTTTGGTGATGTTAATCCAAATCAGTGTATATTATTTAGCCTGTAGGAACGTCCACAAAATATGGTATATACACTCACTGGCCACTTTATTGGGTACCCCTGTTCAATTGCTTGGTAACACAAATTGCTAATCAGTCAATAACATGGCAGCAACTCAATGCATTTAGATATGTATGTAGATGTGGTGAAGATGACTTGCTGAAGTTCAAACCGAGCATCAGAATGGAGAAGAAAGGGGATTTAAGTGACTTTCAATGTGGCATGGTAGGTGCCAGATGAGCCAGTCTGAGTATTTAAAAAACTGCTGATCTACTGGGATTTTCACGCACAACCATCTCTAGGGATTACAGAGAATGGTCCAAAAAAGAGAAAATATCCAGTGAGCTGCAGTTGTGTGGATGAAAATGCATTGTTGATGTCAGTAGAGAATGGGTAGACTGGTTGCTGCCACATTCAGATGGTAGGGTCAGAATTTGGCATAAACAACATGAAAGCATGGATCAATCCTGCCTTGTATCAATGGTTCAGGCTGGTGGTGGTGGTGTAATGGTGTGGGGAATATCTTCTTGGGCACTAGCAAGGAAATTCATGAGGCCTGAAAATGCCAGGACAGTACAAATATTCCCCAAATAATCCCTTTCTGGAAAGTAAATAGTCCAAGATGTTTAGTAAGAGGCATGGCGAGTTTTTTGAATTTGTATGTCTTGGAAAATGAAGAAATTAAAAAAGGGTATTTCATTTTTATTTTTTTTTGTTTTACATACTATGGCCAGTGCAGTACAGCATCATTATATAATTGTTGTGGTGGTGATCAGGCACACTGGTGTCAGTATGTGAACAAACGTTTTTAAATAATTTTATTCAATGTTTTTCTTTTTTTTTTTTAATTTTTTACATACTGTGACCAGAGCAATATAGCATTATCATAGTAGAACTGTACTACTCTTTGGAGGTAACCAGGATTTGTTTTTTTGGCACAGTATCATTGCTTATAACAGTGAGTATCACTGTTATAAACAACCATTTTTATTAAATGAAATCAATTCATTCAGCGCTTACTATTGTGATTAGCTGTGATTGGCTACAACTAATCACATGGTACAGGTGGGCTGTTATTGGCTCTGTCTGTACCATGTGATCACTGTGACCAATCACATAGATCAACACAATAGTTCACAATGAATGACATGAATGGACGCTATCCGTTGTGTACAATTTTCATGTGATCTGCAAGCAATCACGTGGTACCAACAACAGGTAGGTACACTGATCTGTCATCCGCTGTGTCCGGTGGACACAGCAGGTGACAGATCGAGCCACAACACAGTTTGTGGGGTACACACAAGACCCTTTCTGGGGAGGACGTCATATGATGTCCACCCAGAATGTTGAATGTCCTTTCCTGTCGTCATTTTACTATAGGCTGGGAGGGAAGGTGTTAAAGCAGTTACATAGGTTGAAAAAAAACATACTGTATGTCTATCAAATGAAATCAAAACAAATTGATCAAAACAAATTGTTCATTAATCCTTTTTACTAAATATTAGTACAGCCCAAAAAATAGCACCCACCATAGTGCTTGGGTGACACGGGCTCTTTAAAAGATCCAAATGTTTTTGATATAGCAAGAGCTTAAGCATTGTCCTTTGCCAAGAACTCCCTGAGCTGGCTCAGTTAAAACAATAGAAAATAAAAAATAATAAGTCTTTTGCTCTTTCTATTACAGCTTATTGCTGAAAGTGTCACACATCAGGAACTGTGTCAGCATGTTGCCCGAGGAAGGTGACAGGAGACAAGGCATGGCAATTTGTGTAACTCTTGTTCACTTTTCTGCAGCCAGGCTGTCAGAGCCCGCATTTAATTCCTTCAGCGCCCGTCCAACAGCCAGAAACAAAAGACACAAATTGAGGATTTATTGTATCCGGTCAACGGCAAACCAAATACAACTTCTGACAAATAACAACGTAGACAAAAAAAACCCCACAGAAAAAACCTTATTTCATGATTTTGTCAGTTAAAGCTGAACTCAATGCAAACAGCTACATACACAGAAGAAATTCATTCATCGGGGCTGTATAAACTTCCTAAGGATTTCTCATTCTATTCAGCCAGTCAAGTGATCCAAGCACCTCTTCAAGGGTTCCATTGCTGCAGAGGCATATGTTGGTCCATAAATATCCTCAGCCTGTGATTGGACAGTGGAGCACCATCACAATGATGAAGACATCCCTCTGCTCTCTACCTGTCAGCACATTTACTACTAGTACATGTCCACCACAGCAGCATCTGATTGGCTCCTATTGCGGATCCAGTCTAAGTGCTAAATACAGAAGACTGCTATCGATATAATTTTATGAGTTGCATATAAAGCCAACAATTATTTTTAATTCTAAACATTAATCTCTGCAAATACCAACAATATATGAAAGGTAGATGAAGTACATAAAAATAAATTTAGGGTTTGTGTAGAAAGGTGCTTGTGTCAAGTGCTGCCTTTGGCATTTGACCACAGCGCCGCTCAAACGCATACGTTCAGATGCAAAACACATCAAAACGCTGCATTTGATCTGCTTTGTCTGAAATGCAAATGCATCTTAACCTCTTGGCTTCAGCCGAACGCAAATTTGCGGCCTCCCGGCATCTGGGCCTAGACGCCGAGCGGCCGCACATTTCCGTTCTATTAAATAAAAACATAAGTGCCCTGCGCACTCCCAGCACATATGTTTGGTACTCACGGAAAGGTCCCAATCTCCTCTTTTGATCGGGACCTTTCCCGATCATGTGACCACCGTGACAGCGAATCATGGCAGTCACATGACCCTAAAAACCCCACCCGCCTCCCGGCTTCTGGAACCCTTGAAGGGCCAGGAGGCGCCAGCGCCAAGGGGTTAAAGTGTAACTAAAAATAAGTGCCTATACTGTAAAACACTGTCTCACCCTGCTCTGTACATGCTCAGTTGCACTGTGCCGAAAATGCAGAGGCCAATCTGCTGACAGCCTAAAGTTTTACTGCTGCTCAGGGGCTCCGGGCTTCAGGAAAATGGCAGCCTTCAGCAAGAAGAAACAGCAACAATGCTGGAGACAATTTACAGCACACATTCATTACATAATAATTATTGTGGAATGTATGTTCCTTGCTAAAAAAAAACCCATTTTTTATCAAGCTGTTATGGGTAAAGTTCCACTTTAATAGGGCCCGTTGTATCCCCAAAAAATAAATGCAACACAAAGCAGGTCAAAGGCGGCATCAGAACAGTCATCCATACTATATTTTGGGTTGAAATCAACATCAAACTCAGGAAAGCAAAACCCTTTCTAACCTTAGTTCATGTCTCCTAATGGATGGTGTTCCCAGTTACATCTGTCCATCACAGCAACTTTTTTCTTTCCTAACTTTCTTTGCTGCGGTGACTCCTATCAATAGTTGTGTCCCTAAGGAGCCACTGCAGTGTGAACTCCCTAAGGACTAAATACTAAGTACTATCACTCTGTGTGCCGGTCTGCACAAGAAGGCTCAGAGAGACTGTAAACAAAAAATGAATGAAAACAACATGAGCATATGCTCTATTAAAACAGCCACCAGTACTCATGGAAGATCAACACATAAATTGCATTTTTCATAAGTGCAAATAGATCAATTTGCAACAGTTTTACCACTACTTTAAGGAATAACACTGCAATAATAATTCAAAATATGCACTCACTGCAAATTCAGTTTTCCTTAAAGTAATATGAAATCCAGATTTTTCAGTGCTTTCAGCAGCTGATTTAATCACATACTGAGTTTGCAGATTCTATAATTTTTTAATTTTTGCTCATTTAGGCAGGTCAAACACTGCTGCCCCAAGTTTCCACTTTCAGGGTGGCTCCTTTCTCTAGCAGTGTCCACTGGTAATGCTTTCCTGTAAAGCAGTGTTTCTCAATTCCAGTCCTCATGGACCCCCAACAGGTCATGTTTTCAGGATTTCCATTATTTTGCACAGGTGATTTGATCAGTTTCACTGCCTTAGTAATTACCACAGCTGTTTCATCTGAGGGAAATCCTGAAAACATGACCTGTTGGGGGTCCATGAGGACTGGAGTTGAGAAACACTGCTGTAAAGAAAGGAAATTCAGGGAAGCAGTATTAAGAGAGTAGGAGCCAGCAGCATTGACAGTTGTAAACTGCTGCGGTAATAATTTCAACAAATAGTTTACTGGGGAATATTTATCTTATGGTGCTCATTATAATGAACTTAAACATGCTGAGGGTTTCATACATTAACCACTTCCCGACTGCCCTATAGCAGAAATACTGCTACAGGGTGGCATGGGTGTGCAAAATCATGTATATAGATGTGATTTTGCATTTCCGCGTAGGGGGCGCGCACGAGGCATGCGTGCGCCCAGTCATGGCTGTCAATCAACAATGGGCCAATGGGGAGGAGAACTGTTTATAAACAAAACAGTTCTCCTCCCTGTCATCTCCTTCTTACAGTGAAGCACAGGGACACAACACTTAGAAAAATTATTGTATAAATACAAGAACCATTTGTATTCTAACTTGAAACCTGGTGTGATTTGCATATTTTTTTTATTTTTTAATCTGGGCAGTAATCTAATGTGAAACTTTGGCTCTGTCCAGGAACTTCCTGTAATAAAGGCCAGTCACTGATGCTCTCTCTCCTTGTGCAGTGTGGTGGGTGGAAATAAAGACACAGAGTCCAGTTGTAATAAAACTTGGAAGTTGTATTGAAGAGAGTGCCAACTACAAACACCCCAGTGGAGAACACTGCTTGGGAGAACACTCACAGTTCTGTCAAAAGCAGAGATGCAGTGGGCAGAGATACACCGACAGCATCTGTTTCAGAGGGTGAACCGTGTCCTGGTCGGTCCAATCCCAAAACGGAAAGGCTAACTTGAAGATAGCGAATCCCTAGCCTGTCTCTCCTCATTAAGAACCTTTCCCTACCACCGGCACGCTGCTCCCTAACCCAGAAAACCACAGAGAAGGCAGATTTCCCCTGGCTATCTCTTCAGGCTATGGTAGCACTGGTTTGAGAACCCTACAGTGGAGTAAGCAGACGGCACCTGCCTACATGCAGGTTGATTGGTCTTGTCTCCACCCTTCCTGTAGTTTTCTGAAGGCAATCTGTAGTGGGTGGAGCTGCTGGATCCCTCCTGCAACTTTGTACAGCACAGTGGTGATGTCACTTCTAGTGTGACAAGGTAATAACTTCGTTTGCAAAGGCATTTGGTGCTTACAAAGTTCATTTATATAGTTTCAGATATCCCTTGTGACAAAAGTGCTGGGAGTTAGTTGAGTGTAATGGCTTGTAGATCCTACTCCATCATTTGGTGTGCAGGTCCTAATCCATCATTTGAGTGTGCAGGTCCTAAGCCATCATTTGGTGTGCAGGTCCTAAGCCATCATTTGAGTGTGCAGTTCCTAAGCCATCATTTGATGTGCAGTTCCTAAGCCATCATTTGGTGTGCAGGTCCTAAGCCATCATTTGAGTGTGCAGGTCCTAAGCCATCATTTGGTGTGCAGGTCCTAATCCATCATTTGAGTGTGCAGGTCCTAAGCCATCATTTGATCACTGAGTGTGCATCAGGACAGAAGTGCAGCAGCTCAAACAGCATAGTTTAAGTATAAGGTGTTTCTGATTGTTTGCTCTTTGGTATTGTGGTTGCTGTTGTGTTGTTAATATTGGTGATCATTTACTAGGTGTTGTTAGCACTAAAGTAATTGTTACTGTTAAGTGTTGGGAGTACTCAGTGTACTCTAATTAGAGGTAAGCGGTAATCAGTATGTAATCACTGTGCTATTTGATCTGTTCTGACCAAAAACCAGCAAGAGGAAAATCAATAGTGTAAATACCAATAGTGGCATAAATACTGTGAGCAAGCTGTGTGTAAAGGAGTACAGATCTCACTGGTGACATGAATACTGGCAGTGAGCTGCATGTAATGGAGTGTAGGACTCAATGGTGACATGAATACTATGAGTGAGCTGTGTGTAAAGGAGTACAGATCTCACTGGTGACATGAATGCTGGGAGTGAGCTGTGTGTAATGAAGTGCAGATCTCACTGGTGACATGAACACTGAGTGAGCTGTATGTGCTGGAATGTATATCTCACTAGTGACATGGATACTGGGAGTGATCTGAGGGTAAAAGAGTGTTGATCTCAGTCTTCACGGGACTGAGATTGAACTCTGCAGTCACTTTTGCAGCATATGTTTTCTTATTTGGATCACAATCCTGCGCAATGTCCTTTATTTCTATTGGTCAGTGGTCCATGTCGACCATGCTTATGCTTATCAGATGACGTTTTCCAGAAAGAACCAGCAAACACAAATGCTCCTGCGCTTGGGGATGGACTCGATGCAGGCTACAACCACATTAAGAATGTCCTGGAATATGCGCACCTTGCTGCCCTCAATAGACCGGGGGAAATCCAAATATACTGAATGAGCTTCTGAGGAAGAGGCAAGTCCTCGAAACGCGTCAACCTATTGGATGTCTACACTTCCTATTGCGGACTGTTACTCAGTGCGGTGTTGACCAAGCTGTTCTTTTATGACATCACATGCCTTGACTTTATTGTCGTTTGTGAGTACAACATATACTTTATTTCTTATTAAACATTTTTTTATGGTAATGCACTAGGACTGTGCGCCCTCTGTTTGTTCTTTCCTCATTCAGACGTTTTTCCAGAAACTGTTTATGCCTTTGATACTGCACCTCGCGACACAGCAAATGAATTGGCAACTTCAGTCACAGGGCCACCAGCTAGGCAGGCCCCAACAATTTGTCCTCTTTGAAGCTCAGAAAGCACTGACATGACTGTATTACCAGCAGTGCACTCAGTGAATGAGGAATGTGAGGTTTCCCACCTGTTTGCTAGGTGTCTCATCACACAGAGGAAGCAAAAGAATGTTACATCACTTCCGATTTAAAAGTGAAACATATCATGACTTTCATACTTGCAAACTGTGTTGTGTTTCCATTTTTTTGTCTAACCCCTGTAATAATATGGCAAATAGGAAGTGCAGAGACATGGCCTTATTAAGGACGATCATGGGAGGAGTAAAGCATTCAAAGTTCCCCAGAAACAAGTTACAGGGCAAGATTTTCCAATGGATCAGACAGGGAGCTGCCCAGCATCTCAGGTGGTACAGCAGGAAAAGCTACAGCCAGACACTTCAGACATCCCTAGTTCAGATCTGGACCCTGACAGTGTACTGTAATTTAGGTCTCATTTGTGACATGGATACTGAGGTGTGAACTGTGTGTATTGTAGTGTAGAGCTCTGTGGTGACATGGATACTCATGAGTGAGCTGTGTGTACCGTAGTATAAATCTCACTTGTGACATGGATACTGGGGAGTGAGCTGTGTGTACCGTAGTATAAATCTCACTTGTGACATGGATACTGGGGAGTAAGCTCCGTGTACCGTAGTATAAATCTCACTTGTGACATGGATACTGGAGAGTGAGCTGTGTGTACCGTAGTATAAATCTCACTTGTGACATGGATACTGGGGAGTGAGCTGTGTGTAGCGTAGTATAAATCTCACTTGTGACATGGATACTGGGGAGTGAGCTGTGTGTACCGTAGTATAAATCTCACTTGTGACATGGATACTGGGGAGTAAGCTCCGTGTACCGTAGTATAAATCTCACTTGTGACATGGATACTGGAGAGTGAGCTGTGTGTACCGTAGTATAAATCTCACTTGTGACATGGATACTGGGGAGTGAGCTGTGTGTAGCGTAGTATAAATCTCACTTGTGACATGGATACCGGGGAGTGAGCTGTGTGTACCGTAGTATAAATCTCACTTGTGACATGGATACTGGGGAGTGAGCTGTGTGTACCGTAGTATAAATCTCACTTGTGACATGGATTCTGGGGAGTGAGCTGTGTGTACCATAGTATAAATCTCACTTGTGACATGGATTCTGGGGAGTGAGCTCTGTGTACCATAGTATACATCTCATTTGGGACATGGATATTGGGGAGTGTGCTGTGTGTACCATAGTATAAATCTCACTTGTGACATGGATACTGGGGAGTGAGCAGTGTGTACCGTAGTATAAATCTCACTTGTGACATGGATACTGGGGAGTGAGCAGTGTGTACCGTAGTATAAATCTCACTTGTGACATGGATACGGGGGAGTGAGCTGTGTGTATTGTAGTGTAGAGCTCAATGACCACATGGACACTGGTGGGTGGGGGTGAGCTGTGTGTACCGTAGTGTAGATCTCACTTGTGACATGCATAGTAGGGAGTAAGCTGTGTTATGATGTGCAGGTCTCACTGGTAATATGGATACTGGGTAGTTGATCTATGCTCACTGGAGTGTAGACTCCATTAGTCACACGGATACTGAGGAGGGACCTGTGTGTGATTGAGTGCAGATCTCATTGGTGACATGGATACTGGAAGTGAGCTGTGTGCAATGATGGAGAGCAGATCCCACTGGTGACACAAACTGAGGAGTGAGTGGTGTACTGTAGTTTAGATCACATTGGTGTTGTGGATACTGGCAAGTGTACTGTTATACAAATATCACTTGTGGCATGGATACTGGGGGGTGAGTTGTGTGTACTGTAGTGTAGATCTCACTTGTATGGATACTGGGGGGTGAGTTGTGTGTACTGTAGTGTAGAACTCAATTGTATGGATACTGGGGGGTGAGTTGTGTGTACTGTAGTGTAAATCTCACTTGTATGGATACTGGGGGGTGAGTTGTGTGTACTGTAGTGTAGATCTCACTTGTATGGATACTGGGGGGTGAGTTGTGTGTACTGTAGTGTAGATCTCACTTGTATGGATACTGGGGGGTGAGTGACATACTGTAGATACTGGGAAGTGAGCTGTGTTACTGAGTACAGGTCTCACTGCTCAGATAGATACTGGGGAGTGAGTTGTGTGTTATGGAGTGGAAATCTCATTGGTAACAGGGATACTAGGCAGTGAGGTGTGTACAGAATTATAGGCCTCATGCGCACTTGATGCTTTGGCCATCAATCCTAGTTGCCTTTACTTCTAGAAATGGCATTTTGGCAGAGAAAAAAACTCTTGGCTCATGTAACGTATTTAGGCGCCTCAGGCACTTGGGCATTCATTTATTTCATTGACCAGAATAATAATTTACTCTGGCCATTGAAATTAATTAGTGTTCAATCACTAGACATGCCTAGCGTTAATGTGTGTTTAGACACATTTACACATGTAGGTGCGACAAGCATTTTTTGTGCTAAAGCATCGCTGCTCCTAGACACACTGGCATAATTTAAATTTTTTTTCTGCCTGTAAGCTCCTCTTAATGCATATGTGTGCATGGACACATTGACTAACATACAGTGACATTTAGAGGCAGAAGAAAATGCCAGATGTAGATTCTATTTGTGACATGTGTAGCACTACCACCTTAGGGGCTGCTGGATTTGAATGGTTCCCCTATGCTCTGCATGCCCAGGCAACATGCATTTTTCACACTTGAAAATCCAAAGTCAGAAAACAGTCCATGGACTTGGGTCTTTTTTCTTTTATTAAGGGATTGAACTTGGATGGGGTAAAGGGGTTATGGGACACCCAATTTGATTGAAGAAATAGCAGAATGAGGATATTTCCTGTTCTAGCACACTTAGTAAAAAAACAACAAACACTTAACTGCATCCCAGCTAGGACCATTACAGTCCTTAGTAAAGTATCCCCTGAGTGGTCTTCTAGTAACGTGATAATGTGTGGAAGCTCTTGGACCAAGGAATACCAGCCCACTTGGCTCCAGTATGTAATCCCTGGACAAAGGATTGGGAAAGCTATGAACTGTACCCTGAAGACTTGCCAAAACTTGCATTTAGCAGACCTCTCCATTATAAGCCCTGGGGTGTAGAGGTCCTTACACTGTCCTTGTCTTGCAGATAGAACTGCTTTCCGGTCACTGGGCTGGTTCCTCTCCAAGCTTTCCAGGTAGTCCTTCCCCAGTGGTCAGCAGGGCAGTGGAGTTCCCTCTTTCAGCTTTTCCTCAGCTTCCAGCCTCCAGCCTGGAAGCAGAACCCCCTCCTCTGGGGCTCCCTCCCAGACCACACAGCAACACCTCTCAGCAATCCATCTTCTACCCGACTCCCCTGCTAGCATGGTTCTATCATATTTATGGGCTAGTCTACCACACTACCAGGGCCTCTTAGCCTGGGATTAGTCAGACTCCCATGAATATGCAGATTGAGGTCTCCTTCCTTCTGCCTATTTGCTTCTGAAATCTTCCATGGACCTCCAGAACCAGGTGGAGGCAATAGAGTCCCAAGCGATCATCCAGCCTGACCTCACACTGAACCCACAGAAATTCAGCCTCACTCTCTACCATGAGCCAAAAATAAATTTACTATTTTACTAGCCCCATCTAGTGGGTGCTACACATGGACACTGGGTGGGTGCTACACATGGATAGCTGTGTGTACTGTAGTGTAGATCTCACTTGTGACATGGATACTTGCGAATGAGCTGTGTGTTATGGAGTGCAGGTCTCACTGTTGATATGGATACTGAAAGTTGAGCTTTGTTCACTGGAGTACAGACCTCATTGGTCGCATGGATACTGGGGAGTGAGCTCTGTGTGATTGAGTGCAGATCTCACTGCAGACATGGATACTGGGCATTGAGCTGTGTGTGATGATGGAGAGCAGATCTCAATGGTAACACGTAAACTGGGGCGTGAGCTGTGTTTACTTGTAGTCTAGATCTCACTGGTGACATGGATACTTGGAAGTGAGCTGTGTGTACTTGTAGTGAAGATCTCACTGGGGACATGGATACTGTGGAGTGAGCTGTGTGTACTTGTAGTGAAGATCTCACTGGGGACATGGATACTGTGGAGTGAGCTGTGTGTACTTGTAGTGAAGATCTCACTGGGGACATGGATACTGTGGAGTGAGCTGTGTGTACTTGTAGTGAAGATCTCACTGGGGACATGGATACTGGGGAGTGAGCTGTGTGTACTTGTAGTGAAGATCTCACTGGTGACATGGATACCGGGGAGTGAGCTGTGTGTACTTGTAGTGAAGATCTCACTGGTGACAAGGATACTGTAGTGTGAGCTGTGTGTACTTGTAGTGAAGATCTCACTGGTGACATGGATGCTGGGGAGTGAGCTGTGTGTACTTGTAGTGAAGATCTCACTGGTGACATGGATGCTGGGGAGTGAGCTGTGTGTACTTGTAGTGAAGATCTCACTGGTGACATGGATACTGGGGAGTGAGCTGTGTGTTTTATAGTATAGATCTCACTGGTGACATGGATACTGGGGTGTGATCTGTGTGTACTTGTAGTGAAGATCTAAATGGTGACATTGATACTGGGGAGTGAGCTGTGTGTACTTGTAGTGAAGATCTCACTGGTGACATGGATACTGGGGTATGAGCTGTGTGTACTTGTAGTGAAGATCTCACTGGTGACATGGATACTGGGGTGTGATCTGTGTGTACTTGTAGTGAAGATCTAAATGGTGACATGGATACTGGGAAGTGAGCTATGTGTATTATAGTATAGATCTCACTGGTGACATGGATACTGGGGAATGAGCTGTATGTACTATACTATAGATCTCACTGGTGACATGGATACTGGGGATTGAGCTGTATGTACTATACTATAGATCTCACTGGTGACATGGATACCAGAAATGAGTTGCATGCAGTGGAACACACAGCTTGATTTTGATTAGGGATGAGCAAATCTGCAGTTTTGCCAATCTTACTCGAAGTTCAAAGATCGAGAACTTTGCAGTGAACCCCACTGATATTTTTTTATTCAGGTATGGCCAAACAAAGAACATGGGAACCCAACACTGCCATGGGAGACAAGTACCAATGCCAAAATTAAGAAAAAAAAATCCTTATCTTTGTCTGAACAGAAATGTCAGCACTTCCTACCAGCTCCAACATTGTCAATATGGCTGTTGTGAGCACACTCACAAGAAAGGGGGCTGGGGTATCTGTTCCTTTACGTGGCTACAAGGCACTGAGCAAGCATTGTGCTTCTTTAATTTTGGAAAAATGTAAAATATCTATTTGCAGATTACCAGTTGTGTCGATCCATCGGTCTCGCTGTCTAACCATTTAGACAACACATCGCAGGGACTCTAAATAATACATAAGAAAAGCCTGAGGCGCTTGTGTCTTGCAGGATTAACAGGTGTCATTTAGCTGAATGTATCATTGTGTCCTGTGCTGTCGTAGCAGGGCGCACTGTAGTTTATGACAATGTCTATAAATGAAGTCTATGGATAACATATTGCAGACGGTTTTAATGTGGTTGTAAAATAACAGTTTAATAACAATAATGCAACTTAAAACCTAACTCTGGAAAACTTTAAATGATCCCTTGCAGTGGCCGCACTGCGAGGGTAAAATGCTCATTTAAGTCTAGTATGTGAGCTCCTTGCTGCTGTTTTCAGTGTGTTAATTGTTACTTCTGCTTTACCAAATTAAAATTGTGCCACTTCCTTGGTCTCCAAGTTCTTACCTGTTTTCAGTTCCAGTGCTGCCCTCTTCTCCCTGAAGCTCCTGTCTGGGGGGACTAATAACCCTGTATTGTAAGTAGTCAAGATGAGTAGTTTACAGTAGCTCTTGGGTACCAATCAACTGGCCCCACCAATATCATGATGTCATAAAGATAAATGCATGGTCCATGGCTCTGCACTGGATGTGAGAAAGCCTAGAGACCATCCATCACTGGAGCAGGTGGGAGCACCATCTGTTGGAGGAACAGAGGATCATGTAAGTAAAGGCACGTCTCCCTTCCCTTAGACAAAACAAGCAGGTAACCCTTGCAGCGCAGGCACAGCTCCACTGTAAGGGATGATTTTATAGTTTCCCAGAGTTGGGCTACCACCATACTGTAAGAGTTAAAGTGCTACTAAACCCACAAGAGTAAAATCAGTCTGTATATGCAGTTTAGCATGCTTGATATACTCACTGTGGAACTTAAGGGGTTAATCCTCTGCATTGTGTAAAAATGCTGTTTGATCCTGTCTTCTCTGATCCTCCCTTTCTTCCAGTATCCCCCTCTTATCTCCTGTGAAGACACTGCACATGCTCAGTTTGGTGTGTGTTGCTAGATAGTTTTTTTCTTCTCGGGAGAGTGCATGTGATCAGCACAGAGCCAGGGGTGGACTGACCATTTGGAAACTCGGGCACTGCCCGAGGGCCCGGGGTCAGTAGGGGGCCCCATGAGATACCCCTGGTACCTTTTTCATAGGCTTTTTTGAGTTTGGGCAAGGACACAGGGGCCCCATGATCCCTTATTGCCTGGGGGCCCCATGAGTTGTCAGTCCGCCCCTGCACAGAGCCAATCAGTACTGTCCAGACAGGGGGTCAGTGGTCATGCATCCTCCTAGAGCAGAAAGAAAACTCCTACAAGCTTTAACCAGTGCTCTGGTGGACACTGATAGAAGTCACAGGACTGCTCTAACTGTTGATGGGAAAAGGTGTTTAGCAGTTTATATTTACTAAAATAATTGCAGTTCCATGTTGTGTGTACTGTGGGAGCCCAGATATAGTGAATGCAGGGTCATGGGTTTAGTAACACTTTAAATGCTTGTTATTACAGGGAATTGCAGAGGAGGCTGTATTACTTACACTCCAGCACCCAGGTTTCCTCCAGCAGTGTGACTGGTTTTCCACAGCCACCCCTCTAAGCTTCTCATCTTGACTACATACAATACAGGGTTATTAGCCCCCCCAGACTGGAGCTTCAGGGAGAAGAGGGCAGCACTGGAACTAAAAACAGGTAAGAAATGCAGCCTCTTCCTATGGATGCACACAGCTCAGCAGGGGAGTGAGCCCAAAGTTGCACCCCCATAGGAAACAGGTTCCTGTGGTGCCACACAGAGAAGAGAGGGAGCCAAAATTCCTGTTGGGGGACCCCAGAAGAGGATATTCGGGGCCATTCTGTGCAATATCATTGCACACAGAAGGTAAGTATAACATGTTTGCTATTTTAATTAAACTAATACAAAAAAAATACAAAAGTGCTTTAAAGATTATGCACACATACTATGGGATAGATGGATGATTGCATAGATAGATAGAAGAATATGGTACTGCTATATGCGTAGAGAAGCAGGTGCAGGTTTTCAAGACAATCTGTTAGTTTAGACAATAATATAGAAAACAGAAACAGTCCAGGCATCTTCATGTTTGCTGATAAATTTACTTATACATCAAAAGTGACATTAACTGAATGAGGTCTGATAAATGTCCTCACCTTTTCACAATACTATTTATACAAACTGTAATAGATATAGTAGCATTCCCAATCTCTGTAGCATTTTGTACTTTCTTTGCATAGCATCATTCACTGCCTTAAAGCAGAAATACATTCTGCAGGCTGGTGAGCCATAATGTACAAATATGTATTGGGCTGTTTCAGGGAGGCCAGGCACTAGGCTTTCTTCTGATGCCTGCTCCCCTGAGCTGTAGTACAGGGCCGTGCAGGTAGGGGCGTATTTACCACAAGGCTAACAAGGCATTTGCCTAGGGCAGCATTTTTCAGGGGGGCAGCACTGCCCTACTGGAAGAAGGGACACGTGCGGCTTGGGAACCAGATGGGATCTCAGAGAGGCTGTGGGCTGCTTGACTCTCATTCGCGGGGATGTCCTCAGCTGTGAAGGTGAGAGTCTTTCTCTCTCTCGCTGGGAGGGGAGTGGCCGGTGTATGGGGGCAATGGTAGTGGAAGGCTCTCTCGGGTGGGGGGGGCAGGGGTGTTGTTGGTCAATGAGGCTCTCTCCTGGAGGGGGGGGGGATTTTGTGTTGAAAAAGAGAGGAAGGCACCTCCAAGTGCAGTATTGACAATTTATTGGTGAACAACAGATAAATTGCACTTACAAGATAAATAGTTAAAAAGACTCATCATGTGGTGTAATAAGATCCAGGTGAGACATCCAGCTCTCCAGCAGCAACTCTGTCTATAGGATCTGGAAGTAAAGCCCAGGATGTGTCTGTGCATCAAAATGAGGCTTGGAGAGCAGAGTTGGATGTAGGAGGTGAAGGGGGTGGTAGCGTGTTTTGGAGCATGCTTTTAGCAGGCTCCTTCTTCAGACCTTCAGACCAGTAGGTCTGAAGAAGGAGCCTACTGAGCATGCTCTGAAACGCATTACTGCCCCCTTCACCTCCTACATCCAACTCTGCTCTCCAAGCCTCATTATTATATCCTCTGTCATGGGCTCCAGGTGCCATCTTGGGAAAGCCTATGTGTATTTCAGATGCAGTATTCCTGAAAGATTGGCGACCATTTTTGTTGGCAGACGTGCAATATATTTATGTTTCACAAACTGCCCCTTAGGGTGAGAGAGATGCAGGGTCAGGAGAGATGTAAGAGACTACCATGACCAGGAGAGATGTATGGGACCCTTCCCCGTATGTGGGTAACAAGTGTATCCCCTTCTAGGCTTTAATGGACTGAAGCTTGAGAAAGGCCTAATGCAGCAGGGTAGAGGAGGGAACTTTCACCCTACGTGGGAACTTGTCTAGGCCTGAAACTACCTAGCGGTATGTGAACAAGTGTTTTCTGACAAGGAAGCTGAGTGGTGGTTTTGCTATGGAGTCTTGGACTGTCCTTCACTGAAAATGTGCTGGAGGCTATGTGGCAGAAACTGACTAAATAATCTGCCACAAGAAGGTGCTACAAGTATGTGCGGTATACCTGCACATTACGGCACACATACTGCACAAGGAGACTCCATCAGTGCTGATAGATCCAGTCTCCAGATGTCACTCTGGTGGACACCATCTCCTTTGCCATTTCATTCAAGTCTGGCAGTACTCCTCCTTGGCCATTAGACAGACACTAACAATTTGGTCTTTTTTCAGGTTCCCCCTTTCCCCTTGTTTTCACCTAGTGATCCTGCCAGTAACATAGAATGGGCACACCCACTCACTATACCATATCTATTAAGGAGCAGCATGGTCACCCACACACAGAAAGTGTGTTAGGATTACAGAACACCTATCCCTCTCCTCATCTGCATAACATCGGGGGAAGGTGTTTTGCAGTCCACAGAATAGGGCTGATATCAGTGAGATTTCAGTGCAGCATTGTCAGCTTAGTACTAGAATTAGGAGCTCACTAGATCTCTGACAAGATCAACAGGTATTTTTCACTTGTTGAACAGATAACAAAAAAAAAAGAAACAAAAACTTTGTTCTATACTCTAGACAAAAAAGTGAAATAAATAAAAATAAATAAATAAATAACCAAACAAAAGAAATAAATAATAATAAAATAAATATATATATGTATATATAAAATCAATAAATAAAGTGGATTCCACGTACCACTTTTAATATACTATGTTTATAATAAGCCACAAAGGATATAAATCAGTTTTGTGTGCACCAAATGCAAACTCAAATATTACCCTGTAAAAATAGCAGTAACATCGACACTGTGCTGTAGATAGTCTAAGCAGAGAGCAGGGCTGTGGGAGGAGCCCAGAAGGCTCCGCTCACTACAGTCTGCCTGCAGAAAACTACAGGAAGGGGTGGAGACAAGACCAGTCATCCTGCACAAGGAGAGAAAGGGGCACGACCAGTCTTTATTACAGGGACCTCCTGCACAGAGGTAAAATTTCACACTGGATTACTGCACAGAACTGGAAGAAATACACAAAGTAACCAAGATCCAAGTAGGAATACACATGACTCTTATATGTAGACAATGTTTGCTTATCCTGGAGTTAAGCTATAACCCTAAAGAGGAAATAAAAGATGATGGAAGTACATCTGCTGTCAACCTTATTTTCAATTTAATCTGCTGTGACGGGCAGTTAAAGTGGAGCCATGGGCAAGATAAAAGATGACATATATGATGCAGTCTGTCAATAGCTTTTACACGGCAGTTAAAGTGAGAAGGTACCACAAACAATATACTATATATGGTGTATTTTTTTCCTAAGATGACACTGAGGTATTTTAGTAAATATTAGATGCAAATATTCTTTCTGGGGCCATGCTATAGGAAATCGAAATCCAACACAGTCCTCTCTCACCTCTGCTGTCTGAACCTAATGTTAGTTTTTATTGCTGTCTTTTTACTATGTGAGTAAATGTATTCCTTTATCTATTATTGGACTGACAAGCTTGTAATATTGATTATGAGACATGCCTGAAAACAAAAGCAGATACTGATAACTCTACTATCTATAAAAAGGTAAAACAAAAAGAGAATATTGCATGACACAAGCTACACTGGAAGCAAAAGAACAACTAAATTTAAAAAATAAAAAAATAAAATGACATGGGAGTAATAAAAAGAGAGATTGGAAAAAGGTAACAGAAGTAACCAGAAATAAAATGATAATAATAAAATATAAAAAGTATGAAGATGAAAAAAATACAGAAGTAAAGTGTAGAAGTTACAAAGTAGAGGTGGGCAAAGTAAGAGAAAATGCAAGGGACTGGATATTGCTTGATCAAAATACATTGTGTGAATGTGAAGTGGCAAGTCAGTTATTCAGCGCTCAACAACAGAAAATTGCCGGTTTCAATCACTACTGGCTTCAAAATAACAGCATAATTAAGTCTCATTAAACCCACATATGATATCAATAAATGGTGTATTACAGTACATGCTGTTCATACTCACTCACTCACTATGGGATTTGTGTTCTGTATCTTCCCCTTCAGTCCATGTCCCCAATGCAGTTGCAGAGCAGTGTTGCCAGCTCTGCACGTGCTCATTTTCAGTAAGTTTCTATGCTGAGCAATTCCTCCTTTTCACATCTGAGCAGCCCATGTGACTATAGAGTCACACATGTGGGCGTATACACAGTGGTAAATGACAGCCACTCCCTCCCTCCTCCTCCTTGTCCATTAGCCAGTTAAACACAATGGGGATAGAATATGACATATTGATTGATAGAGGTTTCACACCTCTGTTATTCTAAGGCACAGGCTGGAGGGGTGTGACACAACATGTGACTGGCAGAAACCCACCCACACCATGTTTTTGCCAAAAAAAGAATAAATATTTGATTTCAAATACATATTTGTGTGAAAATGTAAAACAATTTATTGAAATTAATAATTAATTTTTTTCTGTATCCCAAAGGCTGTTTTTTTATGTTGAACATGTGACCAGCTGCAGACATGCTAGGAAAGAGCTAGATCATGTGACAGCTGTATAAGGATTGGGGAAAAAGGTACGTAGGTTTTAAATTAAAATAATTACAGTGCCAGGCTTTTTTTTTGCATATACAGTAACAGTTTTCCAGTCTGTGTTAGAAAAAAAAAAGACAGCCAGAAACATTGTGTACATGCTGCTAACGCAGGATGTCATGGCCCCACCCCTCAGGGGACATCAATGCTGCTCCTTCTGTAACAGGAAAAAGAGAGAGGGATTATTCACACTAAGCATCCAAGTACACATTATTTTGTGACACCCTAGGGCAGGGGTCTCCAGACTGTGGCCCAAGGGCCGGATGTGGCCCTTTGCTAGCCTTTATCCGGCCCATGGGGCACTATTTCTCTCATTGACATGAGGCACTATTCCTCCCAATAGTACCAATGATGGGGCACTTATTCCTCCCACTGACACCAATGATGGAGCACTATTCCTTCCACTGACACCAATGATGGAGCACTATTTCTTCCACTGACACCAATGATGGAGCACTATTCCTCCCACTGACACCAATGATGGGGCACTATTCCTCCCACTGACACCAATGATGGAGCACTATTTCTTCCACTGATACCAATGATGGGGCACTATTCCTCCCAATAATACCAATGATGGGGCAGTATTCCTCCCAATAATACCAATGATGGGGCACCACTCTTCCTCCTACTGACCACCAATCCTGAGGTCTGCTATTTCTTCTTTCTTTACTGTCCATTCACAAGCTGGGGGAGAGACCAGGCCTGTAACTGTTCGTTAACCACTTCTTGTCTGGCCCATGTATATAAATGGCTGGACGGGAGCAGTGCAAGAGCGGGTTGCCGTTCATAAACGGCGCCCGTCATTTTAGTCTCTGTGCGCTTCCTGGGAGCGCGTGGCACCGCGATCCAGTGACCGCTGTGTCCGGAATAGCAATCACTGTATGGGACCTCTGTGTGAGGTCCTGATCATGTGATCACTGACTGGCCAATCAGTGATCACATGAATAGTAGTAAGCAAGATGTCACTTGTGACATCATTGCTACTACATGTGAAATCTGTAAATGATCACAGAGGTCACATGGTACAAGACTATTCACAACAGCCTTGTACTATGTGACAAGCTGTGACCAATCACAGCTCACACAGTATTTCTCAATGGCTGCAAGAATGCAGCCAGAGAGAAGGAGAAATGATTGCTTTTACAGCCTTTATGGGTGTAAAAATAATCAGTGTAAAAAAAAAATATCTTCCTCACCCCCCACAAGTAGTACAGTGTCACTATGGTGACACTGTAATGCTAGGGTGACAGTATGTTAAAAAAAAAAAAAAAAAAAAAAATAATATTTAAAAGAATAAATAAAAATGTAAAAAATTTTTAGAAAAATTATAATTTTTGGTTATAAACTAATTTGGGTTATTTTTTTGTTTTCTAAAATGATAACTGAATTATTTTTGGTGAAGAGTTATGAAGAAAGATTATTTATTTGCAAAATTTTATAAGAAAAGCACTTTTTTTCAAAATTTTTGGACTTTTTCATTTATATAGCAAAAATAAAAAATAAAAATCCCAGTGGTGAATAAATACCATCAAAATAAAGTTTTATCTGTCTCAAAAAAATGCTAAAAAATTCATATGGGTACAGTGTTGCATGACCATGCAATTGTCATTCAAAGTGTGATAGCACTGAAAGCTGAAAATTGGCCTGGACAGGAAGGGGGTGAAAGTGTCCGGACTTGAAGTGGTTAATTGCAACAGTGAAAAGTCAGGTCTCCTGTGCTGCCAGGTAGGGCTGTGTTGTGTAGCAGAGCTGTGTAAATATCATAACCGGATGGACAGAAGTACAAATCTTTTAGTAGGTAAAACAGCTCTCATATTTATCCATCTGTGCATTCAGTTGTTTGCCTGGAGTTTAGATTTGAATAAAGTAGATTTGGTGCAGTGATAACATGTTCAAAGTCTCTAGTCCACCAAGACAGACACATCGCCATCTCTTACCATTCTAGTTAGGATCAGTACATAGGAATGAGGTGCAGGGATAAAGCCGCCTGGTGTTATTCTTAAGGCACTCCAACAGAACAAACAAGGCCGATTTTGCTGGCAGCGGTGAGCCAGGTTGAAAGCTGTAAGGGTTTCAGCCAAGGTGCCTAACTGAGAATAATCCTTGTAATTAGCATTGCTGGGCATGAACATGAACGGCAGACAAAGCCAGGACCAGCCTGGAGTGGGACACGTGTTCTCGCCTTCGGCTCTGCGCTCCAGCTCTTGTCTGTGCGTTGAATGGGAAATATGTGACCTTTTCAGGCTGATGTGAACACTTAGCTTGCTTCTTTTGGTCTTCACATGTGTTGCGTGGCACAAGACGTATCCCAGCCTGTCACTTTGCATTAGCGCTCGGCCTGCCTGCACTAACCATGTGTCTGGAATCCGAATGAATACTAATAGCTTCTGGGAAGCCAAACTTTCTTCTAATTCCCTGTAACTTTGCAGCCGACTCGTCCAACCCACTCTAATTGACCTCTTCTTCTCTAGAGGGAATGGCACAAGGCAGCGAATGGGTTATACAATTTTTCATTTTTAGTTCCCTTCATCCCCCCTGCCTATGTTAAAAAAATTCCTTCCTCCTTGGTGCAAAACCGCCAATGTTCTAAGCAGGGGTGGACTGACAACTCATGAGGCCCCTGGGCAATAGGGGATCATGGGGCCCCTGTGTCCTTGCCCAAACTCAAAAAAGTCTATGAAAAAGGTACCAGGGGCATCTTATGGGGCCCCCTACTGACCCCGGGCCCTCGGGCAGTGCCTGAGTTTCCAGATGGTCAGTCCGTCCCTGGTTCTAAGTATCATTTCACACTAGTGCTGTTTTGTGGGCTGCAGACCATCCATTTCAAAGGGCTGCTGAGCCTTGCAAAACTCAGGAAAAAGCTCCCTGCACCTTTCCAGAAATTGCAGACCGCACTGGGAACCGCAGTGTGGGTGTAATTTACAGTGCGGGTAGTGTGCCATTAAGATTAATGGCATGTGCCCACGGATCCCACATTTTATGTGCGGGTGGTTGCAGCTGGGGGATGAAGTGCGGTTCCTGCATCAGCGTCCACCCGCACTAGTGTGAACCGAGCCTTAGTGAAGAAATGAAAGCAATGTCATTCTATCCATTTTCTGTGAGCCCAGTCAGTCATTTACACACCTCCCTAGTAGCCAGGTCACCACGCATGCTGGACTCATAGTACTTCCATGGCACTCACACATCATTACATGAGCGATGCTCAGTTCAGAAAGAACTTCTGCCCCCCACTGCCACGGGACTAAGATAAAGGAAGATATCGTAATGTAATCGGACTGGCTAGAAGATTGCAGGTAAAGGTATGTATAGGGGAAGGCGGGAAGAGGATGTTGGGATTTAGATATCCGGAGTTCTGCTTTAAGCTGAACTCCTAAATACACAGATAAAATCCTTATATAGGAACTGTTTCACCAGTAAAGGGTATGTATTTCTGTTTTTCCAGTCCTGAGATTTACACAGCTCTGCCACACAGCATACCAAAGTGGATGACACCAGAAATGACATATAGGATTCAGCATTACCACAGCAGTCTGTTTTTCTGAGCCCTCCTGTAACATAGTTTTATTATCTGCTGATCCTGATGATCCTTCCGCTCCTTAAAGCAGAGTTCCACTCATCCTGTCAAAAAATAAAAGTCAGCAGCTACAAAAACTGTAGCTGCTGACTTTTATAAAACAGCCAATTACCTGTCCCTCGGTCCCGCAGGGTGTGTCCCACGTAACTTGTTTCACCAGCCGTCCTGTATTCCAGGAGGCCGGCATCTTCAGTGTGGGCACCCGGCTGTAATAGCTTGCGGCTTCACATCCAGGTACTCACTGCGCATGCGTGAGTAGCGCTGAGCTTCATGAATGGTCCTGTAGTCTTCTGGGACCTGTCACGTGTCCCAAAAGACTACAGGGAGGGAGGGAGGACACCTTCTGTTTCCGATCGCCTAGGCGATCGGACCAAAAGTGGGAGCGGGTACCTGTCAAATTCGGGTACCCGTTCCCCCTAGCCCCCCAAAGGTGCCAATCCCTAATGGGGAGCGGGGGAGCAGTCCTTAAAGCGTTGTTTACTGGTTGTTAAGGATTCTGCCAGCCACCTGCTCCTTGACAACCAGCTAAAGTCACATAAAGCACAAAAAACAAAATGCATAAAAATGCAAAAAAGACTCATCAAAAACAGATGTGAAAAAAATGAAAAATGCACCTGAAAAATACAGCAACTGCAATCTGTATAGATGTGAACCTATCATCAAGAACCACATACCTGTATCGATGAAATTGATTTCACTGCAAAATTCTCAACATTTTTCTGAAGTGAAAAGAAAAATGGCTCTCATTGAGCTACTATGGTAAAATTTTTAAAAAGAAAATAAATCTATTTTTTTTATATTTAGAGGGTGTGTGTGTGTTTTGGGGTGTATCGAGGGGGGTTCAGTTTATTTCTTTCAGTGTTTTTGTGTGGTGTGTGTATTTGATCCTTATTTTTATACAGTTGATTTATTTTTTTCTCTCAATGGACAGCATGCCATTGAAGTCGCTGGCTGCTACTATAGTAAATATCTCCTAAATGGTGCACATTTAAGAGATATTATTATACAGGACTTATATAGCGCCGACAGTTTGCTCAGCGCTTTACATTATGGAGGGAGACAGTACAGTAACAATACAGTTCAATACAAGAATAAATACAAGATATTTACTGTATCTACAGGTAAGCCTAATTTTAAGCTTACCTGTAGGTACAAGTAAACAATGGGGCTTTACTACCACTTTAACCCAGTTTGTCTCTGTGGACTATAGAACATCTCCCCCTACTGAGATGAGAAAAGAGGAAGGGGCTCTGTAGTCTTAAAGTGTTACTAAACCCGCAACAGTAAAATCAGTCTATATATGCAGTAAAGCATGCTTGTTATACTCACTGTGGGACCTAAGGGGTTAATCCTCTGCATTGTGTAAAAAGGCTGTTTGATCCTTTCTTCTCTGCCCCTCCTCTTGTTGAAATGACCACCTGATACAGACTGAACCCATGGTCACATGCACATGCTCAGTTTGGTGTGTATTGCTAGAGAGGATTTTTTTTTTCTTGGGAGGGTGCATGTGATCAGCACAGGGCCAATCAGCACTGTCCAGACAGAGGGTCAGAGGTTTCACATCCTCCTTGAGCAGAAAGAAAACTCCTCCTAGAAGATTTAACCAGTGCTCTGCTGAAGTCACAAGCTCCAACTCTGATGAGAAAAAGGTATTTAGCAGTTTATATTTACTAAACTAATTGCATTTCCATGTTGTGTGCACTGTGGGAGACCAGATATAGTGAATGCTGAGTCCTGGGTTTAGTAACACTTTAACATACTTCCCACCCTTGTGTTATACTGCTGCTTCTTAGATACATTTCAGTGAGTCTTAGATACATTTCAAGGAGTGTTGTCACCCTATGACAGGAAGTGTTACTGGCAGGATTACCAGGAGAAAATAAAGGAAAATGTGTCCCCACTCCAACTCTTAGGGCTCATGTACACTGCAGCTGATAAACTGACGTTCAGGAGCTTTTCTGCATTTTTTTCAGCAGCCCCTGAACTCTCCCTAATGTTTTCCTATGTGTTTATGTACACTCTCTTGTTTACAGTCGTTTACAGGCAGCTGAGTTTACAGTCTTTTTTTGAACACGCCAAACTTGCGATCAGGAGTAGATTTTATCAGCGTTTCAAATGCCAAATGCTTGTAAGCGCGGCTAACCACGTTTATAAGCATTTGCATTTAGAGGCGTTTTATAACTGTTCCATGCCCAGATGCTGTCCAGAGCCTTTTTTCATCATCAGAAATGCATGCAAAGCGTTTTCCATGTATTCAAATGGACCCGGTACACCAGCGCAGTCAGTTCCAGGTTTTGCGTGAAGGAAAAAATGGTAGAACGTGCTGCATTATACTCATGATGGGATCCATAGTGAATACAACCAGAAAAGACAGGTCATCTCAACACATACTGCTCTCTCTGCTTCTGCTCTCTCTATTTCTCTCATAATGTCTGAAATACTTAATTCTTTACTGTTTTTCAGTGCATTCTGGGAATTTTGGAAGGTCTCCTGATCTTATCTTTAAAAAAACTCTTCTAAACGCAAACGCACATAAATGCGTATAAATGCGGTGTGAAAATGTGGTTAAACAGACGTTTTTTACCCTACGTTTTCCAGCAGTTCCCATCATTCAGAAGTGTTTTCCAAATGTCCCATGTACATGGGGCCTTAACAGTAAATGTGGAAGAACATTGATGAACTCTGCTCTCTCCTCCTATCAGTATGCTCCTAGCTTTGCCTGGCTGGTTCATTGTGCTGTGTGTCCCTCACTTTCTCAAAGCTCTGCTATACCATAGTCTACAAGAGACTGACACCAAGTGAAATACAGGTACTTGCACTGCTTACATTATAAAAGACATTTAATGATGTATAAATAATGACAGAGCTGCATTGCTTTGTGCATTTTATATCTGCCTGGAGCTCAGCATTAAAGAGTAAACTCAGTATAAAAGTAGAACAAAATTCTTGCAGACTCAACTTATTAGCAACTGCAAGTGACCATATTTCTCTGTATCAGTGGTACAGTAGGCTGAAACTGCAAGGTGAGATGGCTTATTGTGAGTGTAATTATTTGAAATTGGATTCCTCGTTACATCCGCATGAATATATCCTGATTAGAGATTAGGCAAAGCGAGTGGATTTGGGATCAGTAGAAAATTGATTTTTATCAAGCTGTGAGCATGTGTTTGGCTTCACTTTGAAAACGTCGGCATTCAGTCAAGTGCTAAAGACTTTTGTCTTTGAGCCGCTAAAGGTAAGTTCAATTGAAGATGCTCAGCAGACAGGAAATGTAATCTATATTAAAATGGTAACGACGGAAAAACTTTTACCGGGTCAAGCTGGTCTTACCCGTGAGTCGCCATACAAATTTCTGTACGCTTGCCTAAAGATATGAGCTAAAGACCTGTTTGTAGTTAAGGATGGAAAATCACTGATCACCCTAGAATTCAGGGGTGTCAAACTGGTGGCCCTCCAGCTGTTGTGAAACTACAAGTCCCATCATGCCTCTGCCTTTGGGAGTCATGCTTGTAACTGTCAATCTTGCAATGCCTCATGGGACTTGTAGTTTGGAAACAGCTGGAGGGCTGCCAGTTTGACACCTGTGCCTAGATTCACACTACTATACTACCTGCATTTGCTCAGGCACGACAGCGCTTTTAATTGAATGAACAGCTGTGTCTGTGTACCCCACAGAAAAAAAGGTGCTTGCATCTTTTTAAAAATGCAGCAGAAGGAAAACTGCATTATCTTTCTGACCCTGCAGTTTCCCTGTGGTTCCCGCACTTGCAAACGTTCTGCAGGCTGAGTTGCATGGGGGGTGCCATTCAGAATGAGCTTGATTTGGCTGCGGGTGATTGCAGATGTGGGAACTGGTGCGATTCCTGCACCAGCAACTAGCTTGTAGACTGTGGGCAAATGTGAGCCTAGCCTAAAGAAGACCTTGACTAGTTGTGGGTGGAGTAATGTTAAAGTGCTCCTGAACCCAGGACCCTGCATTCAATATATCTGGTCTCCCACGGTACACACAACATGGAAGTGCAATTATTTTAGTAAATATAAACTGCTAAATACCTTTTCTCACCAGCAGTTAGAGCAGTCTTGGGACTTCATCAGAGCACTGGTTAAAGCTTGTAGGAAAAGTTTTCTTTCTGTTCTAGGATGATGCAGGACCCCTGACCCCGTCTGGATAGTGCTGATTGGCCCTGTGCTGATCACATGCACTCTCCCAAGAAAAAATAACTCTCTAGCAATACACATTAAACTGAGCATTTGTATGTGGCTACAGGTTCAATCTGTCTTATCAGGAGATAAGGTGTGGACATTTGAACAAGAGGAGGGGCAGAGAAAACAGGATCAAATGGTATTTTTACACAATGCAGAGGATTAACCCCTTAGGTTCCACAGTGAGTATAACAAGCATGCTTTACTGCATATACAGACTGATTTCACTGTTGTGGGTTTAGTAGCATTTTAAGGGTTTTTTTGTTTACTCTCTGGGCACAATTATAGCTATGCCAAACCATGCAACTGCTATGGGGCCCAGCACTGTCTGCCTAAATAATGATTTATAAAGGTTAGAATAGCATTTGACAAATACATATGGATAAAGTGAATGTGTATCTGCTTGATAACTCTTATATGATTGCTATGAAGTCAAATATGATTCTTTATCACAGGAAGAACTGTGCCTATGCAGTATGTGTCAGTACAGCCACTTGTGGTCTCTCTTTAGGGGAACATGTGACAGGGTGATGACGCAGAAGAACAGTTTGAAGATAAGGACAGAGTGTTGTCACCCAAGTGCCTGAAGGGAAGACCTTCATGGCAGGATCACCATTTAATGAAATAAAAAAAATTCAAATGACCTTTAAAACTTTTATGAGATTTTAGTGACCAGGAAATGATCATCTTTAAACACTTGCCTACCAATGTATATCTTTAAACAGTGAAGTGGTGGATGCGTGTTTCTTCAGCACCAATTATAATTTATAAACAGCTCTGCAAAAATAACCAGCGGGCAACCAATGTGCATATTAAATCCTATTAACCAAGCTGAACATGGATGGGTTGGTTCAATGACACTGCGTACAGAGCTGATCTGAGTGGCTCTGTACCTTGAGATCAGCTGTGATTAGTTATACAGAGACCAAACACAGCGATTATATGATATAAACAGTATAGTGTTTACATCTCTGAGCCCTCCCCTTTCTCTCATAAGAGAGGAAGGGGAGGAATCAGAAACTAATGAAGAAATTACTGTACTGTACAGTTACCAGCAGCAAGTTTTTTTTTTTACCCTTTCATACTTCCTCCTCTTCTATGCTTTTCATCTCCATGCTGTCTCTTCAAAGACCTGTATTTTAACCGTTCACCTCCTTTATCCTGCTTTTCTGCAATTAACCCCATCCTCACTCTTTATGTGACCTGTACATTAACCCCTTTGCCTCCTCCTCCTGACCAGTATGTGCTCCCTCTAGTGCATCATTACCAAGCTCCTTGCTTTAACCTCCTCAATACCTTCATGTTTCTTCAACTACAAAAAACTGCAGCAAAAAATGAAACCACATTGGGGTGTCCAAAGAAGGGGGCATTTTAGGGGTGTCTGCACTGTCCTGCATATCCATTTTTTAATATTAAAGTGATTCTTAAGGCATTTTTTTTTAAAGACAAAATGACAAACATGTCTATACTTACCTACTGTGTGCAGTGGCTTTGCACAGAGCAGCCTGGATCCTCCTCTTCTTGGGTCCCCCATAGGCTCTCCTGGCCCCTCTCTCCTGTCGAGTGCCTACAGCAAGCAGCTTTCTATGGGGGCACCCACTGCTCTGTGTGTCTATTCACATGAGGAGCCGCATCTCAGCCCCGCCCTCTCTCTTTTCTCCTTGGCTCACTGGCTGTGGTTGACAGCAGTGGAAGCCAATGGCTCACACTTCTGTCACAGCCAATAAGAAGAAGTAGTCCCGGGATAGCCAAGACTTGGCTGCACATCGCTGGATCGAGAGGGGGCTTAGGTGAGTATTAGAGGGGGCTAAGGTGAGTATTGATGGGACTGGGGGGGGGGGGGGGCTGCTGCACAGAGAAGGTTTTTTACATTCATGCATAGAATGCAAAACCACTTTAAGGTCTTTTTCCTATATATATTATAAAATAGAAAAACAAATTCGTTTAAAAAAATACAAAAAAGGCTCTACTCGTCTCAAAAAAACTGATATAAGTGTTGCATGGTGGAGTAATTGTCACTCAAACCATCACATCTGTGAAAACTGATGAAGGGGTAAATACAGGCTGGGACTCAAGTGGTTAAGTAATCAAAGCCCGTAGTTGGACTTTGCCAGATACTAGTGAGTTACACTCCAATATTGGGCCTCTGTGTGTTTATATAAGTGAGTCCATCATTTGGCTTTGTGCTGGCCCTGGCAGTATAGCTGAGCTGGAAATGGCAGTATCTCGCCAATGGAGCCCCTGAGAGATAAAAGATGCCAGCGATTCATCTTGCAAGCAAGAACACAAAACTGAAACATTCATTTTGCATAAAGCAGACGATTATATGATTGCACGGTAGACAATTGTGTATCACCTGTATAAATTGGGAATAAAATGAGCCACTACCCATAAACCCCCTCCCTGGGTGACTGTAGGCCCGCTCACAGCTCTGACGCTGCATCACCAGACTGATTGGTATTCACCATACAAGACGACTGCCGCTGCTTTATCTGGGAGATGCTCCAGGGAGCCTTTAAAGAAATGCTAACAAACACAGTTAAATCTGTTATGTACGGCAAGATTAAAAGGCCTGTGAATTTCCAAACTGCCCTTGGCACGCCTGTAGAACTTGGGCACATGGACCGTGCCATCCCCTAATAAAATTACGAGCTGCCATATTTGTGCTGACACAAGGTTATGCTGGTTCAAAATATTGTTACGAGGAAAAATATTGGAGACGACTGGTGAACTCAGAAGACCTCACCTGCTGCCGAGGTGCATCTTGGATAAAGGCGATTTTTGTGCATTGCAGTCGTGATCCACAGTTCAAAATACATTGATTCTTTTTTCTTTTTGCTTTATTTCTGCATGAATATGCAGAAAAAGCTAACAGCCTATATCAGTGATCACAGCTGAATTTGCAATTAGTCACCATTGGCTTTCGAGTATTATTTCTTTTTATCCTAAGTTAATAAAAGGATACTGTATCTGTAAAGGAAATGTTAATGTGTGAAAGTCACCTATTTTCACCGAGCATCTATTTATTATTTTTGTTGCATTGAAGTAATTTGTTATGTTACTTTTTACATTATTATTCACTTGCTTTTCTTTTTATCGTTGTTTCAGTGTTTAATAAAAAGATTTGTAGGTAGTTACATAGTTAGTCTGGCTGAAAAAAGACCAAAGTCCATCCAGTTCAACCAAAAATTTTTTTTTTTATTTATTTCAGGTCAATTTACCATCAATTTACGCAGCACTTTACATATTATACATTCACATCAGTCCCTAACCCTCAAGGGGTGTACAATCTAAGGTCCCGAACTCACATTCATACATACACATACTAGGACAATTTAGACAGGATCCAATTCACCTACCAGCATGTCTTTGGAGTATGGGAGGAAACTGGAGTACCTGGAGAAAACCCACCCAGGCACAGGGAGAACATGCAAACTCTAGGCAGGAGGTGCCATGGCTGGGATTCGAATCAACGACCATAATACTGCCAGGCAGAAGTGCTAACCATTTAGCCACTGTGCTGCCCTCTTTTATAATCCTATACCCACAGTTGATCCAGAGGAAGGCAAAAAACCCAGAAAAGTATGATCCAATTTGTTCCTGCAGGGAAAAAGTTCCTTCCTTATCGGATATAACCTGGATCAACTTTACCAATAAAAATTAGTATCCAGTTATATTCTGTGTATTTAGGAAAGAAATCAGGCCTCTTTTAAAGCAATCCACTGAGCTGGCCAGGACCAACTCTTGAGGGAGTCTATTCCACATTTTCACAGCTCTCACTGTGAAGAAACCTTTCCATGTTTGGAGATTAAATATCTTTTCCTCCAGATGTAAAGTGTGCCCCCTTGTCCCCTGATGCCCTCAGGGTGAATAATTATACACCGTGTTCACTATATGAACCACTGATGTATTTATACATGTTGATCATATCCCCCCTTAATCTCCTCTTCTCAAGAGAGAATAAATTCAGTTCCTCTACTCTTTCCTCATAGCTGAGCTCCTCCATGCCTATCAGTTTGGTTGCCCTTCTCTGTACTTTCTCCAGTTCCCCAATGTTCTTTTTGGGAATTGGTGCCCAAAACTGAACTGCATATTCCAGATGAGGTATTACTAATGATTTGTACCGGGGTAATATGATATCTCTCTCTCTGGAGTCAATACCTCTTTTAATACAAGAGAGAATTTTGCTTGCTTTAAAAACCGCAGCTTGGCATTGCATGCCATTATTAAGCTTGTGATCTACCAGAACTCCCAGATCCTTCTCCACCATTGATTCCCCCAGTTGTACCCCCCCAGTATGTATGATGCATGCATATTCTTAGCCCCCAAGTGCATAACCTTACATTTATCAACATTAAACCTCATTTGCCACATAGTTGCCCAATTAAACAGTGCATTGAGGTCGGCTTGTAAATTGGAGACATCCTGTAAGGACGTTATTCCATGGCACAGCTTGGTGTCATCTGCAAAGACTGAAATGGGATTTATAATCCCAAACCCTATATTGTTTATAAATATATTAAAAAGTAAGGGTCCCAACACTGAACCTTGGGGTACACCACTGACAACCCTAGACTATTCAGAGTATGAATCATTAACCACTAATCTCTGAACACAATCTTTTAGCCAGTTTTCTATCCATTTACATACGGATTTTTCCAAGCCCGTAGACTTTACTGAGTCAAAATCTTTTGCAAAATCCAAGTATACCACGTCCACCGCCACCCCTCTGTCCAAGGTTTTGCTCACCTCATAAAAAGAAATCAGATGATCCACTAGAGAGAGCTCTGTACTTAACTCATTTAACATCAGCCACACAGGGAGTGCATTGTTTTCAGTAAGTCAGCTGACTTGCCAAGGAAGAAGAAGCACATCTGTTGTGTAGTGCTGAAAGCAAGCAGAGCTTTTATATGTAATGAGCAAATATTTAATGTCACTGGACATAAATCACTTCCTTAAAAGTTTATCTAAAATGAAAAACTTTTTTTTGTAGTTTTGGATAAAGTAAGTAAGACATGGATCATATTTTTGTTTTTTAATTGCAGTCTGAGATTCAACTTTGACTGATGACTGTTGGCACGGAAAGTGAGGATATAGGAAAATTTTAAATTTTAAGTTGGCACCTAAACAGTAATAAAGAAAACATTTTCAAGTAGAGATACTTGTTGCAGTGACAAAAGTATGAGACATTTTGGTGAGATTTGTTGTTTCTATGAGATGGGAAGATGGGGCATAGACTGCAAAATAAAAACTATTAGGAGTTTTAAATGTATGTAATACCTAGTGATGAACTGATTAACTTCTATTTCCCCTTCTGTTCTGAGTCTGTTAAAGCAAGTTTAATAGTTTAATCTGCTCATATTTTTCCTTTCCTGGTCTGGGGGGGCTCTATCTGATCTGGCTTTCTGCAGCGTCTAAGGGTTCATGTACACTGCAGCTGCTAAACTAATGTTCAGGAGCTATTCAGCGTTTTTTTCAGCATCCCCTGAACTCCCCCTAATGTTTTCCTATGTGTCCATGTACACTATCTCGTTTACAGGCAGTTGAGTTTACAGTAAATTTTTTGAACGTACCAAACTTGCGTTCAGGAGTAGATTTTACCAGCATTTCAAATGCTTGTAAAATGCATGTAAACACTTGTAAACGCGGTTAACTGTGTTTAGAAGCGTTTGAGTTTAGAAGCGTTTTTTAACTGTTCCATGTCCAGATGCTGTCCAGAGCCTTTTTTCATCATCAGAAATGCATGCAAAGCATTTTCCATGTATTCAAATGGACCTAGTACACCAGCGCAGTCAGTTCCAGGTTTTGCGGGAAGGAAAAAATGATAGAACGTTCTGCATTATGCTCATGATGGGATCCATAGTGAATACAACCAGAAAAGACAGGTCATCTTAACAAATACTGCTCTCTCTGCTTTTGCTCTCTCTATTTCTCTCAAAATGTCTGAAATAGTTAATAATTTACTATTTTTCGGTGCATTCTGGGCATTTGGGAAGGTCACTTGATGTTATCTTTTAAAAATGCTTCTAAACGCAAATGCTTCTAATCGCACATAAACGCAGTATGCAAACGCAGCTAAACTGATGTTTTTTAACCTACATTTTCCAGCAGTCAGTTTCCATCTTTCAGAAGAGATTTCCAAATGCCCCCTATACATGAGCCCTAATGCACATTGTGAGACGCTCACAGTGTGCAGTGAAATCAGAGTAAGCAATTTCAGTACAGGAGAGGAGTCTCTACAACTGTACAAGACTGGAGGGAGGGCTGGAATTCAGTTTTAAATACATTGTAATCCTGAAAGATGGAGGTATTTTATAGGTCTAACACACCTACTGTCCTAGGATGACAACCCTCCTCCTCCATATGTATAGTCTACCTGAATGAACATACAGTTGCAAGAAAAAGTATGTGAACCCCTTGGGATTACGTGGAGTTTTGCATGAATTGGGTATAAAATGTGCTCTGAACGTCATCTATGTCACAACAATAGAAGAACACAGTCTGCTGAACATAATACTACAAAAACATTAGATGTTGCCATAGTTTAATTGCACATAACATGTAAACATTCACAGTGCAGGGAGGAAAAAGTATGTGAGGCCCTAGCCTAATGACTTCTCCCAGACCCAATTGGAGCCAGGAGTGAGCCAACCTTGACTCCAATCAGTGTGATGATATTGGATGTGTTGCTGACAGCTGTCCTGCCCTTAAAAAACACACACCTGTTTTGGGTTTACTGGTTTCAAGAAGCACTGTCTGATGTGAACCATGCCTCGCAGAAAAGAGCTCTCAGAAGACCTACGATCAAGAATTGTTGACTTGCATGAAGCTGGAAAGGGTTAAAAAAGTATCTCCAAAAGCCTTAATGTTCATGTGTCCACGGTAAGACAGACTGTCTACAAATGGAGAAAGTTTAGCACTGTTGCTACTCTCCCTAGGCGTGGTCGTCCTGTAAAAATGACTGCAAGAGCAGAGCGCAGAATGCTGCATGAGGTAAAGAAGAATCCCAGAGTGTCAGCTAAAGACCTACAGAAATCTCTGGCACATGCTAACATTTTTGTTGACACATCTACAATAAGGAAAACATTAAACAAGAATGGAGTACATGGGAGGACACCACGGAGGAAGCCATTGCTGTCCAAAAAGAATATTGCAGCACATTTGAAGTTGCAAAAGAGCACCTGGATGTTCCACAGCACTACTGGCAAAATATACTGTGGACAGATGAAACCAAGATTGAGTTGTTTGGGAAGAACACAGCTCACTATGTGTGGAGAAAAAAAGGCACAGCACACCAACATCAAAACCTCATCCCCACTGTAAAACATGGCGGAGGGAGCATCATGGTTTGGGGCTGCTTTGCTGCCTCAGGGCCTGGATAGATTGTTGTCATTGATGGGAAAATGAATTCCAGAGTTTATCAAGACATTTTGCAGGAAAACGTACGACCATCTGTCCGCCAATTGAAGCTCCGCAGAGGATGGGTGATGCAACAGGACAATGACCCAAAGCATACAAGTAATTCAACAAAACAATGGCTGCAACAGCACAGAATACGCCTTCTGGAGTGGCCCAGTCAGAGTCCTGACCTCAACCCGATTGAAATGCTGTGGCATTACCTTAAGAGAGCGATTCACACCAGACATCCCAAGAATATTGCTACACTGAAACAGTTTTGTGAAGAGGAGTGGTCCAAAATGACTCCAGATCGTTGTGCAGGTCTGATCTGCAACTACAGGAAACGTTTGGTTGAGGTTATTGCTGCCAAAGGAGGGTCAACCGGTTATTAAGTCGAAAGGATCACATACATTTTCCTCCCTGCACTGTGAATGTTTACATGTTATGTGCAATTAAACCATGGCAACATCTAATGTTTGTGTAGTATTATGTTCAGCAGACTGTGTTCTTCTATTGTTGTGACTTAGATGACGTTCAGAGCACATTTTATGCCCAATTCATGCAAAATTCCACGTAATCCCAAGGGGTTCACATACTTTTTCTTGCAACTGTACTACAGGCCCACTTTAATCATACAAGAAAAATAAAACACTTTTATCCATGACCCTAATACTAACCCAACCTATCCCCCAATGGCAAGAAATCCCTACCATGGTCTCACCATGTTCCTACAGTTGTAACCTCTGCTCTGCAAATTTTTGCATTGTCAGCACCACAATCCTGCAGCGCCAGCATTAAAAGCAATGGCTTCACTTGTGGTTGACTGTTGCCCTTTAAATAAGCTTTGACCTCTGGAACTTGAATCAACATCCTCTGTGAACAGCAGCAATTTTGGCGGTTCATTGTGGGTAAAAGAAACAAACCGCTGTCACACAGGAATAAAAATGAAAAGTTTTATATTACAATCACAAGGCGCTGGTTTGGATTCTGGTAAAACAGCTCCATAATTCATGAAGAGTCGTTCACTATTATATAAATGCAGGAAATTTTATTCCAAGGCAAACTCTATTATATGCGTAAAGTGCGCTTTTCTGTCTCCAGGTCAGACGCACGCTATCATTGAGGTGTAACTGCTGTTCATGTGGCATACACAGAATTTATTGTAGGGGGCTTGCTGATCTATTCTGAATTACAACAGACGCATGTCCATAAAATAGATACTAAAATATAATAGAATTCTTCCCAGAATACAGTGATCTGAAGGGCTGGGAAATCAGAGGGAGATTCTTTATTATATCTGCATGTCCCCTTAAAGGAACACTCCACTTCATACAGCTTTACAAATTTACTGGTCATTTTGGACCTTCTCTGCTCTTATTCAGACTACATACAGGCTGGTGGCAGTCTGTTTACACAACATACCCATTCAGATATAGAACAACTGGGACAGAAATTACTTCCAGTTCTTGCCTTTATCATTTGTATTGCCTCATGAGCAACATGAACTACATATACTTTATATTGTATGGTATGTGGACACCTCTTCAAGTTATTTAGTGTAGCACCCTCCTAGTTAGATAGGGGGAGCTAGAGTCCTGATTGTTAGAGAGAAGGGCTGAGTAGCAGCCTGAGTGTAATATTCAGGAGGTCAAATTCTGGTCAGGGCTGAGAGGCTCTGCAGGCCAGCCCCTCTGGAATTTCCCCCTGCTCTAGAGCTTTCAAGGAAGGTCTAGAGGTAGTGAGTGGATCTGAGTGGCTGGCTTGTACTCTTGAAGGATCCTGGCCAATGCTGGCCTGGCTACCCTGTAATCAGAGGAGTGGTGATTGATTGATTGATTGATTGATTAGGACTGGTCAGTGTTTCACAGGCAGCTGTTCTGTTACTTTCACCAGTCTTCTAGAGGATTCTAGTATCACATTGGGAGGTAGGATAGACTGGGCCAGCTGAATAGTTATGGAACTCCAGTCAATCCTTGGAGGGTGTGCCCAGAAGGTGGAGAGAGGGTCCATAAATAGTGCGAGTCCTGGGCAGCAGATTGCAGTGTTCCTGGGTTCAGTCCTGCAGGAGAAGGCCCTGATACAGGATCCTTAAGAGAGCTTTGAGGAAGATATCGAGGTCCCAGCTAGGCTTAGCTGGGGGGGCCTATTCACAAAACCATGTCCAAGGATCAAGCTGGGTCAGGACAAGCTCATGAGAGAAACAGCCAACAGGAGTGCCCAAATTATCCTGTGTTGCTGTGATTCTACATCTCCTTCACTAGGAAAAGCCTGTTGGATATTGGCAAGAGGCTGACATCATTCCCAATAAAAGCCTAAAAAAAAACTACACTGTTTTTTGAGCCAGTGGAAAAATGTTGAAAATGTTGTGGGTCTGTCTGTGTGTGCTCTGAGCGGGGGAAATAGTACCAACATTTCCAGCGGCTCTAGGGGGTGCAAAACTACAAAAAGATCATAGGAGAAAGTCATAAAAAGAGAAAAGCTGATCGACAACACAGAAAAAAGTGAAACAGAGTAGAAGAAATAAACCAAACCTATTAACTACTGAAAGCTAGTGTATAGATAATTTTCCCTCACTGGCCTAAGCAAGCCCCTAGGTAAAGATTTCATAGATTATTAGAGGCTCCAAGGGCCACATGATAAGTGCCAAATGGCCACATGTGGCTTCCTAATCACAGGGTGGGCACCAGGGCCCAATCCATAATCTGCCACTAAGGTATTCTTTATATTCACTGCTCCAAGGTTTCTCCACCTTCCACCTTTGGCTCTAACCATGGTTTGAAATGGGTGGGGTGGTGGCCACATAGCTGCTGTCATCATGCAATAACCATGTTTAGAATCACTAACCAGGCAATTAATGGCTCTGCCATAACACAGTTTTAGGGGTTTGAGATGATACAGCGGCTTCTGTGACAGCCTCTCCCTGTTAGATATGATGGCAGGACCCCCTAGCTAGAGGAATACTGGAGGGATTGTTAGGTGGGCTTGAAGACACTGCAGTTTAGAACAAAAGGGAAGACTAAAAAGTAAAAACATGCACAAATCATTTTTGGTTTGATTTACATTGTGCCACAAGCATATATGAGAAATAAGGGATGTTGGTGGATCTATTCCGATGGGTTTCTGGTATTTAGTGCATTTTTTCTTCCTTTTTGAACCTTTAACTTTTTAGGAATGAAAAATTCAAATTTTCTCTTCCTCACCCCGCTGTGACATACCAACCATGAGAAAATCTGCACTCACAGCGTATGACACCATGGTGCATGCTGTGGTTGTGGGCTTTTAACAAGGCATGACTGCAAGGTATAGATCTGAATGAACTCTAAATCCTAAATAATAACAAATATTTCTCCTCTGTCAGTTTTACAGCATATCACATTTTCCAAAGCTACAGTTACTTTTGAATCTTTTACAGTTCTTCATTATGTGACTGTGGGTATGTACGTTGGAGTGGCTCATGCAGAGACCTGTCATACGATAACAGATGTGAAGTACCTGTACGAGTCGCTCTTACACAGGCTCCTCTTAGTTAAATGCCACAACGTAGCCAAGAAAAGGTCAGATATTCCGAAGACTGACACCGTAAAACGAGAAGACAATGACTGGACCATGGGGAGAGGATGTTATTATCTAGTTACAGTTTCTTCCTCTGACTGTCACACGCTGAGCCCGAGAAGCCGCCTGCGCTGAGCGACTTTATGCTACCGATGATAAATCATCATTTTCAGCACATACCTCAAAGAGAACCTGCCATCCTTGAGCTTACACAATCATCTCAATATTAGTTATCCAGGACACATTTCATTTCTAATGAACTAGAGAAGTGACTTGGACAAGCCAAGAAACATCTTCAACATTACACAACAAACCAATTGAATGTGACTATCTACTACTAGATATACCAAGACCTGAATAAATGAGAATCTTCACAGATGTAAACCCTAACAATTAAAGCCCCACTCTAGGACACCTACAAATGATTCTTTGCCGTGCAGGCGCACCTTGTTTAGTGCTTGTTTACTCTAGGGGACAGCAGAAGCACTTCATGTACACGAGAAGCTCCTAAACTTGAGTTCAGGAGCTTTTGGCATTTTTTTTTTGCCAAAGCTACTAAACTCAACTCCATAAAAGCCTATGTGTCCATGTACAGATAGGCTTCTAGCAGAGTTTAGGAAATTAGGTGAGGTTAAACCTCCCTCTCACGTTCAGGATAGGAACGTTATGACCGCCGACCATAGGAAAATGCAAAACGTGGCAAAACCGCAACAAATATATAGCAACTGCGATACAGCGTTTTTGCCGTGATTTGCAGTTTCTCATGGCCGGCAGTAAAGGTAGACTCATGTACATGAAGCCTAACTTCCCTGATCATTCGCTCCCCCACAGCAGATGGTGCTCTGGTGGTGGACTGATGACACTCCAGTGGTGGACTGTCCCTGGGCATCGTCATTAAATGCATGGCTATGTATCCTGCAGTCTTGCTGACTTCAGGACCTTAGACCACTAAGCATGAGGGAAAGCATCATGGAAGAACAGGTCAGTAGATAACTCCATTCCTGGTACAGGTTCTGGAATGCGGAGAGCATTCCAGTGCCCAGAACACCACTGCCACTATGCTATCTAACTGGTGCCCAATAGCTCATGAGCCATACAAAGAGGGCCAGTGGGCTATGCCATTGAGCATCAGGGCATTACACAGTCATGTAAACCCTGGTGCCTATGCAAATATCTGACACACATTGGCCCTGATGTAGCACTTAAAGCAGTACTGAACCCAAAAGAAAACATTTACTATATTGCTGCTTACCAATTCTTAGATGTGGTGGCTACATTTGTTTTCTTTTTTAGGTTTTCCTTCTTTTATTTTCATCTGGTTATCTAGCAAGTCTGTCATTTTCAGTAGAACAAACTGTCCTACAGATGTAGCAATTAAAGGGTTCAGACACCATCTACCACTAAAAAGGGGTGCTTACAATGATCAGCTTTTATTTATTTATGTAAAGCCCTTATCCCAAAAGAAAAAAAAATGTAGCTGTAACTGATAAAAGGTGTATGTTGAAGTTTGGCTTCAGTTTGTTAGTTTATCAAAATGAAGTCAACCCTCACCACAGTCTGAAAATGCTGCTGTCTAAAGGCGTCTCTGTTTCTCCTTCACCCAGAGTGTAGGCGCCCTAAGACATGAGGTTTGTTACTGGCCAGATTACCAGGTGGAAACAGAGGTAAAAAAGACTAAAAAAAAAACAAAAACGAATGCAGCCACCACAGTTCGGGAATGGCAAGATGCCTTATAGCATGTTAAGCATTTGGTTTTGGGTTTAATACTGCTTGTGTTACAATTAGCGGCGGACTGACCATTCGAGCACTCGGGCACTACCCGAGGGCCTGGGGTCAGTAGGGGGCCCCATGAGATGCCCCTGGTACCTTTCATTGGCCTTTTCATAGGCTTTTTGTCAGTCCGCCCCTGGTTACAATATTGCATTCTGATGCAATACTGACGGAGGAGAGACTGAGCAAATGCTTCTATCTGCCTGCAGCAAAGTGAAGGCATCATCCTAACCTGGGCAAAGTCACTGGACTGGAGCTCAAGGACAGTTTTTTAATGGTAAAATATGGTTGCTGTATAATGTTACTGGTCAGGTTCACTCATAATGGTACTAAAAGGTTCACTTTGTGCTTCAAAATGCTTGATAACATTACATCGTGTTCTATCTTCCTAAAAACTGTGTTTGTAAATTTTAATTGCATTCTTCCTTGCTCATCTCCTTCTCGGAGCTTAAAACAATAAAAGGACTGACAAGCCAATGTGACAGATCTAAGTAGCTATTCCTGCAAAATACATCCAATATGCCCGTAAGTGTGAAACTGCACAACGGTGGATGGAAAAAGTCAGCTGCGAACTCTCCCGAGGTCAGAGATGTTCCCCCTGTGGAAATTAGATGGTGCGAGTAAAAGAGCGAGCGAGGAGAAAAAAGAAGGGGAAGAAGCCAGAACTTTGAATCAAAACCTGATTTAAAATTTAAAACCAATTTCAAACTTTACACTCAATTAAGATAGCATGTAAGAAGAGATTACAATTTTTAATACACTCCTCAAGTTTTGAAAATGAATTACAAAGCTGTGTGCTCTTATAATAGGAAACGGTGATGAAGTAGACTTGGCTAAAATATATTCCACTTTCTCTTGTCGGCTAATCCGCACGCACCAGCCCAGAGAGCAAATTGCTATCTATAAGATGTGAGGATTGATGGCGGGCCAGTTAACCCCGATGGGTTTGAAAAGCCTAAAAGATGACGCTGGCTGAAAGAGGCTTTATTTCTTCTCATCAACAATGAGTTTTCATTGGGATTGGATTGATTTGCTTTAGAAGAGAAGACAAAACCCCACATTAGAGAATTCAGCTGTTTAGCCTTTGAGTGAGTTCAGATTTCTGATTAAATGCTACTTTAAAGTGGATCTGTGCCCTGACAGTGGACATTCAGGCTAGGTGTAGACATGCAGCAACATTGCCAGGCCACTGAAAAGCGATCCAAGCTCAGACTGTTTTTCAGAGACATTTGACATGCAGTGAGGAGGCGATATGATGCCTACACCCTGCCTGTTTTGACACTGTATATGCACTGGGCCACACATCACATGCATTGTGTGCGGTTGCAGTGCTTCCTTGTTTTCTTGAATGGGACACATTCGATGTTGGTACTGCCCACCAATCGTGACAAAGTGGATCATTTTTTCCACAGTAGCAGCATGTAAACCCCCCCCCATCCACTTCCTTTGCAGCTTAAGGGGGTCAGTAAAATACCCAGATGAGCCACAGCTGCAAGTCTAAATGAGCCCCCAAAGTTTTCCATATTTTCCATGTTTCCAAGTTTTTTCAAGGCGGGTAGAGCCCCATATGGCTATTGTTTTGTTAACTTTTGTTTTTCGCCTCCCTCTAATCAGGGAGACCATTATTTGATTAGTTAGGTCTGCTTCTAACTAGTCAAATAGTATGACCTCCACTTGCATGTCAGCATCTCCCCAGCCTATCCCTGGTCAATATGGCAGGTGACCAGTAGGGGGCCGAGGGTGCTATAAATAGGCAGGAGTGCAGATCAGAAAAAGCTCTTGTTCCTGGGGGAGTAAGACCAAGCCTGAGGGCTTTGGCATCCCTGGGAGATCATCTTGCAGCTGCAAGAATCTTTTATGGGGTCCTGACTATTGTTTGGCTAGGGGACCTATGTTCTACTCTAGTATTCCCTGCACGGAAGGCTTTCTAAGGGTCCAGGACACAGGTGATTGGAGTATAGAAGTTACTGATCTTGCACATGAAGCACTGAGATCAGGAAACAGTGAGTGTAAGCCTTCTGAATCTAAAGACTTTCCTTAGTTGTACTAAGGGATCAGCAATTGCTATTTTGTACACTCAGAACAGTATTCCTGTTGAAGAGTCCCTGTTTGGTACTGTTCATCTATACACTTCAAAGGGTGCCTTCACCCTGAAGTCTTAGTGCAGAGTTAGTGTCCTCATTCTTTCAAGTTCAAAGTTACTGGAGTATCCCTAGGCTCAACCTCACACTATCCAAGTTCTTACCCCCCCCCAAAAAAAAAAGAAGCTGCATGGCCTGTTTGCTGACTCAAGTGTGTGGAAATGTTGTGTGCCTGGCTGCCATGTACCTATCAGGGAATGGAACCCGGGATGAAACTGCCAGACCAAACTCGCCTGTGCGCTACATAAGTAAATGAGCTTTAAAACAAGACCTTGCTGACCTTTGTAGCTGTGGGCACACTGGAGCAACTAATTCACAGTTATTGGCAGAGTGGCACTCAGTAAATATGCTAAGCTTGGTGTTGATGTACATAGGACACAATTGAAATGGAATATTTTCTTTTACCATCTTAAAGCCCTTTAACACCAACAGATATGTTTCTGCCTGCTGTGGTCACATACTGTAGATCTTTTCTACAGAACCCAGGGGGGTGGCAACACTTTTGATGTATAGCCAAAGTTAGATGGTGCTAGGGCAAGATAGAACTTGGCCATGGCTTTCCAAAATGAATATAAAATTTAGAGTGGAGCTGTCAGTTAAAACATTGCTGGTAGAAGGAGGCAGTCAGTCTCTTTTGTGATGTTTTATGGCTTTGGGACTTGATGGAGTTTCAACTGCATGCTTAACCACAGTTCATACTTGGAAAGTGGCATTTATATCAATGTCCTGTACACTCGTATACATAGCTTATGCTGGATTAGCAGTGTGTTGCAGAGCAGATAAAAAGTGCCTGCATCACATCCCGTTGTTTGGAATAATCGCACATGCGTTCAACATCCAGATTCGCGCTCGCAAATCTGCTGAGTTTTCCCTGATGGCCCCAACGTCGTGTTTTCAAATACTGGTTCGCAAACAAACACAAGCGCAATCTGAAATTCAATAAGTAATAAATTTACATTTATGTGCTGGGATTTTCGAAAATAACAAGCTGGAACTGTTTATTGACTTCCCGTATTTATGGAGCGCTAAGTTTTATAGAGGACATAGAACCATTCTAATCAGAGAGTGCTGGTGGGCTAATTTTCCTATCAAAGTTATATAAACAAACACATTAGGGGGAGGACCAGCAAAGACTTTAATTGAAGTAGACAAAGCAGCAGGTACAGAATATTGCTTATAATATTGCTTGTAATACTAAATTCTACATTGTTTTTTGGTCTAAAATAAAAAAGATGTTATACTTACTTGTTCTTTGCAGAGATGTCTCTTACCTCCTCTTCTAAGAATCCCCCGCAAAGTGCTAATTATTATTATTATTATACAGGATTTATATAGCGCCAATGGTTTGCTCAGCGCTTTACATTATAATGGGAGACAATACAGTAGTAATACAGTTCAATACAAGAGGGATTTGAGGGCCCTGCTCCTTGGAGCTTACAATCTAGGAGGGAGGGGTGAATGTTACAATAGGTAATAACTGTGGGGGATGGACTGATTGGAAGAGTAGAGGATTCCAGTATTAGTAGAGGGCGGGATAGGCTTCCTGGAAGAGATAGGTTTTCAGTGATCACCTAAAAGTAAATAGAGTAGGTGATAGTCTGATTGGGGTAGGGAGTTCCAGAGGATGGGTGACGCCCTGGAGAAGTCTTGGAGACGAGCATGGGAGGAGGGGATAAGGGAGCTAGATAGAAGGAGGTCTTGCGAGGAGCGGAGAGTACGGTTTGGGTGATATTTAGAGACAAGATTGGTTATGTAAATTGGGGCAGTGTTGTGGATGGCTTTATATGTCATTGTTAGTGTTTTGAATTTTATCCGTTGGGCAATGGGAAGCCAGTGGAGGGATTGGCAGAGAGGGGTGGCAGATACAGAACAGTTAGTGAGGTGGATGAGTCTGGCGGCAGCGTTCATGATAGACTGGAGTGGGGATAGCCTGCGATGAGGTAGGACAATAAGGAGGGAGTTACAATAGTCGAGGCATGATATGACAAGGGAGTGAATAAGTTGCTTAGTGGTTTCTGAGGTTGGGAACGGGCATATCTTGGAGATGTTGTGGAGGTGAAGTCTACATAATTTTGTCAGTGATCTGGGGCTGGAAGGACAGAGTCTAGGATTACACCTAGTACCCTGGCATAAGGGGAGGGACTGATGATTGTGTTATCGATATTTATGGTGAAGTCAGTGGAGGTGGCACGGGCTGGGGGGAAGAGCTCAGTTTTGGAAAGGTTGAGTTTGAGGGAGTGGAGTGACATCCAAGCTGATATGTCACTTAGTAGGCTAGCAAGGCCAGTGGGAGACTGAAGGGGTGAGGTGAGGGGTAGACAGATAGATTTGCGTGTCATCAGCATAGAGATGGTAATTGGAGTTTTTCCAAGTGACCAAGGGAGGAGGTGTAGATGGAGAAGAGAAGGGGCCCAAGGACAGAACCTAGAGGGACCCCTACAGAGAGAGGGAGCGAAGAGGAGGTGGCAGGCCCTCCTCCTTTCTGTCAGGTGCCCCCACAGTAAGCAGCTTTCTATGGGGGCACCCGCTGCTCTGTGTGTCCATTCACACATGGAGCCACGGCTTGGCCCCGCCGTCCCTCTCCTCATTGGCTGACTGGCTGTGACTGTCTCAGCCAATGAGGAGGGAGAGACCCGGAACAACTGAGGCTGTCATTCACATCGCTGTATCACGATGAGGCTCAGGTAAGTATTGAGGGGGCTGGGGGCACTGCTGCACACAGAAAGTTTTTTTAAAAAACCTTCACCCTTTACAACCACTTTAAGAGGGTCTATGATTAGAATGCAAACTACGTTAAAGGTGACTTCAGTAATTGTAAAAAAAAAACTATTTACGGCCCTGAAGAGGACAAGCGGTCACAACTAGTGGTTAGAAGAAAGAAGGTTTAATCTTAGATTGTAGAAAGGGTTCTTTACTGTTAGAGCAGTAAAAATGTGGAACTCCCTCCCCCAGAAAGTGATACTAGCTGAAAGTGTCGACAACTTCAAAAAGCTTTTAGATGCCTTCCTGAAGAAGCAGAATATATTCGAGAATAAAATCCACACACATACCCACACAGATAGGTTGAACTGGATAGACCTGTATATTTTTTTCAACCTTATATATTTTACATAAAATATTAAATTATAATATTATAAACGACTTTAAATAACTATAATAATGTCACCTCTTTATGTGCTCTAAATATAGTTAAATACATTTAGATTCTCTTTCTCTTTCTAAATTATTTACATAATGGAAATGAATCATCACATTCAGAACCACACATAATGAGAAAGTAATTTTGCAGGATATTGTTATATGAATCCACACAGTCCTCCAGGACACAATAACAATCCAATCTAAAGTCATTAAACAGTCTATGCCCCAGATTATTGTACTGCCTGTTTTTAATTGCATGCCGCAATGATTTTAATCCAATTTCCTGTCGCTTATTTCAAAACTGGAATGATACAGTGTTCCTCATTCAGAGAAGTCAAAGTTGTCACATTTTTACATGTTCTGAGCCTCTTCCCATATCGTCATGTTTACAGGAAAGCTATGGTGTATTTGCAGGGAGGAGTAATTATTGTACCACTTACTAAAAGTAATTTTTAGCATGACATTTTGATACATGACACATGATTCTGTCTGTACCCCCTCTCTTACTCTGAACTACAGAGTAGGGATGAATGGTGTGATTTCCAGCAACATCAACGTCATTAGATTGGTGGAAACTCTTAATTTCGCTCATTGACGAAATTTTCTTTAAAAATTTTTTTTCTAATAATGCATCTGGTCTGGATTAGCAACAGTTCTTCCATGGGGACATATAGTCTCAGCTGCTCTCTCTCTCCACTTCTTTCCTCTGGGATTTCCAACCCAGCTACACGGAGACAGGAAATGATGTACCTAAATAACTCTGTGATATTAAGGGCGCAGTTATTTATAAATACAGACAGTAGAGGGCAGCAGATCCCTACACACTCCCCCTGGTGAAATCTTTATCTCCCATCAAAGGCAACACATCATGCATAGTAAACATCAATTTGACCCCTTGGCGCTGTCGCCTCCTGGCCCTTTAAGGGTTCCAGAAGCCGGGAGGCGGGGCGGGGTTTTAGGGTCATGTGACCGCCGTGATTTGCTGTCACAGCGGTCACATGATTAGGAAAGGTCCCAATCGAAAGAGGAGATCGGACCTTTCCGTGAGTACCGAACGTGTGTGTTGGGAGCGCACAGGGCGTGGGCTCTCAGCACATATGTTTTTTTTTTTTTAATAGAACACAAATGTGCGGCTGCTCGGCGACTAGGCCCAGACACCAGGAGGCCGAACATTTGCGTTCGGCCAGCGCTAGGAGGTTAAGAAACAGGGTCGTCTTCTTCCCATTACAATGGCTTGCTAGGAAAAAAACAAGGTAATAGCAATACATGCCAGGTGAAGCAAAAATAGGCAAAATGTTGACTAGATTGAAGACTGTTCCTACCCAAGCATGGTTCAAGTGTGGCTTAGTGATAAACCTGGTGTTCCCCAAATTATTATAGATGAAGACAGGTGGAGGATGTCTGACTCTCCACCAACTCTACACTGCCATCTGAGGTAATCCTGTGTTTTCAGGCACTGAACTAGGACTGTGAGTCATGGGAAGGGATGGCACTGGCTGAGCAGAAGGATTGGGTCCCTGACTAGGTGTGCTCACTAGTTAAAGCACAAACTCTGAAGTTTCAAGGTCCAGTGGCTCTCTTGAAAGACAGAGTACTATTGGGCTCGAGGTCTCAGGAACTACAAACCCATCACTCTTGTGGGTATCAGGAAGATCAGATGAGAGGTCTGCCTGAAGTTGGGATGAGTCATACTCTGAAGTGTTATCTGAGCCATCTTCATACCTGACATGAGGAATAGGCGGCAAATGTTTCCTATTAGAGATACAGTGGGGCAAAAAAGTATTTAGTCAGCCACCAATTGTGCAAGTTCTACCACTTAAAAAGATGAGAGAGGCCTGTAATTGGCATCATAGGTAGACCTCAACTATGAGAGACAAAATGAGAAAAAAAATCCAGACAATCACATTGGCTGATTTGGAAAGAATTTATTTGCAAATTATGGTGGAAAATAAGTATTTGGTCAACATCAAAAGTTCATCTCAGTACTTTGTTATATATCCTTTGTTGGCAATGACAGAGGTCAAACATTTCCTGTAAGTCTTCACAAGGTTGGCACACACTGTTGCTGGTATGTTGGCCCATTCCTCCATGCAGATCTCCTCTAGAGCAGTGATGTTTTGGGGCTGTCGCTGGGCAACACAGACTTTCAACTCCCTCCAAAGGTTTTCTATGGGGTTGAGATATGGAGACTGGCTAGGCCACTCCAGGACCTTGAAATGCTTCTTACGAAGCCACTCACGATACATGGCCCCATTCATTCTGTCCTGTACATGGATCAGTCGTCCTGGTCCCTTTGCGGAGAAACAGCCCCAAAGCATGATGTTGCCACCCCCATGCTTCACAGTAGGTATGGTGTTATTTGGATGCAACTCAGCATTCTCTCTCCTCCAAACACGACGAGTTGTGTTTCTACCAAACAGTTCTATTTTGGTTTCATCTGACCATATGACATTCTCCCAATCCTCTTCTGGATCATCCAAATGCTCTCTAGCAAACTTCAGACGGGCCCGGACATGTACTGGCTTAAGCAGGGGGACACGTCTGGCACTGCAGGATCTGAGTCCCTGGGGGCGTAGTGTGTTACTGATGCTAGCCTTTGTTACATTGGTCCCAGCTCTCTGCAGGTCATTCACTAGGTCCCCCCGTGTGGTCCTGGGATTTTTGTTCACCGTTCTTGTAATCATTTTGACCCCACGGGGTGAGATCTTGCATGGAGCCCCAGATAGAGGGAGATTATCAGTGGACCTGTATGTCTTCCATTTTCTAATTATTGCTCCCACAGTTGATTTGTTCACACCAAGCTGCTTGCCTATTGCAGATTCAGTCTTCCCAGCCTGGTGCAGGTCTACAATTTTGTTTCTGGTGTCCTTTGACAGCTCTTTGGTCTTCACCATAGTGGAGTTTGGAGTGTGACTGATTGAGGTTGTGGACAGGTGTCTTTTATACTGATAACAAGTTCAAACAGGTGCCATTGATACAGGTAATGAGTGCAGGACAGAGGTACACGTCTGTAAGAGCCAGAAATCTTGCTTGTTTGTAGGTGACCAAATACTTATTTTCCACCATAATTTGCAAATACATTCTTTCCAAATCAGCCAATGTAATAGTCTGGATTTTTTTTCTCATAGTTGAGGTCTACCTATGATGCCAATTACAGGCCTCTCTCATCTTTTTAAGTGGGAGAACTTGCACAATTGGTGGCTGACTAAATACTTTTTTGCCCCACTGTATGTACAACAGAAAATTTTGTTTTGTTTCGGATCGTTTGTTAACTTTATAATTTAATTTTGTCATATTTGTTATGTTAGAATGATTGTTTTTCAGAATTAATTTTGTATATTCAGATTTGATTTGTATATTGTTTTGTATATCGTTATTTTCAAATCGATTTGAAATTTGAATTCTGGAAGACGGCTATATTCATTTTATTCTATTCTATTCTATTTTTTCTATTCTATTCTATTCCCTTTTTATTCTTTTTTATGCTATTCTACTCTATTCTACGAGGTGTGTCCAGAATACAATGAGAATGAAGTTCCTATGCTTGAGAAGGACTCTGTGAAAGGAGAAGCTGGCCAATGTCACTTGGGGTGGGGTGCCAGGTATATGTTAGAATACTGATCAGTTGCATTCCAGCCCTGTCAGATTTGAGACATTCTTTTTTGTGACACCCTGTTCAAGTGCCTTGTATAAAGAAAAGTGCAAGTGAGTTTGAAACAGTGGTGCTGCTAACATTTTGTGTGAAAGTGAGTAAAAGTACATCAAAAACTTTGGAAATGCTGAGGAAAGCTTATGGAAAACTGTGCTATCATCTGCACAAGTGTACTGATGGTGCAAGGCCTTCAAGGAAGGATGAGAAGATGTCAAAGATGAACAATGATTAGGACACCCCTCTTCTTCAAAAACGGAATGGAATGTGGATGCAGTGAGGTCTGTTCTCAACCATGACCAATGGTTCACTATCAGAATGAATGCAGAGAAAATGGGAATTGCCAAGTCAATTGTTCATGAAATCTTGACTCAGTATTTATACATTAGAAAAGTGTGTGCAAAGCCTGTTCCAAAGAACATGACACCTGATTGCCAAGACCTGTTGGCCTGTTTGAAAAGAGAGCCTGATTTTCTGAGTCGAGTGATCATGGGAGATAAATTATGGGTGTTTGGGAATTGTCCATAATGAATTTGTACCTACTGGTAAAACTGTGAATCAAAGATTTTACCTGGGCGTTCTTGGTTGCTTGAGACAAAGAGTTTTTCGTGTGCGTCCTGAGATCGCTCAACTTGGATTCTTCATCATGACAACACACCAAATCACAGTGCTTTTACTGTCAGAGAGTTTTTGGATGAAAAACACATCATGGTGCTTCCCCATCCACCCTACAGCCCTGGCTTGGCTCCTTGCAATGTTTTCATATTTCCAAAGATGAAAAAGGGTTTGAAAGGACACCATTTTGGTAGTGTGGATAATGTCCAAAGAGCCACTACGCACGCTCTGAACTCCATCCCACTTGAAGATTTCCAGGGATGCTCTGAAGAATGGAAAAATTTCTGGGAACATTGTGTACACTCACAAGGTGCATACTTTGAAGGAGACAATGTTCAGTTGTAACATTTTTCAATAAAATGATTTTGAAAATATAATTTGCATTACTTTCTGCCTCATATTCTATTTGTTTCTATTCTATTCTTTTACTTTCAAGTTTTTTCTATTCTTTTATCTTCTATTATATTCTGTTCTATTCTATCCTTTTACGATCTATTCTATTCTGTTCTATTCTATTCTATTAAGCAGCCTAAGTAGGAATCACCATCTCATTTCAATTTTATACCTTACTGTATTTATTATTGTTTCCATTTCTAATTCAAATTAATTTTCAAATTTGAATTCATTTTCAAAATCGAATAATTTGTTTTGTTTTATTTCTGATTAGCTGAAATTTGTTACTATTGTGATTCAGAAATTTAGCTTCATCAGAATCTCCAAATATCGAAACTTTCATCCAATTCGTAACAAAACAAATTGCACATGTCTAATTTTTATGCTTTGCTTTGATCCTACTTTCTGGTCTTTTTATTTTGTATACTGGGATCCTGGGTAATTTGTTCACCACTGTAAAAATCTCCATCCGCCAGCTTATTCTTTCCAGATGCTCCCAAGTTGCGAGGCCAGACTAGGTGCCCTAGTTTCAAATCTCTGTACCTCACATGGAGATTAAAGCTTCTTTTGTTCCCTTCATTTATTTTAGCTGAGTTTTCTTCAGCTAAACAGTAAGCAGACTTGAGGGTATCTTTCAGGCGAGCCACTTACTGATAATGACTTTGATGACTAACACCATTGGTGGAAACTCCTAATAGGAGGTCAATGGGCAATCTATGCTCCCTTGTGAACATCAGGAAATAGGGGTAGAAATCTGTACTCTCATGCCTGGTGCTGTTATAAGCATGTAGCATGGCTACAATCCTGTGGCTTCAGGTATTTATTTATTTCAGATACTTATATAGCGCCGTCAATTTACACAGCACTTTACATATATATTGTACATTCACATCAGTCCCTAACCTTTAAGGTGCGTACAATCTAAGGTCCCTAACTCACATTCATACATACACATACTAGGGCCAATTTAGACAGGATCCATTTATCCTACCAGAATGCCTTTGGAGTGTGGGAATAAAACCAGAGTACCCGGAGGAATCTCACACAGGCACAGGGAGAACATACAAAGGTATACCTATTGCTAGCCTTTAGGGTACCTAGCATATCAAGCAAGACCCTCTTGAATCTCTCCGGGAGAGCATCACCTTCAGGGTAAAAAGGGGTGGTTTGACTTCTGTGAGTGTTCAGCAGTTGAAGCAATTTTTTAATTAGCTTTCTGTCAAAGTCTCTGCCCTGATCTATATGTATCCTATGGGGTTACAGTGAAATAGAACTGAAATACTTCTCTCAAAGCACTTTCACAATTGCCCTTTGATCCCTGGTAGGAAAAGCTTGGCATATTAGGTAAAGTGGTCACTTTTCTCCAGTACATTTCCAATTCATCTTAAATCATTGTCAATGCAGAGAAAATTTATTTGGACCTTAGGACCCGAAATCTGTAAGTGCCCCATTGGAGCAGCTCTCAGGCAATGTCTACATAGACTAGTCACGGTATCTATCATCTTGGGCCAATAGAAACAGCCGTGAACTAAGCCATACATTTTCTCAGGTCCCAGATGACCATGGTGATAATGCAGGCTTCAGAAAAAAAAATCTTTCAGAAACAATATGGGAGAACCAGTGGTTGCCTCTCTGGGAAGTCATGACACAATGCCACATGATAGAGCAGTCTTTTGTCTCTCTTAAAGTATATGTAAATCATCACCTTGTCAAACAATCCACACAGTTTGAAATAAAAATGGAAGGTAAACATTTGTGTATAGATATAAAAAAACATTCTAAATACTCTTTTCCCCCTTTTTTATATGTTATTACATTCTCTCTGTTGTCAGCTGCATAGAGGGGTGGGGGATAAGAAAAGCAGTATACTGACCTTCCCAAAGAATAGCTGTGCAGTGGGGTGTGTCAGAACAAGTTTGATCATTGGAGGAGAACAGACTGAGTTCCCAGCACAGCTAGACAACTGACCACACTGTGCTCTCCTCCCTAGTGTGGTCAGTTTTTGATTGGAAAGCAGAGGGACTGCTAGGAACCCCAGGGATTCACACAAAGGAAGAAATACAAAGAGAACAGGATACTTTTTCAATCAAGTACATGGTACAGCAGGCACATATCAGGAATATGAAATGTTGGATTTACATATTCTTTATACTTCTACCAATCTTTTAGGAACTTGGTACCTACTTGGTAGGTACAGTGCTGGCCTAAAGCCAACATTGGGTGTATAGAACGCCTCCAGAAATGTAATTTCCTGCTTGTGTGATTGGCTTGCTGATTTTCCCAGATGTTTGCACTAAAATAAAAGTCACAATTTAGGCTTTCCCAGCAATAAGAGTTTCACCTATGGTGAAACACTCTACAAGGGTTAAATACTTCCAAAGGGGCACAGACCATGTGCTATTTCTCATTAAAATACTGGGAGTGCACCAGGTGATTGTAATGAATCAGATCCTCCCTTTCAGATTCAGTCTTCAAAAGACATGATAAAACAAACAGCCATTTCTTCAAAGCAGCAAAAGGCTTGAATTTATTGCAAAGTTTGTTAAAATCCCTGGAATCTACAATGATCACCCAGACTGGGTGACTCAGGACCCCTTCAAGCTGCTTCATGCTCCAGGTGGCATGGGTTCCTGTGTCACATGGTCCTTAGGTATTCAGACATGGGGCCATAGCCTGAATCTCAGAATAAACAGGGCCCTGCAAGAAAGTGTTATCCAGGTTTAAAGAGGGGTCAGAAAGGATGCAGATCAGGTAGATCTAGTGTGCGGGGTCTTGGACCCCCCCAACCATGCACGTGACCAGACATTTAAGCTGCATTACGCACCTGGACTGGGAACTGACTCAAAAACACAGTTCCAGGGAAACTGGGGCAGCGTGGGACCACCCACAAGGAGCATTTACATTTGTGATTACTGTGATTGGCCATCACAATGATTACAAGGCACAGAGTCACTCTGATCTGTGTGGTCACAGACTTTGTCCCTAGGCTGGACATGCCCACAAATAGTAAACAGAATACTGTTTTTATCCCTTTTACAACCGTCCAACAACTATGTGCCCCTGGGTGACTGAGAGCATGTTCACTGCTGCTTCCAGCACAAAGACCAAGCTGTCAAAGACAAAAATTGGTAGCTGGATTTCAATCTTGTGATTTCCGTGACAGTGATCACATGATTGCCAATCTTCCCACCACCTGAACATTCTGAACTGTTTAAGGGGATGCCAGGTGGACGGGAAGGTGTTAAAAAAACACATGACCACCGACCTGCCGCTTTAAATCATACAATGGTAGTAAAGTGGTCAAGTGTATAGAGGTGGAAACATATTTGGTGTTTGAAGAAATGTAATGGTCTCTATGGTTTTTTAGTCATGAATACTTGTTTGCTCAAGAAGAGGGGTTAAAAAGAAAACTCATTAGTATGAGCTCACAGAAGAGTGGTACAACACCTCCCGCTATTAGAACAACACAATACCTCGTTATCGCAGGTGTTGCAGACAGTTGGGACTGGACTATAAAACTAATGTCTACGCCAATGTTTATTTTAATAAAATACCTTCAAATGTGTTGTTATGGTATCATAAAATACACAGACAGAGACAAACATTCTATAATTTACATGCATACAATGGATATTTGCTTTTATGAGGTTTCTAAGTACTCTTGAAGTATTTACTTTATGATGGTTTATGTATTCAATGATTGCTTGTTTGCTAACCAAATATTTAGCATAATGGCAACAGTACAACCTACAGGGCTTTCAGTAACAGAGGAAGCACAAATAAATGCAAAGCACAGCGACTAAGTAATTGGCCCTCTTATCCAGCTGTACTGGGGTCCTGGGCTCAGGCCCCAGCAGGCTCTTTATCTGCATGGAGTTTGTAGCTTCTCATTATATTTGCAAGAGTCACATGCTAAAACACAAGTTTACATTAATATCAAAGTCTATTTATTTCATAAAACAGATAAAAATAATAATATTTTTATGTATTTTTATTTTATCTTAGATTGTAAGCTCCAAGGAGCAGGGCCCTCGAACCCCTCGTGTATCGCATTGTATTGTTATTGTACTGTCGCATTTACTGCCTCCCATTGTAGTGTACAGCGCTGAGCGAACCATTGGCACTTTATAAATACTGTATAATAATAATAAAACTTACATGTATTTGCTGTTTTTTCTAAAAAAAACCCCTTCCTCTTTGTTTACATTTAAATGTTTCCGGATCTATATGTTCCCCTGTACTGGTGGAACCTATGAAGTCCCATAGGAGACCCCTCTGCATGCTTGCTTCTACTCTGTACTACAATAGCAGCATTTTGGGGGCTGGATGCACAGGCAGCGCGACAGAAAAAGTAAAAGCTACACCTCTGCTCCTCCGCCACAGCGGTGAATGACAGTGGATCTGTGACTAGGGTTGCCACCTCATCCCTTTAAACCCGAACACACATTAAAGCAGAGTTCCAGACTTTTTTTTTTCTCCCCTGAAAGACAATGGTCTCCCTCTTCACAGTCCATTTTGGCAATATATATGTAGATTTTTTTTTCCGAAATACCTTTTATTGATAATTTCTGTCTCCACTTAGGCGATTACATCATCAGGCTTCTGGGATATTGGCGTCATCTATCCCACCAGTCCTAGGGAATGCCTAATACCAAAATCTTTTGTTATTATGAGACCAGAAGTGATGCAATTGCGGGGATTTCTTCACACTGCACAGGTGCGAGATCGCTTCTTCTTCACACTGCGCAGGAGCAAAAATGGGAAGTGCATGCTGGGCAGCCAGCTGCACAATTTCCCAGAAGAATGTCTCAGTGGGCTTCAGGTGCCCACACTTAAGATGACAGCGTTCACAATATGAGGGTGCAGTAAGTAATTTTATTTTTTATAAGGAAATCAAAGGATTACAAGTACAGGTGATCTCAACTTGCATTGCCTAAGCTGCCATTCTCACGTGGGTGCCTTTAGACAAAAAAAATAATTAAACGGCTGGAACTCTGCTTTATTTACCACCTTAATCAGCCACAGAACCTGTGTAATTAATATGTGTTCCGGTTTAAAGGGATGAGGTGGCAACTCTAACTGTGCCCCTCTTGCACTGAACCAGACCCACATGAACATGGCAGTAAAGACATAACAGCCCCAAAGACTGGGTATGAACTCCCAATCTAATACCAAATGCTAGGGAAAGGGAAGGGGGGGGGTTCAAAGATGAGGTCAGTGAACGGGCCACACTGGGGGAAAATGATGGGGGACAATTGAGGCTTGGAGGAGGTATGATGGAGCCTGAGTATTTTCTCCTCCTGACCGCTGTATTGCCTATTATCAGCCCCTTGTACTGCCTGTCCCCACCATCAACTGCCCCCACCATTAACTGTCCTCCCATTTACACTGCTTTGTTTTCTTCCTCCCAGTGACACCCACAAACTGCAGGTTTTCCTCCCAATGACAGCGACACAACAACAGTTATTCTTCCTATTGACACTGATGCAGAGACATATTTTCTCACACCGATAATTGGGCATTTCTTCCTTCAACAGTGTTAGCAGTATTTTGTGGGTGCTAGGACTGTAGCATGTGTGCATTATTTACAGTGAATACACACTGGTTCTGCATGATCATCCACCTCTAAGCCACTACCACTGTTATGTGCAACTTTGCCATATGTATTTTATGCCGCAGTGCGCATAACAGACTGTTGTTTCTGTCTTATATTCCAGGGTGCCCTGGGTCTCTCATTATTCTAGTCATGCACATATTTTGTCATGTTGTTTTAGCTTTTTAGCTGTAAAACCAGGCAGATTTCCCTTATGCGTGTAGCGCTACCCCTGAAGGAGCCACTTGTAGATTTGGGTCCTCTGCTCTTTCTTTGGCCCTATTCAAAGCCCCACTCCTGCTGACACTAGCAAAGTACCTTGGCTGGGGAGTCCTACAGTAGTCACACAAGAAAGATACACACCAAGTGTAAATAGAACGACCAGGTTGTATTGGTAGCAATAAAAAGGTAAGGCAATGCAACAGTTTAGAGGTTATACAACAGACAGATCAACACAGTAACAATACAGTACAGTGAATATCCTTTAAAATGTGGCAGGACCAAGGGTCATAAACAGTAGCCCACTGACTATGAGATCAGAACAAGAAAACAAACTGGCTAGCTCACTTGTAGGCCTTCAGTCAAGAGAGTCTAAGTTTAAGCCTGAGGATCTGTTAGGCCACCTGCAAACCAGTATTACTAATAGGATAACACCTGGGTATGAAACTGTCTGAAAATTGGTTCTTCTGCCAGCTTAGTTGGGGCCCTTGCGTTGGAGGTGCTGTCCCTTTAGAAGGTGGAATAAACAGGATAATGATAATGATAATGGCCCAGCGGCCATCTTTTAAAGGGTCAGTGCTGCATTATTTTGTTATTGTGCTTCACTTTGCATACTACCCTGAATTTTAACCTTTATCATAATAAAACAACTTTTTGAACATATTACACTATTGGTATGTGTTTTTGGGCTCCAATGTGGAGCTATTCAACAAGTTTATTAAGAGATCTGCTTTCTAGGAGATTATCACCTGTGCCATTTGTGAACTTTTCTCATTGAAAGAACTTATATCTATTCATTTATTTATACATTGATTTATTTATTTATTTATTCATATACAGTTGTGGCCAAAATTATTCAACCCCCACTGAAATTGAGTGTTTTGGCCAGTTTGACATTGCTTTTGATCATTCAGTCATCTTGCTTACATTTACATTAAAGAGGCACTTGTAGGTCAGACAAATATAACATAACAGTTATAATGAAATAACCACAAATGTCTTTTCTGTGCTCACAGCATTATCAGTTTTATTCAACCCCCAAGTGACATTCAATCTTAGTACTTAGTACAGCATCCTTTTACAGTTATAACAGCTTTTAAACGTGAAGCATAGCTTGACACAAGTGTCTTGCAGCGATCTACGGGTATCTTCGCCCATTCTTCATGGGCAAAGGCCTCCAGTTCAGTCACATTCTTAGGCTTGCGCACTGCAACTGCTTTCTTTAAGTCCCACCAGAGGTTCTCAATCGGATTTAAGTCTGGTGACTGCGATGGCCACTCCAAAATGTTCCAGCCTTTCCTCTGCAACCATGCTCTAGTGGACTTGGAGGTATGCTTGGGATCATTGTCCTGTTGAAAGGTCCAACGTCTCCCAAGCCTCAGGTGTGTGACGGACTGCATCACGTTTCCATCCAATATCTCCTGGTACTGAAGAGAATTCATGGTACCTTGCACACGCTGAAGCTTCCCTGTACCTGCAGAAGCAAAACAGCCCCAAAGCATGATTGACCCTCCACCATGCTTCACAGTAGGCAAGGTGTTCTTTTCATCATAGGCCTTGTTCTTCCTCCTCCAAACATAGCGTTGATCCATGGGCCCAAACAGTTCTAATTTTGTTTCATCAGTCCACAGAACACTATCCCACAACTTTTGTGGTTTGTCCACATGGCTTTTGGCATACTGCAGTCGACTCTTCTTATTCTTTGGAGACAGCAAGGGGGTACGCCTGGGAGTTCTGGCACGGAGGCCTTCATTACGCAGTGTGCGTCTTATTGTCTGGGCTGAAACTTCTGTACCCACATCTGACAAATCTTTTCTCAGTTCCTCAGCAGTCACACGGGGACTTCTCTCCACTCTACGCTTCAGGTAGCGCACAGCAGTCGAAGTCAGCATCTTCTTTCTGCCACGACCAGGTAGCGTTTCAACAGTGCCCTTTGCCTTGAATTTGCGAATGATGCTTCCTAAGGTGTCTCTTGGTATGTTTAACATCTTTGCAATCTTCTTATAGCCATTGCCCTTCCTGTGAAGAGAAATCACCTCTTCTCTTGTCTTCCTGGACCATTCTCTTGCCTTCACCATGTTTGTAACCACACCAGTAAATGTCTAGAAGGAGCTGAGTATCACAGTCATTTTAAAGCTGCCTAATTGGTGCTTATTATGCTTGATTGCTGCTCGGTGACATCCACAGGTGTTTTCAATACCTGATGGAAAGCACCTGTATGAACCTCTGTTCTTCAGAGTGGTAGTCTTTAAGGGGTTGAATAATTGTGGCAATGAAGAAACCACATAAGAACCATTTACTACTGTATTACATAAACAATTGATGTCATTTTAGTTGCATTTGGGTAGTTACAACGTCCTTGTAGGATTTGATTCTGAATACAATTCCAAATGTACACTATAGTCCCTAAACCCCTTTACAGCATTGGGGGTTGAATAATTTTGGCCACAACTGTACGATTAGCGCTGCACTATATTTATTGATTACATTTTGAGGTTACTGTGGTTTCCTTGAGTGCTTCAGCTGATACCTTTTAAAAAGAGTTCTCACTATATTATCATTTCTTAAGACTTGAAAAATGCTGCTCACAGACGCTCTCCATCCAATCTGATAGAGTTTGAGCTTTGCAAAGAACAATGGGCAAAAATGTTCCTCTCTAGATGTGCAAAGCTGGTAGAGACATCCCCAAAAAGACTTGCAGCTGTAATTGCAGTGAAAAGTGGTTCTACAAAGTTTTTACTCCGAGGGGCCGAATACAAATGCACATCCCACTTTTCAGATATTTATTTGTTAAAAAGTATGAAAACCATTTATCATTTTCCTTCCACATCACTATTATGTGCCACTTTGTGTTGGTCTATCACATAAAATCCCAATAAAATACATTTACGTTTTTGGATGTAACATGACAAAATGTGGAAAATTTCAAGGAGTATGAATACTTTTTCTGGGCACTGTATATTGATTGAAATGGGCCTGGGCACAAGAAGGAGAAGGGGCCCAACTTATGATATTGCACACAGGTCCTCTGCATTCAAAAAATGCCTCTGATTAGGGTTACAGCGGATGGATAGTACAGGAGGGTTAGTATTAAGGTTACAAGGAAGGTTAGTATTAGGGTTACAGGGAGGGTTAGTTTTAGAGTTTCAGAGAGGTTTAGTAATAGAATAACATGGATGGTTGGTATTGGGGTTACAGGAAGAGTAAGTAGTAGGGTTACAGGGAGGGTTAGTATTAGGGTTACAAGGAAGGTTGGTATTAGGGTTACAGAGAGGGTAAGTATTAGGGTTACAAGGAGGGTTAGTTTTAGGGTTTCAGAGAGGGTTAGTAATAGAGTAACATGGAGGGTTGGTATTGGGGTTACAGGAAGAGTAAGTAGTAGGGTTAAAGGGAGGATTAGTATTAGTGTTTAAAGGGAGGGATAGTATTAGTGTTTAAAGGGAGGGATAGTATTAGGGCTACAAGGATGGTTAGTATTCGGGTGACAAGGATGGTTAGTATTAGGGCTACAAGGATGGTTAGCATTAGGGTTACAGGGAGGGTTAGTATTAGTGTTAAAGGGAGGGTTAGTATTAGGGCTACAATGATGGCTAGTATTAGGGTGAAAAGGATGGTTAGTATTAGGGTTACAGAGAGGATTAGTATTAGGGTTACAAAGATGGTTAGTATTAGGGTTACAAGGATTGTTAGTATTAGGGTTACAGGGAGGGTTAATATTAGGGTTAAAGGGAGGGTTAGTATTAGGGCTACAAGGATGGTTAGTATTAGGGTGACAAGGATGGTTAGTATTAGGGTTACAGGGAGGGTTAGTATTAGTACTACAATGATGGTTAGTATTAGGGTTACAAGGATGGTTAGGATTAGGGTTACAGGGAGGGTTAGTATTAGGGTTACAAGGATGGTTAGTATTAGGGTTACAAGGATGGTTAGTATTAGGGTTACAGGGAGGGTTAGTATTAGGGTTACAAGGATGGTTAGTATTAGGGTTACAAGGATGGTTAGTATTAGTACTACAAGGATGGTTACTATAAGGGTTACAAGGATGGTTAGTATTAGGGTTACAAGGAGGGTTAGTATTAGGGTTACAAGGAGGGTTAGTATTAGGGTTACAAGGATGGTTAGTATTACGATTAAAGGGAGGGTTAGTATTAGGTTTACAAGGAGGGTTAGTTTTAGGGTTTCAGAGAGGGTTAGTAATAGGGTAACATGGAGAGCTGGTATTAGGGTTACAAGGATGGTTAATATTAGGGTGACAAGGATGGTTAGTATTAGGGTTACAGGGAGGGTTAGTATAAGGGTTACAGAGAGGGTTAGTATTAGAGTTACAAGGAGGGTTAGTTTTAGGGTTTCAGAGAGGGTTAGCATTAGGGTTACAGGGAGGGTTAGTATTAGGGTTACAAGGATGGTTAGCATTAGGCTGACAAGGATGGTTAGTATTAGGATTAAAGGGAGGGTTAGTATTAGTGCTAAAAGGATGGTAAGTATTAGGGTTACAGGGAGGGTTAGTATTAGGGTGACAAGGATGGTTAGTATTAGGGTTACAGGGAGGGTTAGTATTATGGTTACAAGGAGGTTTAGTTTTAGGGTTTCAAAGAGGGTTAGTAATAGGGTAACATGGAGGGTTGGTATTAGGGTTACAAGGAGAGTAAGTAGTAGGGTTACAGGGAGGATTAGTATTAGTGTTTAAAGGGAGGATTAGTATTAGGGTTACAAGGATGGTTAGTATTATGGTTACAAGGATGCTTAAAATTAGGGTGACAAGGATGGTTAGTATTAGGGTTAAAGGGAGGGTTAGTATTAGTGCTAAAAGTATGGTAAGTATTAGGGTTACAGGGAGGGTTAGTATTAGGGTTGCAAGAATGGTTAATATTAGGGTTACACGGATGGTTAGCATTAGCGTTACAAGGATTGTTAGTATTAGGGTTACAAGGATTGTTAGTATTAGGGTTACAAGGATTGTTAGTATTAGGGTTACAAAGAGGGTTAGTATTAGGATAACAAGGATGATTAGTATTAGGGTGACAAAGGATGGTTAGTATTAGGGTTAAAGGGAGAGTTAGTATTAGTTCTACAAGGATGGTTAGTATTAGGGTAACAAGGATGGTTAGTATTAGGGTTACAGGGAGGGTTAGTATTAGGGTTACAGGAATATTTAGTATTAGGGTTGCAAGGATGGTTAGTATTAGGGTTACAGGGAGGGTTATTATTAGGGTTACTGGAATGGTAGTATTAGGGTTGCAAGGATGGTTAGTATTAGGGTTAAAAGGTTGGTTAGTATTAGTGCTATAAGGAGGGTTAGTATTAGGTTTAAAGGGAGGGTTAGTATTAGGGTTACAAGGAGGGTTAGTATTAGGGTTACAATGAGGATTAGTATTAGGATTAAAGGGAGGGTTAGTATTAGGGCTACAAGGATAGTTAGTATTAGGGCAACAGGGAGGGTTAGTATTAGGTTGACAAGGACGGCTAGTATTAGGGTTACAAGGATGTTTAGTATTAGGGTGACAAGGATGGTTAGTATTAGGGTTATGGGAGGGTTAGTATTAGTGCTACAAGAATGGTTAGCATTAGAGTGAAAAGTATGGTTAACATTACGGTTACAGGGAGGGTTAGTATTAGAGTTACAAGGATGGTTAGTATTAGTGCTACAAGGAGAGTTAGTATTAGGTTTAAAGGGAGGGTAAGTATTAGGGCTACAAGGATAGATAGTATTAGGGTGAAAAGGGAGGGTTAGTATTAGGGTTACAAGGAGGGTTAGTATTAGGATTAAAGGGAGGGTAAGTATTAGCGCTACAAGGATAGACAGTATTAGGGTGAAAAGGGAGGGTTAGTATTAGGGCTACAATGATAGATAGTATTAGGGTGACAAGGGAGGGTTAGTATTAGGGTGACAAGGAAGGGTTAGTATTAGGGCTACAAGGATGGTTAGTATTAGGGTGACAAGGGAAGGTTAGTATTAGGGTGACAAGGGAGGGTTAGTATTAGGGTGACAAAAGAGGGTTAGTATTAGGGTTACAAGGATGGTTAGTATTAGGGTGACAAGGGAAGGTTAGTATTAGGGTGACAAGGAAGGGTTAGTATTAGGGCTACAAGGGAAGGTTAGTATTAGGGTTACAGGGTGGGTTAGTATTAGGGTGACAAGGATGGTTAGTATTAGGGGTGCAAGGATGGTTAATATTAGGGTGATAATGATGGTTAGTATTAGGGTGACAAGGATGCTTAGTATTAGGGTTAAAGGGAGGGTTAGTATTAGTGCTACAAGGATGGTTAGTATTAGGGTTACAGGGAGGGTTAGTATTAGGGTGACAAGGATGGTTAGTATTATGGTTACTAGGAGGGTTAGTTTTAGGGTTTCAGAGAGGGTTAGTAATAGGGTAACATGGAGGGTTGGTATTAGGGTGACAAGGAGAGTAAATAGTAGGGATACAGGGAGGATTAGTATTAGTGTTTAAAGGGAGGGTTAGTATTAGGGTTACAAGGATGGTTAATATTAAGGTGACAAGGATGCTTAGTATTAGGGTTAAAGGGAGGATTAGTATTAGTGCTACAAGGATGGTAAGTATTAGGGTTACAGGGAGGGTTAGTATTAGGGTTACAGGGAGGGTTACTATTAGGGTGACAAGGATGGTAAGTATTAGGGTTACAGGGAGGGTTATTTTTAGGGTTTCAGAGAGGGTTAGTAATAGGGTAACATGGAGGGTTGGTATTAGGGTTACAAGGAGAGTAAGTAGTAGGGTTACAGGGAGGATTAGTATTAGTGTTTAAAGGGAGGGTTAGTATTAGGGTTACAGGGATGGTTAGTATTAGGCTGACAAGGATGGTTAGTATTAGGGTTACAAGGATGGTTAATATTAGGGTGACAAGGATGGTTAGTATTAGAGTTAAAGGGAGGGTTAGTATTAGTGCTACAAGGATGGATAGTATTTGGGTTACAGGGAGGGTTAGTATTAGGGTTACAGGGAGGGTTAGTATTAGTGTTTAAAGGGAGGGTTAGTATTAGGGTTACAAGGATGGTTAGTATTAGGCTGACAAGGATGGTTAGTATTAGGGTTACAAGGATGGTTAATATTAGGGTGACAAGGATGGTTAGTATTAGAGTTAAAAGGAGGGTTAGTATTAGGGTTAAAAGGATGGTTAGTATTAGGCTGACAAGGATGGTTAGTATTGGGGTAACAAGGATGGTTAATATTAGGGTGACAAGGATGGTTAGTATTAGAGTTAAAGGGAGGGTTAGTATTAGTGCTACAAGGATGGATAGTATTTGGGTTACAGGGAGGGTTAGTATTGGGGTTGCAAGCATGGTTAGTATTAGGGTTACACGGATGGTTAGTATTAGGGTGACAAGGATTGTTAGTATTAGGGTTACAAAGATGGTTAGTATTGGGGTTACAAGGATTGTTAGTATTAGGGTGACAAGGATGGTTAGTATTAGGGTTAAAGGGAGGGTTAGTCTTAGTACTAAAAGGATGGTTAGTATTAGGGTGACAAGGACTGTTAGTATTAGGGTTACAAGGATGGTTAGTATTAGGGTTACAAGGATTGTTAGTATTAGGGTTACAAGGAGGGTTAGTATTAGGATGACAAGGATTGTTAGTATTAGGATGACAATTATGGTTAGTATTAGGGTTACAAGAATGTTTAGTATGAGGGTGACAAAGGTTGGTTAGTATTAGGGTTAAAGGGAGGGTTAGTATTAGTTCTACAAGGATGGTTAGTATTTGGGTTACAGGGAGGGATAGTATTGAGGTTGCAAGGATGGTTAATATTAGGGTTACACGGATGGTTAGTAATAGGTTTACAAGGATTGTTAGTATTAGGTGTCACGGTCGCCCGATCGCCACCCTCAACATGCCACAATCGCACGACCGCGACCAACAATACGTCACGCCCGCGGCGTCAGTCCCCAGACCTTCTCACCAAACTTGTGACCAAAGGACCGGCCGATCTAAAACCGCAATGTGACCCGCATAACAATGCCACACTCAGCTGCGCCCTGCACAACGATTGTCCAGCTAAGGGAACGCCATTGACGCACCGGCAGCCTGAATGTGCTTGTTACTGGGTCGGGTTAATTATGCAACTAACCCTTCACTGCCACCACCCCTTTTTGTACAGAGAAAGGGGAAACTCTCTTTATCCAATATACACTGTAATGGTTGAAAAGTCGCCTGTCCAATACGGTCACCGCAGGCCGATTGGGCAGAGGATTAAACAAACACAGTAGCGTCTCTTCAAAAGGCAGGAATTCGTGAATTGCAAGTAAGTGCTTAGAAGCAGTTTAACACTTCCAGAAAGAAAGATTTATTACTAAAAGACTCAAACAGGTGCAATAAAATATTTACAAAGAAAATGTAACTAAGATATATATTTATATATAGAAAACAGCTCAGCACAGAGATAACAGGAAGAAGTTAAAAGGTTAAGTTACTTGCCATGTTCAGCCTTAAGGTAAGCAGATCCAAGTTGCAGAGCGGAAAGGGTCTTTGATCTCCTGCTGTTATGATGTTAAAATTAGGAGATCTCTTTAGCTTAATTTTTTAGTCTTGCCAGCCTGTCTTTTAAAGTCCCCCTGCAGGGGGGGGGGTGGTGGTGGCTCTGAATACTGGTCAATACGCTGTTTTGGGAGGGGTCAGTCGGGCGAACTCTGAATTAGAACCAACATCTGTCATAATCCATGACATAACATAATATAAGGGAAAAACCTGACTTGAGGAATGTTCATTTCATTCTGTCACCTTTAACTGTTAGGTTTTATGAGGTTCCAACTTCTTTCAAGTCCTGGGAAAAACTATCTTATCTCAATTAGGAGGTGTGATATTTTACACAGGCCTTGGGACAGAGTGTCTGCTGTCTCTATGGGGGGGCTTTGTAGCGCTGGGCCCCCTTCTGCTCTAGCCTGCCAGCAACTTTTAACACTTACACATCTGTCCCTGTACCTCTCAGGAAGGGAGGGGGTAGGGAATAAAGGATTGAGGAATACTTCTAATAAAAAAGGGGAACTCCGCGTCCAACTCTGATGAGCAAGTTTGCTACATTAGGGTTACAAGGATGGTTAGTATTAGGGTTACAAGGATTGTTAGTATTAGGGTTACAAGGATGTTTAGTATTAGGGTGACAAAGGATGGTTAGTATTAGGGTTAAAGGGAGGGTTAGTATTAGTTCTACAAGGATGGTTAGTATTAAGGTTACAGGGAGGGTTAGTATTAGGGTAACAAGGATGGTTAGTATTAGGGTTACAAGGATTGTTAGTATTAGGGTTACAAGGATTGTTAGTATTAGGGTTACAAGGATGTCTAGTATTAGGGTGACAAAGATGGTTAGTATTAGAGTTAAAGGGAGGGTTAGTATTAGTGCTACAAGGGTGGTTAGTATTTGGGTTACAGGGAGGGTTAGTATTGGGGTTGCAAGGATGGTTAGTATTAGGGTTACAAGGATGGTTAGTATTAGGGTTACAAGGATGGTTAGTATTAGGGTGACAAGGATGGTTAGTATTAGGATGACAAGGATGGTTAGTATTAGGGTTACAAGGAGGGTTAGTATTAGGGTTACAAGGAGGGTTAGTATTAAGGTGACAAGGAGGGTTAGTATTAGGGTGACAAGGATGGTTAGTATTAGGGTTACAAGGATGGTTAGTATTAGGGTTACACGGATGGTTAGTATTAGGGTGACAAGGATGGTTAGTATTAGGGTTACAAGGATGGTTAGTATTTGGGTTACAGGGAGGGTTAGTATTATTGTGACAAGTATGGTTAGTATTTGGGTTACAGGGAGGGTTAGTAATAGGGTTACAAGGATGGTTAGTATTAGGGTTACAGGGAGGGTTAGTATTACGTTGACAAGGATGGTTACTATCAGGGCTACAGAGATGGTTAGATTTGGGGCTACAAGGAGGGTTAGAACTAGGAATGAAGGAAGGGTTAGAGTTAGGGACTCCTTAGTGTAGGGCATCAGGTTTTGCAACAAGAGTTCTACTTCAAAATCTATTTTTTTACAAACTTATAAACTGTTATCAATAAACACAACACTTATCAGACCTCATTCGGTTGATGTCACTTGTGATGTATATGTATATTTATCAGAAAACATCTCAGAAGTCTACACTGCTTTGTTCTAGATATTGTTGTGTCTAACCCCCCAGACTGTGTTTGACATGTGCACCTGCTTCTCTAATATACAGCAGTATTGATTCAATTGCACATTTCTGAAACAGGCACAAAGGCTAGCTAATGAGAGAAGTGTCAGTGTGTTTATATATGGCCTGCTAGACACCTGGAGACAATGACAAAAAAGTATTGTCCAAATGTGAGTGACAACACACACCTCCATTGTCTGCTCATATAGGTGTAGAAAGAATGAATGTCTGGACCCATAACACAGCTGCCTATACAGTTAATAGAAGTTGAATGACCTATCTGTCCATCAGTATAAACATTTCCATATGAAACGTTAAACCTTAACTAGATAACTGGATAAAGTTTAGTTTGTTAAAACACTATGTATCATAACAAATGCCATTTGTTTCTGTAAAATACAATTTTCATCTATTTTCATTCATTGGACTTCTGTTCCCACTTGCTTGAATGTCGACTGCACACTGGCTGCTCTAGACTGGCTTCCTGATAGTGACAATGGGGAACTATGCCTGTATAATGTGTGCCAGCATGGCTGCTTGTAGTCTCCACCAATGAGACTTGTGACAAGCTGACAAGAACAATTGGGAGACAGTTGTCACCCCATAACATGAAATACCCAAAATGGACATGGATGGCAAGATTGCCCGGTATTCTTTATCATAAAAGCTTCATATTTAAAAGGAATGAAAACAGCAACATTACCATGCTGAGGCTTATATATGATTTTAAGGTATTGTGAAAGCAGAACCAAATATAGCAGGGGAAAAATACAGGCTAAAATAATGAAATCAGCTTTTGTTGCAATATTCACCTTCAATCCAGAGATTTCCTCTTCAGTACTTTTTCTGCTACTAGATGTCCTCAGTCTGAGGCCAGTCAAGTTCAGGTACTTAAAGCAATACTAAAGGTTCACTTTTTTTATATGTTATACTTACGTACTGTGTGCAGTGGTTTTGCACAGAGCAGACTCGATCGTCCTTTTCTTTTGGAAAGTAGACAGTCCAAGGTATTTAATGGTGAGTTTTTGAAGTTGGAATTTGTTTCCCACAATTGTTTAGAAAATGAAGAAATTAAATATTTTTTTTCACAAAATTGTCACGTTAACAAGTTATTTCTCACACACAGCATAGGTATACTTGCAGCTACACCACAAAACACATTCTGCTACTCCTCCTGAGTATGGGGATACCACATGTGTGATTCTTTTTCACAACCTAACCACATAGAGATATCCAACATCCCAGGAGCACCTTAAAGGCATTCTAGGTGATTGATAGGCTGTACTGATGACTGCGGTGACAGGTACACTAATAGTCTGCACTGATAACTGTGGTGGCGGGTACACTGATTAGGGCTACACTGATGACTGCGGTGACAGGTACACTAATAGTCTGCACTGATAACTGTGGTGACAGGTACACTGAGTAGGGCTACACTGATGACTGCGGTGACAGGTACACTAATAGGCTGCACTGATTGCTGTGGTGACAGCTACTCTGATAGGCTGTACTGATAACTGTGGTAACAGGTACACTGATTAAGGCTGCACTGGTGGGCTGCTGTGACAGGTACATTGATAGGATGCACTGAAGGGCTGCTGTGACAGGTACATTGATAAGATGCACTGAAGGGCTGCTGTGACAGGTACACTGATAGGCTGCACTCATGACTGCGGTGACAGGTATTGTCAGGAATGGATTCAGCACTGGTGGTGGGACTCTCCTGCCGTGTGGGCTGCAGTACCAGAGCTGACCAGCGGGTGCTCTCAGCACTGGTGGTGGGACTCTCCTGCCGTGTGGGCTGCAGTACCAGAGCTGACCAGCGGGTGCTCTCAGCACTGGTGGTGGGACTCTCCTGCCGTGTGGGCTGCAGTACCAGAGCTGACCAGCGGGTGCTCTTAGCAGCCAGAAGCTCACAATCAGCCAAACCTGGGGCTGATTACAGAAAGGTGTATATAAGGCATGACCAGGCCTGTGCTCTGGGCCTTGGTGTATGGTTTCCCATGAGCCCCTGTATCCTGTTCCTAGTTCCTGTGAGAAGATACCTTGTTGCCGACCCTGCCTGATCCTGATTCCTGTTGACCGTCTCCTGTTCTGACTACTGGCTCATCCCTGACCATCCTTCTGCCTGATCCTCTGTACTGCGCTGTCCGTGAGTTACTGAACCCGGCTTGTGACCTTGACCATTCTCTGCCTGCTCCTTTGATACCTTGCTGCCCGCACGTTGCTGACTTGGCCCGTTTGACCACGCTCACTACTCTGCCATCCATCCATCCTGCACGGATCCAGCTGTACCTGCACATACCTCTGGCGGATCCCTCTATCACTAGCAGGTGTACTCAGGGGCCGCGACCTGGTTCCTGTCTGCTCCAAGTCCATCCCCACCATCAGGGGCCCTGGTGAATAAGCAGACTGGGACTTAGACTCCGCGCCCTGGGGAATCCTGCCCTGAGGACCGCTAGAGGTACCACCAGGCAGTCGTTACAGAACCCTACGGCCGGCCTGACCATTCCACCTCTCCAGCCCTGACTACGCCTGTGTTCCTGCACCTCCTAAGATTAGTGGAAGGTTAGTTTGCTCACTGTGCGTTTATATATATCTGGGTGGCTAATAATAACCTGTATTATACTATACCTGAAACCTGCGTTTCCCTGTGTCAGTCCACACCTTTCTGGTCACTCCTTGATTCCTGACAGGTATGCTGATTAGGGCTACACTGATGACTGCAGTGACAGGTACACTAATAGTCTGCACTGATAACTGTGGTGACAGGTGTGACGACCCCTGACCTTCTCACCAAACTCGTGACCGAAGGACCAGCCAATCTAAAACCATGATGTCACATGCTTAACAATGCCACGCCCAGCTGCACTCTGCACAATGATTTTCCAGCTAATTGGACCAAAATCGATGTACCGGCAGCCTGAGTGAGACTGTTACTGGGTCAGGTTAATTACGCAATTAACCCTTCACACTGCCACCACCTCCTTTTTGTACAGAGAAAGAGGAAACTCGACAATATCAGCTATAACACTATGATGGTTGAGATAATCGTCTGTATAGCACCGTCACCGCAGACGGGTTATACAGAGGGTTAAACAAAAACAGTAGCGCTCTTTTAGAGGCAGGGATTCGTAAGTTGCATTCACGAGCTATAGAAACAGTTCAACACTTTCATAAAGAAAGATTTATTACTAAAAGGTCAAAAGGGTGCATTAAAAATATTTACAGAAAAAAGATGTAACCAATATACAGTACATATAAATATACAGAGAACAACAGCACAGCAAAGAGGTAATAGAAAGGAGGTTAAAGGGTTAAAGTACTTACCAATCAGCCTTGGGTTTGCAGATCAAGTTTCAGAGCAAAAGGGCACGTCTCCCAGGTTGGTTCTGATGTTATAAGGGAGAATTCTTCAACTTCACTCTCTTAGGCCTGACAGCCCATTTTGTAGTTCCCTAGCAGGGGGTGTCTCTGAAGTCAAGATCAAATGCCCCGTTTAGGGAGGGAAGGTCTGGGCAAGACCTAAACTAGAGCCAAAATCTCTTATAGTTCATATTTTGGCTCATAACTTTTCCTATGCACAAGTGGCATTCCACCCGTGGGTAGATTACTATGCAGACGCATCTGAGGAACGGGTAGATATGAGACATGAAATACATATTTTAAGGGTTCCAGAGATGTAATTTTCTGCTTTCCTAGGTATTTGATAGGTATTTGACCTATCAAACTGTTTGTCTTCTCGTGGGCAATCTGAAGATATGTCTGGTTTTTATGTAAGTCTCTCATGTTCCAAGATATGAGAAATAGGGGAAAAATGGATTTTAAAAGTGTTATCTGGTTCGTGCTCCTCTGGAATGTCTTTGAACTCCTGGGAAGGCTTGCGTTATCTTTTACGATGTGCTAGATTGCACAGCTTTCTTAGACAGCCAGGCGCTCAGCTCAGAGAGGTTGTATAGCTCTGGGCTCCTTGCTGGGCTCTGGCCTGCCTGTGACACTTTCAACACCCACGCCCACCAGATGTCACTGTGGCTCTCAGAGAGGGAGGGGGAGAATGAAGGGAGACATGGAGAATTCTTAACAAAATGGAGGGCCGTGTCCGTCTCTGTGTGTACGCTTGCTACAACAGGTACACTGATTTGGGCTAAACTGATTACTGTGGTGACAGGTACTCTGATAGGCTGTACTGATAACTGTGGTACTCTGAATAAGGCTGCACTGGTGGGCTGCTGTGACAGGTACATTGATAGGATGCATTGAAGGGCTGCTGTGACACTGATAGGCTGCTGGTACACTGATAGGCTGTACTCATGACTGTGGTGACAGGTACACTGATTAGGGCTACACTGATTACTGTGGTGACAGGTACTCTGATAGGCTGTACTGGTACCTGCAGCGACAGGTACACTGATTTGGGCTGCACTGAAGGACTGTGGTGACAGGTACACTGATTATGGCTGCACTGATGACTGCAGTGACAGGTACACTGATTACGGCTGCACTGATGACTGCAGTGACAGGTACACTAATTACGGCTGCACTGATGACTGCAGTGACAGGTACACTGATTACGGCTGCACTGATGACTGCAGTGACAGGTACACTAATTACGGCTGCACTGATGACTGCGGTGACAGGTACACTGATTAGGGCTGCACTGATGACTGCGGTGACAGGTACACTGATTACGGCTGCACTGATGACTGCGGTGACAGGTACACTGATTACGGCTGCACTGATGACTGCGGTGACAGGTACACTGATTAGGGCTGCACTGATGACTGCAGTGACAGGTACACTGATTAGGCTTGCACTGATTGCCGCTGCTGTGACAGGAACACTGATCAGTGTATACTGAAGGCTGTTGCTGTGACAGGAACACTAATCTAAACTATGTTCTCCTCACATGTGTGAGGAGAAGCTGGTAACAGCAAGTTACCACTGTTTGTTGACATCACACGATCAGCTTTGATTGGACACAGCCAATCACGTGGTAAAGAACCACTGTCATTGGCTCTTTACCCTGATTGGTGATGCGCTGTGGCCCTTCTTGTGCCCCTAAGGCACACGAGTGGTGAGGCAGAGAAGATGTCACATGACATCCACCTGGAGGGTCAAAAGGCCCGCCCAGCCAATAGCTTAAGAGATTAAAAGAGGTTCAATTTGAAAGAAAACTTGCCAATACATACTACACTTTAATTTTACCTTCCTCACTGACACTAATGAGATTTTGTCAAATTGATAGAATTTCATCAAAAGTTACTGACTCAAAGAAACTAGAGATGTGCATGATGAGAAAATGTGTTTCAGTTCATTTTCATTTGTTAAGTAAATCACAGTGTTAATTTTGTTGACGAAAATATTTTCGTCATAGTTTTTATCAGATGCATGTTTTCAGTGACGAAAACTAAGTGAAAGTAAAATTCGAATTAAGTCAATTGACAAAAACTATGCAAAAATCAATTCCAATTTTCAGTAGTTGACTAAAATCTAATGGGTTTAGTTAAATTGTAATGCATTATTGAAGCATTTCTCTAGAATTTCCAAATTCATTTTATACTCCTGGAGTAAAATGTGTTTTTTATTTATGGTACTAAGGTTTGAACGTGCACTACAGACACAGGTTTAGCAGATGAGATATATATAACGTCTTTATAAATGCCCTCTTGAGGGCCACTGGATTTGTTTGGGTCCCCCTGAGCTCTGCATGGCCAAAATGCATTTGCACATTCAGAGTCAGTAAACAGTCCTTGAGCTGGTTTTTGGTTGTTTTTTATTAAGGGGTTAACAGCTTGTATGGGCTCTAGGGGTATATGGGATGCCCAAGGAACTGTGAACTTGAGGACAAACTTCTTAGCCACAACACTGTGCAGGAAAAAGTGGATCAAAAGTAGCAACTGTGTCTGTTAAGGAGCACTAAAGTCTCCTTGGTGTACCTAGGGTTGCCGCCTCATCCCTTTAAAACCGAACACATATTAATTACACAGGTTCTAAGGCTAATTTAATGCAGATAAGGCACTAATGCAGGTCATACATTTGTCAATTTCCGAAATAATTTTTTTTCAAAATTCATAACTAAGAATTTTCGTTCGAATTTAACACCATTAGCGGACTGCAGCAATGGCCGAATTTTGTGTGGCCATTGAATTTCAGTGATCGGGCATGTTGGAAATGTTTTTAAAAACAAACGTATTTCTAATCATTGATGGAAGAATTGTGAGAGAAATATAATCTAAAAAGAAATGAGCAAGAGCTGACCTGGAAATAAAAGAATATTCCCAGTCATGAAAATTATTTTCTATAGCATCATGAGCTGCAATTGAAGACTTAGTTGAATTTTGAAATCAATGGTGGCACAGTTACAAAACTCAAAAAAATTCTGATTTTATAAAGAAAATTCATTCTGAATTTGACCCATGTATGGCCTGCATATGTGAGTTTAATTACCACCTTAATCAGCCACAGAACCTGTGTAAATAATATGTGTTCGCTTTTAAAGGGATGAGGTGGCAACCTTAGGTGTACCTCCTCAGACCCAAGATGAATCCTCCTCTTCATCCATCTGAACTGAGGGTATCCCTGGGATTCCAAGATCTAGCAGTTAAGTGAGAACTAGTTGGGTCTTACCTGACCGCCCTCTCCCTTTATCTGGCCCAGGGAGTGTAGTCCTTACACTGTCCTGTCCTGCCAGTGTGGTGGGTTGGTAGCTGCTTATAGGCCTTTCACTGGGCTGGCTCCTTCCCTGCTACACAGTATGTCCTCCCTAAGAGACCTGGCACAATGAAGGTCGTTCTTTCCTGTATCCATCCTGTTAGTAGGCTCCTCTCCCTGAGGCCCCTTCCCAAGTTCCGCAATCCAGCCTTCTCTCAATCCATCTTTCATCTGAATCCCCTTACTGCTCAGGCTCTGTCCCATTTAGGGGTTGTCCTCGGTCACCATGCCCGGCTAAGTTCTCTTAAAAATGCAGATTTGGCTTCCGACCCTCCACCGCTCCTCTTCCAGGAAGTTCTCTGAGTTTCTGAAAGGGTGGGAGGGCTGCAGAAGCCTTGACCTGTAGAGCCTCCCAAACCGGATATCGTATGTGCTCTCCAGCGCCTCAGGATATGCACAGCCAAAAGGGAAGCCAAGGGTACCAGGACAGCGACAACCAAAGGAAATGTTCCAGGGGTGCAGCCCTCAGACGGGGAAATCAGCCACTGGATAGAGAGAAAACAGGTGGCACACACACCTAGTGCATTATCCAAGGTTTATTGTAGGAATGAATAAAAAATAAAAACCTGTCAGGCATCAACAGCGAGGCTCTTTCTGTCCATACATCATACATCAGCATCAGAGGTTGGTCATCAGCTCTGAGGAAAGGGATTCGTCCCCGAAACGCGTCATCCATTTGACCGCACTGACAGTGAGAACACCTTGCCCGCCATTGTGGCCATTGTCATTTTTCTATGCTTTTTAGATACATGCTTCGTCTGTGAGTATGTTTTTATTATTTCATTCCTACAATAAACCTTGGATAATGCACTAGGTGTGTGCGCCACCTGTTTTCTTTCTATGTAGAGCCTCCCTGCCTGCCCTGAGGTGAACTCACTACCTCACTCCTAGGCTGACTCATCCCAGGCTGCTACCCAGCCTTTAACTTCAAAAGTCCTATGTAGCTAACCTGGAGGGTGCTACACCAGTTTCATAAACAAACAAATATATTGCTTTTTGACACACAGAAGTGCAGCTTTAAAATTAAAAAAAAAAACCCTGTAAACTCTATTGGCTGTAATGCCAAGCTACAAATGGGAATGGGGGAAGTAAATGGAAGTGAGGGCATGTACAGGGCAGGGTACATTATACTTTGGGGATGGGAAGGTGACCTGCAAGTTGGGATGGGATAGTTAATGGGAGTGAGGGAGTGCACAGGACAGACAGCTGAATGGTCTGGGGAGGCTGTTATTTTACACAGAGCTAAGCTCTGCTACCTTGATGGGAGGGGAAACACTCACCACGTCACATCCAGACAGACATGAATCTGACAGAGGAGTTCCTCTTCTGTGGTTTGTGGCTTTGTTGCAGAACTCCCGGGAGCAGGCAGACAGAGGGAGCCTGCACCTCTCAGCCAATACAGTTTGCCGATAAAGTACTGGAGATTTTAGTCGACTAAAATACAACTAACACTAAAACAATCCTGATGACTAAAATATGATTAAAACTAAAAAGTCATTTTAGTCAAAAGACTATGACTAAAAGTAAATTGAAATTTGACATAAAAATTAACAGTGGTAAATCTATTCGTTATATTTCATCATATTCGCTATATTAGAAAGATTACTTTTCAGAACAATTTGTTATTTCGGGAGAGTATATATTCTTTGTTTCAAATTCATATTCTCTGAAGTTCTGTTATTTCTATGTTGTTTCAGAAGATTGGCTATATCCCTGCTAGTCCAACCCACAAAGAGAAATGGAATGAGCTGATTTGATAATATTGCCTGGAATTGTATGCATCTGAAAGCAATCAATGGAACTAAATTCATTTCAGATTCATTTGTTATGCTATGATTTTGAGATTCTGATGGATCCACCTCCATCCAACCCAAACACAATAAGTAGGAATCATCTTATGTCACTTTTATATCTTACTGGATTTATTGCACTATGTTTCCATTTCATATGTAGTGCATTTTTATAATAATGAAAAATGTAAATACAAAAAGAATTGGCTGATTATCCAAGAGTTACGTTCCAGGAGACCGGTCGTTAAGCGAGTTTGGTCGTTAAACGAGCAATTGTATTTAGTATGCACATTACAATATTCAGAACAAAGAAATGGACAAAGGAAACTCCAACTTGATGACTTTGCTTTTATTTGCAAGTATGGTACCACCTGGGATGAACATCAGAGAAACAGCATTGCCTAGGAAGGCTAAGAATGGCAGGCAACACCATTCACATACTGTACAGTACTGTCCTTACAGTACAGTACATACTGCAGACATTACAGTACTCACCGAGAAATCTGTGGAATTTGTGGAGTAGAAAAAAACAAAAAAGAAGCCACCATAGACTGCACAGAAGCCACCATAGTCCAGAAAAGACACCCTAGGCCACAAACAAGCCACCATTGGCTGCACTGCCACTTCACAAGAAGATCCACCATAGGCCACACTTCCGCTCAGTTTCTCTGTCATAAGTCCCCCAGCAGGGTTGCAAGTCCGAACAGCGGGTCGTAAGTCCAAGGAAAGGAAATTGAATCAGGTCACAAGTCTGAGGCAGGTCGTAAATCCGAGCCGAAAAAAACGGTTGTAAGTACGAAAATTCATTAAACGGGTAGGTCATTAAGCGAGAGATACCTGTAATCTGAATTAATACATATTAATTTGTTATGTTATTAAGTTGAATTAATGTTCCCATTCCCAACTGACTTTGTTTGTTGGGACATGCACATACAAATTAACCACTTGCCCTCCAGAGGATTTACTCCCCTTCCTGACCAGGCCATTTTTTCAAGTTAGTTAAGGCAGCATTTAATACTTTGTTGATGCTTTGGATGCACTTTTGCTTGTATATTTCTCCCGCTATGAGGTGACATTTGGTTGTTTTGTTTTTCTTTTGTGCTTTCCTGCTGCATGTTTTGGCTGGCACTGTATGTATGATGACCGGCAGAAGTGACGTATGACGTTATCAACGTTGGACACGGTGGGAGGGGCCCACATATAAATGAGCTGGTGTGGCATAATGTTCTGTTGGCTGATGTGGAGGTGGTGTTTGTGGTGCTGGAACAACATTGGTGAGACTCTGCAGATATTAGTAATTTGAGCATGTGGCTGCTATTTTATAATTTGTGGTCTCCCATTAGATTTTAACCTATTGTTATCTTTGTTTAATAGCATGTGTTTCCTCCTTTGAGGGTTGGTCTTTTTGCTAAATGAGCATTTGGTTGTTGCCACCTTCCCCGTAGTGATTGAAATGATTTTGATAGAGGTAAGCTCCTATTTCATATTATATGAATATTTTGTGCACCATGTCAATTGCAGCAAAGAGGTTCTCACTATTTTATTTTTGTAGTTATATTGCAGTACCCATTCTGGGACGTGTCTCATTTTTTACAGACGAAATACCATTAAACCAAATGTGACGTTAATAACGATGTATGCTGCTTATACAAGTTTCGGTGCCTATTCTATCCCTTAAAGGTAGATTTCCTCTCATTTAATCCTTAGGGTATTTTTCTTTTGCTTTTGGATATTTTGTCAAATTTCAGTGTATGCTGATGAAGTTTTATAGTTTTTTTTTTTTTTTTTTACTTTATAAAGCTTACTTTATCCAGTGTTCCTCCAACAACCATGAGAAGCACTATTTTGTCTGGGCCTTTTTGAGGACTTATTGTCCAAATAAATTGTACCACAATCAAATCGTTATCATCTTGTATACTATTTGTCACTTATGAGATATACAGTTGCAAGAAAAAGTATGTGAACCCCTTGGGATTACATGGAGTTTTGCATGAATTGGGCATAAAATGTGCTCTGAACGTCATCTAAGTCACAACAATAGAAGAACGCAGTCTGCTGAACATAATACTACACAAACATTAGATGTTGCCATGGTTTAATTGCACATAACATGTAAACATTCACAGTGCACAGAGGAAAAAGTATGTGAACCTTTGGACTTAATAACTGGTTGACCCTCCTTTGGCAGCAATAACCTCAACCAAACGTTTCCTGTAGTTGCAGATCAGACCTGCACAACGATCTGGAGTAATTTTGGACCACTCTTCTTCACAAAACTGTTTCAGTGTAGCAATATTCTTGGGATGTCTGGTGTGAATCGCTCTCTTAAGGTCATGCCACAGCATTTCAATCTGGTGGAGGTCAGGACTCTGACTGGGCCACTCCAGAAGGCGTATTCTGTGCTGTTGCAGCCATTGTTTTGTTGAATTACTTGTATGCTTTGGGTCATTGTCCTGTTGCATCACCCATCCTCTGTGAGCTTCAGTTGGCGGACAGATGGTCGTACATTTTCCTGCAAATTGTCTTGATAAACTCTGGAATTCATTTTCCCATCAATGACAACAATCCGTCCAGGCCCTGAGGCAGCAAAGCAGCCCCAAACCATGATGCTCCCTCCGCCATGTTTTACAGTGGGGATGAGGTTTTGATGTTGGTGTGCTGTGCCTTTTTTTCTCCACACATAGTGTTGTGTGTTCTTCCCAAACAACTCAATCTTGGTTTCATCTGTCCACAGTATATTTTGCCAGTAGTGCTGTGGAACATCCAGGTGCTCTTTTGCAAACTTCAAACATGCTGCAATATTCTTTTTGGACAGCAATAGCTTCCTCCGTGGTGTCCTCCCGTGTACTCCATTCTTGTTTAATGTTTTCCTTATTGTAGATGTGTCAACAAAAATGTTAGCATGTGCCAGAGATTTCTGTAGGTCTTTAGCTGACACTCTGGGATTCTTCTTTACCTCATGCAGCATTCTGCGCTGTGCTCTTGCAGTCATTTTTACAGGACCACGCCTAGGGAGAGTAGCAACAGTGCGAAACTTTCTCCATTTGTAGACAGTCTGTCTTACCGTGGACACATGAACATCAAGGCTTTTGGAGATACTTTTGTAACCCTTTCCAGCTTCATGCAAGTCGACAATTCTTGATCGTAGGTCTTCTGAGAGCTCTTTTCTGCGAGGCATGGTTCACATCAGACAGTGCTTCTTGAAACCAGTAAACCCAAAACAGGTGTGTGTTTTTTAAGGGCAGGACAGCTGTCAGCAACACATCCAATATCATCACACTGATTGGAGTCAAGGCTGGCTCACTCCTGGCTCCAATTAGCTCTGGGAGAAGTCATTAAGCTAGGGCCTCACATACTTTTTCCTCCCGGCACTGTGAATATTTACATGTTATGTGCAATTAAACCATGGCAACATCTAATATTTGTGTAGTATTATGTTCAGCAGACTGTGTTCTTCTATTGTTGTGACTTAGATGACGTTCAGAGCACATTTTATGCCCAATTCATGCAAAACTCCACGTAATCCCAAGGGGTTCACATACTTTTTCTTGCAACTGTATATGAACTGTTTGGTAAGTTGCCCTCCATCAACTTTTGAATAGGTTTATGTATATCACATATAATTTGCAGTGATTCAAACTTGCTTCATTTTGATATATGTACACAAAACATGTAATCTGTTGGTATTTTCTATAATCAACATGAATCTATTGTTGTAGGTGTTATATAATTGTCTCCTGAAGAAGCCTGAAATAGGTGAAACATGATGAGAAATATTACACCGGAAACATATGTTTGAACAAGTACAACTAACAATGTTGGGACATTAAAATGTATCTCTTTTAATTGATATTTTTAATATTGATTCAACAATAAATATTGTAATAAACATTGTAAATTTTAGCTTTTGTTGTTGTTCTATTATTGTATGCCACCTTTAAAATCCCGCTAATTTTCTTCCATGTGAGTACTTTTTTTTCTCCTCCCCTTTCCTTTTTGTTCCTTTTTCTTCCTTCTGTTTTGTAAAATTTGGAATGTGGTACCATTGAGCTTCTCTCTGAATATCACTACTCAGGCCATTTTTTGCTGATACGGTGCTGCGTTACTTTAACAATTGCGCAGTCATGCAGCACTGCATCTAAATTAAATTGATGTCCTTTCTTTCGGTGCTATTTGATTCCCTCTGCACTATAAACAAAAAAAGACTGACAATTTGAAACAAAAAAAACAATATTTTTTACTTTTTGCTATTAAACAAATCCAGTAAAAAAATCTAAAAAAACTAATTTCATCATAAATTTAGGCCAAAACGTATTCTGCTACATTTCTTCACAAAAATGAAATCCCAATATATGTAAATTAATTGGTTTACGTGAAAATTATAGTGTCTACAAATGGCGGTATATATACTGGAATTCTTTCTTTCTATTTTTATACTAGTAATGTCAGCCATCAGCGACTTATAGCAGGACTGCAGCAGGCATTCTGACACTGGTGGGGGAACTGACTAAATGTCACTGACATCCCCAGTGACACTAATACAGTGATCAGTGCTAATAAAAAGCACTGAAACTGTACTAATGACACTGGGCAGGAAGGGGTTAACATCTGGGGTGATCAAAGGGTTAACTGTGTGCTGTTTTACAGTGTAACCACATTGCTTTGTATTACTCTGCTATTCAGAGCAATACAAAACAGTGTACTGGAGCTGACAGGGGAGAGATCTGTATTGTTTACATACAGCCCTCTCCCCTGTCAGCGATACTCAACGATCGCCGGGTGCCAGTGGGGAATCAATGACAGCTGAAGCCGCCAATGGCGGCTCAGGTAGGGCGTGCACACCCCCTACCCAGATATGCAAAATCACGATTTTGGGCAGCCGTGCCGCCCTATAGCAGTATGTCTGCTATAGAGCAGCAGGCAAGCAGTTAAACAAATTGTCTCTCAAGTTCAACCTCAATACAAATAGAATCTTATTAGAATATTCATGCTATGCTCACAAGAATGAAAAAAAAATAATTTGTATCATTCGTTATGTTGTTACATTATTTCGAATGCCTCAAACATTAACAAAAAGCCCAAACTATCACATCATGTAATTTGAATAAAACAAATGAATTTGTTGTTTTCGTTATGATTTATTTCAGATTTGTTGAAATTCTTTATTATTGTGATTGGGAGATTCAGGTACATCCGAGTCTCCAAATAAGGAAAATTTTGTCTGAATTTTGATTTGTAACGAAACAAATCGCACAAGAAACAAGAACTATCAATTTTACTGATCCTTAATACTCATCTGCACAAGTTCTACTGTAGATTATGTACTGTATGTACACACTAGACAATTTCTGTTGCTTGTTGAAACTTTGCACACATATCAGTTGCAAAAGCAGCTAGAATCCATAAGCCCCTGCACCCCCTGTAATGTCAGGAATGCCATGCACGTCTTCATATACTGGAATGCAGATCTCAGCTTGTCGTCGTGCTGCACGGCATGCTGGGATGAGGGTAATGAAAGTCAATATGGTGGTAATCAATGTCAGTATTTTGAAGAGGCCTGAGTCAGAGCAATGTGCCTCTTTGTTCATGTACAGATCATGCTGAGCAGCCGGGAATATTTTTAGGTTTCATTTACTTAATGACGCGTGAATTAATTGAACTTCCAGGGGGACCCGTGCCATGCATCTCCGGATCAATCCGCTGCGGCTCTGCTGCTGCTGCTGTATCAGTATTTTACACATCACAGGGAAGGAAACTGGAAGTCTCTTTTTGTGTATGAAGACAAATATAACATATTGTATATGGTAGCAGATAACCAGACATTACCAATCTGTATCCTCTGCTGTTAGAATGGAGCTAATTCTCCATGTGTCATCATTTTTAAAGAGAACCACCTGTGATAGGGCTTCTGCAAGAAGATAGATTGTAAGCTCCAAGGAGCAGGTCCCTCCTAACCCTCTTGTATTGAACTGTATTGTTGCTGTATTGTCTCCCGTTATATTGTAAAGCGCTGAGCAAACTGTTGGCGCTATATAAATCCTGTAAAATAATAATAAAAATAATAATAATAAAAAACATTCATTCCTAAGTCTAGGTTCACACCTAAGCATTTTCTGTTTTGTTTTGCAGAAACGCGCAGCAGTCCATTTAACATGATTTCCTATGGGATAGGTTCACATCTCCATGTTTTCACTGGTTCGTTTTTTGGAAAATGTCAGGGAGTTTTTTAAATACAAAATGTTGCTTTTTGGTTCAATAGACTTCAATGCAGAAATGTACGTAGTGCATTTTTGATGTGTTTTTGACGCGTTTTGCGTTTAATCGGCCCAGCAACAAGTTGGGGAAAAAAAAGCAAAATACATGTGCAAAAATGCAAAACGTACCGCAAAAAGCACTGCAGAGACGGATCAAATGCAAACTGCATAGGTGTGAGCCTAGACTAAAGGAGATATCATTGGTGGTGGCTTGCCTCTGAAACAGGTACCAAATGGAGCAAACAGCTACAGTTCTTTTAGGTTGTGTATTCAGAATAGCTGTCTGTGTCCACATTGGATAGATTTCTCTGCACTCCCTGTTCCTCTATTGTATCCAAAAGTGGAGAGGTTAGTTACATTTTAACAATTTCCCTGTCGCCACTGGAACCACTACGATGTGAATGATGTGAAACATATGCACCCCCCGCTCATGATGAAGGGATGTGGGGGATCAACGAACATTTATATGCCGATCTCCCCTCTGTGTGAAGCTGGAAGCTCTCAACTTTGATCACTTTTGAGTTCAGAGCTTCCAAAAAAAATTAATGGCTGGGGAAGAAGCTGATCCCTGATATCTTCTTAATCACTTGCCGCCCGGCCTATAGTCAAATGACGGCCGGGCGAACACCTCGTCCCTCCGGGAGGGCGTCATATGACATCCTTCCCAGATTGCGCTTTGCGCGTGCCTGCAGGGCTGCGCTGTGGTGAGATCTGTCACCGGCTGTGTACCTCGGACACGGCCGATGACAGATCTGTGTACCTGCCCTGTTGCCAGTACTATGTGACCTGTTGTGACCAATCACAGCAGGTCACATGACAGTTGTATGCCATCCATTGTATACAAGTGTGTCTAGCTGTGAATGGTCACAGCGATCACATGCACAGGCTGGGCCAATCACAGACCATCTGTGTCATGTGATTAGTTCAGTTAATGTGTCATGTGTCATGTGATCATTCAGTTAAATGCTTGCTTATAGCAAAGAAATTCTTTGCTATAAGCAATCAAATTGTATAAAAAACAAAATATTGATCACTTCCCCAAAGTAGTACAATGTTACTATGGTAACATTATACTACTTTGATCATAGTGTAATATAAAAAAAATCTTAACAAAAAGAGGAAAAAAATGTAATAAATTGTTTTAAAAATAATAAAAAAATTGAAAAAAAATTATAATTTTTTTTTTCATACTGTCACCAGTCAGTGTCTCTGATCACTGCCACACCAGTTATATGATGACGCTGTACTGCACTGGTGACAGTATGTAAAAAAAAAAATAGTGAAAATAATTTCTTTAATTTCTTCATTTTCCAAAAAATGATGACAAAAAATATTACAACTTCAAAAAACTCGCCATGCCTGTTATGAAATACATCGGACTGTCTACTTTGCAAAAAGGGGTCATTTGGGGGATATCTGTACTGTTCTGACATTTCTAGGCCTCAAGAAATTAGATTCGCTGTCAGTACTTCAGGATTGATCAATTTACAGATATTTCCCATAGTTTGTGAATTCTATAACTTTCCTACAGACTAAATAATAAATACTAATTTGGGTTATTTCCACCAAAGACATGTAGCAGAATACATCTTGGCCTAAATTTCTGACGAACAATTATTTATTTGCAAACTTTTATAACAGAAACGAAGAAAAACGTGTTTGTTTTTCACAATTTTCTGTCTTTTTTTGTTAATTTAGCAAGAAATAAAACCCCCCAGTGGTGATTAAATACCACCAAAAGAAAGCTCTAGTTGTGTGAAGAAAATGATATAATTTTAGTTTGGGTAAAGTGTTGCATGACCGCGCAATTGTCATTCAAAGTGTGAGAGCGCTGAAACCTGAAAATTGGCCTGGGCAGGAAGGAGGTAAAAGTGCCCGGTATTGAAGTGGTTAAAGAAAAGCTGTCATCCACACTATGCTGTCACATAGAGGGATTTTCACAGCCCTTATTATAGCAATAAATCACATTTAAAAAAGTTTAACAAAATAAATGAATCCCCCCAATATTTAAAAGCCCCTTGCATACAGATACACATGCATACAAATGCAAACACACGTGTCAGGTGCACCTGCATACAAAAACTATGCATGTCTGTGCAAGTGAGAACAATACTTCTAGGGCCATAATTCACAATTAAATATAAACTGCTGAGCTGTAAAGGCTTTTTAAAGCATCATCCATGAACAATTTTGGGTAATGTCATTTTTTTCTGCTTTGCAGGTACATACAATTTTGAGGCATGACATTAATTTAGGTGATTTTTTTTCTAGAATTGTTTATTCATAAATTTGGTCAGTAAAAGTAGGCAAATGAAACGAGAAAGGTAAATGACATCAAAATAAATGTAACATTGATTTTCCAGAAATGCAAGAATTGAGTAATTCTTTTATTTTTTTTAACTGAAAATATAAAATTGATTACCACTAGCCCAAATATTGTGTGACACAAAGCCCCCAATTACAACCCAATTACTGCAGAGTTTCTGCTTTCATAAAATATATATTAGTTTCAGACTTAAAGGATAAGTTCACCTTTTCATCAAAAATGAAAAGGTGAACTAACTCGCAACACCCTCCCTACTCCCCCAGTCTCTGCTGCACTTAGCTGCTGTAAATGCCATCTCCCGCTGCCCGCACCTGCCAGTGTAATGGGCCACATACTTGGACACTTCTCTAGTCTGTGTAACATCATAAAGGTCGCAATGGCTGGCAGAATGAGAATCTTAACTGAGCTTTCTTTCTTCTGGGACTTAAAGGGTGGTAGGCAGACTTTCTGCACGTCCCGCAATGGTAATCCCCCACCTGGCTCTCGCAATGGTGGGCTGTGAGTACAGTATGACCGGGCAAACTGCTTCATTAGTACGTTCTGTTACACTCTACACAGTCTTTACAGTGCACTGAATAATCAAAGATTGTTCAAGTATTTGATTTGATTATATGTACCCCGGACTGTCTAGATCAACCTCTCTCAAGTATGGTTCCATGGAATGCTAAGGTTCCTTCAGAGCTTGTTAGGGTTCCTTGAGCAATTTCTGCCTCTCAGGGAAGTAACGACTGACACCAATGATCTTTTTAGCACGCTGTAAGGGCTCATGTACATGGGATGTCAGGAAAACTCTTCTGAACAATGGAAACCGACTGCTGGAAAACATAGGTTAAAAAACATCTGTTTAGTCGCGTTTGCATACCACGTTTATACACGTTTGTGTTTAGAAGCGTTTTTTAAAGATAACAGAAGACCTTCTAAAATGCCTAGACTGCACTGAAAAATAGTAAAAAATTAACTATTTCAGACATTTTGAGAGAAAGAGAGAGCAGAAGCAGAGAGAGCAGTATGTGTTGAGATGACCTGTCTTTTCTGGTTGTATTTACTATGGATCCCATCATGAGCATAATGCGGCACGTTCTATCATTTTTCCTTCCTGCAAAACCTGGAACTGACTGCACTGGTGTGCAAGGTCCATGAACACATGGAAAACACTTTGCATGCATTTTTGATGATGAAAAAAGGCTCTGGACAGCATTTGGATATGGAACAGTTAAAAAACGCTTATAAACGCAGGTTAAAAAAATGTCAGTTTTGCTGCATTTGCATACTGCGTTTAGCCGCATTTATGAGCGTTTGTGTTCAGAAGTGTTTTTTAAAGATAAGCACAGGAGAACCTCCCAAATGCCCAGAATGCACTGGAAAATTATTAACTATTTCAGACTGTTTAAGAGAAATCGAGAGTAGAAGCAGAGAGAGCAGTATTTGTTGAGATTAGCTGTCTTTTTTTTTTGTGGTGTTTGGATGTGTTCCAGCTCATTTCTATGCAGAAATTATTGCAGCAGTGTCTAACATATTTTCTTTCATGCGAAACCTCAAAGTATGGTGTACCAGGTTCATCGGAGTACCAAGAAAACACTTTGCATGCATTTTTCATAATGAAAAAAGGCTCTGGACAGCATCTTAGGGTGAGTTCAGGGGCTGCTGAAAAAAAAAAAAAAAACACAGAAAAACTCTTGAACGTGAGTTTATCAGCTGCAGTGTACATGAGCCCTAAAGACCGGGGTGGGGGGGAGGGAATCTTGACTATCAAGCCAATGTGGTATGAGCTGTAGACCAAAAAGTTATTGTAATGGTTCCTCTAGGTTAAAAAGGTTACAGAGCTTAAAACAGAAGTATGGCCAAACTCGTTTTGGATGACAGAAGTACATTTACTAATGTTCTCCTGTGACCCAGTATTGTTGGCATCCACCCAACTGTCTAATTCAGGGTTTCTCAACCAGAGTTGCATGGAACCCTAGGGTTCCTCCAGAGGTTGCTAGGGGTTTCTTGAGCAATGAGCAATTTCTGCCTCTCGTTCCCACTGACACCATTGATCTTTTTAACTATCTCTAAGGCGGTGATTCTTCCCAATAACCACAAGTGTAAGGAGCATACTTCCCACTGACCATCACACTAATGTATCCTGAGTTGTAGATATAGACATTTTTCACAGGGGTTCTCTGAGACTGGAAAGGTAATTCAAGGGTTTCTCTGTGTTGAGAAGGTTGAGCGGGAAAGGCTGGTCTAATTGATATCTGGCTCCACTTTGCAGGGCTGTTGCACAGAGCTAAGCCAGCTCCGCTCATCCCTCCCCAGCATCGTGCTTCAGCGAGCACTGGAGGAGCAAAGCAAATCTCCTAAGATCCCCATCTGATATTTCAGAGACTAGATAAATTGCACAGCCAATTGAAAGAAATAATAACAATGCCAGCTTTTGCTGTAATATTCCCTGAAAATGCATCTTTTCAGGGAAGGCTATCTTTCCTTTATCTAAGAGCTGGAATTTAAATTTTTGAACAACTCATTTCCACACAGTTATCACCTCTTGTTTGACTTGCCCTTCAAATTTAGATTATAAGCTCTCACAAGCAGGGCCTCCTGACCCTCTTATATTGAAATGTATTGTAATTGCACGGTCTCCCTTTATATTGTAAAGCACTGCGCAAACTATTGTGGGCTATATAGATTCTGCATAGCAATAATAATGAATATTCACCTTTAATCCAACGATATCCTCCGCAATACATTTTTCTACCACTAGATGTGCTCAGCCTGGTGACCAGCATCATTCAACTTTCTTCCTCTGAGGCCAGCCCATCCTAGCCTCGTATTCAGCCTGTGATTGGACAGTGAACATCTACCAAATGTCCCTATCTGCTGGCAAAATTGTCTGTTTTCAGGGTTTCTGCTTTAACCTCTTCGCACCAGCGCCTCCTGGCCCTTTAAGAGTTTCAGAAGCCAGGAGGTGGTCACATGATCGGAAAAGGTCCCGATCGAAAGGGGAGATCAGGACCTTTTCGGGAGTCATGGACATGTGTGCTGGGAGCACGCAGGATGCCAAGAGGCTGCATATTTGCGTGCGCTCGGCATCAAGGGGTTAAAGAATCTGTAAACCCAACATTTCACATTCTTGATATGTTCCTGCTGCACCATGAACTTGTATTAAAAAGTATCCTGTTCTCCTTGTATTGCTGCCTTTGTGTGAAATCCCTGATGTTCCTGTAAGTCCCTCTGCTTACCTATTAAAAAAATTACAACAAAAGGCAGGAGAGCACAGCGTGGTCAGTTTTCTGGCTGTGCTGAGAGCTAATCCAATGATCAGACTTGTGCTGACATACCCTCTCTGCATAACCATTCACTGGGAAGATCAGTGTGCTGCTGTTTCTCCTCCCAGAGGGACAGAGGGTATGTGATCTCATTTTAAAAAGGGAAACAAAAAGTGTTTATAATTTTTTTTACACACAAATGTTTTGCCTTTAATTTTTAATGTAAACTTCAGCTTTAACACTTAGTTACATTACTTGCCTATAACAAAGTATGTCCCATGATATCCAGGTTGACAGATTCAGTTTCCAGGCTCAGCTGCACTAAAAATGAACTGATGGGGACACACCCACTCTTGCCCTCTCCTCTGTTAAGGAAAGCTCCTTCTGTAGCACGATCTGTGAATAGGGGGATAATCCCCCCATTCTGGAAGAGGTCAGGGCAGCCTTGCAATGAAAATTTCTACAGAATTCAGCAGCCTGCACATTGTGGGACATACCTGATTACAGATAAATAATATAACTAAAGCTCTGAAGAAAAAATGTTGTTAAAGTGAAGCTCCACCCAAAAGGGGAAGTTCAGCTTTAAAGACTAGTCCCCCGATCCCCATTAAGGATTGGCACCTTTGAGGAGAGGGTACCTGAAATTGACAAGTACCCACTCCAACTTCCGCTGCGATTGCCTAGGCCCTCCCTCCATGTAGTCTTCTTGGACCCTTGACAGGTCCCAGAAGACTATGGGACCATTCCAAAAGTTCAGCGCTACTCACGCATGCGCAGTGAGCACCTGGCTGTGAAGCTACAGGCTGTCACAGCCGGGTGCCTACACTGAAGATGCCGGTGCCGGGAACACTGGGCGGCCGGTGAAACGGGCTGCTGAGAGGACACCGCGGGACCAAGGGACAGGTGAGTGACAGTTTTTGTAGCTGCTGACTTTTATTTTTTTTACAGTGTGACTGGAACTCCGCTTTAACTAAACTTCAGGTTTAATCCTAGGTTCACACTATGAAACGCCTATGAATTGCACACTGCATTCCTGTGCAATTCACATGCGACTGAATGTAGTGCAATTTAAGCCAATTCATTTTGAGTGGGTTCAAATTGCACCACATCGCACCAAAGTAGTGCATTCACTACTATAACGAACTGCAACCGGATCACATGGCAATTTTGCACCATGGGGTTGATCTACCAAAACTGGAGAGTGCAAAATCTGGTGCAGCTGTGCATGGTAGCCAATCAGCTTCTAACTTTAGCTTGCTCGATTAAGCTTTGATAATAGAAACCTGGAAGCTGATAAGTTTCTATGCACAGCATCGGCCCCCCATGTGAACCAGTGCAGGCAAACACACTGCGTTTGCGACCTGTGTGTCGGGGTGTCATTAACATTGCACTGACTCTCATTACAGATCACAAGGGCAGTGCATTTTGAATGAAGTGTGGGAGACACGCATCTCTGGTTTCCTGAACCGAGTTCTAGTGTGAACTAAAGCTAAATGAAAAATATGTTTCCATTAAGAAAATGATACATGATACATAATTGTTAGTGAACACATTTTGTAATTAAATGCTTTTTAAAATTTCAGCTCACAGTCAGCTGGGAAGGCAAATTCTAACAATCTTTCTTTACAATCCTGTTTATTGAGAAATTGTCATCAAATATCAGCCTGACAAAACCTTGACATGTTTTGTGCACTAGCACTTAATCATATGATAATTAAGTACAAAGAAAACCAAAAAAAAAAGCTTCCTGGTGCTAAATCCTATTGATGCAGGAAAAAAAAAAACTGAACTGCTAGGTACGACAAAGGCATTGGATTCTTTGCGCACAGTAAGAGACCACACAGTAAAATACATATAACCATTTATTGACATAAAAGAGTCATATATTCATGAAAGGACCCATAGTACAGACATGTCCTTCAAAAGAGGGAACAAGAGCAAAAAAGGTCATAGTTATAAGGACAATAGCCCCCTCATATATAAAAAAAAAAAGTACCACAAAGCACATAGTAACAATACACCCTGTTCCAAATTATGATGCAAATTCTATTTAAGTGTCACAAAATTAAATATTTTGTTTTTCAGTTTAACTCATGGATGGCATTGTGTGTAAGGGCTCTTTTGATCACTGAAAACAATCTCGGACACCTGTGATAATTAGATTGGCCGGTGAGCCCAATTTAGGGAAAACTACTAAAGGAGGGTGTTCCACATTATTAAGCAGAGCACCATTTTCAAGCAATATGGGGAAGAAAAAGGATCTCTCTGCTGCCAAAAAGAGTGAAATAGTTCAATGCCTTGGACGAGGTATGAAAACATTAGATATTTCACGAAAACGTAAGCGTGATCATCGCACTATTAAGAGATTTGTGGCTGATTCAGAGCACAGACGGGTTCGTGCAGATAAAGGCACATTGAGGAAGATTTCTGCCAGATCCATGCATCGGATCAAGAGAGCAGCTGCTAAAATACCATTACATAGCAGCAAACAGATATTTGAAGCTGCTGGTGCCTCTGGAGTCCCACGGACATCAAGGTGTAGAGTCCTCCAGAGTCTTGCAACTGTACATAAACCTTCTATTCGGTCACCAATAACCAATGCTCACAAGCAGAAACGGCTGCATTGGGCAGAAAAATACATGAAGACTAATTTTCAAACAGTCCTGTTCACTGATGAGTGCCGTGCAACCCTGGATGGTCCAGATGGATAGAGTAGTGGATGGTTGGTGAACGGCCACCCTGTTCCAACAAGGCTGCGACATCAGCAAGGTGGTGGTAGAGTCATGTTTTGGCCCGGAATCATGGGAGCAGAGCTGGTCCGCCCCTTTAGGGGCCCCGAAGGTGTAAAGATGACCTCTGCAAAGTATGTGGAGTTTATGACTGACCATTTTCTTCCCTGGTACAGAAGGAAGAACTATGCTTTCCATAATAAAATCATATTTATGCATGACAATGCACCATCTCATGCTGCAAAGAATACCTCTGCATCAATGGCTGCTATGGGGATAAAAGGAGAGAAAGTCATGGTGTTGCCTCCATCCTCCCCTGACCTCAATCCTATTGAGAACCTTTGGAGCATCCTCAACCAAAAGATCTATGAGGGTGGGAGGCAGTTTACATCCAAACAGCAGCTCTGGGAGGCTATTCTGACATCTTGCAAACAAATTCAAGCAGAAACTGTCCAAAAACTCACACGTTCAATGGATGCAAGACTTGTGAAGCTGCTATCAAATAAGGGGTCCTATGTTAAAATGTAATGTGACCTGTTAAAATGTTTAAAAAGTTAAAATGTTGTTAAAAGTTTGAGTGAAATAGCTTTTGATTTCAGTAAATATGCTGCAAACACAACAAATGACAATTTTCAGTTCTTTACAACCTATAAAGTGTTTGAAACTTACTGTGCGTAATAATTTGGAACAGTGCATTGTAAGTTTTTTATGTTTAACAAAAATCCTGTTATCATTAGGAGGTTTGTTCAATAAAATGTGAATTGTACTCTTAATAGTTGATAACATGAGAATTATGCTGACTGTTATTTACATCAATTATTCATCATTTGCATAATAATTTGGAACACGGTGTATGCATACATCAAAATACAGTCAACGCGTTTCGCCTGTGCATTTGGCTTCTTCAGGACCATAGCTTGAATGAGGGAGAAAAGTGCTACTGCATGTATAAAGAAAATACAAAATGATTGTACAAACAAACACACAAATATACATAAGATCAACAAGATACATGTGTGTAAAATTAAGCTGAGCTTACGTGGAAAGGACAGATGAGCAGCACAGAAGTCTGGAGGGTGGACATAGGGGACCAGAGCTTGAAGCGAGCCAATCAAAAACTCGAAAGCCAGTTGTAGTATAAAGAAATCCTATAATAAGAAGTATATAAAATTACCACCGAATATGGCCTGAGTTGGCCAGTACTCATGATAATTCTATAGTCTGTCTACTTCCAGCAGGAATAAAACAACTTTATATCCACAAAGATATGGAGAGGAACACAGATGACTAAGACATTGGTGGGCCTGCAAAATAGCCATATATTAATGGGATCAAGTAATCAAAATCGGTGTACTTGCCATATCAAGCGAGATGAAAATATAACCAACCTGCATATCTGGCCAGCAAGAGTAACATAGTAACATACACTATCCCAGTCCAACCAGGGTCCCAGGTATACCCATATACTGGAAAAGCCAAATGAGGTGGCAGAGTGATTAGCCGATGATAATAGTAGTCAATCAAGATGTATTACCTATAATACCAAGCAATAGTGGGTAACTGGCCTCAAACAAATGGGGAAAAAAAAGGGAAAGCAGAATCAGTATATACCGTATTTTTCGCTCCATAAGACGCACTTTTTTCCCCCAAAAAAAGGGGGGAAAATGTCAGTGCGTCTTATGGAGCGAATATAAAGCGGCCGGTCCGGTATTTCTGCCGCCACCATGTCAGAACACCGGGCCGGCCGCTCAGCTGTTCTCTCCTGCAGGGCCTTACCTGTTCCTCGCTCCAGCGCTGCACAGTCTTCCCGCGCTGGCTTCTGTGACAGCCGGGTGCCCACTGCGCATGTGCTGCGCTTTGTGAATGATCCGGTGTCTTCTGGGACACATGACAGGTCCCAGATGGCGCTGGGCCATTCACAAAGCGCAGCGCTTCTCGCGCATGCGCAGTGGGCACCCGGCTGTCACAGAAGCTGGCCCGGGAAGAAGAGGGAAGGCAACTCCGCGGAAGTGGGAGCGGGTACCTGTCAAATTCAGGTACCCGCTCCCCCTCCCTCCCCAAAGGTCAGCAGTCTCTGGTCATTCCCTGCACTGTCTACAGTCTCTGGTCATCCCCTGCACTGTCTGCAGTCTCTGGTCATCCCCTGCACTGTCTGCAGTCTCTGGTCATTCCCTGCACTGTGTCCGCAGTCTCTGGTCATCTCCTGCACTGTGTCCGCAGTCTCTGGTCATCTCCTACACTGTGTCCGCAGTCTCTGGTCATCTCCTGCACTGTGTCCGCAGTCTCTGGTCATCTCCTGTATTGTGTCCGCAGTCTCTGGTCATCCCCTGCACTGTGTCCGCAGTCTCTGGTCATCCCCTGCACTGTGTCCGCAGTCTCTGGTCATCTCCTGCACTGTGTCCGCAGTCTCTGGTCATCCCCTGCACTGTGTCCGCAGTCTCTGGTTATCTCCTGCACTGTGTCCGCAGTCTCTGGTCATCTCCTGTACTGTGTCCGCAGTCTCTGGTCATCTCCTGTACTGTGTCTGCAGTCTCTGGTCATCTCCTGTACTGTGTCCACAGTCTCTGGTCATCTCCTGTACTGTGTCTGCAGTCTCAGGTCATCTCCTGTACTATGTCTGCAGTCCATTGGTTCAGAATATTTTTTTTTCTTGTTTTTCGCCTCTAAAACCTAGGTGCGTCTTATGGTCAGGTGCGTCTTATGGAGCGAAAAATACGGTATGTATTTTACTGTGTCTCTTACTGTGCCCAAAGAATCCAATGCCTTTGGCATATCTAGCAGTTTGGTTTCTTTTTTTTCATGATAATTAAGTACTAACAGACAAAACTTATGAGGGTTTTGTCAGTCTTACATTAAAGAGAACATCACAATAAACACAATTGTTTGGTTTTTACCTTTGCTTTGGATTTTAGTGTGAAAAATCTGGATGTAACATCACATCTCTCAAGAAATCTCATTTTCTGCTCATGTGATTGGCATGCTGCTCTTTCTAGAAGTTTGCACAGAGCTCGGGGTCACATTTCAAGAATCCCCTGAATGATCCTTAGGCTTGCTACAGTATTTTTCATGTTTGTTAAAAAACAAGGAGCCTGTCAGGAAACTAGTACAGTTACTGCTAATTCTTCTACAGCTAATGCTCATTCTCATGCAGCTACTGCTCATTTCCTTGCAGTGAAAGGGTTACTAAACCCACAACCAGGGGCGGACTGACCATTTGGAAACTCGGGCACTGCCCGAGGGCCCGGGGTCAGTATGAGATGACCCTGGTACCTTTTTCATAGGCTTTTTTTAAGTTTGGGCAAGGACACAGGGGCCCCATTATCCCCTATTGCCCAGGGGCCCCATGAGTTGTCAGTCCGCCCCTGCCCACAACAGTAAAGTCAATCTGTATACGCAATAAAGCATGCTTGTTATACCCACTGTGGAACCTAAGGAGTTAATCCTCTGCATTGCTTAACCACTCGCCCTCCAGAGGATTTACCCCCCCCCCCCCCTTCCTGACCAGGCCATTTTTTGCGATACGGGGCTGCATTATTTTAACTGACAATTGCGCGGTCATGCAACGATGCACCCAAATGAAATGTAAGTCTTTTTTTCCCCACAAATAGAGTTTTCTTTTGTTGGTATTTGTTGGGCTATAAACAAAAAAAGACAAACAATTTTGAGAAATAAACAATATTTTTGACTTTTTGCTATTCAGCAAGTCTAGTAAAAACAATTTTAAAAATCAAATTTCTTCATAAATTTAGGCCAAAATGTATTCGGTGACATGTCTTTGCTAAAAAAAAAATCCCAAAAAGTGTACGTGAAAGTTATAGTGTTTACAAATGGGGGTATATATACTGGAATTTTTTTTTTACTAGTAATGGTGGCGATCAGTGATTTATAGGGGGACTGCGGCAGGCATTCTGACACAAGGGGGAACTGGCCTGGTGTCACTGACATCCCCAGTGACACCAATATAGTGCTCAGTGCTAATAAAAAGCACTGACACTGTACTAATGACACTGGGCAGGAAGGAGTCAACATCTGGGGCAATGAAAGGGTTAACTGTGTGCTGTTTCACTATGTGGGCTGTGTTGGTGCTTCACTGTAAGCACACTGCTTACATCTCCTGCATACAAAGCAGTGTGCAGGAGCTGACAAGAGAAATCTGTTACATAGTTACGTAGTTTGTCTGGCTGAAAAAAGACAAAAGTCCATCCAGTTCAACCATTAAAAAAAATGTTATAATCCTACACCCACAGTTGATCCAGAGGAAGGAAAAAAAAAACAGCAAAGCATGATCCAATTTGGTCCTGCAGGGAAAAAATTCCTTCCTGAACCCCCATGAGGCAATCGGATATTCCCTGGATCAACTTTACCTATAAATATCTGTGTTGTTTACATACAGGTCTCTCCCCTGTTGGAGATACTCGGCCGGGACCCAGTGATTGACAGCCAAGGCCGCAAATGGCGGCGCGGGTAGGGCGTATAAATACGTGATTGTGCGCACCCATGCCGCCATGTAGCAGTATTTCTACTATAGGGCAGTGTGGAAGCAGTTAAAAATGCTGTTTGATCCTGCCTTCTCTGATCCTCCCCTTCTTCCAATGTCTCCCTCTTATCTCCTGATAAGACATATCGTGTGGAGACACTCTGCACATGCTCAGTTTAGTGTGTATTGCTAGAGAGGTTTTTTTTTTCTTGAGAGAGTACGTGTGATCAGCACAGGGCCAATCAACACTGTCCAGACAGAGGTCAGGGGTTTTGCATTCTCCTAGAGCAGAAAGAAAATTCCTTCTACAAGCTTTAACATGTGCTCTGCTGGACACTGATAGAAGTCACACGACTGTTCTAACTGCTGATGAGAAAATGTATTTAGCAGTTTATATTTACTAAAATAATGACATTTCCATGTAGTGTGTACCCGGGGAGACCAGACAGAGTGAATGCAGGGTCCGGGGTTTAATAACACTTTAATACTCATGCACACAGACGAGCTCAGGGTATTGTCCAGCGTGCACTGACTCTGGCATTTTTGTGCGTCAGCGTGCATCAGAACACATGTCCTCATGCATTGGCGCCAAGCTGCCTATGTAAAGGAGACTCTGCTGTGTACTAATTGATGGATGTTCTTCAGCTTCCTGTGATCTGTGTTCCTGTTTGTACTGACTGATCTTCCATTGCTAACCTGGCTAGTTCATGACCTTCCTCTGTGGAGTCTGGATTCTGAACTTGCCTTAGACTTTTCTCTGCCTGATCTCCTGGTGCTGACCTCAGCTTGCCTCTGACTCTTCTGCCTGATCTCCTTGGCTTGCTACCTACTGGACCTTGCTCTGCCTGCCTCCCTGGTACCGACCCCAGCCTACCTCCTGACCAGGGCTCACCTTGACTACATCGCTGGTTGTGGCAATCACCTGCTATCAAGCTACCCATGCTTCTTTGAGCCTTATATCTCTGTCACCTCATTCAGGGGTGCTTGGACCAGAGTCGCAAGGGAAGCCCTCTTGTCAACTCAGCCTCCAACCAAGGTACGTGACAGCCAAAAACTATTCTGCAATAGCCAAAAAGTATGTAAAACCACTTTGTCTGCTCCTTTACAAATCTAGATATTACATTGTAAACCTAATGGTTATCATTGTGCTATATATAGTCTGTGCAGAGAGACTGGCTGCAGAAAACTACATAAGGGGGTGGACCAGGGGCAGACTGGCCATTTAGGAACTCAGGAACTGCAAGAGGGCCCAGGGTCAGTAGGGGGCCCCATGAGATGCCCCTGGTACCTTTCATAGGCTTTTTTGGGTGTGGTTTGAGTGTGGGTGAGGACACAGGGGCCCCATGATCCCCTATTGCCCGGGGGCCCCATGAGTTGTCAGTCCACCCCTGGGGTGGACAGAAGAACAGTCATCCTTTACAAGGAGACAGAGCAGCAGTGACCGGTCTTTATTACAGAAAGTGTCTCCACAGTAGAAAAGTTTCACACTGGATTACTGCACAGATCTGGAATAAATACACAACGTATACCAAGATTCATGTACTGGACATGTCTCTTAATTCTACAAGAGTAGAGACAGGTAAAACCCTCACCAGATTAGTTCTTACAAATGGTGCCTTGCTGGGGAGATTAGCCTTCTTCTCCTGCCCTGACGATGCAGCATCAAATGACAGGGGGTCACCCCAGAATGAGGGCATTTCCCACTTAGTTGTTATTAGAGCATTTGTCCCCATTGTAGGATTTTTCTTCACCTTTTGTTTAGGTGACAATTGAAACATTTTGGATTTCCCATCACTTTCTATCTTGATGATATTGGGCACCAGGAAAGGGTGATTCTCCCCAGCAAGGGCAGAGGAAAAAACAAACAAAAAGACAGAATCTAACCCTTTCCCATTCCATCTAAAAAAAAAATTAAATAAATAAATAAAAAGAACAGTTTTGGTTATAGGTGCACTGTAATGTAAAGTGTATTGCCATAAGAGTTTTGGGGGTCACATAAGTGCTTTGAACAGATCACTTTTTCCTCCTTAGAAAATGTACCAGTATGAAGAAAAACAATAGCCCATTACAAGACAAAATAAAAAAGCAGCTTCTGCTGCAATACCCATCTATTATCCAGTGCACTCCCCCGCAGTACCTTTCTGCTATTAGATGTCCTCATTACACTGAGCTGAATGAGGAAAGCATCATTCAACCTACTTCCTCTGAGCCCAGACTATCATGGGCCCACCTCCAGCCTGTGATTGGACAGTGAAGGACAAGGAGCACAGTGAAGAACTCATCTTTCTGTTACTCTGCTCTCTCCACCTTGTCAGCACATGAACTGATTGACTCTTTGTGCTGCTTCTTCCTCTTTCAGTCTGAGCTCTGCTGTACAGGGACTGCAAAAGGCAGATTTCACTTTCAAGTATTTACATTGTTTGAACTAAACCATATATTCATGATGTATTTTGGAATGCAGAACTGCATTGATTTGTTTTTATCATGCCTGTTATCACTACTGTGTCACGAGATTCCCCATAGAGGGCTGGTACCCTATTATATAATTTACCATGCCATTGCTGTTAGAAAAAACTCTAGTACTATTATGGCACCCTAATCAGTCTAGCAATCACATCAACATATAAAAAATGTACCGTATATTGAAAAACATTGAAGTTAATACATTGGTACTCTTTATATACAAGTGGGGCCTATGTATAATCTATTACACCAAAAAAAAAAAACTAAATAAATAGCTGATTCTTTTCTATCTGTCCAGAGTTCAGCTTTAAGTACACTTTTACCATTCTTTTTAGTTACTTTTTATTTTTAACAAACCAGCAGTTATACCAGTCAGAGCCTATTCTCCAAGAAGTGAAAGGGTTAAATGTATTTGCATGGTGAGGAACATCTCCTGCATACCTTCACCTCCCTCCACTGTGGCCACCATGGCTGTCACTTGCTCTTAAATTCATCCTTGTTTCCCATTGCAGTCTAGCTGAGAAGCCATCAGCCCTTGGCCGTTCAGTCTCCATTTTCTCCCTGTCAGCCTAGAGCAATCGCTTCTGGGCCCAGAGACCGCACTGATGCGCTTGATTAACCTTCTTTCTTTGACAGGTTTCCTGGTAACCTCCATCTCCCTCCAGGACTTCCCAAGACCCTGCCAACCTCCTGCCACCTCTGTACAGTGCTACACAACTCAGAAAGAGCTGCACATTGTGACACTCTGCAATTTTACTTGAAAGGGAATCTATATTTTTTATATATGATCAGCTTAAAGCAATTCTGACATTATTAAAAACTAAAATAAAGCATTCTGTGCAAAATATAAAATGAATACCTACCTATCCCATTGTCTGCATCACAGATCTTTGCTCTCATAAAAGTACAACTAAAGGCTCAGGTATGACGAGTCCAAAATCCAGCTACTATGTGATGCACAAGGCTCACTACTGCTACAGGGTCGCAGGGCTACGCAAGATCTCATATATATATATATATATATATAAATATATATCTCAGGGGTGGACTGACCATTTGGAAACATGGACACTGCCTGAGGGCCCGGGGTCAGTAGGGGGCCCCATGAGATGCCCCTGGTACCTTTTTCATAGGCTTTTTTGAGTTTGGGAAAGGACACAGGGGCCCCATGATCCCCTATTGAGGGCCTGGGGTCAGTAAGGGGCCCCATGAGATGACTCTGATACCTTTTTTATAGGCTTTTTGAGTTTGGGCAAGGACACAGGGGCCCTATGATTCCCTATTGCCCGGAGGCTCCAAGAGTTGTCAGTCCGCCCCTGATATATATATGATTTTGTATTGCTGGGCATGGGACACACACGTGAGTGCCCTACTCATGCCGCTACAGCTATCAATCACAGGGTCCCAGCCAGAGATTCCCCACAGGCACCCAGCGATCACCAAGGAACACTGAGAGGGGAGAGGTCTGTATGTAAACAATACAGATCTCTCCCTTATCAGCTCCAGCACGCTGCTTTGTATTGCTCTGCATGGAGCAATACAAAGCAGCATGCTTACACAGTAAAACAGCACACACAGCACATAATGTGAAACACACACAGCACACAGTTAACCCTTTAATTGCCCCAGATGTTAACCCTTTCCTGCCCATTGTCATTAGTACAGTGTTCGTGCTTTTTATTAGCACTAATCACTGTATTATTGTCACTGAGCATGTCGGTGACAGTTAGTCAGTTCCAACCCAGTGTCAGAATACCAGCCACCCCGCTATAAGTCGCTGATCGCCGGCATTACTAGTATAAAAAAAGTTTAGAAAAAATTCCAGCATATATTATCGCCATTTGTAGATGCTATAACTTTCATGTAAACCAATTAATTTACACATATTGGGATTTTTTTTTAGCAAAGACATGTAGTAGAATACATTTTGGCCTAACTTTATAAAGAAATTAGATTTTTAAAATTTTTCTACTGGACATGTTTTATAGCAAAAAGTAAAAAATATTGTTTTTATTTCAAAATGGTCAGTTTATAGTGCAAAAAATAAAAACCACAGAGGCAATCAAATACCACTAAAAGAAAGCGCCATTTGTGGTATAAAAAGGACATAAATTTAATTTGGTTGCAGCATTGCATGACCGCGCAATTGTCAGTTAAAGTAACGCAGCGCTGCAGCGCTAAATATGGTCTGGTCAAGACAGGGGGCAAATCCTCTGGAGGGCAAGTGGTTAAGTCAACAAAAAAATGTATTTTACCATTCCTGATTGAGCCAAGTCTAACAGGGAGCGGTGCGGTGGCACTAACCCACTGAACTTAACATGCACATACCAATGTATCGCATCGAGGTCCCAGCTTGCAGAACAATACAACAGCCTGGCAGGGTGAAACACCGGGAACTCACAGTTAAGACAACAGAGAGTCCATGGTAGTAAGCCCGAGCTGAACAGAGCACATGCCAAGGGAGGTGGAGTGCGGTCTGGCCAGTCCAACCCAAGAGGGAGCTTGAGGAAGTGTAGGTGCAGGAACCTTTCCCTACCACTAGTGCTGCATTTGACAATCTGGTGAGCTCTCTTTACACTAGCAACTTCATAAATGCGTGCCAAAACCTTGAGGCAGGGACTTAAAAAGTCTCTGTGTGACCCAAGATGGCCACCAGGGTCACCTGGATGCAGCATAGCCAACTAGAACGCTACTCCAGGGGACTGAGGAAACCATAGAGAATCCAGGTTTCTCTTGACTTCCTCTCAGATGTAGTATCGCTCTGGCTGAGCGCCATCTACAGTTTATTAACCTCTTCCTGTCTGACCCATGTCGATAAACGGGTGGACGGGAGTGCTGCTGATGCGGGGGGACATTTCTAAATGTCCCCCTGCATCCATTGCCTGGGAGCACTCCCTGGGAGCCACAATAAATAATCAATAATCAAAAATCAATAAATGAGTTGTGAAACATATAGCAGCTGAATACAAAAACCCTGATACTAGGCAATCCACAATAACACATAAAAGTGCAGCGCTAAAAAAAGTGACAAATAGTCATAAATAAATAGTGAAAAGTGTATAAAAAATTATATTCCATCTAAAAATGAAAGAAAAGTCCCAGAGGTTGTGATGAAGCAAAAGAAATCCAAGGACAGTTGTTGTGACACAAATGTCCTTGGATTTCTTTTGCTTCATCACAACCTCTGGGACTTTTCTTTCATTTTTGGATGGACTATAATTTTTGATACACTTTTCACTGTTTGTTTATGATTATTTGTCACTTTTTTTAGTGGACAGGTTCTGCAGTACAGTATTGAGGAGGTTGGACTTTCCTTCACGAGGAATGGGATGACTATGCTCTGCAGGACCAAACACATGGCTGACCTTCTAGCACACAGTGATGGCACTCAGTCTCTAGAATCTCCCTCCTCCCGTACTCACAGAATGCCTCTGGATACATGGTGGTCTCCTATCAGTATCCTGCAGGCAGCTTCTTACAGGGTCTGCATCCCTTTAAGCTTGATTTCCCTTTGAGCGTTTATCACCAAAAATAACATTTTTGTTGCAGGGGATGCTTAAAATGTGACTTGTATCTTAGTGCAGACTTCTGGGAAAATCACCATCTGTGTAGAGAACACCTCCAGGTAGCCATATTGTATTGCATTTTACAGAAAATTACAGTGCTTCAGATTGAAAAGGAAAAGTCATTTTTAATAACATTCAATTACAATATGACTTGTGTCACAATTGTATACGCTATATTATTTTTATGATTTTTTTTTTAAGTCTCTTTATTTGCAAATTTTTTTCCCACAAAGGTGGGCTTACCCTTTAACTGTAAACCCCAAATAGAATTTCAGCCTTACTGGATACAGCTTGAAAAAAAACAAAAGAACAGCAGTGCGGGATCTCCGTCAGCAATACATGTTGTTTTATTAAACAATTAAAAAAAAATAGTACACTCACGTGTAAAATTCTTGTCAAACAGCTCTGGTGCAGATCGCAAAGCAATTCCAAGTAAATGAAATAGATGACCATTCAGAATCCCTCAACTGGCATAAACAGAGGAGTGAGTTTGACAGCTGTCAAACGCCGCTGACACCATACAATGTAACTCTTGACAAACAGTTCTGTTGCAGATCGCAACATAGAAGCAATTCCAAGTGTTTGAAGTGGTTGATCATTTAAAATAACAGATTAGCCCCATTGACTACAATGGGCCCAAACCAGGGGTGGACTGACCATTTGAGCCCCATGAGATGCCCCTGGTACCTTTCATTGGCGGTTTCATAGGCTTTTTTGGGTGTGGGCGAGAATACAGGGGACCCATGATCTCCTATTGCCCGGGGGCCCCATGAGTTGTAAGTCCACCCCTGGCCCAAACTAAATTTGCCCACTCTAACACCTGACCAGGAGGGTACTACACTAATATTTTGCACTTTAAGGGGCAAAATACCACACGCTAACCCTGCAAAGTTTTAAAGGGACCTTTATTGTGTTCCTAAACACATGTTGCACCCTCTTAGTGCAGCTAGGGGGAGCTAGACGCTAATGGTTAGTCAAGAGCTGGTTAGCAGCTCAGGTGCGATAGCCAGAGGGATCAAATTGTGGTCAGGGCTGATAGACTCTGCAGGCCAGCCCCTCTGGAATTTCACCCTTATCTGAGGTTCTAGGAGGAGGGCCTTAGAGGCAGTGGGTGGATCTTAGGAGTGGATGGCTGCACTCTTGAGGGACCTCAGCCAATCCCCAACAGAAAGCTTGGCAAGGAGCCGGGACTCTGTTAAAAGTGGAAGAGCCTGCCTTCTTTTGAAAACGCAGCCTGCACAGGAACCTCGGTTCCTGTGGCAAGGAGCTTGGCAAGGAGCCGGGACTCTGTTAAAAGTGGAAGTCCCTGCACTTCTTTTGAAAACGCAGCCTGCATAGGAACCTCGGTTCCCAGTAAGTTTGTGATTTCCAGTGCGGGCAGCGTGCCATTAGAACTAACAGCACCCGCCTGCGGGTCCGCATTCCTCTGTACGGTGGTGTGGCAGTACGGATTTTCGTTAGGATCCGCAGAGGCACCACCCGCACAGATATGAACCTAGCCTGTGAGAGTACACCTGCACCCCCTGGGCAGATAGGGGAAGGAGCACTCTGGTGGGAAACCAGATTAGCCCCCTGCTAGTTACTGTGTACCTTATTTAAGGGATCAGGAACCAGATCCCCTGCTCAGGAAGAAAGTCTCCAGATTACTGGGTGAGGAGGAGTTCATCTAGGTGGTACAATTAGGAGCTGCTGGCTAGCACTCCAACTGAGACTGTGTTGCTGAAGAAGAGAAGCTTGTGAATAGTTCAGGAAATTGTCCTCGGATATCGATTCCCTTTGGCATCCTATACACCCCTATACCCAGTGGTGTATTTAGGTTTTGCGCTGCCCTAGGCTACACAAAAATCAGACCCCCCCGCAGTGAGAGCCTAACATTGACCAACAACACCCCTGCCCCCCCCATCCGAGAGAGCCATGCACTAACACACATCCCCCCCACCCCGGAGAGCGAGTCACTCACCTTCACAGCTCCGGACATCCTTGAGAACGAGAGTTGGGTTCTGCATACACCATCAATCAGTCTGCAGCCCCTCTTGACTCTCACCTCACCTGATCCCCATGCCGCAGGGGTCCCTTCTTCCAGGGGGCAGTGCTGCCCCCTGAAATGTGCCGCCCTAGGCAAATGCCTTGTTTGCCTTGTGGTAAATACACCCCTGCCTATACCCTATCCAAGTTCTAATCCCCTCAATAAAATAACAAAATCAACCCTCAAGGACTGATATCTGCCTCTTAATTGAAGTTTGTTTGAAAAATGCTGAATGACTGGCCGCGCAGGACTATAGGGGGACCCAAATTCATCAGCAATCCCTAAGAGGGTAGTGCTATACACATATAAAGCAACTGGACTGAAAATATCTTTAAGCCTGGGTTCACACTGATGCATTGCAAAATTTGCACCAGTTTTTGTGCGATTTCTGCACCGCATCATAATCGCACCCCATTCACACAAACCATTGCGGGTGTGTATGTTAAGTTAACAACACCCCAAAATCAGTTCGCAAAATGCAGTGCGATGTGCAGAATCGGATTGCATAGGTGTGAACACTCATGCGATATGATTCTAGTGCGGACCAAAAAAGGGTCCTGCACCTTTTTCGTGCGAATGTGGTGCGATTTGAGCCATACAAACTGTATGGCTCAAATCGCACTGCACAGAATTCGCATGTGATTTGCATAGGAATGCAGTGCGGTTCCTGTGCGAATCACATGGGGTATGTTGCACCGCACAAGTGTGAACCCAAATGTTCTCATTTGGGTGTCCTTTTATCAAGCAATGGTAAATGACCGCTGCTCAGTTCTCCGGCATTCTCGGAGAAGACATTTCTCCTCTGAATGCCTTTTTATGAAGCGGTGTAGATCACTTCTCCGAATGAAGGGAGAAGCGATCTACAAATGCTTTGAACACAGGAAAACGGCTGCTTTTACTATAATCTTGCGAGATTACAGTAAGAGATCAGTCAAACACCGTTTACTAAGCAGCGTAAATTATCGCTGCTTCGTTTGAGGTTCCCCTGATTCTCCAGCTCTGAGCTGGAGAATCTGGAGGGAGAACACAGATTGCCAGTGAAGGGCTGACATCGCTCCTTCATGCACTGGCCATCCGTATGCTGAGATGATCAGCGGAGAACATGTTCTCCACTGATCATCTCTGTTTCCTAAACCACTAATGATCGGAGATCAGCAACGATCCTCAGGATCGCCGCTGATCTCTGTTTCATAAAAGGACACCTTATCCTGAAGAACTGGCTTGGTAAACTACAAAACATCTTCAGCATGTGACTAATTACTACCAGCTGTAAGCAGTTGTACAATTTTTTTAATTGCTTGGAATTATGGTTTAAATCGAATCAGGTAAATCTATTCACCTGATTGCCCTACTGACATGTATTGTTTTTTATCAGAATTTTCACATGTGGAAGAAATGAAATATATTGGACATTTGTGAAAATCAAAGCTGTATGGTGCATTTCAGGTGCAGCTTAGCCAAGTAAGGAGAAAACATGACAGATGTTCAGGGATCGGAACCTTGATGGCGTGAGCTGGAATGTTTTAAAGTGCTGCTGATGAGATAAAATCAGGCCTGTAAATTGTTCTCTGTGGGTTTAACACAACATGTACTGTCTAATGTAGTCACATGTTTACTGAACTAGAGCCTTTCAGAGCGATTGCATGACAGAGGTGGACAACCCTCTCCACCACATCATAATGATGATACCATTTGTATTTTCTACAAATTTGGTTCGTTTTTGCCAGACAGCTTTGTTTCCAAGTAAGCTTGCAGTAGTGAAGCCCCCTCTCCAAACACCAGATAACAATTTAAATTGAACCTATTAATAGCCTTGGATTTTCTTGCCATTTTCTTTCTAATTATGTTTGCCTTTACCAATCATCTGCATTAAGACTATTAAATGTCGTAGCGTCATTAGTTCAAAATAGTCTCACAGGCAACATTCTGCCTAGAATTCTATGTCTTCTTTTGTTAATGACTTGTAATGGATTGTAAGAGGAAGAGAAAAGACCTGAACCTCTTGGGCTACTAATGGAATTTAAAGAGTAATTCCACTTTTGTTGAGAAAAAAAATATTCTCCTCTGGATGATCTATGTACATTGCAAGGATTTTAACAAACAAACGTTACAGATTCCTACCTTTTGTTATTCTGAAGAAATAGATGTTTGTCTGTCTGTGTCCATGAGCAGAGTGAATCTGTATGTGGTTTAAAATCTCACGGTTTGTGTGCAATTTCATTGATACTTGTGAAGAATTTCAACGATTTCTTGCAATTCACAGTGTGATCTCCATTATATTCTATGTATGTGAAATCGTAACAAAACTGCAGAAAAAGAAATTGCTCTGCAGAAAATCGCACACGTTAAGACACTGACATTCACATTCATTAGATGCAATTTTGGGTGTGATTTCAATTCGTAAATCGCACTGGTATGATGTGATGTCATTTGGGAGTATCTCAGCAAAAATTACATTTTTGTTTCAGGGTAGTGCAGATTTCTGGGAAAATCAGTTAACAGGAAATTACATAAACTATATTGCCCAAAGTATTGGGACGTCTGCTTTCCACACACATGAACTTTAATGGCATCCCAGTCTTAGTCTGTAGGGTTCAATATTGAGTTGGCCCACCCTTTGCAGCTATAACAGCTTCAACTCTTCTGGGAAGGCTGTCCACAAGGTTTAGGAGCGGTTCTATAGGAATGTTTGATCACTCTTCCAGAAGCACATTTGTGAGGTCAGACACTGATGTCAGACGAGAAGGCCTGGCTCACAGTCTCCGCTCTAATTCATCCCAAAGGTGTTCTATCGGCAGAGGTCAGGACTCTGTGCAGGTCAGTCAAGTTTCTCCATCCAAACTCACTCATCCATGTCTTTATGGACCTTGCTTTGTGCACTGGTGTGCAGTCATGTTGGAACAGGAAGGGGCCATCCCCAAACTCTTCCCACAAAGTTGGGAGCATGAAATTGTCCAAAATGTCTTGGTATGCTGACTCCTTAAGAGTTCCCTTCACTGGAACTAAGAGACAAAACCCAACCCCTGAAAAACAACCCCACACCATAATCCACTCCACCAAACTTTACACTCAGCACAATGCAGTCAGACAAGTACCAGTCCCTTGGCAACTGCCAAACCCAGACACGTCCATTGGATTGCCAGATAGAGAAGAATGATTGGTCACTCCAGAGAACATGTCTCCACTGCTCTACAGTCCAGTGGCAGCGTGCTTTACACCACAGCATCCGACGCTTTGCATTGTTCTTGGTGATATAAGGCTTGGATGCAGCTGCTCGGCCATGGAAACCCATCTCATGAAGCTCTCTACACACTGTGGTTGTGATAATCTGAAGGCCACATGAAGTTTAGAGATCTTTAGCTATTGCCTCTGCAGACAGATGACCACTTCTGCGCACTGTGCGCTTTAGCAAGCGCTGACCCCGCTCTGTCATTTTATGTAGCCTACCACTTTGTGGCTGAGTTGCTGTTGTTCCCAGTTGCTTCCACTTTGTTATAGTACCACTAACAGTTGACCGTGGAATATTTAGTAGCTGGGAAATGTCACGGATTTATTGCACAGGTGGCAACCTATCACGGTACCACGCTTGAATTCACAGAGCTCCTGAGAGCGACCCATTCTTTCACAAATGTTTGTAGAAGCAGTCTGCATGCCTAGGTACTTGATTTTATACACCTGTGGCCATGGAGGCGATTGGAACACCTGAATCCAATGATTTGGAGGGCTGGCCCAATACTTATGGCAATTTAGTGTATCTGGGGGGAATTCTGTACACAATCTGTGTACAGAACATCTCCAGGTAGCCATATTGCATTGCATTGCATTTTACAGAAAATTACAGCACTGAAGACTGAAAAGGAAAGTTAATTTTTAATAACATTCAATTACAATGTGACTTGTGTTGCAGTTGTATATGCTATATTATTATTTTTTTATTTGCAAATTTTGCCCCCACAAAAGTGGAGTTATCCATTAAGCAGAAAATCAAAAATCAAAATATACTTCCTCTTTTCCTTTGTTTTTTGTGTGCTTTTTTCATTCTTTTCTTCTCACCATCTAGCTGTCCTTTCATGGTCTCCTATCTCTCTACTACTAACCTTCTAACTGTCCTCTCCTCTTTTACTAACTCATCTCTCCTCACTAGACATGTGTGATTTGTTTTGTTACGAATCAAAATTCAAACAAAATTTCAGTTATTTGGAGATTCGGATGTATCTGAATTTCCAAACCACAATAGTAATGAATTTCAATGAATCCGAAATAAATTATAACAAAACTAATTATCCGAATTCGAATAAGAATTTGAAAATGAATGCATTTTTATTTGAAATGGAAACATTGCAATAAATCCAGTAAGGTATAAAAATTAAATAAAATAATGATTCCTACTTGGACTGTTTTACAGAATAGAAAAGAATAGAATAGAATGAAACAGAACAGAATAGAAAATAGGATAGAATAGAACAGAATAGAAAAGAATAGAATAGAGGAAAAGAATAGAATATAAATTAATAGAATAGAACTGTGTAGAAGGAGCTTCGGAACCGGAAGTTTTCCCGGGATCTCCCTGACTTGGAGCCCAGCTGTCGCCTCGGGAATAGAAGAGATGTACAATGGCGGGAATAGATGACGTGCCATGCTGAAAGTGTTTACTGATGCAAGAGTGGTGGAGTTCCATTGGATCGCAGTGATTATTTGAAAGTGTGGGTGAACGACCATTATAAGTACCAGGGGATTGGAGTACTCAGGAGGATTATTAATCTGTGGGATATCCAGGAGGGTCCATCTGATGGTGACAAGGCTATTCCTGGGAAAGCGTGTCTTACCCTAAAGCAAGCTGGCCCTTGTGGTCACTGTAAGGAGGTGAGGGGGCACTTTGACTGTTTTTGGATTCACGAGTTGTTTGGCACTGGATTCACGTTTATTTACACGCGAGTTATTGTTGTGGAGCACTATTCAACATTGTTTGTGCAGCGTGTGGACTTTTATTAGTGGACATTTATATATATATTATTTTTCACTGAGTGTGTTTTGTGTACACATGCACTGTTTTTCTTTACGGATTATATTGTTCACTTAGTTTGATCCCCTAAATTGGGGGTATCTTTCTATATATATTTATCGTTGTGTGTGCACTATTTCACTTTATATTGATACACATTTATGTTTATATGTTATTATGTATTCATTTCATTATTTATATATTAGAGTTTTATTTTGGAAACTCATGCGAGTATTTATTTAGCGCTGCACCATATTTATTTATTTATTTATGATTTACACTTTATGGTTGAAGGGAGGTGTTAGCAGCTTAGGGGTAGGGTATATTCATTTAAGCGCAGGGGATTGTTCTCTATTTAAAGGAATAGAATAGTGTAGAATAAAACAGATTAGAATTTAATAGAAAATAACAGCATAGAACAGAATAGAATATGTAGCACCCTCCTAGTTAGCTAGGGGGAGCTAGATGATTATTGTTTTGTAGTTAGAAGGATGATTAGCTGCCAGGGAGAAACAACCAGAGGGTCAAGGCTGAGAGGCTCTGCAGATCAGCTCACTTGCTTCTTCCCCTGATCTACAGACATGGAGAAGTCTCTAGACCTCAGTGGGCGGGGTGAGGAGGAGCTGGTCTGCACTTTTAAGGAATCCTGGCCAATCCCCAAGCAGGAGGCTTGGCATGGGGTCAGGACAGCCCTTAAGAATGACTTAGCCTGCTCAGCAGCAGGAGAGTTTGGGTGCAAGCTGAAGTGAGCAGGCTAGAGTGAGGAGCCTGGGAGGGGGTCCAGGAGATGAGCCTACCTACAGGCAGAGGAGCTGAAAGGGAGGATCTCGCATCCTCAATAGTTCCCTGAGGGAGGACATCCTGGAAAGTAGGGAATGAGCCAGCCCAGCATAAAGCCTGAAGGCAACCACCAACCCACATGTTTGCAGGAGAGGACACACCCTGGGCCAGATAAGGGGAGAGGGCATTCTGGTGGGAAACCTGACTAGCCCCCATCTGGGACTGCTGATTCTAAAGTGGCAAATTCTGGCCCCCGTTTGACCAAGGATTCCCTCAGGCATTTGTGTGAAGAGAAGATTTCATCTGGGGTCTGAGGAGGTACACCAGGAGAGGCTGGATAGCTCTCCAAGAGGAGAGTTTGGGTGGAAGATGAAAGCATGAGGCTGGAGAGCAGGAGCCTGGAAGGGAGCCCAGATGGAGAGGGGCTCACCTACAGTAAGTCTATGTGGAGGATGCATGTTGTCTGGCTGTGCAGGACTATAGGGGGACCAAAAACTTCAGCGACTCCTAAGGTGTAGTGCTACATATGGGGGCTTGTCTGGGATATCCATATGGAAACCTGCATGGTTGTTGCCCCTAGCAACCCACAAACCTGAGAGCAAGTTTTCAACAGTGGAATGTGTCACGGAGTTGGCGGGAAAAGTGGAATGTGCTTTTCTGCCGGGATTGTGATTGCTGCTCTGATTTAAAGGACTGTCGCTATTGTTGTTGCCCATAGCAACCATGCCAAGTTTATCCAAAAGTCTCACTGCTGCTCAACGTGTGGCGCCTACAGGAGACTGTGCTTTTTATTCATCTGCTAATGCCAGAAAAATTACCTTTTTTGTCACTTTTGCAGTTGTCCAGAGCAACTGGAATGGCCCATTCAGTTGCAAATGTCGTTTTGCTGCTCTACAGGTGGCCTCTACAAAAGACTATGCTCTAAATGTACTTGCTATAGTCAATAAAGTGCCTGCTACTACCGTCATCCTGCTTTCTGTTGTCCGGAGCCACCGAGCAGCCTACCAGTCTACACAAGTCCCTTTGGTGTTCAACAGGTGGCTCCTAAAATAGATGTATGCTGTGTACCTGCCAATGCCAGTAAGCGGTTCGTCACTACCCTGCTTGCCGTTGCCCGGAGGAACCGGAATGGCTCATCAGCATCTATGTCTTTTTGCTGCTCTACAGGTGGCTGCAACTAAAGACCTTGTAATTCTAATGCCTCCAACAGTCAGAGTTTGCCATGTGTTTGTGCTTGTCATTGTCTGGGGCAACCGGAATGGCCTGCAACCCAGTGGATTACAAATGCTTAGCTGCCCTGCATCTCTTTTTACAACAGTGTTTGGGGGGGTGTCACATGCCTTGCTGTTGCCCGTGGCAACCGCTGCGCATCATCACCTGTGCAACTACTACTGACATCCAGTCATCCAACAATGGATGGAGCTAAGTGTCCTGTCCTTGCCAACAGACTGTCAAAGTGTTTTTGCCCAGATTCAGCTTTAGCAACACCTACAATCCAGTCATTCTACCCTCGCTCGGAGAAGCAGGGGTTAACATTAACACGGGAAAGTGCCTGCACGGCAGTCCCACTGTTGCTAAAGTGTCTGAAGGAGGGGCATGGCCACGCCAATACATCCGTCCAGTACAACCAGCATGCTGTGAGAGAGCGTGAGAGGAGAAAGATGGAGGCTACAGATGTACCTATGTGTTTTCTGGCCGGAGAGACGGAAGGCTGGAAGATGTCTGGATCTGGAGATACAGAGCAGGTTTGAGTCCTGGGACCGTGATTCCCCAGCAATGGCAGATCCTTGCAGTGGAGGATGGCTGCCCGCTGAGGGTCCAGTGCCTACAAGTGCTGCCCAGATGGAACCAGCAGGTGTCCCAAGGAACCCAGCTGACCAAGTTCACCTTGTCATCCCTGCTTGGAAGGAGCGTAATTCAAATGACTCTTTTTCCTCAGGTGAGCCAGTGGGGAGTGACAAGGGTGGTGATCAGGAGTCAAACAGTACTTTAGTTAGGATCCCTGACCCTAGATTTTTGTTATTGGACAAATGGACCCTATCCTATTGCTTATACATGGGTCCATGTACTTATGATCTCTTCTTTCTTATGGAGTAGGCCCGCACTCCAGTCTTTTCATTTCTCAGATGTGCTGGACTGGGGAAGCTGAAAGGAGACTGCCTGGACTCATTATCCTACCAGGAGGGGCTCCTCTTTAAGCTATTTGCTAATTGAATGAACAGTATATTAAAATGTCTAGTTGGTTAGCCAGTCAGAGTTAGGAATGTGATGTTCCTTTGTTTGTTTGTTTCTTTCTTTCTTTCTTTCTTTCTTCCACTGTTATGCAGGTATCCATAGCCGGCTGTCTCCTCCTGCTCAAGAACAAGAAGAACCATCATTGCCGATGAAGGGCTTCATTCTAGAAGGAGGTGCTTTATCTCCATTTAAGTTCACCTGTAAATATGTTTGTGGTGTTTTTGTTCACTTTCCTGCTGTTAACTTTAGACAGCTCTAGTCAGGATGTAACTATGTTTGCCTTTGTAAATATGTACATTGCACATATTTTTATATTTTTTACCTGTATTTATTTGTACATATCCCCTTCCAAGTTTGTTCCCCTTTCCCCTACAGGTTTTTTGTATGGGATGCCCTGCTCCTGTCACCCAGCCAATGAGGACATGTCTGTTTTCTAGCGGGGGGGGGTGAATGTAGCCCCCTCCTAGGTACCTAGATTCACATTGTTAGCTAGAAAGGCTGCCCAGATGTAATAGTCAGAGGGGTCACATTTTGTTCAGGAGCTGAGAGGCTCTGCAGATAAGCTCTCTGGGATTTCCCTCTGCACTAGAGCTTTGGAGAACATTCTAGAAGCAGTGGGAGGGAGGGAGGAGTGGCTGGTTTGCACTTTCAAGGGATCCTGGCCATTTCCCAACAGGAGGCTTGGTTTGGGGACAGGACAGCTTTTAAGAGTGACTGAATATGCTCAGCTAAAGGAGGAGCAGAGGGGAGAGTGCAGGTGGAAGATGGAAAAGTGAGGCTGGAGAGCAGGAGCCTGAGAGGGATCCCAGATAGAGAGGGGCTCACCCAGGGGCTGACTGACCATTGGGGAACTCGGGCACTGCCCGAGGGCCCGGGGTCAGTAGGGGGCCCCATGAGATGTCCTTGGTACCTTCCATAGGCTTTTTTGGGTGTGATTTGAGTGTGGGCAAAGACACAGGGGCCCCATGATCCCCTATTGCCCGCGGGCCCCATGAGTTGTCAGTCCGCCCCTGGGCTCACCTATAGGTGGAGGATCTTGGAAGGAGGAAAGCTTGGGACTTCACTGGCCTCCTGAGCCAGGACCACCTATGCAGTCAAGAAGGAACAGCCCAGCTGGAAGGCCTGGCAGCAGCCACTGACCTACCAGCAGCATGGGAGAAGGACTGAGTGAGTTGACCTGCACCCCCTGGGCCAGTAAGGGAAAGGAGAACTTCAGTGGGAATCTGGATTTGCTTACTACCCTGGACTTACATTTAAAGTGACAGGCACTGGATCCCCTGTCCAGGGATTCCTTCATACAGCTGGATTAGGAGAATCTGGGGTCTGGGGTAGTATTACAGGAGATGTTAGCTAGCTTTCCAGAAGATAAATTGTTGCAGTAAAGACTTGCATATAGTTCAGGAAGATTGTCCTCAGTTGCCATTTCCCTTGGGCATCCCATGCACCCCTTACCCCATCCAAGTTCAATTCCCCAAATAAAATCCAAAAATACAAGCTCAAGGACTGGTTACTGTCTCCTGGATTCACGTCTGTGTGGAGGATGCATGTTGCTTAGCTGTGCAGGACTATAGGGAGACCCAAAATGTCAGAGACTCCTAAGGGGGTAGTACTACAACTGTTTGAGACAGGCTGGCCTAATAACAGCATTCTTTTGAACACAGAGAGGTACATACAGATCAAATTTTGTTACCCAGATTTTAGTTGTGTCCTCTCCTCTTCTGCGAGCTGGACTCTCCTCTGCTTCCAGCTGTCCTTTCTTCTTCTTAACTCTCCTACCCCCATCGTCTTGCTGTTCCCTTCTCTCTTCACCTCCTAGCTGACCCCTCATCTTCTGTTCTCTCTTCACCTTCTAGCTGTCGTCTCCTTCCTTTACCTCCTAGCTGTCTTTTCCAATTCTCCCTCTTCAACTTTTTGCTGTCCAGTTCTCACCTTCTATCTATCCTTTCCTCACTTTCTACCTGTTCTTTCCTCAGCTCTTCTCATTTTATCTCTCCTCTTAGATGCCCTTACCACTTCTAAACTATCTGCCTCCAGAAGGTCCAGAGTATGCTACACAACTCTGAACTATAAGGTTTACTTCAGCTAAAGTTATAACAGATCATTCAACTGCTATGGGGTCTAGAAGCTCAGAGGGACTGTCTGGCTACAAAAGTGATTTATGCAGCTAGAAAAGACAGCAGATACATTTGGATAAAAATAATGTACATAAAGATTGTAAACCTTACTATCAGTTAAGAAATGACCTTTGAGATTGAGATTATAAAGACAGAATGGCCTTTATTGGTTTTAGTATGGGGCCCCATCATACCTAGTTACAATCCTGGTGTTCAGAGTGAATTTGAATTCAACCCATTGAAGGTCAGTTCAGAGCCATCAAAACCAACTAGACAGCCACAATTCTAAACAAAAAAAGGCATTTAGTGAAGTGAATTATTGTTAGTGAATAACAGACTACAGGAACAATACCCACAAGAGTGTGAGCTATCAGCACCCTGAGAGGAAGGCCACCCAGGGCACAGGCTAAATGTTGTCATAACATTTTAAAGAAGAACTGTGATAGTCTAAGACACTTTCTCTAATTCCCCTCGGCACTTTTGTAAAATGTCATCTCTAGAAAGTCAGATGGAAGAAAAATCCTCTAATAAAATGCTACGGACCAATGGAGAGGACACCTGTGTTAGCTCAGTCAAAGGGCTGCTCTCCCTTGATGGAGAAGCTATGAGTCCCAGCAGTTCTTCCATTTCTGGGATCATCATTGTTTTCTGGTACTTATAGTTTAACCATATATATTATCAGTGTTGGTCACTTTCATAGTGGCTTTTTAACAGGTCTGTAGATACAATGTTTCTAGCCATACCGCTTTACAAAAAAGTTGGTCAAAAAAGTGTAGATAGATAGATTTTGCTAGTGTTTCTGACCTGACTATTGACAAGCATATTAACCTGTGTTTCCTAGGCCCCTTTCACACCAAGGGTCCGATCAGGTCTGCCTGTCAGTTTTTCAGGCAGACCTGATTGGACCCTCTATTCACCTCTATTGACTGGTGGGTGTAAACAGACTTGTGTCCGTTTACCCCAACCTACCTCCAATCCGATCTGGTCCACTAAAAAAAAAAAAAAAAAAAAAAAGGGAAGTGATCTATTCCCCTCTAGACGGATCGGAGGGAAGCCCAGTGCAAATGGACAGTGGAGTCTGTTTACTCCCGGCCACCCATAGAGCAGAGTGGGCTCTGTCTGTGTCCGCACTACATAAACTGAGCGGACCCAGACCTCTCATCCGCCAGCTCTGCTCTGATCAGCAGGGGATCAGTGGACAGATCCCCTGCTGATCTAAACGGAGTCTGCCCTGTCTAAAGAAGGCCTTATGCACAAAAACTAACTGGCTATTAATACTTAAGTAAAAATATAACCTTGTACATTGTTGATCCATGGAGTATCAGATTAATTTAGGGGATCAGGTAGGATTCTTCGCTGTTAGGGCAAACTGGACCTTGCTTTGTAAGGGTGTTTTATATTCCTCCGGATCAACTGATGGCATTTTATTTGCCTAAGTAGAAAACTGGTGGCAGAAGCACATCCAGGAGGTAGTGATCAATAGCATATTTTCTGAATGATCCAGAGTAGTGAGCAGTGTGCTCTGTCTTGAAACCAACTCTGTTCATAAACAATATAGGGGATTGCATAAACAGTTCATTGTTTGGTGATGAAAAGGTACCAGGGGCATCTCATGGGGCCCCCTACTGACCCCGGGCCCTCAGGCAGTGCCCGAGTTTCCAAGTGGTCAGTCCGCCCCTGGGCCTAATATTGAAAAGTTACTTACTAGGGGAAAATCTCTGGGGAATCAAAGATGGAAAGGGATATGTAGGTTCTAGTAGATGACAAACTTAGCAATAGCATGCAATGCCAAGCTGCAGTTTGGATGAATTAAAAAAACTTTTATATATATTTTTTAGCAATCATAATATCCAGGGATAGTGAAAATGGTAGTAACATAAATACCAGTGTGTCACGCCTACTCCTAGTGGTGGTGGTGAGGCATTGTAGCTGGCTCTGTGTTCTTCACCTGTAGCAGCCCCCTTTCCCATGAGGCAGGCAGGCCTACTGGTACTCTGCTGCACAGAGGTCCTATACACTATGCTATAGTACTTGGCCACCACTCCAGGGCAGACGAGATCCAAGGACAGCAAACAGGTACTTGCGGTTGCCAGACAGGCAGACTTGTCCAATGGCAGTCAAGGTTTTGTGCAGGCAAAGTTCAGAGAATAGTCATTGTCACATCCATGGTCTAAAGGCAGGCAGAATTCAGAGAGTAGTCCAAAGTCCAATCTGCGATCATTAACATGGAAGGCATGAAAACAAGGCAAGCAAACAGGAGCTTGAAGCACGTGTTAAAAACACTATCACAAGCATGACATTAAGGGCTTGGCAGACTTAAAATGGATTTAGTCTCCACCCAGAGGCTGTGTCTATGTCAATCACCCTGCAGATGGACAGTCAGACAGGGAGAGTGAAGCTCAGCAAAAACCGTGATGCTGGAATGAAACCATGGAACAGGAGCAATACACACTCCTGACATGGGGAGATTTATTGAAGCTGGTTCACTCAGTATCTCGTGCACCTGTGTATGGTAGCCAGTCAGCTTCTAACCTCAGATTTTTTAATTAAGCTTTAGCAATAAAACCTGTAACCTGATTGGTTTTCATGCAGAAGTGCACAAGATTCTGAATGAACCAGCTTTAGTAAATAAACTCCTGAGTTTCCTACCTTACCAACTATGTAACTGCAGGCTTAGAGTTCTAAAGATGCAGGCTTTTAGTTTAATAATTATTTTGTCTTTTGGTTGAGATTGATGCTCTTCAAACTATGTAATCTTATATCAACATGTGCCTTGTAATTTTTCCAGCCAATAAAAATCTTGGACTCGTTTGAAAAGGCAAGTTCACAACTTCACTAAATTACAAAGCACACTTGTTACGATAATGCCAAACCAACTAAAAACTTATAGCTGACAACAAAACCACTCCCAGCAATGAGCAGCCAACATTACATTAGCTTAAAGTCCTTGTGATGATAATGAGGTCTGATGACCCCCAAACTTTAATGGGAAAGTAGTCCTAAATATAATACCACTCCCATTTTACCCAAAATTCAAAAGTCAGTTACAGCATAGTCAAATTAAAATGTACTGCCTATACTGCCTATGCTAAGATGTCGAGGAAGACAGCACATTTGATGAAAAAAAAATCCTCTTACTCCAAAGACATGCTGGCAGGTTAATTGGCTCCTGTCTAAATTGGCCCTAGTATGTGTATGTATGAATGTGAGTTAGGGACCATAGATTGTACACCCCTTGAGGGTTAGGGACTGATGTGAATGTACAATATATATGTAAAGCGCTGTGCAAATTGACGGCGCTATATAAGTACCTGTAATAAATAAATAAATAAAAATAAATAATCCTCTTAACAGGAATATAGGGCATCTTAAACATTAACCAGCCCTAAAAAAAGATCTTCAAAGGACTTCTGCAGTTTTAGGAATACACACCTGTGAGGCTAGATTATTGATCTATGCTGAGCTATACTTGAACTACCCATACCCAGACATTATAGATTTTCCTACTGTAATGGAATAACTTTCCAAAAAGGTGGTTACCTTAATGCAGAAGATACAACACAGTTATATCCCAAACATGCTGCTACCACCCTGCCCAAGAGCCCAGAAAGAGCTGCTGCAAGAGCAGCTCAGAGCTGTTGTTTTACCATCAGAACTAATAAGGAATATTAAGAGTCATTTATGAGGGCCAATGACTCTTGCAACATCATATTGGACTTAATGTTTAAGTGATTCAAACTGTGTGCTGTACAGAAGACCAGGTGGACTTTAATCAATTATTTTTCACGTTTAAACTTTTTTTTTGTAAATTTACTGTTGCCTATGGCTCTTTTGTAATACCCATTTCTGTAAATAATAAAATAATGCTGTTTTCTGTGCATTAAAACAATACATAAAAATCATTAAGCAGAATCTCTGAATCCTCTAACTGCCTCTCTCAAGGAGCTACCATATTGTAAAGTCTGATTCCTTCCATCTGGGCATGGCAAAAAGGGAACACAGATTTTTAAATGTCAGAACTGCAACAACAGATATGAATGGTGTGTGTTTCTGTTAAAATATGTGATGGTAGCTGCTGTGTGGGTTTAAAGGGTTAACTGCTCTGTAGTCCTGCCACAGTGATAGTCACTCTGCTTGTACATACACTGCTGCCCAGCGATCTGGAAAATCTCTGTGCAGGGTGAGGCTGACAGTGCGTATGTCACAGGACTGTCCTAAGCATAAGTTCAGGACAAACATCTGACTAACCAAGGCCCACTAAGGGCATCAGTCATAGACCATGGCAAGGTAAACTCCACCAATAAAGCAGTGACAATCACAAGAAATAAGGAGGGAGAGTGGGAAAATTGTCAGCAGGCAGGAAACCCATCTGGATAAGGATTATGTAAATGCAACCTTTTCTTGTACCCCTGTGTAGTTACCCTACCTATTGACACCCAATTCCCTCCTTCCCCCCAAAGAAGCAAGTTACTTTCACACTCAAGGGTCCATACAGTCCTGAAAGTGGCAGTGCTCTACAACAGCACTATATGCTAAATTGAATCCTATTTGTCCATTGATGGAATTCTTAGACGTCTTATTTATCATTTTATTTATTTCAGATACTTATATACCACCATCAATTTATGCAGCGCTTTACATATATAAATTGTACATTCACATCAGTCCCTAACCCTCAAGGGGTGTACAATCTTAGGCCCCTAACTTACATTCATACATACACATACTAGGGCCAATTTAGACAGGATCCAATTACCCTTTTCTCAGAAGCCAGTCTAACAACCTGCCCCTGGATCCTATCCCCTCACAACTACTATGGTCACCCTCTTCTTCTATCCTATGCTCCCTCACTCACATCTTCAATCTCTCCTCTAATGGTGCCTTCCCCTCCCATCTAAAGCATGCACACATCACTCCCATACTTAAAAAGCCCTCCCTGGACCCCCCAACCTGAACAACTTAAGACCCATCTCCCTGCTGCCATTTACCTCTAAATTCGTAGAACGCTTAGTCTACAATCGCCTGAGCTCCCACCTCACTGACAACAACCTTCTTGACCCTTTACAGTCTGGCTTTTGCTCACTCCACTCCACTGAAACTGCCCTACTAAAACTCACTAATGATCTACTAACTGCTAAAACCAATGGCCACTACTCCATACTCTTACTACTTGACCTCTCTGTGGCTTTTGATATTGTCGACCATCCCCTCCTCCTCAAAAAACTCCACTCACTTGGCCTTAGAGACTCTGCTCTCTCCTGGTTCTCCTCCTACCTATCGCAGCGCTCCTTCAGCTTTACATATAACTCTGTGTACTGTGTGAGAGCATAGGGCATAGAACATTGAGAGACATACAAGTGTTAGCAGGGACAGTAAGAAAAAATGAGCTTACTATGAAGAAGCCTTTCTGTACTCGGAGGTTAAATCTCTTTCCTTCCAGACACAAAGGGTGCCCCATTGTGCTTTGTTGAATAACATGGTTATGACATGAACTGGTGAAGTAGACACTTCCTATCAGCTGTCCATCCACAGCACCCACAAATAATTCAGAAGACACCAGCGACAATGTGATGACACCACCATGAGGGGTGGCAGAAAGACTGGTTGGCTATGTGTCTGGACTGCAGAGGTGGATCACTGATCTTCATTCCCCAAACAGGGTCATGTGATGGTAGGGTCAAATGAGTAAGAAGAGGGCTTCTTTACGAAACATAAATATGGGTAGGAGCAGGGCAAGTGGGAGTGTTGGAGGGGTGGTTTCAACAGTTGCGGTGAACTGGGCTTTAAAGTGTTACTTATCCCAGGACCCTGCATTCACTATATTTGATCTCACACAGTACACAGATAATGTAAGTGCAATTATTTCAGTAAATATAAACTGCTAAATACCTTTTCTCATCATCAGTTAGAGCAGTCTTGGGACTTCTATCAGTGTCCAGCTGAGCACATGTTAAAGCTTGTAGGAGGAGTTTTCATTCTGCTGTAGGAGGATGCAGAACCCCTGACCTCTGTCTGGACAGTACTGATTGACCCTGTGCTGATCACATGCACTCTCCCAAGAAAAAAAAAACCTCTCTACCAATACACACCACACTGAGCATGTGCAGAGTGACTCCACACGATATGTCTTATCAGGAGATAAGAGGACACTGGAAGAGGGGAAGGATCAGAGAAGTCAGGATCAATCAGCGTTTTTACACATAGAAGAGGATTAACCCCTTAGGTTCCATAGTGAGTATAACAAGCATGCTTTACTGCATATGCAGTCTGATTTTACTGTTGTGAGTTTAGTAACACTTTAAGTAAAATGATATTTCCACTGCTCAGCAAACTAATTCATGTTTGTTTTCTCCAAAGGCAATTGGTCTTGCCTTTCCATCTTTTGCTTATACTACTGTGATCTATATCAGTGACAGTCTTAACAATACAAGGTGGCAGCTGGAAAAGGGCTGCATGTGACAGTCTGCTGCTCATGAAAGGAACCAAAGAGTAAAGCGGCTAGATGGTTCCAGGAGGTTTTGTAGTTTTTAGGTAAAGTTGTGTCGTGGAAATTACGATATTTGCATAAAATCTATTTCACGCTTCCAGAACACCTGGGCTTAAAGACATCAAATACATTTTGTACATAATAGATCAACTGTTCGTGCAGGGAAGAAAGCAGAGCATCACAGCGAATGGTGTATATACTGAATGGAAATATCATTTTTTTTTACTTTGCTTGAATAAACCCTTTAAAAGGGTCATTATTTTTGTTTTTAGTTATTGCTGCAAGTAAGGACAGCCTGAGGTCGGAAAAATGATGGGCTATTGTGGCATAAAACAGACAGACTCACTTTGATAAATAAGGCATGTTATTTCTTTTTTACTTAGAAAGCTGCTGCAAAACTTTAATTTGATCCTTAGTCCTTAGATATGGACTTCATTTTATAAGCACTCCATTTAATTTTTCATCTTTTCCTCTTTTATTTTCATCATGTGTTCATGCCAGTAACACCCTTGGGGGTTGATTTACTAAAACTGGAGAGTGCAAAATCTGGTGCAGCTGGGCATGGTGGCCAATCCGTTTCTAACTTCAGTTTGTTCTATTAAGCTTTGACAAAATAACTGGAAGCTGATTTCTGGTTTCTATGCACAGCTGCACCAGATTTTGCACTCTCTAGTTTAAGTAACTCAACCCCTTAATGTCCTACTGTGGCAACATTCACTGTACTAATGGAGGAGTAGCATTGTCGCCATGGCCAGATCTAGGGGAGTACTGGAGTGTGCTATGCCCCCCAGATTTTTGTTCTGGCTCCCCCAAAAGCCAACCCTAACTTGACACTATACTGTCCTAGCCTGATACTATACAGTCGTTGACTGACATTATACTGATCTCAGGTATGCGTTGTGTGGGGAGGAGGAACTCTGCTGCCTGTGCCCAGGCTGTGTGCAATGCAGATATGGGAGAAGGAGCTGTGCCCCTGTCTTCTGCCCTGCCAGCAGTGACCCCTGTTCTCTTCCCTGCCAGCAGTGACCCCTGTCCTCTGCCTGCCAGCAGTGACCCCTGTCCTCTGCCCTGCCAGCAGTGACCCCTGCCCTCTGCCCTGCCAGCAGTGACCCCTGTTCTCTTCCCGGCCAGCAGTGACCCCTGTCCTCTGCCCTGCCAGCAGTGACCCCTGTCCTCTGCCCTGCCAGCAGTGACCCCTGTCCTCTGCCCTGCCAGCAGTGACCCCTCTCCTCTGCCCTGCCAGCAGTGACCCCTGTCTTCTGCCCTGCCAGCAGTGACCCCTGTCCTCTGCCCTGCCAGCAGTGACCCCTGTCCTCTGCCCTGCCAGCAGTGACCCCTGTCCTCTGCCCTGCCAGCAGTGACCCCTTTCCTCTGCCCTGCCAGCAGTGACCCCTGTCTTCTGCCCTGCCAGCAGTGACCCCTGTCCTCTGCCATGCCAGCAGTGACCCCTCTCCTCTGCCCTGCCAGCAGTGACCCCTGTCCTCTGCCCTGCCATCAGTGACCCCTCTCCTCTGCACTGCCAGCAGTGACTCCTGTCTTCTGCCCTGCCAGCAGTGATCCCTGTCCTCTGCCCTTCCAGCAGTGATCCCTGTCCTCTGCCCTGCTGAGCTCCCATCCTCTACCCCACTGACATTTTTTACTGCACTACCACATCAGACAGGCCAGATCCAGCCCTGATTGACACCCTTGGACAGAAGTTGCGTTTAGGCTACAGAACATAAAATAAAATAAGGAGGGTGTTCTGTAGTCCACAACTAAGGAACAAGAAAAGGTAGAAAGCACAGGGAGTACTCAGCTCAGAAGATTTCTAGCAGAGTTAATATTTTTTCTTTCATGCACTATTGAACAGACATAACAAAATGCTTTCAATATATTTATATTCCAATGGTTTTTATTAATTTTTAACATTATAAAACAGAGGCAATAAAACTCGCCCACACAGGGGCTATCAATTGCACAGAAAAGAAAAAAAAGCAAAATAAAGGAAAACAGTGCTCTAACGCCAACAGGGCAAAAGGTACACCCATGCAGGGTCTATCAATGGCACATAAGGTACAAAACATTAATGCAACTGACTCTAACAACTAAAGGCAGCTGTCCAGTCACACCAAAAACAGAGAGAGAGAAAGGGGAAAAAAACAAACAAAAAAAAACAAGAAAAAAAAAGGGGGGGGGGCAAAAAGCAGGGGTCCAAGAGCGCCAGTATCGAACGCTATTACATCCCCAGGCTAGCCGGGGGGAGTGTGGGAAAGGCATATTGCAACCACGGCTCCCATATTTTCAAAAATTTACGGTGGGAGTCGTTGTGGATACTCGACATCTGCTCATTGAGCATCATAGTAGTCATACGATCCCGCACCCCCTGAAGAGGGACAAACGGACTCTTCCAGGCCTGGGCAATTGTTCTAGTGGCCGATAAAAACAAATAAGAAGCCAACTTCTGCTGGTGAGCCGAGAGGCCCGGTATGGGGCAATGAAGCAAGACATACCGGGCATCCCGGCGTATGGAGAGATGGAACAAAGTGAAAAGGAGGCCAAACACACGAGACCAAAAACGAAACAGTCTCGGGCATGACCACCAGATGTTCAAGACATCTCCACGATGGCCACAACCCCGAAAACATTGATCACTACAGGCAGGGTTAGCCCGGGCCAACCGAGCCGGAACCCAATACCACCGAAACAATACCTTATAGGCTGCCTCCAGTGTGGTCATATTAAATGAGCATTTAGCTATGAATGACCAAGCCTTATTTCAGTCCTCCGGATCCATAGCCGCTCCCAGATCGCGCTCCCACTGAACAACATATGAAAGAGAAGTATGCGGCGAGCGTCTGTTCAGAGCTGCATAAAGAAGGGATATAAGGCCCGGAGCGCCCGGGCGCTGTTGGCAAAGCTGTTCAAAGGCAGATTTCTGGTACGGGAAAACAGAAGTGCTCCGCAACGAAAGCAGCCAGTGTCGCAATTGAAGGTATCGAAAGATTTCCGCCGGGGGGACATTCCGCGATTCCTGAAGAGAAGTCCAGGTGGGAAAGGACCGAGAAATCAAAAAATGTCGCACCTGCGAAAAACCATTAGTCACCCAGCAAGAAAACGCTCCCGGATGATCCAAACCCGGTTGGAAAAGAGGGTTGTTAATAATTGGCAACAAAGGCAAAAAAGGTGACATCAGGCCACCAGAGTAACGTACCGAGTCCCAGACTTGTAAGCCATGAAGTAACATCGGACTCAGTGCCACAGGGCGCAGGGCAGGGGGAAGCCATAGAAGCGTCGACGTTGCGATAGGGGCACAATTAGGTAGTTCCAACAAGACCCAAAGGGGGACGTCGGAAGAGGCATGCAACATAGACAGCGGGGCAATCTGGCTTGCCTGATAATAATTAGTCATAAGTGGGGGTCAAGCGATTGCCTAAGTATTCAAGAGAAGAGGAAGCCCATTTGTAAGGGAAGTGGGATTGTAGGCGCGAAACCAAATCTGAAGCCAAAGTAATATTGAGGGTGACAGTCTTATCTAAGTTGATAAGGAGACCTGAAATCAAGGAGAAGCGCTCAAGAACCTGTTGCAAATTAGGAAGCGTTGTCAGGGGGTTGGTAAGAGTCAGGAGGGCATCGTCCGCAAAAAGGTTCAGCTTGAATTCCTGTCCCGCGTAAGGAACCCCCGATACATTGCAATCGGTCCGAAGCGCTAAAGCCAGCGGCTCAAGCGCCAGGACAAAGAGCGCTGGGGACAGGGGGCAACCCTGTCTCGTCCCTCGCCCAATAGGAAAAGGATCTGAAAAATACCCAGCGTATTTAACGGAGGCCGAAGGGGAAGAATACAAGGCCTGAATCCAGGAAAGAATAGAATCCCCAAAACCCCAACGAGACAGCACAAACCGCAGATATTCCCAGGACAGGGAATCAAAGGCTTTATATATGTCTAAAGACAGTAAAAATCCCGGGATTCTCCGCTGTTGCAGAAAATGTATAAGATGGACCACCTTACGAACGTTATCACACGCCTGCCTCCCAGGGACGAACCCTACCTGGTCCCTGTGGACCAGGCTATGCAAATATTTGTTGATGCGAAAACTAAGGATCTTGCCCAGTATCTTCAGGTCTTCATTAAGAAGAGAAATGGGCCGGAAGGCGTGAGGTTCCTGTACATCATCGGTCGTCTTAGGAATCATGGTAATATGCGCTCTAAGCACGTCTGGAGAGGGCAAGGAGCCCTGTCGTAGCTCATTAAAATAGTCAGCCAAAAAGGGCGCCAACAGGGTTGAAAATTTCTTATAATATAGACCAGAAAAGCCATTGGGACCTGGGGCCGCGGTAGACCGTAAAGATTTGATAGCTTGGAGCACTTCCGGTACAGTGACACCGGCGTTGAGGGCCACCTGTGCTGCCTCGGATAACCCAGGAAATCGGTGATCTTGAAAGAATGCCTCTGCTTGAGCCACGGGGAAGGGATCTGGTTTCCTTTCAATATATTTAATGTAGCATTTGGGAACCCATAGGAGATGTTCATTCTAAAACAACAACAACATTGTTAACTCCTTCACGCCGGCCGTACACAAAGAGAAACAGAACTGTGCAGCTAACGGAAAGCTCCTGAACTCTACTTGCGTTCGGGAGCTTTCCAGTCATGTGACCAATGTGACTGCCAATCGCAGCAGTCACATGATCACAAACTCCACTCTGCCTCTTCGGCATCTAAAATCCTTTAATGGAGTGGGAAGCGCCGGGGCCAAGGGGTTGACATTGAAGAGTAAACCTTAAAGTATTAATTCAACTTTTCAGAAAAAATGAAAAGGTAAACTAACACCATACACCCACCTCACCTCTCGACCACCCACTGCACTTACCTTTGTGCAAGCTGAGCTGTCAGTGCCCACAGAGCCAGTGCAGCAGTCCGAGGATTTAAAATTCCCACTCTTCTTTCTCAGTGTGCAGTGTTTTTGGGATGGATTTGATCGATCCTGATTGATAAGAGGTGGCACAGAGCATTACTTTCATCTATTCTAGAAGCGCTGTACAGTGAAGAGGGAAAAGAGTCAGGATTTCAATTCCCTGGACCAGTGAACCCGCAGGTCAGCACCTACAAAGGTATGTACAGCGGGGACTGGTGGTGGGGTGGTGATGGATGTACGGTGTTAGCTCACCTTTTCATTTTTTTGAAAAGGTGAACACTTTAAGGTTTACACTTCAACATTAAAATATACTATATACCACCTATATATGCATGTGCTTCTGCATTAGAAATAGAATTAAATAAATAAATCAGCTATGAACTTCCGCTATAAAAACAGTGTCCATGTGATTAACAAACATAAATATCCATATATGCTTCTTTACAAATTTGTGATCCCTCGAGATATAAACACTGTGCTTCTTAATTTTAAAATCTGTGCACCCCCACAGATTTTACTTTCACCTCAAATATATGACCAAACCAATAAGTGAGGTCATATAGCGCTTGTGTCCCTTTAATTGGACCAAATGTGGATGGGATGGTGTCCTGCTGAATAAGATCCTCTTCACTTCACCAATTGGCTCTCCTCCCACGAAGGTTTATATCAAAAGAATAATTAGATCATAGTGTATTATCCTTAGATAACATTTTATTAATGAAAGGAAGTACGCTCACGTGATAACTGTATATAGATCGCTTTTTGCAAAAAAATATATCCTCCTGAGTTTTTGGCAGTGGTGAAAATCCAACGTATACCAGCTGGTGTCAGTATGGAACCATCTAGTGTCGTGATGTCAAAGCCCCTCCCCTATGCGTTACGCCACTGGTCACGTGGCTTCATCAGGGAGAATGATTGGACGACACGCCGCTTGTATTCTTAATATAGGTAAGCTACGGCAACATTTTTTAGAAGCCCTGCATGTGTTAGTATGAGACTCCGTGTGCATACATAATGTATATAGGATGTATTACTGTGCACACCCAGATATGCAATCATACATTTAACTAAGTGCTCAGTCCTGTAACAGCAAGCTGATTCCACAACTTAGTAACATTATATACACTTTTAGCATGCCGACTAGACACCATTTTATGGAAGCCCTCATAATTAATACAGTAATGATTTCTATGGGTCTACAACAGTATGAATGTCCGGCTATATATTATTACTAATAATTGTTCTAAATGTCATATTATCCATTACAGTTAGTCTAATAGTTAAGAGTATATATAAGTACATCCTATAAATAAGTTTTATTAATTTTTAATGTCATATCATTTATTACTGATTAGACACAGTGGTATGAGTATGTGTTAGATGCAGGCAATCCATTAATTAGTAATTGCATGTTTCAAGATTTATAGCAGCTCACAAGTTTTGCTTTTTATATTTGGTTTGAATTTTGCTCATACACTTGTTGGTAGCAGCTATGGAAGTATTTTCATTTTTAGATAGAAGGGATTTCAATATAGAGGATATATTTAATAATGAAGAGAATAAAGACACAAATATCACTGGTTTATTTAGGTAATTAGGTCACATTATGGATAAAAAAACTAATGTGTGGTGGGACTTAGTCACCATGGAAAGATATATTAAAGATAAAATGGTACCCAGGAAACTAAGGTGGGAAATACCCATAACGATGGACTATTAGAAGATGAGGATATACAAGAATGGTATAGCTTTTTTTAATAAGAATGGTTTGGAACTCTTAGAATGTCTCATTAAAAGGAAACAAAGGAAAATTCAGAGATTAGATGCACTCATAAATGAATATAAAGATAAAATTGAGTCACTAAAAGAACAAACTGAGTGTGGCAGACTGATGAATGAACTAAGCAAGAATATACAGAAAAAGGATTCAGAAAATAGAAGTAAGGAGAAGAAAAAGTATAGCAGAGTACAAGACTATTTACATAAATAAGTATTTAAATGGCAGGTGAAACTGGCTAACAACGAATTATATTCAGTTGAGTCTACGCCAGAAAGAGATATACCTTTAAATTCCTCCAAAAAAAAACAAAAATCTGGGTTTCAAAACCCCAGAACAACAAACCCAAAAAGGAGACACACATAAGAGGAAAATTAACCATTATGAAGAATACACACCCAAACAGGCCAATTAACATTGGAAACCACCACAAATTCCAAATAGGACACTACCACAATATCCACCATATGGTGGTAGATCCCATTATGAGCATTCATATGGAGGACACCCACCCAGAACACAATCAGGATCATATAACAATTATGCACCATATAACAATTATGGTTATGGGTATCAAAAACCCAAACTTCAAAGACCTCAGTTTAGAAGAAGACCTTCATATAGACTGTATCAAGTACTGGTGCATAATAGATACTCCCCCTTAGCACAAGAACAGCCTGTATCCCCACCCCCTCCTTTTTTAGGGTGGAATCCAGCTCAAGGGAGGGGAGAACACAGGGAAAGACCTACAAGAGAGGAAGCAGAAAGGAAGAAGAACACAGCAAAAAAAAAAGAAGATGGGAATGATAGTAGAAGGTATATTTAACTTAAGTGGGGTCCCACTCACTGAGGAAGAGATACAGGTTCTTGATAAGGGGCTCAAATATGCCCATAGGAAAAGTTTGAGTAAGTTTGACACTTATGTAAAAATCCAAAAATTGGTTAGGAATTTAAATATAAAAAAAACACTATGCCCAACACCCATAAGTGCCCCCCACTCAACATGATGAGGGTATGGTAGCAAACCATACACTACTCAGGAATAACTCTATATTTAATCGGGTCCCCACAGATAATAGATACATTGACATGTTTAAAAAAATTAGTAATAGAGGATTTTGATCACCTCCCCATCAAAACTCACAGGGACTGGAATTTATAAAGGCATTAAAGCGTTGGAAAAAAGGAGGGACATTGTCATGTGCCCAGCAGATAAAGGTGGGGGGATAGTTGTATTGTCCGAAGAATATTATGAATCAGTTATGGGCAACATGCTGAGTGATAGGAACACATACACTATTCTGAATAGCAACCCCACTAAAGTATATAAAAAAGAACTGGAACAACTAGTTAAATATGGAAGCAGAAAAGGAATCGGCAAGAATTGGAGAATATGTGGACTGTTATCTACAGCCACTGGTGACAAAAACTCCTGCATTTCTAAAAGATACTAAACATATTATACAACTTATTCAAAACTTAGAACCCACTCATAATACTATCATGAGTACAGCTGATATTTCAGCACTCTATAACAATATAGGTCATGAAGGGGCAATACAAGCAGCGAAATGGGCTTTAAAGAAATACTCTAAACTTATGCACAAACATCAGAAGTTTATCGTCAAATGTCTAGCATTCTGCCTTAAACACAACTACTTCTGGTACAAAGGAGAGTACTACTTACAAACAATGGGAGTAGCTATGGGAGACAAGTTTGCTCCTAGTACAGCAAATTTGTTCATGGCCCATGAGAAGAACAGATGATATTTTATAGTAATAAAAGGAAATTATGCTATACAGAAGATTTATAGATGATTTAATAATTAATTATATGGCAGGGAGAAACATGTACATTGCAAGAATTTTTTAAAATCTTGAATCAAACTAATAAGGATATCAAACTGAGTTGGGACATCAGTAACCATAGCATACACTACTTGGATATAGAGGTCATTAAGGATGCTAATGGCTTCTATATTATTATTATACAGTATTTATAAAGCACCAATAGTTCGCTCAGCGCTGTACATTACAAAGGGGGACAGAACATGCGACAGTACAATAACAATACAATGTGATACACGAGGGGTTCGAGGGCCCTACTCTTTCGAGCTTAAGTAAGCCGTGTACCGGGGTGGGCTCCCCAGGATACAGTGAAGTCACGAACGAGGAAAGCAACCCGAACACCAGCTTTTGCCACAACAGAATTTTACTTATATGTGGCAAATAAACATAACCACAAATGCTGGAAACATACACTAAATTTACATACACCCAGCCCAAAGGCGGAGACCCTTGTGCTGCACAGCACGGCGCCTTCAGATGGATGAAGGTAGAAAGTGTAGTAATTTACCTACTGGCGGGCACAACTAAGCTGCCACACCTTACCTGTTATTAACCTAAAAGAGCAGGAATCAGTGTATGGGTGTATGGTATGGGCTAGCCTGCGGTGCAGCACAACAGCTTACAATCTTACACAAATCTACAATATTCCCCCTCCCATAACTGGTCCTGTAGCACGTGCCTGAGTATTCCTTCTGAGCAAAACGCCAGTCTGGCTTGAGTTTGTAGGATTTTATCAGTTCTCCAATGTGAAATGTCACTTTAAGTGGTAGAGTCCTTCCAATAATCAGTAACAACACTTGCGGCCTGACACAAACAGAGACCCTAACTATCGGCCTAGCCTCAGTCTCTGGGCGCCAACACTGAAATGAGGTGCATGCACGATCTTACCGACCCGGGTCTGCTTTGCATCCGCTGATGACTCTGGACAGAACAAATGTTGCTTATTTCCTCTGCTCTCATCATCTTCCTGGCAGCAATCTCTGGTTAGTGAGGGATGCTTTCCCAACTTAATGTCATCGGATTCTCAACTCACATGGCCCCTGCATTCAGCATCGTTCAAAACATGGCTGCAGTCTCCTCCTCCTGTTTCCCTCAACTCCCTGTGAAAACCCCACCTCTTCATGAATATACAAATATCTATGCAGTCTGAGCCTGTGTTAGAAAAACAGTGACATCTTGTGGCTAAACCGCAGAATGTCAGTCAAAACATCAATTTACTCCACACAATAATTTACTGCACAAAAACAGTGTTCAAACAATGAGAGCTGTTTCCCCATCTCACACTTACAATCTAGGAGGGAGGGGATAGTGGTACAGGAGGAGATAGCTGTGGGGGATGGAGTGGTTGGAAGAGTGGAGGAGATCGGCAATTAGGAGGAGGTGGGGTAGGCTTCCCTGAGGAGGTGGGTTTTCAGGGTGCGCCTAAATGAGAGGAGAGTAGGTGATAGTCTGATGGATTGGGGTAGGGAGTTCCAGAGTATGGGTGAGGCCCTGGAGAAATCCTGGAGGCGGGCATGGGAGGAGGAGACTAGAGAACTAGAGAGAAGGAGGTCTTGAGAGGAGCGGAGTGTGCGTGATGGGTGGTACTTGGCTATTAGGTCGGTGATGTAGTTTGGGGCAGTATGGTGGACAGCTTTGTACGTCAGTGTTAGGATTTTGAATTTGATCCATTGTGCAATCGGAAGCCAGTGGAGGGATTGGCAGAGGGGGGTGGCAGAAACGGAGCGGTTGGTAAGGTGGATGAGTCTGGCTGCCGTGTTCAGGATTGACTGAAGTGGGGATAGCCTGTGGCGAGGCAGGCCAGTGAGCAGGGAGTTGCAGTAGTCGAGTCGTGATATGATGAGGGAGTGGATGAGCTGTTTAGTGGTTTCTGGGGTTATACCAGCTGGTATAAATAGGCTTTTCATCACTACCAAAAACTCAGGAGGATATATTTTTTTGCACAAAGCGATCTTTATACAGTTATCTCGTGAGTGTACTTCCTTTCATTGATAAAATGTTATCTAAGGATAATACACTATGATCCGATTATCCTTTTGATATAAACCATCGTGGGAGGAGAGCTAATTGATGAAGTGAAGAGGATCTCATTCAGCAGGACACCATCCCATCCACATTTGGTCCAATTAAAGGGACACAAGCGCTATATGACCTCACTTTATGGTTTGGTCATATATTTGAGGTGAGAGCACAACCAGTGGGGGTGCACAGACTTTAAAATTAAGAAGCACAGAATATTTATATCTCGAGGGATCACACATTTTTGAAGAAGCATATATGGACATTTATGTTTGTTAAGCACATGGACACTGTTTTTTTATAGTGTAAGTTCATAGTTGATTTATTTATTGAATTCTATTTTTAATGCAGAAGCACATGCATATATAGGTGGTATATAGTATTTATTATTATTGTTTAAAAGTGGAGTGCAGCACATTTTTGCATTTATTACTGATTAGACACACTGGTATGAGTATGTGTTAGGTGCAGGTGATCCAATAATTAGTCATTGTATTTTTCAAGATTTATAGCAGCTCACAGGTTTTGTTTTTTATATTTTTTTAACATTAAAATATACTTGATGTTGATGATCAACCTTAATAACACTATGTAATAGAAAGATAAGAAAGAATCTTAGCGGGTATTTGTCAAAATCTGAAAACCATGGGCAAGGAAAAGAAAATTGTAAAATCTTGAACAGTCCCACATCAGGAGATAGGGCTCAGACAATACCAATCTAATTGTGGAATGAAAACATTGGAACTTGCTCCATAGGCCAAATGAACTGCATAGAGGATACTGACACAGAGCTGGTTCACATCATGCCTGCATCGAAATTGCACAGGAATGTGCTGTGCATTCCTGTGGGATTCACATGCTGTTCTGTGCGGTGTGGTTTCAGCCCATTCATTTTGAATGGGCTGAAACTGAACCACAGCGAACCCAAAGTAGTACATGCACTACTTTTTAAAACGCACTGCCACCAGAACGCATAGTACAAAACATGCGAGCAAATGCACTGCGCTTGCGGTGTTGTTAACTTTTTTTTGTACTCACTGTAGATTGTAAATATAGTGCGTTTTGCATATAAAAAATTAGTGCGCTGTGCACGAAATAATCATGAACAATAATCAATCAAATAAATGCTGCTACATGAAAAATGTGCATAAATGAATTGAAATGATATAAGTCCACATTCATATATTAAATAATTCAATGTTCTCCAGTCCCATAGGATGCCATTTTTGGAGAAATGTGCATTGGGGGGAACTTTCTGTGACGTCACCTTGTTCTGGCCAGTGGTCTATCACTGTGGGAAATTTAAATGTTTACACTGCCTTTATCAAGTGCAACCTGCAGTTGTCCAGTCATCTTCTATGCATCTCCTTGATACTGCTAACTAGGGTGTCAGTGTGGGATCTGAACACCATCTGTTCGTTTGATCTCTTGATTGGAGATCAAAGTGTCTGGTAAGAGGCCATTTTTTCTTTTGTGTCAAGCATTTGTGGACACCTATGCCATTTCCGTTGGAGGATTTTTTTTTAGCACACAGCACTGTATTATTGGATTTTTGGACTTTTAATTATTTAATATATGAATGTTGACTTATATCATTTCAATTAATTTATGCACATTTTTCATGTAGCGGCATTTATTTGATTGATTATTGTTTATGATTATTTAGTATACAGCGCACTAATTTTTTATGTTTTGTATTTTCTGGTGTTCAGGGAAAGAGTAGCAGCAGTTCACTAATTGTTTCACTATTGTTTCAGAATATATATTTTTTTCACACATTGTATTGTCTGGGGTGTAGCGCAGGTTTTCTTCCCTATTTCAGTGCGTTTTTCATGCAGTTTGAACTGCACAGGAACACACAGCGCATTCCTGTGCAATTCAGATGCAGGAATGGTGTAAACCAACCCTGAAGCAAGCACATGAAAAAGATAGGAAAAAGGTAGGAACAAACCATATAATCAAAATGATACCAGTATAAAAACTGTTACTAGAGTGATGCTTGTTCTGTCTCTACAGTGGAGTTCCCTTTTAAATTTGACACCAAGAAAAAATACAATTATCCATCGAAAGATCTGAAACAAAAGTTTCTAGCTAATCTGATTTCAGAGGCTCATTCCTTTTTAGCCAATGAGTTCTTGAGCTCTGTAGGGCTCTCCAAAGCCTCCCAAACCACCTGCTTCGACTCTTCTCAAGTGGCAGGAGTTACTCAGAGCAGCTGCACTTCTCCTGTAATGATCCCCTTAGAAAGGCTAAACATGCCCTTTAATAATGCATTACCAACAAGAGCAGGAGGGTTGGTGGCTGCATATTAATGAGTTTCCTTTTGGCTTTTTCTGGTATGAGAATGAAAAATTTTTGACGTGTGCGAAAGGAGGAAGATACGGTGAACCATAAACTTAAAGCCCAACTCCTGGCTCCATGGTCTCCCCATTGCATCCCTTCCCCCCAAGACCCTCCCAGTGTATATGATATGCTTCTTTTTATATACTTACAATTTTCAAATATCTTCTGGCTGGTCATGTGACGCACTGGGTTCCTCACCTCTCCAGTGGTGGGTCTTCTGAGATGCGGAGAGCGATGCTGTTGCGATGTTGTTGCTCTCTTTTTTCAGTATATTGTGAATGAAGGACATCGTAATGAAGCTCTAAGGTTGCAGGACTATGTCACCCTGCATTCGTAGTATGTTCTAAGTCTTCCAGGGTGAATGACACCTCAGCACAGACTAAGGGCATTTTGTGGCAAAGTACCACGGGGGACTGTTCCAGGTGGAAGATGAGCATTGCTGCATGTATGGGCCAAGAGTTGCGATACCTAATGGAGAGGGCGTACTCCCACAGAGACCAAATGATGGTATAAGTTCTTGTTTTTGAATAAGTAGTCAGCAAGGTAAATTGCAGTAACATTTGTAGTAGTGCTTGTGGTCAAGGCCGTGGATAAAGGTGTAACACCAGTCGTCCTCGTCTACGGGACCCAGACCAGCTGGGGGGGGGGGCCCAGGCAGGGTGAATCAGATATGGGCATGATTGTAGGGTGATTGGCATGGGGGGGGGTTATTACTGGAACCAATCCCCTGTATGGCTCTCTCTGCAGCAGCTGAATGCTGGCTTCTTCTCTTCTCCCTCCTGCTGGCTTTCAGCTGCTGCAAGGAGAGCCATACAGAGGATCGGTTCCAGTAATTGCCCCCTTCCCCAGTGCACTCATCACCCTCCCTGTGCACCATATGTTTCCCCCTGCTGCCCAGGCCCCCCTGTGTGCCTCCACCCCCACAGTGCTGCCGGCTTCCCTCCTCTTCTTACTATCAGCAGCTGCAAGCACACAACAGGATGGAGAGTGGGTGAAGAGTCTGGTAAATATGTCACATCTAGCAGCCCCTTGCTTTCCTGAATGAACGCAATGAGTGATTGGTACAGATCATTCTTCATAACTGAAGCATAGAAAACTGTTTTATTTTTTTTGGGGGGAGGCCCTGTCAGGTTGGCTGTTAGAGACCCATAGTTTCTAACAGCAGCCCTGCTTGTGATAGTAAAGCTGGTAGTAACTGTAGCGCTACCCTCTTGAGAACTGCTGGCTTTGAGTCCCCCTTTACTTTCTGCACAGGCAGGCAACCTGCATTTTCAGGCCCCTCTGCCTTGGATTGGTCAGGCCCCCTTAAATTTGCATATCAGCCTATAGGTTTCTAGAAACTTCTCCAAGTTTCTAGAGAAGGAGGTACCAAAGGACTGACCTGCAGAGCCCTCCAGCCTAACTTGAAGTAGCCCTCTTTCTAAACTCACCCTGTGCAGGTGAAACTGGAAACTCAGACCTGGCCCGGGCCCTCACAGTTTACTGAATTACCTACACAGGGTGATGCAGCAAGCATTTTTTCCTCAGTGGCACAGTGTAAAACAGGGGTGAGCAACCTTTGATAGGTGGAGATCCACCTGAACAACATGCAAGAGATCAAACATCACCAAGGCTTGCCGCCCTTTTTTTTTTTTTTAAAGAGATTAACTAGCAAGGCCTAACTAAATAGTAAGGAAAACTTAGAAAAATATAATAAAACAAATGTCACTGTAAAAATATACACTTAGCCCACCTTAAAAGAGAACAGTGTCAGTCAGTAGGGCAGTGGACAGTGTGTGGACATTGTCACTAGGGTAGTGGATGGTGTCAGTAGGGCAGTGGACAGTGTCAGCAGGGCAAAGAATGGTTTCAAAAGAGCAGTGGACAGTGTCAGTAGAGCAGTAGACGGTGTGTGGACAGTGTCAATAGGGTAGTGGACAGTGTCAGTAGGGCAAAGAATAGTGTCAGTAGAGCAGTGGACGGTGTCAGTAGGGCTGAGGTCGGTGTCAGTAGGGCAGAGGATAATGTCAGTAGGGCCGAGGACAATGTCAGTAGAGCAGTGGATAGTGCCAGAAGAGTAGTGCATGGTGTCAGTAAGGCAGTGGACAGTATCAGTACAGCAGTGGACTCATCAGTAAGGCAGAGGTTGGTGTCAGTAGGGCAGTGAATGGTGTCAGTCAGTAGGGAAGTGAACAGTGTCAACAGGGCAGTGAACTTTGTCAGCAGGGCAGAGGACAGTGTCAGTAGAACAGAGGTTGGTGTCAGTAGAATAGAGAACGTGTCAGTAGAGCAGAGGTTGCTGTCAGTAGGGCAGTGGATGGTGTCAATAGTTTTTTATTTTTGTAATTTTATGTTTGTATTATAGTTTACAATTTTAGTTTTTTTTAATTCACCAGTCCCTTTCTCTGCAGCCTCAGCTGCACTGACAGTAAATGGATTGGAAGTACTCTGTGCTGAGGGGCTTCCTGTTCATTCCCAAACTGAAGTATACTAAACAGTTTGCTATGATTCAGTTATGAATGAACACAGTGGGTGATCATTACAGATCACGCACTGTGTTCATTCAGAAAAGGAAGCTACCAGTAAATGACATATTTACTGGCCCCTTCACCGCTCTCCATCCTTAATAGATCTCTACAGCAGCAGGCAGGGGAGTAGAGGAGGGAAGATAGCAGCGCTGTGGGGGGCAACAGAACCTGTACCAGGCAAGCGGAACCTATACAGTAGGTGGGGCGGCATTTACTACAACTGATCCCCTAGATATTTTTCTCCGGCAGAAGCTGAATGCTGGCGGGAGGGAGTGGAGGAGAATCAGGCATTCAGCTGCTGCAGGAGGAAAAGATAGCGGATTAGTTTTAGTAAATGCTGCCCCCACCTCCAACCTGTCCAGGTGTGACAAGGAGGCATTATGGACCCCCAGGAGCATAGGCGAGGTCACCATTGCGACCCCTGGGAACTCTGAAGCTATGCCCGTGCATTCAGGCACTGGTTTGTAACAGCTGGCCACTCAGCAATGACACATAATGTAGCAGTATTGCTCACTCAGTAAGGTTCTATTCCAGACAAGGCCTACTTTACCAAGGACAGCATTTGCTGGAGGGGTGGCTGGCTGGAAACAACTAGAGGCTCGTCTAAGCTGCACAGAGGACTGTGGCAGCTGCACCAGTGACCAGGCAGAAAAAAAAGGATCAGCAATGTCCCTCTAACAGGAACCTTTCCCTGTGCTCAGTTTCAATCTAACACTCAAAGAATCTGTCCCTAAACTAGCCACTCGCAAAAAGGGCACCAAACCCAGCAGGGCACTCCTATTTATTAACATTGCTCCGCATAAGATGGCCACAAGGTCACCAGAGTTTGCTTTGCCCAATCAGATAGCTGCTGTCCCTGAGATTCCTATGGAATCTGCAGTTACAATGTTCCTCTAAGCCTCTATTCCATCTGTACAGTGGCACGCAAGGGTGGACTGACCATTTGGAAACTCGGCCACTGCCTGAGTGCCCGGGGTCAGTAGGGGGCCCCATGAGATGCCCCTGGTACCTTTTTCATAGGCTTTTTTGAGTTTGGGCAAGGACACAGGGGCCCCATGATCCCCTATTGCCCGGGGTCCCGTGAGTTGTCAGTCCGCCCCTGGTGGCACGGCACCATTTACTGGATGGAGGACAAGGCACGGCACCATTTACTGGATGGAGGACAAGGCACAGCACCATTTACTGGATGGAGGACAAGGCACGGCACCATTTACTGGATGGAGGACAAGGCACGGCACCATTTACTGGATGGAGAACAAGGCACGGCACCATTTACTGGATGGATGGAGAACAAGGCACGGCACCATTTACTGGATGGAGGACAAACTGCATCTACCTACACCTGCGCTGCTTTTTATTTGGTGTACTAGCTGAGGGCCCATGTGACGTTTTATTTAATTTGACCAAAGTTGGGCTGTAACAATCTTCGGGCTTTCCATCACAACAATCTTCCAAAAGTAGTTTCACGCTTTCCAATGACCAAATGAACAAAGCTGTAAATAGAAAAGGGGTTCAGACCATCACTGCAGTGAATTTGATTCACTGCAGGATCAACAGGTCATGTTTTGGGAATGTAAAAAAATAGTCATAAATACCAAGCCATTGACACTTCACCTGTAAGGTGAAGGAAAAACTGAAAACATAACTTGTACGGGGTACTTGATGACCAAGGTTGATCCTTGTGAGCACGAGCGTGGCAGCACAACTGATTGGATTCTTGTGCAGTTTCTTCCTCTACCAATCTGAGCTCTGCTGTACAGGGATTGCAAAAGGTTGATAGCAGGTCAAATTCAGAGAAATACACTGCTTGTATTAAAAAAATATTGATGTATTAATCAATGCAGAGTTACAATAATTTGTGTTTTTTATATTTTGCTGAATTCAGCTGAATTCCCTAAAGGATATTAAATCTTTCTGTCCCTCTGTTGACACCTAAAGTGAAAGAATAATATGTGAGCACTTGAATGCATTTTAAGGCTGTCTTCAATGTCACACAAAAGCTTTATAGCAAAAAATGCAAAAAAAAAAAATGCAAAAAAAAAAAAAAAAAAGACTCCCTGATTTCCTATTCAGCATTAAGTGCCATTGACGCAGACATGTTGTTGGGAGCTGGGCGAACCGCTTTCATTAGCAGCAATTAGACCACGGAGTGTTTTTCCTTTCTAATGCATTTAATTGGCTTCTGAAACTATGTACAGTGCCTGCCTCTCCCTGCCTGGCTTCTGAGGTTGCCAGGATCCAGCCATATGAATTATGCTGCATGCAGATAACGTCTATATATTACAGCTGAAGAAACATAAGCGCTGTCATTTTATTTACCCTGGCCTGTTCCGACTGCATATATATTCATGAGTTATGGCTTTGGGGTCACTTTGTTTAAAGTAGATCTAAACTTAGTAACTAAAATCACATAAAGGCTTCAATGTGTTAATGTCATGTTGTAAAATATTGTTTGCAACTTTCATTGAAAGAATACCTGATGATCCTACCATGAAGGTCCTTGTTCTGTCCTTCCCAACAGTGATCCAGCTCTGTCGCCCTGTCATATGTGCATCTGTTGGAGACAGGGGCGGACTGACAGCTCATGGGGCCCCCGGGAAATAGGGGATAATGGGGCCCCTGTGTCCTTGCCCAAACTCAAAAAAACCTATGAAAAAGGTACCAGGGGCATGTCATGGGGCCCCCTACTTACTCAGTGCCCGAGTTTCCAAATGGTCAGTCCGCCCCTGGTTGGAGACTACAAGCAGCACTGCCAAAACAAATGCTGCCAGACTCATCCACCTTACTAACCATTCTGTATCTGCCACCCCTCTCTGCCAATCCCTCCACTGGCTTCCTGTTGCCCAACGGATAAAATTCAAAACACTAACAATAATGTATAAAGCCATTTATAACTCTGCCCCAAATTATATCAACGATCTTGTCTCTAAATATCACCCAAACCGTACTCTCCGTTCCTCGCAAGACCTCCTACTCTCTAGCTCCCTTGTCTCCTCCTCCCATGTTCATCTCCAGGACTTCTCCAGAGCTTCCCCCATCCTCTGGAACTCTCTACCCCAATTTATCAGACTATCGCCTACTCTGCTCACTTTTAGGCGATCTCTGAAAACCTCTCTCTTCAGGGAAGCCTATACTGCCCTCAGCTAAAAATGGATTCTTCTACTCTTCCAACCAGTCCATCCCCCACAGTTACTACCTTTTATACCACTAGTCCCTTCCTCCTAGATTGTAAGCTCCGAGGAGCAGGGCCCTCCTATCCCTCTTGTATTGAACTGTATTGTTGCTGTATTGTCTCCCGTTATATTGTAATGCGCTGAGCAAACTGTAGGCGCTATAAAAATCCTTTATAATAATAATAATGGCCTACTGCTATACCTATTAAGAAGCCGGTCCAGAGCAATGATCTGCAGCTGATGTTGGAGCGAGTACTGCACATGTGAAAACAGTTTTTTTAATAGAAAAATAATAGCAGTTGGCTATGATACACGTTGCTTTGGAAAACCAAATGTGTTCTAGTTAGAGTTAGCCTGCAACGATGCACGTGCTTTTATGAGATTTCACGCATCGCACTGAGGTTAGCTGATTTATTTCAATAAAATCTCACACAAGAGAAGTACATGACTATAAAAAAAATTGAGCTACACCAAAATGCACAGTACTTTCTTAGCTCTGCGTTTGCAAAAGGATGGTGTAGGCACTGTTTCCATCTGCATGGGGGAACTATGCACACGCTTGCATTTATGTTTATATGCAGGGGTGCTTTTAAATTTTCTTTTTTACAATTTTTCTTTTCTTCAATTTTTTTTTTCATTTAATTTTTATGGTATCATAAGAGGGCTAACAAGCTGTAATATGCAATAGCTTTGGACAGTGACAGGCACTCTTTGTGGAGACCCTCAATGTCTCCCCTGCACTCAGAGCAGCTGATCAAGCACAGATTGTGCTTAAAGTGGATTTCAAGTTGAATACAAAAAAAAAAATAAAAGTCAGCAGCTACAAAAACTGTAGTTGCTGACTTTTAAAATACAGACACTTACCTGTCCCTCGGTCCATCAGTGTCCTCACCACAGCTGGTTTCACTGGCAATTTTCTCTGCCTGCCTCGGCATCTTCAGTGTGGGCACCTGGCTGTGACAGCTTGCGGCTTCACGGCCGGGTGCCCACTGCGCATGGACGAGTAGTGCTGCGCTTTGTGAATGGTCCCCTTAGTCTTCTCGGAACCATTTTTTACAATGATGATCACATGTCTGTTATGGTTCCCAGGCTCTCCTGTTCCTTCAGGTAGCCTGGGACTGCAATACACAGCCAGGATCTCTTTCACTAATCTCCTCTGTGACAAATGAAGCTGGAATTGACAATTATTATATTATTATTATTATACAGTATTTATATAGCGCCAACGGTTTGCTCAGCGCTGTATATTATAATGGGAGACAGTACACGAGACAGTACAGTAACAATACAATACACGAGGGGTTCGAGGGCCCTGCTCCTTGGAGCTTACAATCTAGGAGAGAGGGGAGAGTGGTACCGGAGGAAATAGCTGTGGGGGATGGAGTGGTGGGAAGAGCGGAGGAGATCAGCAATTAGGTGAGGGCGGGGTAGGCTTCTCTGAAGAGATGGGTTTTCAGGGTGCGCCTAAAGGTGAGGAGGGAAGGTGACAGCCTGATGGATTGGGGTAGTGAGTTACAGAGGATGGGGGAAGCCCTGGAGAAGTCCTGGAGATGGGCATGGGAGGAGGAGACCAGGGAACTGGAGAGTAGGAGGTCTTGTGAGGAGCGGAGAGTGCGTTTTGGGTGGTAGATGGATATCAGATCAGTGATGTACTTTGGGGCAGTGTTATGAACAGCTTTGTACGTTAATGTTAATATTTAGAATTTTATGCGTTGGGCAATCGGAAGCCAGTGGAGGGATTGGCGGGGGGGTGGCCGATACGGAGTGGTTGGTAAGGTGGATGAGTCAGGCCGCAGAATTCAGGATAGACTGAAGCGGGGATAGTCTGTGTTGGGGTAGGCCGGCGAGGAGGGAATTACAGTAGTCAAGTCAGGAGATGATAAGGGAGTGAATGAGTTGCTTTGTAGTTTCTGGAGTTAGGTACGTGCGTATTTTGGAGATGTTGCAGAGGTGGAGTCTGCATGAATTTGTCAGCGATTGGATCTGGGGCTGGAAAGACAGATTGGAGTCTAGAATGACACCTAGTTCTCTGGCTTGTGTGTGGCTGATGGTGGCGTTGTTGGTCGTGACGGAGAGAACGGGGGGGGGGGGGGCGGTCTGGGGGGAAAACTAGGAGCTCCGTTTTGGCAAGGTTTAATTTGAGGAAGTGGAGTGACATCCAGTCTGATATGTTGTTGAGAAGGCTAGTGATTCTGGCAGAGACTGAAGGAGTGAGGCGAGGGGTAGAGAGATAGATTTGAGTGTCATCGGCATAGAGATGGTAGTTGAAGCCGTGGGAGTGTATCAGTTGACCAAGGGAGGAGGTGTAGATGGAGAAGAGAAGGGGCCCAAGGACAGAGCCTTGGGGGACCCCAACAGAGAGGGGGAGTGAGGGGGAGGTGGCAGCGTTATAGGTAACACTGAAGGAGCGTTGAGATAGATAGGAATAGAGCCAGGAGAGAGCGGAGTCTGAGGCCAAAAGAGTATAGTTTTTTGAGGAGGAGGGGGTGGTCGACCGTGTTGAAAGCTGCAGAGAGGTCGAGGAGTAGTAGCACTGAGTAGTGGCCATTGGCTTTGGCAGTTAGCAGGTCGTTGGTGAGTTTGAGTAGGGCGTTTTCGGTAGAGTGTAGGGGACGAAAGACAATGATTTAATCACTGCTGGTTTCAGAGTTGTTACAGCCAAGGAAGAAGTTGATAAAAGCGGAGCTCCACCCAAAAGGGGAAGTTCTGCTTTAAGGACTGGTCCCCCGCTCCCCATTAAGCTTTGGCTCCTAGGCGATCAGAAGCGGAAGTTGCCCTCCCCCCCTCCCTCCCCGCAGTCTTCTGGGACATGTGACAGGTCCCAGAAGACTACAGGACCATTCACAAAGAGTAGCACTACTCGCGCATGTGAGCACCCGGCTGTGAAGCCGCAAGCTGTCACAGCCTAGTGCCCACACTAAAGATGCTGGCACCGGGAACAAAGGGGGGCCAGTGAAACGGGCTGTGGGGAGGACACCGCGGGATTGAGGGACAGGTAAGTGTCTGTTTTTTTAAAAGTCAGCAGGTACAGCTTTTGTAGCTGCTGACTTATTTTTTTTTATTTTCACTGGAACTCCGCTTTAAGTACAAAATGATTGATGGGGAATTTTGCACTAGTCCAGAGAACACTGCTGCTGGAAGGACCTCTGAGTGTGGGTAGAGGACTATGCCCTGGATCAATGGGAGATCAGTCATTGACAGTGTTTCTCATTTCCCTGCTCAGGAGCGACTTTACTGAGGTTGTGCTGTCCAGACCCACGTTGCCATGGGACTAAAAGGGTCTGGACACCAGACCCTACAGTTATCAGAACTGGCATCACTGCCTTTGGAGACCATCTGACTGTGTATCCAGTGTTCTGGGCACCTACTAGAGGGAAGGAACTTTGCAACCAATGTCAAAGTGACAATAGACCATTGGCCGCCATCTTGGCTATTCTCCTGTTTAAAGAGACAGCTTTACTCCCTATTTTTGGACCTCCTTAGATTTGTGTTGTGTTTCCATTTGGAATTACAAAAATACTGCTTAGAGTGCTCCAACATAATCTTGGGCCCTGACGCTAGCCACCTACTGACATTTACCACTAGTCAATGTGTAGGCAGGTGCGGTTTCCCCTCAGTAGGTGGCACTGTGTTACTGACTGCTGTGCAGAGGGAATGGAGAATGAAAGGAAATGTTTTCCTCTGATGCCTTCAGGTCTTTAGGTGTCAGGTTCAGGCCTTTAGGTGTCACCAGGGGTGCAGTTGTCTGAATGGACTCTGCAACACTTCCTAGCACAAATACCCTCAATCATCCCTACTAGCACAACCCCCCCCAAAAAAAAATTCCCCTCCTAGCACAAATCCCCTCCCTCCTCTACCATATTATCTTTTCTAGAACAAATTCCCCTTCCTAGCCCAAATCCTTTTCCTCATCCACCCTCCCAACACAAATCCCCCCACCCCCAAATCATCACTCCCCAAATTTCCCCTCCTAGATTAATTCCTACCCCCTGCTTCCCCCTTCCAACATAAATCCCCTCCCCCCAATCTCCTCTCTGACGCCCCCACGGTGCCCAAGGCATCCGCCCCTTGTCCCGGCCCTGCCTGTGCATATATTCCATAGATCGTCCATTAAACTTTACACACAAGTTTCACACAGCTGTCAATTGATAAAGACGAGATACAGCTTTGCTGCATTCATTTATTACTGGGCAGAAGTTGTGTTTGACATTGTGTTTGAACAGCGGGGAAAAAGAGACAGAAAAGCCTTGACTGGCTATCTGGACAGATTCTTTGATTCTTCCACTTTTAGTTAATAATAAATTACATGGATCTGCAAGGCTTGAGCAGCGAATGTACAGTGTGTTCAGCTGGCAGAGACAAAATTGGTAGAAGAAGAAATGAACAATACAGATAAAACGTATAAGAGTAGCCATCACAGCTTGGCCTCATTCATATGAGTGGCACACAGCTGCTTCTTTGTGAAAAATAAGTGTATTAATATTAGTGTTGGTCATACACTTCTAAATTTTCAGACAAGAATATTCCTACGAACATTCATATGAAAATTATTTGTACATTCAATGAATGGACGAATGTTGCTCGAAAATGTTACTTGTTTTTGTACATTCAATTTTAAAATGAATGTAATACCTGAATGAAAACCACGTATACTGCCTGACAATTTGTTCTATCAAAAAAAAATTTCCATCTTGCTCTTTTGAATTTTCCCATTTGACCCCACTAGCAATTAGAAAATTGAATATATGTTCTTACAATGAAAATGTATGCATGTATGGCCAGCATAAATGGTACTGTTCACACAATTATCAACTTCAGCCAACGGGTTTATCTGCAGTGTACAGAGCAGCATGTGTGCATTTGGTGAGCTCATGTTGTGGTACATTCAGGCAAACTTCCCTCTGCCCTGCCTTTATTTTACCTGGTGTAATTGTGGGACATGGGTTTTAGAAGTGCTGGTAGTAGTTGCTGTGTGAATGGAGCCTGGAAGTTTGAAGGCTTCATTCATAAATATTGTTACAATACTACAATTGCTGCAGTATAGTTTTCTGAGTGCGTATATATAAACCATAAACCTGTACCTTAATCTGAACATAATTCAATTCAAGGGAATATGAAAGTGTTGGTTTTTTTTCTATCTAACCCCTTACTAAAGATAAACTGCAGCCTAAACTTTAATTTTAGGGTAGAAATTAGAGCCTATTTATTATTATTATTATTATTATACAGGATTTATATAGGGCCAACAGTTTGCGCAGTGCTTTACAAAATGAAGGTAGACATTACAGTTACAATACAATTTGGTACAAGAGGAAACAGAGGGCTCTGCTTGTTAGAGCTTACAATCTAGGAATATATATTGCTATCAGTGTTCCCATTGGGGATTTGTGACATAACATTCTTTACCAGTGACAAAGTAGCACTAGGAGAAGAAGTGATGGGATATTTTGTAGGTAAAGATGTGAGATATAGCCTTGTCTTCTTATAATAGAAGGTACAGTGCCTTGAAAAAGTATTCCTACCCATTGACATTTTCCACATTTTGTCATGTTACAACCAAAAATGAAATTGTATTTTATTGTGATTTTATTTGATAGACCAACACAAAGTGGCACATAAAAGTGAACTGGAAGGAAAATGATAAATGATTTTCAACATTTTTTACAAATAAATATCAGAAAAGTGTGGTGTGCATTTGTTGAATACAAATGCCCCCCGGAGTCAATACTTTGTAGGACCACCTTTCACTGCAATTACAGCTGCAAGTCTTTTTGGGGATGTCTCTACCAGCTTTGCACATCTAGAGAGTGACATTTATGCCCATTCTTCTTTGCAAAATAGCTCAAGCTCTGTCAGATTGGATGGAGAGCATCTGTGAAAAGCAATTTTCAAGACTAGCGATCTATTGCTGTATAGTTGGCGATTCATGCCTATTCTATCTGGAAACATGTGAGTGCAATACCAGTGTGTCTGCTTTTAATTAATAAACAGAATGACACTATTTTGGATGCCTCTTTCCATTCCTTACATGCATATACCTATACCGACTTCATACCTGAACCACGGGGGATGACAAGCATTAGATAACCAGGAGGACTACAAGCTCTAGCATGACTTCCTATGCCCCACCAAAAGCATGAATGACTCTTACTTCACCATAAGAGTCCATTATAGTTGGTGAGTTGGGGGGCACACAGTCGGGGAGCACAGAGCACTTATCACCTTTTGAATGTGAAAGGAATTTTGCACCTGTTGATTTCACATTGAGGACTTTATTTCACAATTAATTGATCATGTGTTTTTATTGTTTAACCACTTGCCCTGCTGAGGATTTACCCCCCTTCCTGAGCAGGCCTCTTTTTGCTACTCGGCGCTGCACTAATTCAACTGATAATTGCGCGGTCAAACAATGCTGCACCCATATGAAATTTACATCCTTTCTTTCACATAAATAGAGCTTTCTTTCTGTGGTATTTGATCACCTGTGCGCTTTTTATTTTTCACGCTATAAACAAAAAAAGACCAAAAATTTTGAAGAAAAGCGATATTTTTTACTTTCAGCTATAAAAAATATATAGTAATTAGTAAACTCAAAGTTAGTTATAAATTTAGGCCAAAATGTATTTTGCTACATGTCTTTGGTAAAAAATATCCCAATAAGTGTATATTGATTGCTTTTTGTGAAAGTTATAGCATCTACAAACTATGGTATAGATACTGCAATTTACGCCATTTTTTTGCTATACAGCACTGCGCTAGTTTAACGGACAATTGCGCGGTCATGCAATGCGGTACATAAATGAAATTTATGTCCTTTTTTCACACAAATAGAGCTTTCTTTTGGTGGTATTTGATCACCTGTGCACTTTTTATTTTTGGCGCTATAACCAGAAAAAGTTTTGAAGAAAAAAAACATTTTTGACAAAAACAACATTTTCTCATTTCGGTCATAAAAAATATCCAAAAAAACTAAAATTTCGTAATAAATTTAGGCCAAAATGTATTCTGCTACATGTTTTTGGTTAAAAAAATCCCAGTAAGTGTATATTTATTGCTTTGTGTGAAAGTTATAACGTCTACAAAATATGGTATAGATAATGGAATTTACACAGCTTTTACTTTCTGACTGCCCATCACATTTCTTGAGGTGCTAAAATACCAGGATAGTACAAACACCCTCAAATGACCCCTTTTCGGAAAGTAGACACCCTAAGCTATCTGGTGAGACGCATATTGAGTCCATGGAAGATTTTTTTTTTTTCACAAGTTTCTGGAAAATGACAAAAAAATTTTTTTTTTTTACACAAAGTTGTCATTTAAATTATTTTTTTCTCGCACAAACCCTGGGTATATGTGGAATTACACCCCAAAATACATTCTGCTACTTCTACCGAGTATGGGGATACTACATATGTGAGACTTTTTGGGAGCCTAGCCACATACAGGAGCCTGAAATCCAATGACCACTTTGAAAGCCTGAAGGTGCGTAACTTCCTCATTACACTTCCTCACTACCTATCACAGATTCGAAGGCCCTGACATGCCAGGATAGCACCAAACCCCCCCCCCCAAATGACCCCTTTCTGGAAAGTAGACACCCCAAGGAATTTAAAAAGAGGCATGGTGAGTATTTTGCAGATCTAATTTTTTCTCACAAGGTTTTGAAATCAAAAAAGAATAGAAAAAATATGTTTTTGTTTTTTTTCTTCATTTTCTAAAAACTTGTGGCAACAAATGAGATCTGCAAAATACTTACCGTGCTTTTTATCAAATTCCTTGGGGTGTCTACTTTCCACAAACGGGTCATTTGGGGGGTTAGGTGCTATCCTGGCATTTCAGGGTCTCTGAAACTGTGATAGGTAGTCTGGAAGTGTAATGAGGAAATAAAGCCCTTTAAAAGCCTGAAGGTGTTTATTGGATTTTGGGGTCCTGTACTTGGCTAGACTGCCAAAACGTATCTCACATGTGGTACCCCCATACTCGGGAGAAGTAGCAGAATGTATTTTGGGGAGTAATTCCACATATACCCATGGCATGTGTGAGCAGCAAATCATTTAAGTGACAATTTTGTGTAAAAAAAAAAAAAAAATTTTGTCATTTTTTCCAAAAACCTGTGGTAAAAAAAAAAATTCTTCGATTGATTCAAAATGCCTCTCAGCAAATAGTTTTGGATGTCTACTTTCCAAAAAGGGGTTATTTTGGGGGTGGGGGCATTTAATGCCCAGCATTAGAAGTTTATGCCACACATCACTCACTCTTCTAACCACCTGAAGACCAAGCCTTTTCTGACACTTTTTGTTCACATGAAAAAAATCAGTATTTTTTGCTAGGAAATTAATTTAAACCCCCAAACATTATATATTTTTTTAAAGCAAACCTCACAGTGAATAAAATGGTGGGTACTACAATTTTTTATGGCATATAGTATTCGCGCAGCTATTTTTTAAAAGCACATTTTTAAAAGAAAATACACTTTTTTTTACTTTTAATGCACAAAAACACAATATATTGGCCAATTATTTGGTAAAATATAAGATAATGGTATGCCGAGTAAACAGTACCAAACATGACATGCTTTAAAACTGTGCATGCCCCGTACAATGGCGACAAACTGCAAACATTTTTAATATCCATAGGCAATGCTTTAAAAGCCTTTAAAAGCTACCATTTTAGATTTATAGAGGAGGTCTAGTGTTAGAATTACTGCCCTTGATCTGACGTTCACGGCAATACCTCACATGCATGGTGCAACCGCTGTTTACATACCGGCACAGGGTCAAGGCTTGTGCACACAGGTGTGCACGCATGGGAGGAGGGATTTTTTTTTTTTAGTTATTTTGATTTTTTTTTATTATTTTTACATTGTACCTTTCATTTTTTTTTATCACTTTTAATGCTATAACATGGAATGCAAATAACCCCTATAACTTCAATGGGCATTGTCATATATTCTTTTTTGAGAAATCTGGGATCTATCAGACTCTGGATATCTCCTCTGCCTTTACATTATCTAATCAAACCAAAATCGGTGTTATCGGATGCTTTCCCAAATTACAAATGGCGCTGTTTATATCCTGCGAAACTGAAGTGATGAAATGCTTGTAGCTTCCAAATTCTTAGACTATAGAGATGATTGGCACCACTCTGGTCTCCAATCATCTCTATGGTCAGCTGGCAGAAACACCGGCTGCATTCTCAGGTTCCCCCGATGGCACGGGACTGCCCGAGAAGGCAGTTGAAGGCAGCGGGGGAGGGGGGGCATCATCTCCCACTGCTTGTAAAAGCAATCCTGCAGTTAATTAGCCACTAGGATTGCTTTTACATGAAAGCCGATCGCCGGCTGAAAAAAACGATACCAGGTTGATGCCTGCAGCTGTAGGCATCATCCTGGTATAACCATTCAAAGTCCAGTGATGTACCAGTACGTCGCTGGTCCTTGTTGGGTGTATATACTATGTTCTTTTTTTTTTTGTATGCAGCCTGTGGACTGAATGAAAAAATGAGAAGAAATCTCTGCCAGAAAAAGTGTGTGGTATGCCCACCATTAGAATATATCGCCCTGCATCCACCCACTTCTAATGGTGGGCACACATTAGGTCACACTTTGCCACAAGTGCCAGTTCCAAGATTGAACACATGTCTAAATAGTGGCACGCTTGAATAAAAATTGTCCACATATAAGTGGTACCCCATATGGAAAAAGGATGACACCAAGTCCCAAACTATCTTGCCACTGCTCCCCATGTAGTCTGGGCATCCGGACGGGCTCCACATGACTATCTTTTCCCTCGTAAATCCAAAACTTATAAGTATAGCCTGTTGCCCTCTCACAGGTCTTCTACATCTTGACCCCATATCTGGCACGCTTGCAGGAGAGAAATTGTTTGAATGCAAGGCAGCCAGAAAAATTAATAAGGGACTCATCAACGCAGATGTTTTGCTGGGGAGTATAGACATCTGCAAATTTTTGGTTAAGGAGATTTGCGAGGGGCTGAATTTTGTGGAGCCGGTCAAATTCAGAGTTAGCCCGAGGATGACAGAGTGTATTGTCGCTGAAATGCATAAAACACATTATACTCTCATATCTATGCCTGGCCATGGCAGCAGAGAACACGGGATATGATGAATCGGGTCTGCGGACCAAGACAACCGCAATTCATTTCTTTTAGTAATGCCCATGTTGAAGGTTAGGCCCCAAAAAAAAGTAAATTCGAAAACCGTAATGAGTTTCCATGTGAATGGTCTGGCAAGGTTTGAATTTGGGTTGGCGGCGATAAATTGTTGTGCATATAAATTGCTTTGATCCACAATCAACGCATACAGATATTCTGTGAAAAACAGCTGCAAAAATCAAGGAGGTACAGTTGCAAGAAAAAGTATGTGAACCCCTTGGGATTACGTGGAGTTTTGCATGAATTGGGCATAAAATGTGCTCTGAACGTCATCTAAGTCACAACAATAGAAGAACACAGTCTGCTGAACATAATACTACACAAACATTAGATGTTGCCATGGTTTAATTGCACATAACATGTAAACATTCACAGTGCTGGGAGGAAAAAGTATGTGAACCTTTGGACTTAATAACTGGTTGACCCTCCTTTGCCAGCAATAACCTCAACCAAACGTTTCCTGTAGTTGCAGATCAGACCTCCACAACGATCTGGAGTAATTTTGGACCACTCCTCTTCACAAAACTGTTTCAGTGTAGCAATATTCTTGGGATGTCTGATGTGAATCACTCTCTTAAGGTCATGCCACAGCAGTTCAATCGGGTTGAGGTCAGGACTCTGACTGGGCCACTCCAGAAGGCGTATTCTGTGCTGTTGCAGCCATTGTTTTGTTGAATTACTTGTATGCTTTGGGTCATTGTCCTGTTGCATCACCCATCCTCTGCGGAGCTTCAGTTGGCGGACAGATGGTCGTACGTTTTCCTGCAAAATGTCTTGATAAACTCTGGAATTCATTTTCCCATCAATGACAACAATCTGTCCAGGCCCTGAGGCAGCAAAGCAGCCCCAAACCATGATGCTCCCTCCGCCATGTTTCACAGTGGGGATGAGGTTTTGATGTTGGTGTGCTGGTCCTTTTTTTCTCCACACATAGTGTTGTGTGTTCTTCCCAAACAACTCAATCTTGGTTTCATCTGTCCACAGTATATTTTGCCAGTAGTGCTGTGGAACATCCAGGTGCTCTTTTGCAAACTTCCAACGTGCTGCAATATTCTTTTTGGACAGCAATGGCTTCCTCTGTGGTGTCCTCCCATGTACTCCATTCTTGTTTAATGTTTTCTTTATTGTAGATGTGTCAACAAAAATGTTAGCATGTGCCAGAGATTTCTGTAGGTCTTTAGCTGACATTCTGGGATTCTTCTTTACCTCATGCAGCATTCTGAGCTGTGCTCTTGCAGTCATTTTTACAGGATGACCACACCTAGGGAGAGTAGCAACAGTGCTAAACTTTCTCCATTTGTAGACAGTCTGTCTTACCGTGGACACATGAACATCAAAGCTTTTGGAGATACTTTTGTAACCCTTTCCAGCTTCATGCAAGTCAACAATTCTTGATCGTAGGTCTTCTGAGAGCTCTTTTCTGCGAGGCATGGTTCACATCAGACAGTGCTTCTTGAAACCAGTAAACCCAAAACAGGTGTGTGTTTTTTAAGGGCAGGACAGCTGTCAGGAACACATCCAATATCATCACACTGATTGGAGTCAAGGTTGGCTCACTCCTGGCTCCAATTAGCTCTGGGAGAAGTCATTAAGCTAGGGCCTCACATACTTTTTCCTCCCTGCACTGTGAATGTTTACATGTTATGTGCAATTAAACCATGGCAACATCTAATGTGTGTGTAGTATTATGTTCAGCAGACTGTGTTATTCTATTGTTGTGACTTAGATGATGTTCAGAGCACATTTTATGCCCAGTTCATGCAAAACTCCACATAATCCCAAGGGGTTCACATACTTTTTCTTGCAACTGTACGTGAAAGACCAGGATGTACTAGACCGCTGGTACTCGCCAGTTCACCAAAAGGTAGAGCGGCACTAGTACTGGCATTCTGCTGCATATGAGAGTCATCAAAATTTACTGGCAAGTGCTAACAGAGATCAGGCCTGATTCTGCCAATGCTGCGGTTTTGTGTGCAATGTATCAAGTGACAGTGTCCTACTGACACTGCACTTTCTGGGGGAGAAGGGGGGGTAAGAGTAGGGGCTAAACGCAGGTGCTGGCAGGTGCCGGGGCTGATCCCGCTAACGCTGCATTTTTGGGGACGAATACTAATGTGAACGCTGGTATAGTGCTGATCTGATCAAAGATATTGACCCGTTCAGACACTATACTAGCAATGGAGGTTTATTGTGCATAAGCGTGCTCCTGGCAATCAAGGGGTTAAATGCGATGACTGGTGTACTGACGGGCAATCTGACGCTATCTGGGAGGGGTGTGAAAACCACGGGAGCGCGAATCACGTGTATATATATATATGTGATTTTGTGCACCCATGCCGCCCTGTAGTAGTATTTCTACTATAGGGTGGTCAGGAAGCGGTTACAGAAGCGGTTTGTGTTACTTTAACTGACAATTGTGCGGTCATGCAACAATGCACCCAAATTAAATATACATCCTTTTTTCCCCACAAATTGAGCTTTCTTTCGGTGGTACTTCATCGCCTGTGCATTTTTTATTTTTTGCGCTATAAAAAAAAAAGGCTGACAATTTTGAGAAAAAAAAACAATATTTTGGACTTTTTGCTATAAAACATGTCCAGTAAAAAAAAATGTAAAAATTAAATTTAGTCATAAATTTCTGCCAAAATGTATTCTGCGACATGTCTTTGCTTAAAAAAAATCCCAATATATGTAAATTAATTAGTTTACGTGAAAGTTATAGCGTCTACAAATGGCGGGAAAGATACTGGAATTTTTTTTTAAATTATACTAATAATGGTGGCGATCAGCGATTTATTACAGTGATCAGCGACTTATGGCGGGACTGCGGCGGACATTTTGACACTGGGGGGGAACTGACTTGGGGTCACTGACATCCCCAGTGACACCAATACAGTGATCAGTGCAAAAAAAAAACCACTGACACTGTACTAATGGCACTGGGGAGGAAGGGGTTAACATTTTTTTGGTAATGAAAGGGTTAACTGTGTGAGGGGAGTGTATTACTAGGGGGCGGGGGTGTGTACTTCACAGGAACACCCTGATCCCGAGAGATAAAGTCTTCTCTCAGGTGCAGCGTGCTCTGAACTGACAGATAGTAGACTTGCAGTGTAAACGCTGCAGCCGTGTTATCTGTCAGTGATTACCGGTAATTGCTGGGACTCGGCGGGTAATGACCCGCTGGGACCCAGTGATGGACACCCGCTGCCACAATCAGCAGGAAGGGCGGGCACACACCTCGCGTGCACCCCCTACCTGTTTTGCAGAGCGACGTTAAAAGACGGCGCTGTGCACAGAGGTGCCGCCCTGCCGCAGTAAAAACACTGTGGCAGGTCGGCAACTGGTTAAGCATGGTTTTCATGTTATATAACTAATATTGAGGCAGCGCATCTGTTTTTTTGTGTATTATGATGATAAGATTGTACATTTATAGGAGCAGCAGCCCATCACTGTTTAATATTAACTGTGCACCACTGACTGGTGTGTCCTAACGCAGGTGATTACTATTTAACAATTTTCAAGTCTTGCCACAGATTCTCAACTGGATTTAGGTCTGGACTTTAACTGGGCCATTCTAACACATGAACTAGCTTTGATATAAACCATTCCATTGTAGCTCTGGCTGTATGTTTTGGGTCATTGTCCTGCTGGAAGGTGAACCTCCGCCCCAGTCTCCAGTCTTTTGCAGACTCTAACAGTTTTTTTCTAAGATTGCTCTGTATTTGGCTCCATCCATCGTGCCATCAACTCTGACCAGCTTCCCTGTCCCTGCTGAAGAAAAGCATCCCCACAACATGATGCTGGCACCACCATGTTTCATGGTGGGGATGGTGTGTTCAGGGTGATGTGCAATGTTTGTTTTCCGACACACATAGCATTTTGCTTTTAGGCCAAAAAGTTCAGTTTTGGTCTCATCTGACCAGAGCACCTTCCTCCACATGTTTACTGTATCCCCCACATGGCTTCTCCCAAACTGCAAGTGGCACTTCTTATGGCTTTCCTTCAACAATGGCTTTATTTTTGCCACTCTTCCATAAAGGCCAGATTTGTGGAGTGCACATCTAATAGTTGCCCTGTGGACAGATTCTCCCACCTGAGCTGTGGATCTCTGCAGGTCCTCCAGAGTTACCATGTGCCTCTTGGATGCTTCTCTGATAAATGCTCTCCTTGCCCGGCCTCTCCGTTTAGGTGGACGGCCATGTCTTGGTAGGTTTGCAGTTGTGCCATACTCTTTCCATTTTCAGATGATGGATTGAACAGTGCTCTGTGAGATGCTCAAAGCTTGGGATTGTTTTTATAACATAACTCAGCTTTAAATCTCTCCACAACTTTATCCGTGACCTGTCTGGTGTGTCCCTTGGCCTACATGATGCTGTTTGTTCACTAATGTTCTCTAACAAACCTCTGAGGGCTTCACAGAACAGCTGTATTTATACCAAGATTAAATTACACACAGATGGACTCTATTTACTAATTAGGCAATTGGTTCCACTAGATTTTAGTTAGGGGTATCAGAGTAAAGGGGGCTGAATAGAAATGCACGGCACACTTTTCAGATATTTATTTGTAAACAATTTTGAAAACCATTTATCCTTTTCCTTCCACTTCACAATGATGTGCCACTTTGTGTTGGTCTATGACATAAAATCCCAATTAAATACATTTGCATTTTTGGTTGTAACATGACAAGATGTGGACAATTTCAAGGTTTATGAATACTTTTTCAAGGCACTGTAATTACAAATCTTCACTTCCAGCACAAAACCAAAAATCAAGGAGCTCAGTCTTTGCTTGTGGGTAAGTGGCAGGGTTATGCAAATCATTCCTTTTTTCCCCTTTTAGCTATATGTGCACCCTCCTTAATAAGAAGGCAATGCTGTATCTTACAGTTACAGTACAGTTGGAGGTGGACTTTTGGTTCCTTTTGTAGCGTCCCACTGCAACCTTAATGGTTGTACTGTTCCTCTAATAAAGATGGAACCTACAACAAAAGCATTTGTTTTGTAGAGTGGAGGAGGGTTAAACATTGTTTTTTTAACCACACTGGGTTCTATTTATTAACCGCATGCCGCCCAGCCACTGTACATATACGGCGGCAGGGCAGAATTCGCAGGCAAAACCACGTTTTAAAATGTGTGTTTTGTAAACAAATAGGGGGCGCGCGCGAAGCCCCGCCCTATTTGTCCTGCGGATCACCGCCGCAGATGTCAGTCGCCGGGTCACAGCCGCTCCTTAGCGGCTATGTCCCGGCGATCGGCGGCAAACAGTGACAGAGAGCACAGCTGCAGTAGCTGTGCTGTCTGTCACTTCCCTGTCAGCTCGAGGATGAGCTGATCGAGAAAGAACAGTTTCTCTTTCTCGATCAGCCTTGTCCCGCCCAGTACACCCCCCCGCCCCCTAGTAAAACACTCCCCTCACTCCTATAACCCTTCCCTGCAAAATAAAGTTAACCCCTTCCTCCCCATTGCCATTAGTACAGTGTCAGGTTTTTTTTTTTTGCACTGATCACTGTATTAGTATTTTTGGGGATGTCAGTGACCCCAAGTCAGTACGCCCCAATGTCAGAATGTCCGCCGCAGTCCCGCCATAAGTCGCTGGTCGCTGCCATAAGTCCCTGATCGCCGCCATATTTCGCTAATCGCCGCCATTATTAGTATAAAAAAAACCCTAAAAATCCCAGTATCTTTCCCACCATTTGTAAACGCTATAACTTTCACGTAAACCAATTAATTTACACGTATTGGGTTTTTTTTTAGCAAAGACATGTCGCAGAATGCATTTGGCAGAAATTTATGACTAAATTTGATTTTTGCATTTTTTTTTTACTGGACATGTTTTATAGCAAAAAGTCCAAAATATTGTTTTTTTTTCCTCAAAATTGTCAGCCTTTTTTTTTTTTAGCGCAAAAAATAAAAAATGCACAGGCGATGAAATACCACCGAAAGAAAGCTCAATTTGTGGGGAAAAAAAGGATGTAAATTTCATTTATGTACCATATTGCATGACTGCGCAATTGTCCGTTAAACTAGTGCAGCGCTGTATAGCAGAAAATTGGCGTAAATTGCAGTATTTATACCATAGTTTGTAGACGCTATAACTTCCACACAAAGCAATCAATATACACTTATTGGGATTTTTTTTACCAAAAACATGGAGCAGAATACATTTTGGCCTAAATTTATAACCAACTTTGAGTTTACTATATATTTTTTATAGCTAAAAATAAAAAATATTGTTTTTCTTCAAAATTTTTGGCATTTTTTTGTTTATAGCGTGAAAAATAAAAAGCGCACAGCTGATCAAATTACACCAAAAGAAAGCTCTATTTGTGTGAAAAAAAGGACGTAAATTTTGTTTGGGTGCAGCATTGCATGACCGCGCAATTATCAGTTGAATTAGTGCAGCGCCGAGCAGCAAAAAGAGGCCTGGTCATTAAGGGGGGTAAATCCTCTGGAGCTCAAGTGGTTAAACATTAATTGGACAAATATCACAAGTAATCATCCAGGCTGCACTATTCCCTGTATTTTCTCTAATGCTGTGACTTCCTATGATTGACAGCTCCATCTAGTGGGCAAAATACAGTATATTTTTTCTGAAAAACTTTATTTAGAAAATATACAGCATTTTGCCCACTAGATGGAGCTGTCAATCATAGGAAGTCATAGCATTAGAGAAAATATGGGGAACATCTCTGCAGTCTGGATAAATGCTTGTGACATTGTCCAATGAATGTTTAATAATAGACCCCACTATGTCTCTCTATCAAAATGACACTGCACTTTAATTTCATGTTCTTTTGTCAGTGGGACAGGGCTAAGGAAAATTCTTCTTAAATAGTCAGAAAGAAAAATTGACAAAAGTTCTGACTTTTACCCACTTTATTAAAAACAGTAAAATCCATCCTCCTGGGACAGACTACAGGCTAAAATTTAAACTTTGGCAAGGGAAGACTGAAGAGTTATAAATTATATTAGTTTCCAGATAGAAGAAAATAGTTTGTTTACTTGTAATTAAATAGTAATTAAAGTGGTTTTAAGATAAAGAGTTTTTTTTTAACTCAGTGCATTCTATGCATTACGGCCTGGTTCACAGCAATGCATTTTTTCCCTGTCTTTTTTCAGAAATGCACTGCAGTCCACTTAACATAGTTTCCTATGGGACACGTTCACATCTATGCTTTTTTAGCCTTTTTGAGCTGCTGCATTTTTGGAAAGGGTCAGGGACTTTTTTAAATGCAAAAAGCAATGTTTTTGCTACCACAGAGTTTAATGGAGACACTGCTGAAATGCATTTAGTGCGCTTTTGCCACATTTTTGCTGCATTTTGAGGTTTTATTCTGCCCAGCAACAAAAACATCTCCTCTTTTATAAAAAAAAAACAAAAAACAGAACGCTGAAAAAAAAATGCAAAATGGTAAAAATGCAGTAAAAACATTTGTGCAAAAATGCAAAATGAACTGAAAAAACCACTGCAAAACAGACGAAACGCACACTGCATTGGTGTGAACCAGGTCTTAGGCTCCATTCACACCAATGCGTTTTTAGTGCTTTTTGCCGAAACGCACTACAATCCATTTAACATGATTTCCTATGGAACATGTTCACATCTGTGCTTTTGTGAGCTGCTGTGTTTTTGGAAAGGGTCAGGGACTTTTTTAAAAGCAAAAAGCAGCGTTTTTGCTACAATAGAGTTCAATGGAGAAGCTGCTGAAATGCATGGTAGTGCGTTGTTGCTGTGGTTTGCATTTTTATTCTGTCCAGCAACAGAAAAAATTCCACTGTAACAAAAAAAAAGAGCTGAACAAAACAAGTCAAAAACGAGTGTAGATAAAAAATGCAAAACAAACTGCAAAAAGCACTGGAGAAAGCAGCAAATGCAAAATGCATATATGTGAACCAAGTCTAAGGTAAAAAAAACCTTCCAGATCCTGTTCCTCCCCCCTCCTACTACTGAGTCTTGTATAGATCCAGTTCTGTGCTTCTCTGCAGGTCTTTTGTCTTCTCTCTCCTCTCTCATAGGTTTGGCTGAGAGCAGTGGGATCCATTGGCATCAAATCCAGTGAGGCAGCAGGACCAAGCTGCACTGTGTTTGTCTATAGACGCACAAAATCCAGCTTGGGAGTGGGACAGAGCTGCACTGTGTATGTCTATAGACGCACACAGTCCAGCTCGGGAGTGCACCTGCACGTGTACTCTCATAGGAAGCAGCTTCCCATGGTGCTGACCGGAGAAGAGGCGGAGCAGACAGTACCAGTGGGGAACTCCGAAAAAGGAGGTTCAGGGACACTCAGGTAAGTATAACAGCTTTTTCATTTTAGTTAAAAAAAGTTATTTGCTTTAACAACCTCTTCAATGAATATCCAATTCTGTTTTATCATGATCACATGCTCATAATGGTTTTACTAAAACTGTTGTGCCATGCACACTTTAGATAAGTCACACCTACCGTCAATGCTCAGTTTTCCATGTAGAAGAAGGGATGAACCCTTGTTGGGGTATTCCTAATCTTCATCTTAGCTTTGAAAACCTTTTTTTAAAAAAAAACAATTAAAAGTTAACTATGGGGAAATTATGGGATAAATGACATATATGATATAGCCTGTCACTATCATTCTTGGTTGTTCTGAGTCCCCCTTTAACATAGATTTGTGAGCTGTTGATGAGTGACAACACTACTCCCTCTGCAGTGCAATCACCACAGCATTGTCACTGTGTAGACAGGAAAATGAACATATCATTTTAAACAGACCTTAAAAAGTAAGAGTTCGGGGTGTCATTTGTTTCTTTTCAAGTACTTTTTTTCTACCTTGGAAGAATAGTTTAAAAACCATATGAATAAAAGGTGACTGTTGTAAGCTCACCCAGCAGTGTTATATGGCCTATCTCTACCCCTGTGACAAACACTTTTGCTGGACGGTTCAAAATGTATGTAAATGCGGAGAAAAATTTAAAGTGATTATAAAGTTTTGTTTTTAAAAAAAAATTAAATAATAAACAGGTTTATATGTATATGGAGTGTCAGTGAGCGCTATGGGTGTATAGAAAGGTATAAGCTGCTGGCACTAAAGGACCGCCCTTGGTATCCTCACTAGTGAATAAAATATTAAAGGTGCAGTGCTAAAGTAATGAATGAATCAAATGAAATACTTCTAAAACATGTGCATATACAGTGGGGCAAAAAAGTATTTAGTCAGCCACCAATTGTGCAAGTTCTTAAAAAGATGAGAGAGGCCTGTAATTGGCATCATAGGTAGACCTCAACTATGAGAGACAAAATGAGAAAAAATCACATTGGCTGATTTGGAAAGAATTTATTTGCAAATTATGGTGGAAAATAAGTATTTGGTCTTCTTCAAACAAGCAAGATTTCTGCCTCTCGCAGACCTGTACCTTCTTCTTTAAGAGGCTCCTCTGTCCTAGTTTTGCACAGAGCAGCCCTTTACCTCCTCTTCTGGGGTCCCCCTGGAATTCAACACTTCTCCTCTCTTGTGTCTACACTCATAGGGGGCAGATGTGTGAGCTTGCCTCCTAGCCAGGCTGTGTGTGTCTGTAGAAACACACAGTGTGGCTCTGCCTCACCCCCCACTCTCTGCTCACAGGGCTTGAATTAATGAACACAGACTTGCATTACTATGTGGTTTTATATATATTGTCTAGCAGGGGCAGACTGACCATCTGGAAACTCAGGCACTGCCCGAGGGCCCGGGGTCAGTAGGGGGCCCCATGAGATGCCCCTGGTACCATTTTCATAGGCTTTTTTGAGTTTGGGCAAGGACACAGGGGCCCCATGATCCCCTATTGCCCGGGGGCCCCATGAGTTGTCAGTCCGCTCCTGCTGACTAGAGTTTAGTTGTAAATGTCTATTTGTAAATAGTTAAAAAAATCAGTTTATAAAAACATACTTTTGTTTTTCCAAAAATTTTAAATAAATAAAATAATATATAAAATAAAATAAAAATTTGAAGAATGGCAAAAATGAAGAATGGCCAACCTTTCTATGTACAACATGGTGCAGCATCGTATGCGGCCACATCGTGCAGGAAGGCCAGATGACATTTATTTTGTTTGTGTTTAGGCAAATGCCGTTCCTCTGTAATGCTGAAGCAGAGACAGGGAGATATAGTTCAGAGCCTGGCCATTAGGCTTAATAAGGCGATTATTTTAATGAGCAGCCACCGAGATTTATGCTGCACTTACGCCTCACTCAGAGCAGCCAGACTGAAACAATAAGAGCTGTCTAGTTTCTAAGATCGTCTTTCATGCTCCGAAGTCTCCCGCAGACGTTTCCAAGGGTGGCATAAAATATATTTACTTGCTTTGCAGCTTAAGTATCAAGAGATGTTTTCATTTACATAAAGACTAGGATCTCGACTGATGTTCGGCGTGATGCGGCAATGTCAGCTGGAACGTCCTTGATACCTGATGATTAAAGATCCACTCGGCTCCAATTCTCAATCCACTCCAGATATTTCTGTTGTGGCTGTGCACTGGTGGATTTTAAGAGACTGTATAGTATTTATAATGACTGTTAGAAATACATGGAAAATAGATCAACTTGATAGAAATAAAGTGTGTATGTGTTTTAAAAATGTTGTTTCTATGTATAATTTGTAATTAGATGTTGCTCATGGGGAAGCCAAATTTGCTCATTACATGCTCAGGTACTGCTTTCTGCTTTGTAGTACTACACAGTTTTTGTGTTGCTCCTTTTCACAATGCAAGCCTATGGGTTGGCTGAATAGATGCAGTTCAGCCCTAATAAGAAAACTAATGCAGCCACCACATCTATGGACTGGTAAGCTGTGATATATAAAATTTCAGGTTTTGGGTTAATACTGCTTTAAACACTTGTTAGGTAAAGAGACAGCATGTTAACACTCAGCTTCTGATGGCATCCTCCAATGGCTATTCTATACATATATACAGTTGTGTTCAAAATAATAGCAGTCAGACATCACTAACCTGATCAATCATTGTTTTTGGTAGAAATGATATTTCTACATGGCAAATAATTTACTAGCAGGTGTAGTAGAGTAATAGAAATCCAACAGACCCAACAGTCATGACATGCATGCTGCTGATTTTTTGTAATTGAATCACTAATTGAAAGGGGCATGTTCAAAATAATAGCAGTGTGGAGTTCTATTAGTGAGGTCATTCATTCTTTGAAAAACAGGTGGCAATTATTGCCCTTATTTAAGGAAGGAAGGCAGCAAATGTTGTACATGCTGGTTACAGTGCATTTCTCTCTGAAATTCTGAGGAAAATGGGTTATTCCAGACATTGTTCAGAAGAACAGCGTACCTTGATTAAAAAGTTGATTGGAGAGGGGACAACATATAAAGAAGTGCAGAAAATGATAGGCTGCTCAGCTAAAATGATCGCAAATGCTTTAAAATGGCAACCAAAACCTGAAAGACGTGGAAGAAATTGAAAAACTACCATTCGAATGGATAGAATAGCCAAAATGGCAAGGACTCAGCCAACAATCAGCTCCAGGAAGATCAAAGAAGGTCTAAAGTTACCTGTGAGTACTGTTACAATTAGAAGGCCCCTATGTGAAGCCAAGCTATCTGCAAGAAGCCCCCGCAAAGTCCCACTGTTGAAAAAAAGACATGTGCTGAAGAGGTTACAATTTGCCAAAGAGCACATTGACTGGCCTGAAGAGAAATGGCGCAACATTTTGTGGACTGATGAAAGTAAGATTGTTCTTTTTGGGTCTGGTGGCCGGAGACAGTTTGTCAGACAACCCCAAACACTGAATTCAAGCCACAGTACACTGTGAAGACAGTGAAGCATGGTTGTGCAAGCATCATGATATGGGGATGTTTCTCATACTACGGTGTTGGGCATATTTATCGCATACCAGGGATCATGGATCAGTTTGAATACATCAGAATACTTGAAGAGGTCATGCTGCCTTATGCTGAAGAGGAAATGCCCTTGAAATGGGTGATCCAATAAGACAACGACCCCAAACACACCCGTAAACGTGCAACATCTTGATTCCAGACCAACAAGATTGGCGTTATGGAGTGGCCAGCCCAATCCCTGGATCTTAATCCAATAGAAAACTTGTGGGGTGACATCAAAAATGCAGTTTCTGAGGTAAAACCAAGAAATAGAGAAGAACTGTGGAATATAGTCCAATCAGTCCAATCATCCTGGGCTGGAATACCTGTTCACAGGTGCCAGAAGTTGGTTGACTTCATGTAACACAGATGTACAGTAGTTCTCAGAAACAGTGCTTATACAACTAAATATTAATTAAGTGATTCAAAGGAAAGCAAAATCTATAAACATTTTTCAGTTTATATAGTGAATGTTTGAGTTTGTAAAGAAGAATACAAACACTGCTATTTTTTTGAACAGTCTAATATTTATTTTTCTTCCATTTTTTTAGAGGAACAACACAAATTTGATATATTTTTCTTCATGTTTTAATTTGGAATAGAATGTGTAGTGTTCCCAATGCATTTGTGTGTATGGAAATAAAAGCTATTAGAAGGATTTTGAGCTTTATTCACTTTTTTCAACACACTTATATTATTTTGAACACAACTGTATATATATTTCTAGATGTAGGCCTCGAGCATCCAACCATGTGTATGAAGCGCCCACTAGATGGATTTATTTTTGGCTCATGGTAGTGAGTGAGCCTGAACTTACTGAGGGTTCAATGTACAGTCAGGCTGGGTGACTCAGCAAGTTGGCCTCCACCTAGTTCTAGAGGCCAATGAAGGCTTCCAGAAGCCAGTGGGCAGAAGGGTGGAGACCTCAATCTACATATTCATGGGAGTCTGACCAATCCCAGGTTAAGAGGCCATGGTAGTGTGGTAGACCAGCCCATAAATATGAGAGAGCTATGCTATCAGGGGCAGAAAGCCTGGAGTTGGGTAGAAGATGGATGGAGGAAGGTGCTGGTGTGGAGCCTGGGAGGGGGCTCTGGAGAAGGGGTCTACCTACAGACTGAGAACTGGAAAGAGGGACCTTCACTGTTCTACAGTCACCAGGGAAGGATAGCCTGTTGGCAGGGGAAGAAGCCAGCCTAGCATAAGGCCTGAAAGTAGTTTCACCCTTAAAGCTACAGGAACAGGATAGTGTGAGTAGTACCTCTACATCCCCTGGGCCTACAAGGTAGAGGGCAGTCAGGTGTCATACCAAACTAGTTCTCCCTGGGACAAAATACATATGTGTCTTGCCCGGGATACTTTTCATGACAGCCAGGTGGATGAGATTTTCATCTGAGGTCTGAAGAGGTTCAGCTAAGGGGACTGAGTAGCTCCTAGTAAGGACTGTGTGCTGATCTGTTAAGAGACAAAAGCCACTTCAGAGGGAGTAGAAAGTCCAGAATCTATTTTTGCTTCCCTTCTTGTACATAGAACGTTTTTTCCTCAAAGTTGTTTCAGTTCCATTGGGCATCCCATATACCTCTAGTCCCCATTAAATTCCCTAATAAAACGGAAAAAAACAAGCTCATGGAATCACTGACTTTGGATGCAAGAGTGGAAAATGCATGTTTCCTGGCTGTGAAGGAAAATAGGGGAACTCAAAATCAAGGTAGCACTAAATGTAAAATATCAGTTACTCAGTGTCTGCTTGCCAAAGGTATAATATAGAAATATAGAAGGCTGCATCAAACCAAAAAATTAATGAAAGAGTCCAAATCATTAATTGTAGGTAAATGGGTGACATAAATATAGCCAATGTATTTCAGGGCCAAACAACTCCACCTTCTCCAGGGATCAACAACTGATAAAACTTGAATGGACTCAGAGGACACAGTGACCACACAGATCTAAATTAGAACTGAAATTTTATTCTCCTCGTTGATTGACACTCTAATAGTTACTGATCAGCAATAGGCCACATGTTCATAGAGCACCTTCAAATTACACAGAGCCTAAAAAATACATCAAAACTCAGTTGTAATAAATGCTGGAGAGTTAAATTGTCTGTTTCTTCTCTCAGGCAGCCTGTTGGTGAGATCTCTGTGTTGAGTTCTCAGCTCTGTACACCTATTGTGCCTATTTTGTATTTATTTTTTTAACTATGGAGAATGAAACAGGAGAAGCTGGAAACAATGAAAATAGTATCGTACGAATGCCCCCCAAACCTGTGTCAGTCGTATCAGCATGTGAATAGACTGGTGCAAGACAGAGAGGATGAGCTTGTCAGGTTCTAGTAGACTTCAACAAAATGGTAGCCGTCTGAACACAAACACCAACTTCCTGTTGCATAAATGTGAATTCAATGGTCAAAAAATGCCTTATGAGAAGCGTTTCGCCCTGTTCAGGGCTTCTATGATTAAAAGGGAGAAAGAAGTCTGCAGAGTTCTCTACAGGTAAAGAATGGAAGCTGAAGCTGAAGCCATCTTTTACTCATTTCATTCACATTTTTGGAACAGGAAGGTGGTGTATGTGTGCAGATGACCACCATTTTGCTGAACAGCAGCTGGAACACACAAAGAACACACAAAACTCCCAGATGGACAGCAACAGAGTCAGGAATTATGGCACGAAGCACTCACTTTTGAAGTATCCAAGGCAAAGAAGAAGCCAGGAGATGAATACCAGGCTCCAAATACTGTATGTCAAAAGCATACATTTGTGTGTAATGACTCTTAACATCTATGGGTTTGTCTAGAGGCAAATTACTTTTTCTTTTTCAGTTTTGGACAGAGTAGGGAGGGGCTAAATCTAACAACCAGAAATTGTTTGTATTACATACTGTACTTAGGTTGGTCTAGCTTAGCACAATGTAAGTATTCAGTAGACGTGCACGCTGGAAATTTACGTTTCATTTCATTTTGTATGCATTCGTTCATTGAAGAATTTTTTTTCGTCATATTTGTTATGTTGAACTGATGTTTGTTTTGTATCTTCAACATTCGTTTCATATATTCGTTAGTCCGGTTGGATTTGAAAAAGGTTGCCGTTTTTCTGGAAGATTACTAAATATTCAATATAATTATCGAATTGGACATATTCGAATTGGAAGGAGTTGATATTTTTGGATGCTAGTCCAACCCATCCAAAAGAAAGGCATGAGCTGATTGGACAATATCAACTGGTGTCATGTGCATCCAAATGAACGATTGGAATGAAATTTGGATCCATTCGTTATCTGAATCCCAATTATTGAACAAATAAAAAAATTTACATCATTTCCCCATGGGCCCGAACTACTATCGCATGATGTGATTTTATTGATATAAAATAGACATTAACATTCGATACTATGTCCATATATAGATTCATATACATCCATGAATTTTCTTACTCATTAGTTTAAGGCATCCATCCATGAAATTTTCATCTGAAAAACTAATCCAAACGCACATGTCTCATACTTGATGGGCCGATGTGGAAGCAGGAAATCACTGTAATAGTCTCTGCTACTAGAGTAATAGCCATGATCCTCCAGGTATTGCACACTGACTACTGGTGGATGCTTGCTCTGCACTGCTGCCATTCATAGGATGCCTTGTATTTTTTCAGACGAGGTGGAGAGGAAGGGTGGGGATGTCATGATCTCCACTTTGTCCAATCAGAAAATGCCTTATATTCCTTAAAATATAAAAAATACAAGGTGTTCTATAGATGGTGGTGGTGCTGAGCAAGCGACTCCCTGTGGTCACATACCTGAAAGATCGCAGACTAGAGCACCAACTACTACAATAATGTCCAGCTTCCACATCAGGTTTGAGATAAGCATACATACATTGTGCTAAGCTTGTAGGCAGATGCAGTATATTTTCTCCACTGTAGGTAGCTTGGGCCGCAGCAGCTTGACAGCAGGAAGAGGAAGTGGAGGAAAATTGGGTTTCTTTACGACCTCCTCGGCAACATAAGGCAGTAATCTAGTTGGATGTTCTGGCGCCATGTGACCCTGGTGGCCATATTTGGTCAAGCAGAGTCTTTTTTAAGACTCTGACCCTGGGTTTTAGCACACCTTATGCGAGTGGCTAGGGTAGGCACAGGTCTCCTGTCTGGCAGGGACAGTATTAGTGGCAAGGAAAGGTTCCCTTGGAGTAGGGAAAGACTACATCTACCTTCTCAGGAAGCTCCCCATTGGGTTGGACCGGCCAGGCCACACCCTGATCCTTGTGACGGACTCTGTCTGCATCCCGAAACCTGTATCCTGCTATCTCTTCACTGAACTGTTGTGAGGGCCCAGTCGGGTGAACCTCCCCACTGGGTTCGTTTGTACTGTTTTTACTAGTTCTGCAGTACATCGTTTCTGGCAATTCAGGACTCTGTGTGTTGACTGCCATTTCCTCACCATGCTGCGCCTATCCAACAAGCTGGCATAAACAATTCCTGGAGTTCAGTTGTAAACATTAAACTGTTTTATTTTAGCTGTTTTGACCCATTCAGGAAGAGAAAAGTTTCTTCTTTAGATTCATATTCATAATGTTTGTTTTGGGCAAGATAGCCGTTTTCTATTTGCATTGGAAAGAAAAGCACCGCTCAACATGGCCCAGGAGGGGCACAGTGACATCTCTGTCAGGTTATCATGTACAATTCAAAGCTACACATGACACGGGCAGAGCTACATATAATGAAGTACATGCATGAGAAGCGCAAAAGACAGAGCTGACTATTAAAATAGCAACGCCCCAAGATGACACCCTGTGTTGGCGGTATCATTTGACAAGACAAGCTTTTACCCGATCTAGCATGGGTCCCCATGGCTGACACCTGCTCGAATGTTCAGCATCATCGCTTAATTGAGTGTCATTCGGAATCAGCCTGAAAGGACTCAAGCAGACTTGTCGCTGCGTGACATTTGTGGAGTGGGGAAGGAAAACGGGGGCTGCTTTGAATCAGCGCATAGAAGAGACATCTTATTATTTTTAATAACATCCATTAAACTCCTTGTTTCCGACGTTTATTGAAAGGCGCTGCCTCCGTGACTATCTGGATATGGCTTAAAGGGACATATTCATTACAGATTTTACTTATTTATTTATTTATTATTTTTATATGCACTTTTTCTCTGCTATATTACATTTAATATTTACATTTCCCATGCATGACCCCATCTTCGAAGCAGCTGTTATGCAATGGCCCTACCCTTTCCCTCCTTCCGCCCCCACACATATGTCTTGCTGCAAAGGCCAAGGTCTGGCTTCTAAAGGTTACCTATGTTAAAAAAAAAAAGAAGGCAAGAATAAGCTAAAAGTGTATCCAATCTAATAATCAGGAATCAATCTAAATAATCTATACTGTTGTTAAAGGGACACTAAACATTATCCTTGTTTTTCAAGAATAATCCATACACATCCACTACTTAATGGCCCAGGAATTATTTTTTTTTAATTAAATTGTTTCTTGTTGTGTTGTTCTGCCTGTAGTATCCTCTGTGAGCTCATAACCCTCTCCTTTTCCCACTTACTTCTGTTTGTTTGGAATGAGCAAGTTGGTTGTGGTCATCTACACGGCTCTAGGCACACTACAAATCCCATAATCACTAATCAATTGTCCCTAGTCCATCTTGGGAGCAAGCAAGAAGGGGTGGCTACATTCCTACATACAGTGAAACTATAGGGGACCCTGCCACCCTCTAACAGGAAGTCAGATCACAACAGGAAACACAAAACAATTCTGAGATTTGGAGAAGGCTGAGAGTAATAGAAGGGAGCTTTAATAGTTAAGAATACCTACTGGAATAGATTCCACCGGAGAGACCTATTCACGCAGAGTTAATGCAATAGAGATTTCTCCTTGCTTAGCAGCCCATCAGCTGTCAATTGCACACTCTTACAGAGACAGTTCCACATATACCACCTTACAGAAGGGCCCCATCAAAAGCCAGGTAATATTGACATTTAGGTGCCAGGTACCTTATAGCCACCTCCAGGGGTACCCCTTTGTTAGCAGCGCATACGCACACCCTCTACTGGGGCTGTATGCATAGTGTGCACATGACTACCTTTATTTTTGGGGTTTTTAATGTCGATACTCTGAACTCTCTGTGCATCAGTTTTGGTTTGGTTTAGCATCACAACAGTTCAGTTGACTGCCATCTTATGAATCAATGTTCACATTTTCTAGTACTGTGATTTTAAATATGTTCAAATTGCCTGTTCATGGTTTCATGCATTGTTTAACTGCATTGCCATAACCAGGGGCGGACTAACAACTCATGGGGCCGCTGGGCAATAGGAAATCATGGGGCCCCTGTGTCCTCGCCCACACTCAAACCACACCCCAAAAAGCCTATGAAAGGTACCAGGTCATCTCATGGGGCCCCCTACTGACGCCGGGCCCACAGGCAGTGCCCGAGTGCCTAAATGGTCAGTCCGTCCCTGGCCATAACACATCCTTTCAGTCTACCATCCAGTTGCTTGTGGCCTAGTTTCTGAGTAGTATTATAGAGTGGTAGCATACTAACTTTTAGGCTACACAAGTATGACAGGAGGTCTGAGCAGTTTAAAGTGTTGTGGCAGAACAGAGAACCCATCATATCCAGCAGCTCCTATGGGGGTAAGCACTATATATACTGTAGATATATAATAAAAAATACAGCAGCGATGATGGGATCGCCTCATAATAGACACATTGGTTATGCAGACCTAGAAACTCCCAGGTGGTTGAGTTCTTCAGCATCTACCGAACACTAACATATCTTTGTTTGGTGGACTGATCCTTTAAAGCAGGCATTACTAGATGACAGACCGAGCCACTGTCCCATCCAGCCCACGGTTTCACAATTTGGGAGCCATTTCTTTCCCCCTGGCATCCGCAGCTGTCATTCTCAAGGCAGATCAGAGAGTGGGAGGCAGGATAGCAATGAACGGAGAGTGGGAGGCACAGCCATACTGGATGGAGGGTGGGAGCAGGAGCTGCATGAGTTAACTTTCCACATTAACTAGAAGGTGATTGGTTGCTAGGACACCGGACAGTCCTGGCAACCAATCATCACCTTGTTAATATGAAAAGTTAACCCCTGCAGCTTCCACCCTCTATTCAGTGCTGCTGTGCCTCCTGCTCTCCACTGTGGGTAAGGTAGGAGAGCATTGGCTAGAGGACATGGCTGTGAAGGTGTGTGGGGGGGAGGGGGGGGTGATGTGTGGGGGGGTAATTTGCAGGGGGGGGGCAGATGTGAAGGGGGCAGAGCAGGGGTGGACTGACCATTTGGAAACTCTGGCACTGGCCGAGGGCCCGGGGTCAGTAGGGGGCCCCATGAGATGCCTCTGGTACCTTTTTCATAGGCTTTTTTGAGTTTGGTCAAGGACACAGGGGACCCATGATCCCCTATTGCTTGGGGGCCCCATGAGTTGTCAGTCTGCCCCTGGGGCAGAGTACATTGTTGTGGTCGGGGGAGTTTTGTGGGGGGTGAAGTGCAAGTGTTGGTAGGGGGGATATGTAATGTGCAGGCAGGCAGTGCTGTGAGGGGGTGATGTAAGGAGGAGGGGCAGTGCTGTGGAGGGGCAGAGTTGTAAAGGGGGGCAAGTGCTTTGGGGGGAAATGTAAAGAGGGCAAGTGCTATGGAGGGGAGATGCAAGAGGGAAGCCGTGCTGTGGGGGGGGGGGAAATGTAAAGAAGAGCACAACATTGGGGAGTGTGAAGAGAGACAGTGATGTGGGGGGTAGATCTGAAGGGGGAAGTGCTGAGGGGAAAGATGTGATGTAATGGGGGCAGTGCTGTGGGAGGGGATGATGTGAAGGGGCAGTGCTGGGGGGGGTTATTTGAAGTGGGGCAGTGCTGTAGGGAGATGTGATGTAAAGGGAGGCATGTGTTGTGGGGGGGGGGGGGTGATGTGAAGATGGGCAGTGCTGTGGGGGGGGGTAATGTAAAGGGGGGAAGAGCTGTGGGGGTGATATACAGGGGGAGCAGTGCTGTGGGGGGGGGGTGATGTAATGGGGGGGTATTGGTGTGTGTGGCGGGGGGGTTGATGTGAAGGTGGCAGTGGACACTAATGTGAAGGGGAAACTGATGCGAAGTGGGGAACTATGATGTGCAGGGTACTGAGGAAACTGATGTAAGCATGGGATTGTGATAAAAAAAATTTGGGGTCTGTGATGGGAAGAATCTAAGACATCACACAAACATGCAATTCGGACCTCTGCTGGAAGAAAATTTTACTGTTGGGACCTCCATGAATTTTGATTCAATACTCCTGCTTTAAAGGTACACTCAAGTCCAATATTAGCGCGTCCTTAGTGCTGAAATTTAACAAGACAATAAGCAGCGGTTTTCAAGAAGTGGTTTGAATCTGGTGTATGTGATAAGGTGTAAAGTGCATCCAAACTGCTTCATTCAAAACTTAGGAACACACTACCAAAGCACTTTGCATGTGACCTACATAGAATTCAACTGAGCTACTGAATAAATTGATCCAGTTCTCATCATGTCATACTGTGTCGCAATAGACCACTAAGTGTTCAATAATGAGACAACACCTAAGCAAATTCCCTGGAGGAGGTGAAAGCACGATGCACTGGCTGTTGGTGTCTTCCTTACACCCAACTACGATATGAAATAAAAGTGTGTAACCGGCAGCTCATCATCTGAATATTGCAGTCTTAATATTGCAGTATTAAAGCAGGAAGTGTACATAAAAATACAGAGGCTTACGTATTTTGGCATGACGTGGCTACGACCAAGGCTGCAAGCCGAAATGCGTAAGCCCTGTGCTTTCCTAGACTCTACCTGCATTAATAAAGGCTGCAATTATCGGCTGACAAGTTGCCAGCTGCACACTTTTATCTCATACTTGACCAAAACGATTTGAACAAATCCTAGTAGTTTAAACCTAAACCCACTTTGGAAATACAACCTGCCTGAAACTTTAAACTTTTTCCATGTATCTTGGGTTTGTTGCCATCCTTACTGAAAGTTGCACAGCAGAGAATGGTAAAGGGGAGACAGGTTCTCTTTACAAGGTACATGACCGATGCATGTGTAGAGCCCCTTTCCTAGCATGTGAGCATTTTTACAGAATAATGTGAGAGACTCTTGGAGTCTGGCCTGCTACTTGACCAAAGCATCAGACAGCACACAAGTGAGTTCAGGCTAAAGACAAAGACTGGTCATCTAACTGTTGAGTGTAGAATTCAGTAACGTAAGGTATTGTCTGGGTAATGTGGTTACCCAGACAATATGCAAGGGGATTTGCTGTTGAAATTTTCACTAAGAGGTCCTTCCTGGTGCTTGACCAGCAGGTAGTAAAAGAATAGTTCACACTTTGACGGTCAGTCTCCATGTTATTACAGTTGCAGGTGGAAGGGGACAGCAGTCATACTCAGAGGCACTCAGTCTTACTGTCATGTATTTAAAGTAATCTCAGTGGATTTCCTAAATTTAGTGCAATGGAAGTATGTCCTAGATAGCAACAGCAACTGGCCGAGTTTACTTATTGCCTGAAGGTGTTTTAATAATTCCATGCTTGTCAACTATCTTCTTCTTTGCTCACTGAGAAAGCTCATACAGCTGTTCGTAGGTGCAGGGTAGTGGCATTCTAATTGATTACACTGTCCCTGGAGTGTGACTGGGACATAGCAGTAAAACTCATGTAAAGAAGCTTAGCTGCTCCAGTACTATTTCGAAAAGTCATGGGCAGCTTCCATGAGAGACCTCTAAAATGAGTAGATTCATTTGAAAGAAACCTGTCCTGGAAGACTAGGTAAGCTGCCATTGCAGATTTCCTCTAAAAATAATGGTAGCCTGGTGGGGTCAGTAACTCAGAAGGAATTGAAGCTACTGATGGCCAGCTGATGACCAGGCGGCAAATTCTGGGCACCTGGTTATACCGTGTATCATTGTGCAACTATCGCAGAGTGCAGAGTCCAGCACACAGTCTCAGTGATCACCTAAAAGTCACTACTCACAAGTCCCTAGGACAACTGCCCCCTTGAAGCTTCTTTCGGACACAACCCAGTGAGTGAGATGGCGCCTCTCAGGACTGGATCCCTGGTGGTGTATTTCTGCATTCAGTTATATGCAAAAGTCCATTTGAGCCTTAGATCCTTGCACTTCTGTATCCTCATAGAGCAGTTGTTCAGTCCTTGCACTATCGGCCTCAGCCCCTGCACCTCTGGAACCGTCTAGGAGAGAAGGAACTCACCAGTATTTTTCCATACTCTAGCTCTCTTCTGCAAATTTGCCCCCAGGGACTGGCCAGAACAGGCTTTTAATCTCTAACCCTAAGCTCTGGAATCTTCTTTCAGAGGCAGGGGGAAGCAATCAAACTCCCAGCCTGTGAGACCCTGAACAGACCAGACTAAATAATCACTGCTCCGTTGATTACAAAGGAGCCATAGATAAATTTACCTAGCACCTATGCTAGGAGGGTGCTACATATGGGTTCAGAATACTCCAAAACAATAGCAGACATATAACAATATCCTCTTGAAACAGCCTTGACAGGAGATAATAGGGAATGACCAGTAATTCTAGGTCTCTGTAAGAGCAACAACCTGCCGAGACCAAAAAAACAGATCACCACTCCACAGAATACAGTGAAACCAAAAACTAAATTTAGCCTGACTAGGGTGATACATTTGTACATCTAAAACCTAACTGGATGACATATAGAGGGAGATTTACTAAAACTGGTGCACTTAGAATCTGGTGCTGCTGTGCATAGTAGCCAATCAGCTTTTAAGTTCAGCTTGTTCAATTAAGCTATGACAATAAAACCTCGAAGATGACTGGTTTCTGTGCAGCTTTGCACCAGAATTTGCACCATGCCGTTTTAGTAAATAACAGCCATTTTAGGGTGAGGAACTAGCAGTCCCTCAAAAATCAGCTTAACTTCTCATAACTATATGCAGGGATGTTTTCTCATGGGACAGGGATAAAGGATTGAGCCTAGCATTGTCCTTAGAAAGCTTGTTACAGTATGTGTAGCAGTCTTTCCCCTTGTAGATCGCAGAGAGTGCTGCTGTACTCAATATGTCCTCTTTGCTCCCTGCTGCTCCAGATCTCAATACCATTCATGCCTCATTGCTGAAAGTAACTGAGCCCACCCCTGCCCTGAACCTAGGGAACCCTTCCCAGGCACCAAAAATCTCCTCAGCACTCCATCTTCCACTTGATGACTCTGTCAGCCTGCCTCTCCCATATTTATTGGCCAGCCCACCACTCTACCAGGGCCTCCAAACATGGGATTTGCTGGACTCCCATGAACACACAGATTAGGTCTCCACCCCTTCATGCTTACTGACTTCTGAAAGGTTCTATGGTTCTCTAGAGTCAGAAGGAAGCGATAGAGCCACAACCTGTTGAGTCATCCAGCTGACCTGAGTCATACATAATGATTTTACCTATGATACACTACACTATTCTAGTAGCACATTAGAGGGTGCGACACTCTCCCCCCTAAAAACAGCCATGTCCCCATTGGCTGGAAAAATATGTACAAAAAATAGCTCCTGAGCCCAAGAGCAAGGGCATCCCATAAGAAAAATGGATGGAGAGAAGGGTACAAACTTGGAAAGGGACACATACAAATAAATATTCAATATCAAATATATAGATATACACAAGAATATATATTTTGTTCTCAAGATTTAAATAAGGCATATGTAAAATCTGACTACAGAATGCATGAAGGTAAAAAACCTTGAGCCTTTACAACCACTTGCAAACACTTCCAGCCCTCCTTGCTTCTCGGAAGATCTCCTGGGACAGGGATATAGGATTGAGCCCAGCGCTGTCCTTAGAAAGCTTGCCGTGTGTGGCATTCTTTCCCCTTGCAAGAGTGACAACTTCTCTGCATAGTGAGGAAAGCAGTTCACTGTTTCCCTCCTGAGTGGTTGGTGCTCCAGACAACTAGGACCGTACCTGCATGGAGGAGACCCTAGGGTCCTAGTCACTGGTACGGTAAGAGGTAATCCAATCAAGACGAGCACACAAGGGGTTTGCAGTGTTTCACAGCGAGACCCATACATTATCACTGGAAGTGAGGTGATATGCAAGCTGGACTGGTGGGATGTAACACAAGCTCAACAGTGTTCTCTTCTAAATGTCACATTCCAAGGGACAAGATGTGCAGTACCAAGGGACAAAGTGGTTCACCTAACGGAACCTCAGGTTGCAGTACAGTGACACCAGGTGCATGGCTCACTTCAAATCTGGGGTGTCACTTTAACATCACATGAGCATGACCCTGCCTGGTCCTGAGTGTTGGTGAGTGCCTGCATGGAGAAGAGGAGCACCTGTGTACAGGGTGAGTAGGCCCTGCCAACACGCCAGCTTCTTCAGGCCTACTTAATGGATATAGAGAGCAAGGAAGGTGCTCAGCTGCTGTATGTCTGGTAAGTGGACCTCAGGAGGAGGAAAGAGGTCAGTACTGAGAGGGTCTGTAGTCTGTACTGGGGAACAAAGGTCTGTACAGGGGGAGAGGTCTATACTGGGTGTCTGTAATCTGTACTGGGGGTGAGTTATCTGTATTGGGGAAGAAAGGTCTGGGTTGAGGGGTATTTAGGGCAGTAGTATGCTAAGCGGAGGGAACTCGGTACTGGAAGGGAATGGGGGTATATATCTGTACTGGGGTGGATTTTGGGAGAATCTGTACCAAGGGTTGTTTATAGTGGAAGGAGGGGGTAATTTGTGGTTCCAATATGTACACTGACCTGTATTGTTCCACACTTCTGACTCTTGCAATCTGTGCATTACACATCTCTGAAACCCTCACTTTGTGCGTTTTGCACTTATGACCCCTGTGCTCTGTGCATTACACACTCCTGACCACTACACTCTGTGTGTTACACACTCTTGACCCCTGTGCTCTGTGCATTACACACTCCTGACCACTGCACTCTGTGTGTTACACACTCTTGACCCCTGTGCTCTTTGCCTTATGCACTCCTGATGGCTGCACTCTATGCTGCATACTCCTGAGCCCAACAGTCTGTGCATTGCTCACTTTGACCCATAGCAGAGTAGACTCAAGTTTTATTCAACCATACCAATATAAGACCCTCCCACTGTTACCACAATTCCACACCCACATTTCTCTACTTATAGTTCCCAAGGCATTTTGTCTGTATACCTTCAATGTCTGCCTTTGGTTCCAGAAATCGGTGACTGATTGTTTCAGGATGTATTAAAAATAAAACATGGTTTTGTGGGTGTGGCTACAAATGGGTGTTTGATTTCTGGAGGAAGTGTAATTAAAAGTGGGCATGGTCCGTAGGGTGTCCCCAGATTTCATTTTGGAAATCTATTGACCTTACTGAAAAGGCTCTTGATGGCAGGTTCACCAGGTAATCTGAATATTTAGGAAGATTGCAAACAATTTTTGAAATTGCATGAATGTGTTAAAACTTATAAAAGATTGTATCCAGTTGGTTTAGATCTACTTGTTTGGATGATTCCTTTCTCTTAGAAAACAAACACTGCGTTTTTTTAGAAAGCACATTTCATTACAGAAAGTAAATAAACAAGTCGGTTGGTTTGTCAGGAGGTGATATTCTGACAAATATCAGGATTCGTACAGGGTGTCCCAGTTTATAGCATTTGTACATTTTCCCATAACCCAGAGGCTCGGGAGAGGCAAATACTTCTACTTTTTACTACTGTACTCTGCTTTTATGGTAATTTGACTTGTTTCAGTCGCTGAAAACTCGCCGGCTGTGAGTGATTCTGATGTAACAAGTCCTTAGAGATATTTGACTTGCCCAGAGTCATTTGTTTTGACTAGGATGGGACAGATTTTTGTTCAGTCCCTGAAAAACAAACCAGATAAACCACAAAGGACTGTGTGACACTATTGTTTATTGGCTGGAAAAGGCAGAATAGTTTAAATGTGACAATTACAATGTGTGAGTAATTACAGTGAGTAAAATGATGATGTTTGGTAGACAAATCCAACAAAGATATTCTCACACATACACTTTCTTCTGATGTTTGAGAGCCTGTTCATGGGAGATTGTTAGGAAACCACCTGTCCCGTGGTTTATTTGGCCTGCCAGGTGTAGCACCCTCCTAGTTAGCTAGGGGGAGCTAGACTCCAATTGTTAGCTAGGGCTGAGTAGCAGCCTAAGAGTAATAGCTAGCAGAGGGTCAAAATTGGTTCAGAGCTGAGACGCTCTGCTGATCAACCCTCTCGAATTTGCTCTAGAACTTTGGAGAAAGATATAAAAGCAGTGGGTGGATCTGAGGAGTGGCTGATCTGTACACTTAGAGGATCCTGGGCAATCTTTAAACAGAAGGCTTGGCTTGGGGCCAGGACAACCTTTGAAAGTAACTGAGCCGGCTCAGCAGCAAGAGAGTTCGGGTGGAAGAAACAGAGAGGATGTGAGGTGGAGACAGGAGCTTGTGAAGGGGCCCAGACGGAGAGGGGCTCACCTGCAGGCGGAGGATCTTGGAAGGTTGAAAGCTTGGGACTTCATTGACCCCCTGAGAGAGGACCACCTGTGCAGTAGGGGAGGAGTGGCCCAGCTAAAAGGCCTGGTAGCAGCCACTGACCCACCGGCAGCAAAGGAGAGGGACCAAGTGAGTGAACCTGCACCCCATGGACCAGTAAGGGGAAAGGAGCACTCTGGTGGGAAACTGCAATAGCTTTTCACCCGGGACTGTTCACACTGTATTGGCAGGCACTGGGGATCCCCTGCCCAGGGATTTACCCAGAGCTGCTGGATTAAGGAGGATCTGGGGTCATACATCAGGAGAGGCTGGCAAGCTCTCCAGAAGAGGATTTTTGCTATACAGACTTGTAAATAGTTTCAGGAAGTTTATCCTCAGTTCCATTTCCATTGGGCATCCCGTACACCACTTACCCTATTCAAGTTTTATTATCCCCTAATAAAACATCAAAACAAGCTCATGGACTGGTCACTGTCTCCTAGATGCAAGTCTGAATGGAAAATGCATGTTGCCTAGCTGTGCAGAACTGTAGGGGGGACCCAAATTTATTGCAACTCCTAAGGAGGTAGTGCTACATAGGTATTCAGCAGTTGTCCATGACAAGCTCTCCCATCTATGGAGAATGGCTGCTTATGATCTCAGCTCTCTGTGTCCTCCAGTCGAGTCTTCTGTTGTTTCCTGTTGCCATTCCTCCTGTTCTTCTTCACTTTTGCTGTCGATCTGTTGCTACCCCCCTGCTGTCCTTGTTCCTGATGTCCACTTGTTCTTCTGGTCTTTTCCAGAGTCATGCTTTCTGCTTGCTGCTGCCCCTCCTGTCTTTGCACAGCCCTGCTGTTCACCTTTTGCCGTTCTGTCCTTCTTAGACTTGCTGTCCTTCTCTTGCTCATTTCGCTTGTAATTTCCTGCTGTCTACCTGTTTCTGCTTTTCTTGCTGCTCCTACTCTTGCATTATCTGTTTGTTGTTTTCCTTAGCTCCATGCTTCATCCCATCATACATGCCATCCAAAGCATGACTTTACTTTTTTCTTTTCTGGAGCCTATTGTTTATTCCTGTGCTTTCTGGTTTCTGCTGTTCACCTGTTGCTGTGTCTTCTTTTCTTCCTGTTCCCTCTACCTTTTCTCAATCATGCTATCGACCTTTTAATATTCCTTCTGGCCTTAATTTGCTGACCACCTGTTGTGGTTTCTTTTGTCCTTCCTGGGTTCTCCTCTCTACCAATTGTTATCATTCCTCAGTCCTCCTGCAGTTGTTCCTCCTGCCTTTTCTCAGTCATGCTATCCACCTTATTAGTTTTGCTGTCTACCTGCTGCTTTTTCTCCTGTCCGTTACACCTCTGCTGTCAACCAGTTGCTGTTTCTTCTATCATTCCCCAGTCCTGCTGTGAACCTGGTGCTCTTCCTCCTGTTTTCCCTTGAGTTCTGCTTTTCACCTATTGTTCATATGGTCCTTCTTCAGTCCAACTGTCTAACCATTGCAGTTCCTCCTTTCATTGCTTGTTCTCCATTTGTTGCTGTTCCTCCTGCCTTTGCAGGCTCCTGTTCCCCACTTGTTGCTGTTCCTCCTGTCCTACCTCAACCCTTTTGCCGCCTGTTGCTGCTTTTCTTTTTGCTCCTACTTCTGCAAATCTTTGTAATTGTCCTGGAACCCCTAATGCAAGCAAAGCCAAAGCAATTCTTTACTGCTTCACAAGTAATTGGATGAACTAACAGAGTGAATTGCCTAGCAATGGCAAACATCTAATTGCCAGAAATCTGTCCAATTTGATTTTACTTTATCATCATTAACCTTGAGCATTCTCCCACCTCATATCTAGAAATACACTTCCACTTCAGTAATTAGAGTAAAAACTCCCACTGTAAGCCTGATTTCATCTTGGGAGCAGGGTGCAGTGTGGTGTGTTGGCAGCAGAGATCACTGTTGTGTTACACTATTTGATTTATTATTATTTCTCTGTGACTATCACTTGTTTATCATTGCTCTGTGTCTTTAAGCTGTTACCTTCTGTCTAAGCTGATCTGTTTCTCTCACCGTACTTGTGTACACTCCTTCCCCCTGCCTCTTTCTGTAATCCTTCCACTGTATCCTGTCTTCCTGAATGCATCTTCCATGAGGCTACAACATTAACGTCTTTCTACCTATGAATATTCGCCATTAAACGGAACATTCAAATGGGTTTCCTCATCTGACTTCCTCAACATGTGAGTTTATTCATTGAGTTAAACTCTCTGACCCGATGCAAGGGATATATTCAACACCACGTGGTATAGCTGTATACATCGTGGGAGATAAAGTTTATCGTCCTGTAGTTGAGTCAGAATAATCACAGAGAGAGAGAGTGAGAGAGAGAAAGAGAGAGAGAATGTGAACTGTGTATTGTTCACTTCAAGGTACAAACAGGTAAGCACATCTACACGGAGCCACATATAGAAAGCACAGCAGTGATCAGTAGCTTGAACAATGTGGACAGCTTCTGCAATAAGGAACGAGAATTCGGCTTGGCCAGTCCAACCATGGCCGTAGATATTTTTTTGTTCTGGGGGTGTTCAGCAGCTGGTACCAATTAAAAATTTTAGTGGCACCTCAAAACGCAGTGTGATTGGAAAAAATGAGTGTAACACAAACATGTCACATGTGTTGCATTTTTTCCAGGGATGGTTGCAGTGCAATATGAATCACGGGCCGAATAACAGTGATTCCATCCAAATCACTAGATATGATCTGGCCCGGCCATGGCCTAACGTCACAGCAGTAGAAGACTCAGCCCAGCCTCAATAACCAACTTTGCTGGTATCTAATCTTTCCAATCATGAATGAAATTGGTTAAATTTAGCACACAGCAGGAAGCTAGCCTGGCCCTGAGAAGAACACAAAAAGGACACTCACATACCTGAAATCTTGCACTGACACTTACTGGACTCTGGAGCACTTCATCCATGACCACGTGGTGGGCAGTGTTGCATTCTGCACTGGTGCAGCAACAGGACCCAGGCAATCTCTGACCTCCCCCAAGCCAAAGGTGGGAAGCGGAATTGTGCATCCAGTAATAATAGTGGTGGGCAGGGAAGACGCTCCCTCTCTGGTCAGTTGCAATGGCAACAGGGTGTCAACCAGAATGGAACTGCAAGGAGGAGGAGCCAATGGAAAGCGGCGATGGGCGGGACAGGCACTCCCGCTTTGCTCAGTGTTCCTGCTGCTTTGGACGGGGGCAGGGCCTGGGGTGAGATACTGTGACACAGTCCACTCCAGACTTGGCCGACAGCTTCCTCCTCCCTCAGCCAGCCCAACCCAAGCCTGACAGGCTCAGCCGCTCAGTACAGACTACAGAGCACACACTGCCCTGTGGGTGGTGCCGGCACAGACTCCAGAGCGGAGCGGAGGTGTGTACTATTACTAATATGTACATTCATTGTGTAGAGACGAGAGACAGCCAACAGCAGAGCAGTGAGTTAAGTGCCTGCTGCTTCTGATTCAGAATGCCAGAGCCCAGCAGTGCACACATGCCGGCCGCCCTTATGACAACATTTATTTAACACCTGTCACAGTCTCTGCTGCCTGCAGCTGGGGTCAGTTCAGAAATTAACTGCATGGTGTCCCTGCTCTGCTGCCAGCCACACATGCCGTGATAAGCAGCACAGCAGGGACATCATGCAGTTGATTTTTGGCAAGATGCTCTGGGGGGTTTGAACCCCCCTGACCCCCCCTTATCTACGTCCCTGAGTCCAACCCAAATGGGAGGCTTTCTTGATGGAGATAACTTGGTTCCTTTACGTTCCCCACTCCTCCAGAGCCTTTCCCTGATGATAGTGCTGTCCCTAACAGAAGGAACTCTGCCCCTACACTACCCTCTTGCACAATGTGTGCCAAATCAAGGGGTCAGGGATTCACATAACTTTGACCCTGCGTAAGATGGCTGTGGGGGTCACACGAAGCACCACCTTCAATCGGACAGCAGCTCCTGGTTGACTGGAGGATATCATAGAGGAACTAAGTTCCCCACAACTTCCTGCCTCTACTGTACTGCAGCTATAGCACAGTACCACCTACAGCAGGGAGCACAGACTGCATCTAGCTGCAAACTTTCTGATGCCACGTGGCAACTCAAGATAAAGAAGTTTGAGTCTTTAGTCTTTCTTTTTTTTGCATGCAATAGAATCATGTCCAAGACAGAACATGCTGGTAACAGCAACGGAATGGTTAAATCGCTTTGCATTCGTAAAATGCAGCTCAGAATAGGACATCGGCCTTCCCTTTTAAAACCTTAATTGCTTTCCCCTGCTTTACAGCATCTAGCCGTGTCTCCTAATTATTTGAAACGCTTTTCTCATTATCCGCTCACAAATAACATAATATTATGACAGCATTTTAATGCATTGAATAATCAGTGAGTGGCTTTTGTCTGCGTTGTTCCACAAACACAGGATCTCGGGACAGTTTAATACAGCACCTCGATTATCCCACCGCAATGTCACATTGAGGGAAAGAGGGCTGCATTCTGTGACGGCATTGGCTCCCATCGAATGAAGAGGCAAACGCAATAGCCTCCATCTTTCAGGAGCTATGTCTGGATTGAATGTGAAGCTGCTTCATCTGCATTATAAATAATGTAGAAACAATAGCAAACTCTGCAGCTCTAAACAGATGGAACTTTCAGGATAATATAGCCAATATAATAAAACATATCAAGTAAGAGAATAATGGATGTATTTTGTATTTAAGTGGGAGCTGGAGGAGGGTAGTGATATAGCACAGGACCCGGAGAGCTAAGCAGTTGGCTAGAATTGGTTGTCAACCTTATAAAGTTCTTGAGTAATTTTCATGAAAACCAGCCATCTGCAGGGGCAGAGGCATGCTAGTGAAAGAAAATTTTTAGTAGGAGGCCTTTGATTTAGGGGCACCTAAGTAAATATAAAGCATATGTTTACACAAATTCAGATTCAGGGATCCTAGGGTTGCAAGACAGCCAAGTGCGGCACCCATCCACACATCAGTTGCTGGCTGCTAGAAACACATGCTCATGTGGGCATACAATGCAGCTGGGGGACTTTTGCATGGAGCAGTGGGGAGCAAGTATTTGACCCATCCAACTGCAGTGAATCAGGAGTGTTGCAAGAAATAGGTCCTTGGAAAGTAAAGAATTGTGACTCTTCTTTTACAGGGTATTTTTTTTGTTAGTGACTGTGTGGTGGTGACTGGGGCACCCTGATTTTGTGTGACACTAAGGTAGCTAGTCAACAGGGGTAGGAGGGGGCAGCATATGACAACTGTTTAGTAGGGCAGGAAGTATACACCCTTCCCTGATCAATGCCTATGCTATCTGCCACTGGTTGCTTGACTGGACATCTGTATAGCAGTCTGTTAGGCTTCAACAGATATTTTGATTACAAGAGATTGGGAAGTGTCGGTGAGATCCTCCAAGCAGAGTTGTGAATTGATATGAACAAGTAAAGGGTCCATAGGACAATGCAGTTCACATGAGCAGATCAGTGAGCTGAAGGGTGAATCAGGCATCTGCTGAGAAAATCAGTTCACTACAGATCAGTGTAGTTCTTGAATAGGGTGAACCAACCACTCAAGATTAAAAACCAGCCCTTGCCCCTCATTGAATATGGCTGCTCTACTCTAAAGACTGAAGCTCCCATTCTGATACCAGTTCTGTACTCACAGTATGTGCTCACTCTTCTGGATTGAATAATGATGGGTGTAATTTTACCCGAAAGACTGAGGACATCTTGTGGTGGAGAAGAGCTACTTTTGGGGACATCTTTAGCTGAAGTCTTTTTTTGTGGTTGCTGATTAAATCAATGGCTTGAGGACTATTTTAACCACTTGCCCTCCAGAGGATTTACCTCTCTTCCTGACCAGGCCATTTTTTGCGTTACGGCGCTGCTTTACTTTATCTGACAATTGCGCAGACTGCAACACTGCACCCAAATGAAATTTACATCCTTTTTTGCCCACGAATTGAGCTTTCTTTCGGTGGTATTTGATTGCCTGTGCGTGTTTTATTTTTTGCGCTATAAAAAAAACGTCAATTTTGAGAAAAAAACTAAATTTTTGAATTTTTGCTATTAAACGTGTCCAGAATTTTTTTTTTTTTAAATCAAATTTCGGCATAAATGTATGCCAAAATGTATTCTGCTACATGTCTTTGATAAAAAAAATCCCAATACGTGTAAATTAATTGGTTTACGTGAAAGTTATAGTGGTATAGATACTGGAATTTTTAAAACATTTTTTTTTTACTAGTAATGGTGGCGATCAGTGACTTATAGTGGAACTGCAAGACTGCGGCGGGCATTCTGACACTGGGGGGAACTGACTTGGTGTCACTGACATCCCAAGTGACACCACTACGGTGATCAGTGCTAAAAAAAAAGCACTGACACTGTACTAATGGCACTGGGCAGGAAGGGGTTAACATGAGGGGTGATCAAAGGGTTAACTGTGTGCTGGGAGTGTTTTACTGGGGGGCTGTGGCAGTGTGCTTCACTATAATCACTGTAACACACAGCCATCCAGAGCAGTGTGCCCGAGCCGACAGGGAGGAGGACTGGTAGTAAACAAAGCAGTCCCCCTCCCCGTTGGAGATGTTCAGTAATTACAGGGAGCTGACAGGGAATCACCAGCTGGGACCCGGTGATTGACTGCCGCGGTCGCAAATTGACTGTCGCGGCCCCCTACCCAGAAATACAAAATCACTTATATTTGCGTGATTTTGCGCAACCCGGCTGCCCTGTAGCAGTATATCTGCTATAGGGCGGTCGGGATGTGGTTAAAGCAGTATTAAACCCAAATTAAAAAACAAAATATATTGCAGCTTACTCATCCTTAAATGTGGTGGTTTCTTTAGTCTTTTTTTTTTACTTTTTCCCTCTGTTCCTCTGGTGATCTGGTCAGTAACACACCCTCTGTATTAGGGTGCCTACACGCTGGATGAAGGTGTAAGAGAGACACATTTGGACAGGAGCATTGTCAGGTTGGGTGGAGGGTAGAGATACAGGGAATAGCAAATTTAGATGCACTAACAAATTGAAACTGAACTCCAGCTAAGCAGTAACAGCAACAGTTTTGTTCCTTTTGTGATAAAGGTTTTCCATAAATATTGTAAATAAAAGCTGATTATTATAAGCACCCTGTCAGTATTAAATGGTTTGTCTCAATCCTCTAACTACTATATCTGCAAGACAGCTTATCCTGTTGAACAGCAACACACTTAAAGATAGGATCACCAGGTGAAAATAAAGGAAGGGAAGCCTAAAAAAGAAAACAAGTGCAGCCACCACATCTAAGAACTGGTAAGCTGCAATATAATAAATATTTGCTTTTGGGTTTAATACTGCTTTAAGAAATACAAATTCAGCCCAGAGTTGGGCATTAACTATTCCCCAGCCGTGCTATAGCCGAAGGACAGCTACAGCATAGTTGTCTAGTTCTGGGAGGACATCCATGGACGTCCTCCTAGAACACGCCCCTTGCACGCCCTCAGCAGCACGCACCCGGCGCCACTGGTGATTACTGTGTCCTACAGACACAGCTGATCACGCAATACGGTAAAAGGCCAATCACAACGGCCTTTTACCACGTGATCAGCTGTGTCCAATGACACAGCAAATCACTGGGTAAATACAGTTGCCGGTCATTGACTGCACTTTCCTCACGCTGTCACAACATAAGGAAAGTACTGCCAAGAACCAGTAATTGTCAGCGAAGGGATCAGCACTGATCTTTAGGGCACTGATGATCAGTGCCCTGATGATCAGTGCCACCCACCTGTGCCACCCACCTGTGCCCATCAGTACTGCCCACCTGTACCCATCAGTGCCACCCACCTGTGCCCAGCAGTGCCACCCACCTGTGCCTAGCAGTGTCACCCACCTGTGCCCAGCAGTGCCACCTATCAGTGATGCCCAGCAGTGCCGCCCATAAGTGCCCAGCAGTGCCACCAGTCAGTGTCACCCATCAGTGCTGCCCATCAGTGCCCCCTATCAGTGCCCATCAGTGCAGCATCATCAGTGCCCGCTCATCAGTGCCACCTATCAATGCCGCCTGTCAGTGCCCATCAGTGCTGCCTATCCGTGCCACCTCATCAGTGCCCCTCAGTGCTGCCTATCCGAGCCACCTCATCAGTGCCCATTAGTGCTGCCCATATGATGAAATTTTCATATGGGTACACTGTTGCATGACCGCGCAATTGTCATTCGAAGTGCAATAGCACTGAAAGCTGAAAATTGGCCTGGGCAGGCAGGGGGTGTAAGTGCCCGGTAGGCAAGTGGTTAAGGAACTGGGTACTCAGGACTACCCTCCTCCTGTGACGATAACAAACTAGCAAGAAAGTGTAGTATTTCCTCATTATGCCAGTGATGTCACACGGGGGATATGGGCCAAGGGTGGGGGGGTGCATAGAACAAGTGATCCCTTTTACTAATTCACTATTATATTAGAGGAATGGCTTTCCCATTAATCACTTGTCTGTACAAAATAAGTGTTTTTATTTTAAATATATACATGTAGACAAAAATGCTAGACCTAGTTAACATAAATATCAAATTGAGTTCTTTGCCCCTCTGCATCTCTTACAAATCAGTATTCTTGAGTACTCTGAAGTACGCCGTTGTCCCTCAAATGCCATTTCACAGTTATTAGGAACAAACTTAGCAGTGTGCTTTGTCAGTGATATACAAGACTGTCTCATTACCGGGTGAGAATTCACCCGACCACCAGTGTTATGACCTGCTGTTTTTGTTGTCTGAATTATCTGCAGAAATAGATAGTATAGTGTGAGACTGGCCCCTACATTACTGCATTCCTACTTTAGTGCTCATGTATCCATTGCTCTGTTATCTGTTCACTAAACTACACCAAAATTAAAGCAGAACTCCAGCCAAAAATAACTTGATTAAAAATAGCTCATAAAGATAAAATTACAAAAGCAGCTTTTGCTGCAATATTCAGCTCTATTCCAGAGTTTACCCCCATAGTAATTCTTTTCTGTAAATACCATATAGACCGCTCCAGCAATAGACTTAGTGACAACAGGTAAATGATTTGTGATAAACAATATACATATGTTATACTGGTAATAGTACTCAGTCCCAGTATGTGAAATAAAGTGCAATGGTGCTCAATTCTTGATTGTGAACTCCGTATTAAAGTGACAGGTGCTCTACTGTGCTCAGACTGGTGCCCCAAATGGATTTGCACTCACCTTCATCCCATGACCAGTTATCTCTAGGATGGTCATATGCGCTTACGGGACTCAGTATGCAACATGGTAATAATAACCGATGTTCCTTCACAAGCTTTAAGCGACGTTGCTAATGGCAACCGGTATTCCTTCACAGGGGTTATATCAGTACCAAAAATCCTCCTCTCCTCCACAGGCAGTATTCAAGTAATCAGCATAAAAATAAAAACAAAAACGGACATCCCATAGTGTAAAACCGTAAAAGCTTTAATGGTGGGGACAGACTATAAAAATGCAAATCGCAAAAAAAGTGCCCATAGCCTGGCATTAGGTGTATTCAGCCTTTTTGTATGTGAATGGAAGTTAAAATGGCTGCTGCGTACCAAAGAGCGGAAGTGACATCGGCGGAAGTTGCATCATCAAACCTCGGCGCGTTTCGATCAATGGACCGCCATCAGGAAGTCAATGCCACTAGATGTTATCAGGCTTATGTATAGAATCATTTAACCCACTTCCTTTGAGTCCAGGTTGTCCTGGACCTACCCCAGAATGTGACTGGCCAGTGAAATCAGAAACAGCACACGGATTAAATCATTTCTTTTAGTGAACTTGGGACGGGCAGGTGAAGGATCCAGCTACTCTGCAGGCAGCCTGTCAAAGCCCAAGGAAGGTTGTGGCTGTCCTAAGTGGTACCAGCATTTAGGGTCTTGTCCATTCTGGGTAAAATGCTCTGAATGCAGAAGACCTGCATCTTGTGCATTCGTTCCACGATGGTACTGCTCAGGACAGCACACAGCCCTGTGTAGCCACAGCCTGCCATGGCTTTTGATAAGCTATCTGCAGAGGAGCTTTATGCTGCACCTAATTCTCCCCGGGGCACTAAAACACTAGTATGGATACAGTGCACCTCCATGGCCCCGTGTGCAATGGGCCTTAGAGGAACACAATTGCAGATCAAATCTACTTCCCCCTCTTTTTTAGTGCTTTAAAGAAGAGTTCCAGCCGTTTTTTGTTTATTAAAAGTCAGCAACTACAAAAACTGTAGCTGCTGACTTTTAATAAACACACACTCACCTGTCCTGGGGTCCAGCGATGTGCTCACCCACGCTGTCCCTTCTCTTTTTCTCTCCGCAGCCCCGGCATCACAACTGTTTTTCTTCCATTTTGGATACAGTAGGGATTCTTAAAGTGTTACTAAACCCACAACAGTAAAATCAGTCTGTATATGCAGTAAAGCATGCTTGTTACACTCACTGTGGAACCTAAGGGGTTAATCTTCTGCATTGTATAAAAAGGTTTGATCCTGTCTTCTCGGATCCTCCCTTTCTTTTACTGTCTCTGACTCATCTCCTGATAGAACAGAGCCTTGGGGGAAAGCTGCACATGCTCAGTTTGGTGTGTATTGCTAGATAGTTTTTTTTTTTCCTTGGGAAAGTGCATGTAAAAGGCATAGGGCCAATCAGCGCTGTACAGACAGAGGGTCAGGGGTTATGCAGCCTCATAGGAGAAAATGAAAACTCTTCCAACAAGCTTTAACTAGTGCTCTGCTGGACACTGATAGAAGTCACAAGACTGCTATATACTGCTGATGAGAAAAGATATTTAGCAGTTTATATTTTTCTAAAATAATTCCATTCCATGTTGTGTGTACTGCGGGAGACCAGATATAGTGAATGCAGGGTCCTGGGTTTAGTAACACTTGAAGGTAGGGCTGGAGGTTAGCTTTAAAGAATTCCAGGCATGTAGTATTGTACATAGGTATATTGGTCCAGCTTGCATTAATGCAGTGCTTCTCAAATAGTGGGGCGCGCCCCCCCTTCGTCAAGGGGGGCGCGTCGCCGCCCCCCCCCTTCCGACAGAAGGGACACTAAGTACAGGGGTGGGCAGAGGGCTGCTGTCTCTTACCTGGCTCCCACGATGATCCATCCAGGAAGCGCTGCTCCTTCCGTCACTCCGGCCACTCCCTCACTCCTGCCGCTTGGCTCCGCCTCCTCACCGGTGATTGGCCGCCAGAACTGTAGCTCAGGAAAGGTACACAGGCGGCCAATCACGGGCGAGGAGGCGGAGCCGAGCGGACCCACGAAAATCGAGTGAGGGAAAAGCCGGTAAGTGTGCAGTGCAGAGGTGCTGCTGCAACCACATATGCTGGCTGCAGCAGCACCATACTGCAACAGGGGTCAGCAAGTGTCATTGGTGTCAGTGGGAGGAATAGTGCCGCATCATTGGTGTCCCTGATACTAATGATGGGGCATTATTCCTCCCACTGACACCAACGATGGGGCACTATTCCTCCCACTGACACAAACGATGGGGCACTATTCCTCCCACTGACACAAACGATGGGGCACTATTCCTCCCCCCCACTGACACCAACGATGGGGCACTATTCCTCTCCCCACTGACAGGGTACTATTCCTCCCACTGACACCAATGTTGGGACACTATTCCTCCCACTGACACCAATGTTGGGACACTATTCCTCCCACTGACACCAATGATGGGGCGCTATTCCTCCCACTGACACCAATGATGGGGCGCTATTCTTCCCACTGACACCAATGTTGGGACACTATTCCTCCCACTGACACCAATGATGGGACGCTATTCCTCCCACTGACACCAATGTTGTACTTATAACAATTTTATAGACAAATGATACTATTTACAGTCACGCGGGGGGGCGCAAAATGTTTTCTTCTTCCTAGGGGGGGCATGACAGAAAATAATTGAGAAGCACTGGATTAATGTAACTTTGTATATAACGTGCCCTTGGTGGCTGGAAATCACTGAAGTAGACATCGCTACTCCAGTGGTCTCCACTGGCTTTTAGGTCCTGTGCTGAGCAGCTGGTCTGTTGCATTGTATAGTGGACACCTCCAATGGATAATGCTCATTACCCAGTGGAGGAGCCCACTATACCATCAGCAGGAGACCCCACAGCATTTCTTGCTTTCTATTTTGAGGTGTACATGCAGCATGGCAAGTTTACTACTACCAGAACTGGAGTGGCAGGCCTGGTATGGTATGGTATGGTATGTACATAGTTACATTGGTCCAGGCTGAACTAATGTAAAAATATACCATGCCTGGAATTACTCTTTAGGTCATTAACGCAGTGTAGGCTTAAATATGACAGATTTAATTCTGTACAATAATGTAGCTTTTTTTGTCTGAGCCTTACACTTCAGCGTGATAGTCAGGTCAATTTGACCTGACATCTGACAGTTCTCTCTGACCACTGTCTCCCAACATGTCAAAGTTAAGATGAATACAGACACCTACAGGGATCTGATTTCTTACACCTTCCATATGTCTTTACCGTGAGGTAGGTAGGTAGTCCCCCCTCATGCCTTTTGAAATTTCATTTTCTAAGTTGGCTGCTGTACTCTTAATAATTCACCATGCAGAACTTAAAATGACTGCTGCTCAGGGATCTAATTTTGCAGTAATATGAATGAGCATCATAAGATGACAATTTTGCCAAAAGAAAAAACCTAGCAGATGAAACTCTTCATTCTGAAGGTAATTATTTACATGTGTGAGATTTCCCTTTAAGCACAAATTACCATGCAGTGGCAGGACGCTGCCCCATGCACATTGGAGCTGGGCCAGCGCTTTCATTCCAGCCATACATACATCCTAATGATGCACGCCGCTAGATTTTCAGCGATATCTCCCAGGGATGCTGAACATGGGCCGGATTCCCAGTACAGTATGTGCGTCCAAGAAGGAACATTGCTAAAATTAGCCAGCCCAACGTCTCAGACACGCCAGCTGATTAATACCCCTGACCGTTCGGAGCAGGATTCAAAGTGCTTGAAATTTTAGAGAGCATCTGTGTACATTTATTGTGGTCTCTTGGATGAGATTTCACCATGAGAGCACCAGAGAAGTGTTTCCTTATGCATAACCCAGAGGTTCCACTGGCTTGCCAGATGATTTCAGGTCAGTGTCACCAGCGGTTTGCCTGTGAAGATTCATGAATAAGGATGAAGGGAGTGATTTCAGCAAAACTGGTTTATCTGCTTAGACAAAATTTACCTGAAGAAAGTTATCTACTCTTTTCTTTAGCCTTTTATGTAATGTGTGTTTTTTTTCCTTTTTGGTGAATTTGATCTTTATTTGTGTATTGATGCTTTCAATTCTTTATTTAAATATAGTTTAGCACTTTTTTTTGTTAAAAGAAGAAAAATAAAGTTAGCCCTGGTGGAGAAAATGGAAGGAGGAGCTACATGACTAATGGGAGGAATAGTCCCAGGAAAGGGTTAACGTGTGAGGTGGTAGTATAAGAATACGTTGTCTTACCTAATTGGCAGTCACTGATCAGATGGTAGAGGGTGTCATGAGTACTGGGCACACAAAAAGTTGTGTGTGGCAGCCATGTTGTTCAGGTCGCAGGTCAACCAGGCCATTCTGTCAGAATAAGAGACAGAACAGCAGTGACCTTCCCCCTTTTCAGTACATACAATCAACAAACTTTTAGCTCCATGCCAAACACCCTTATCAGTACTTTGATAGGATTAGCAGAATTTAACCCCAACATAAGTGTTAGTGCCCTTATAAAACCGTTAAGTTTCAAGCTTGAGTAACTAGAACCTCAACAGATCCATCCTAGTCTTAGACTCATTATTAGTCATAAATAGCTCAGCTGGAGGAATGGCCAAGCCGTTCCTGATTGGCTGGTTATCAGCAAAAGAATCAAAAACTTCAGTGTATTTTAAAAATCCAGCGAGGCCCGTGGCACAAAAAAAAAATAGGGGAGGGCCGACATGACTGTGTGAAGAGGGTAGTACAGCCAGGAAAGGGTTAAGGATAGGCTGGCAAGGTTTTAAAATATGCAGGCTTACATGATTGGAGATTGCCTGGTGTGGGATGGGGTCTTGAGCACCTTTTGGAGTGGTGTAGGGCCACAACGTCTTCAGTGCAGGGGGCAGAGGGAGGAAGAAACTTTCCACCCACCCTCTCTGTGTTTGTTTTGGAACTTCTGTTTCCTTGTCTGTTATGGCAGTTGGGTGGTTTGTTGGTCTTTGGAGGCAGCACAATTTGAAGCTAAAGTGATGGTTGGGACCCATCGGCGGTATGGTGTCCTCGGGTGCATTCTGGTTAACTAAGGTTTAACTGGAAGGTGGATGTAGTGCACTGTGGATTGTGTGTTTTGTCTCTGAGCCGGTGGGCTACAGCTGGAGGCTTATTATTACTATTATGGTTTAGGTTCCGCAGGGAATAATAGTTTTGTTTTGTGCCTTCTAAGACCAACAACTTTTACTGTTCTATTTCTGTTTTAAGGCATGTTTTGTGTTATTTAAGTTGAATTGTTAATAAAAGACTGTGGCCATTATACTCCAATTTTTGGTTTGGTCTCCTTTATTTGTATAAGTAAAAGGTGGGGTGGGGGGAGCTGCCTGGGGAGTATGTCTCAGTAGCTATTGATTTTAGTTTGGGGGACATCTATTTTACAGTAGTCATGATATAATAACAGTACAGCCAGAATAAGGACATACTGTATTTACAGTTGTTTTCAAAATAATAGCAGTCAGACATCACTAACCTGATCAATCACTGTTTTTGGTAGAAATGATATTTCTACATGGCAAATAATTTACTAGCAGGTGTAGTAGAGTAATAGAAATCCAACAGACCCAACAGTCTTGACATGCATGCTGCTGATTCTGTGTAATTGAATCACTAATTGAAAGGGGCATGTTCAAAATAATGGCAGTGTGGAGTTCTATTAGTGAGGTCATTCGTTCTTTAAAAAACAGGTGGCAATTATTGCCCTTATTTAAGGAAGGAAGGCAGCAAATGTTGTACATGCTGGTTACAGTGCATTTCTCTCGGAAATTCTGAGGAAAATGGGTCGTTCCAGACATTGTTCAGAAGAACAGCGTACCTTGATTGAAAAGTTGATTGGAGAGTGGAAAACATATAAAGAAGTGTAGAAAATGATAGGCTGCTCAGCTAAAATGATCGCAAATGCTTTAAAATGGCAACCAAAACCTGAAAGACGTGGAAGAAAGCGAAAAACCTCGATTCGAATGGATAGAAGAATAGCCAAAATGACAAGGACTCAGCCAACAATCAGCTCCAGGAAGATCAAAGAAGGTCTAAAGTTACCTGTGAGTACTGTTACAATTAAAAGATGCCTATGTGAAGCCAAGCTATCTGCAAGAAGCCCCCGCAAAGTCCCACTGTTGAAAAAAAGACGTGCTGAAGAGGTTACAATTTGCCAAAGAGCACATTGGCTGGCCTAAAGAGAAATGGTGCAACATTTTGTGGACTGATGAAAGTAAGATTGTTCTTTTTGGGTCTAGTGGCCGGAGACAGTTTGTCAGACGACCCCCAAACACTGAATTCAAGCCACAGTACACTGTGAAGACAATGATGCAAGCATCATGATATGGGGATGTTTCTCATACTACGGTGTTGGGCCTATTTATCGCATACCAGGGATCATGGATCAGTTTGAATACATCAGAATAATTGAAGAGGTCATGCTGCCTTATGCTGAAGAGGAAATGCCCTTGAAATGGGTGTTCCAACAAGACAACGACCCCAAACACACCAGTAAACATGCAACATTTTTGTTCCAGACCAGACCAGACCAACAAGATTGACGTTATAGAGTGGCCAGCCCAATCCCCAGATCTTAATCCAATAGAAAACTTGTGGGGTGACATCAAAAATGCAGTTTCTGAGGCAAAACCAAGAAATACAGAAGAACTTTGGAATGTAGTCCAATCATCCTGGGCTGGAATACCTGTTCACAGGTGCCAGAAGTTGGTTGACTCCATGCAACACAGATGTACACAGATGTACAGCAGTTCTCAGAAACAGTGCTTATACAACTAAATATTAATTAAGTGATTCAAAGGAAACCAAAATCTTCAAACATTTTTCATTTTATATAGTGAATGTTTGAGTTTGTAAAGAAGAATACAAAACACTGCTCTTTTTTTGAACAGTCTAATATTCACTTTTCTTCAATTTTTTTTGAGGAACAACACTAATTTGATATATTTTTCTTCATGTTTTGATTTGGCATAGAATGTATAGTGTTCCCAATGCATTTGTGTGTATGGAAATAAAAGCTATTAGAAGGATTTTGAGCTTTATTCACTTTTTTCAACACACTGCTATTATTTTGAACACAACTTTACCTATATCAATAACTTAGCAGCATTTTAAGCCTTAACACCACTGTCATAGGAGGCACTGTAGTAGATTAATCCCCCACACCTTGCCTATGTGAAATGAACACCTGACACCCCTCATATTTATATTCATTTAAAGGGTAATTTCACATCAGACAATAATATACAAGTTAGTGGACTGTAACCTGTAGGTATTCAAAGATATTAATACCTATAGAAAACTGTATCTGTGCCATGGTCATATGCACAGTGACATCCCATCAGCCTCACATTAGACCTGGTGATTGGCCAAATCATTTCTGTCAACACCCTCCTCAAGGTTCAAACCAAGGATTGTCTGTAAAGACTTGAGAGCCGCATCCATCTTGTTCATTGATTGGACTTTGCTGAACCAGCACTTGATAAGTACTTTTCACTCTTCAACTCTTTTTGTTTTCTTTGCATGATTGTCTCTTCTTTTCCTTTTTATGTCAATATTTTATTTGTGCTATGTTTACCTTTTCATTATTAAACAATCTTTCGAAATGTGTTAAAATTGTCTCTAACAGTAGAACTTAAAGAATCCCTGTCTCTTGAAGATGACTACTATAGCGTAAACCACTTATATACCTGCCTGTGGTGACAGTATGTGTCACACACGTTTATTCTAAAGTCATAATTGCTATTGCTGTGAACATTTGATATTTTATGATAAGGAATAGCTGGTGACTACATAAACAGTTAATTGCTTAGTTAATAAAACCCAGTGTCAGTTGCTCTCAACCTGTTGGCACTTAGATTCTAGCCATAAGCTGGAAAATCTATGTGCAGGGTGAGGCTGAGAGCGGCATTGTTGCATATCAGTAACAGTGCAGTGTGAGTTTGACCAGCCATTTGTCACAAGTTGGTGAAGAGGGCAATGGTCGGATGCCATGTCTGTCACAGAGGGTAACAGCAGGGGGTAGGGACAGAGTGCTTCTGGGAAGTCATTCCAAAAAGGTCAGCTAGTGAGTGACACTGTCTAACACACCCTCCCTTCAATTATCAGCATCAAAGGGGTGTTTGTAGCTTGGTGGGTTTAGGGGTCTGTGGAAGATTTGAATCATTACAAAACATGGCTCGTCAGGTGGTATGGCATTCCTTTTTGGCAGGTTGTGGTTGGTTTTACCAGGACTTCAGTCCCTTGGTGGAAGTCAGTATATATACACTGAATCTGGAAATGTCCTTAAAGCAGAACTTTACCAATAACAACTTGATAAAAAATAATGTTCTTTAGCAAGGAACATACATTCCACATTAATAATTAAGCTACCAAAATTAGTGTGCACTGTAAATTGTGTCCAGCATTTCTCCTGTTTCTCCTTACTGGAGGCTGCCATTTTGCTGAATCCCAGAGCCCCTAAATAGCTGTAAATCATAAAGCGGAACTAAACCCATCGATTTAACGGTTTCAGAAAACAATCACATTCCTGGAATGCTGGGTTTGCTAACTGTCACATTTGCTTGTGTTCTCAACCAAACTGTCAAACCATCAAATGGCTGGTGTCATAACTGATCACATGTGCAGCACCATGGCAGTTGCAGATCAAACAGAAGCCGCTTCCTTGACTGTAAAGGATAGGGGGTTTAATTTTATGTTAAGGGCCAATTTACACCAGTGCGTCTTAGTGCAGATCAACGGAAGGACATCTGAAAAACAATAATTTCCAATGTGTCCTATTCACACCATAACGATGAGTTGACCTGCGTTGCACTAAAATAATACATGTATGCATTTTAGCGCAACGCAACAGATGCAAGCGGATGTAAGCAGATTCCAACACAATGCACAGGATATCCTCTGAAAATGCAGTTTACTTTACCGCACGCTAAAATGCATGTCAACGGAAGTCAAAAATGTATGTCAACGGACACCAAAATGTATGTCAATGGATGTCAGCACGCGACTAAATGGATGGAAATGTACATCCATTGTCTATACATTTTAGTGCAAGTCCGTGTGAATTGGCACTAAGGCTGTCAACAGATTGGCTTCTACAAATTCAGCAGTGCCTAAAAATGAAGAGCCATTGAGCATGTGCCGAGCAGGGTGAGACAGTGTATTACTGGATTTTACACAGTATACAGTATGCACTTATTGTTTGTTTAACATAGTTATACCTGCAAAAGGGGCCAGCCTGCAGTGATCTAGAAGAACTTAATTTTCTGACTAACAATTCACTTTAAATCTTGTAGGGGTGCAACTAGGGATGGAACCTTAGTGAAGGTTTTAGGTAGTGGACACCCAAAAACCCTCTTCTGGCAATCCTCATCTCTTTATGTTTGATACATTATATATGTTTATGTTAATGGTTGTTAAATAAAGGACGCTGTGACCAATTGACCACATGTCAAGCAGTCCAAGTAATTATTTTGGAAGAAACATTTTTGGGACAGTAGTTACAAATCCATCAGTCATGAGACTAAGCTGGGGTTATATTTTTGGCACAAGAACATGACCAGGATATTTGATAAAGAGCCTTCTGTAATGCTCAGGAACCACTTGTAACCATTGAAAAACCAAAAACCATCTTCCCTATTGACTCCAATGTAGCAGTAAGCTACCAATTTTTCAATTTGTGGAAATAATCACTCTCAAGTTCGCTCATCCCTATTCATGAATATTGGACAGCTATACTTAAACATGAGATGGTTGGTGTTAAACTGGTTCCACCATCCAAAGTGCAAAATTAGGGCACAAGCCACAGCAGCGAATTGGTAAATAGCCTTAGACCTAAAAAGCACAAGCATTAAACCTGTTTTATTCTTCTCCCCTACTGTAAAGGTATAGAGCCATTAGATGGCTATATATATGTGTGTGTGTGTGTGTAATTTTACATTATCCTTGAAGGCAAACAGCATGAAGTGTGTATAATACAATAAGACAACACAACAACAAAAAGAACTTTTTATAACTCTTCAAAAGTCAATGACAAGAAGGTGGCATAAAGTTGAATTGATATAGTAAAACCTTCAGAAAAGCAAAGAGAATTTTTACATAATTCTGATTCATGAAAGAGATAGGCTTCAATCCACCTCATTCACAGCAAGGTATCACAATCATTTTGAGATTTGCTTTAAAGTCTTCCGTTGTTTTGCTCATAAATGAATGTCACTCAATAAGAGTCATCCTTTCCTAGGCAGCTGCTCCACCTTTTGCCACCAATGTTTTTTTTAGGTGAAGAAATTTTTTGTTGTTTTCGATGTCATGAAAACTTTTGAAGCTCACCCATCCATATTCTTCAAATAGCCACCATCAACCTTCCAAAAACTGTCAGCACCTGCTTGGTACAGGAGGGTTTGATCTCCGATTCCTTTTGAAGGTATTTTTTTTACAAAGAGAAGCATTCCTGTGTTCCTGCCAAGCTGACAGGGGAAGCCTAGGGGACTTATTTTGAGCTTACTAAAATCTTTGCTTATTTAAAGTGCATGTCATGCAAAAACTTTTTTCTTCGTTCTTAGAGTGTGAGGTAGGATCAAAACCCCTGTCAGGTTTTACAATTAAAGATTTGCTCTCACTTCCCGTCCTGCTGAGAATGGTTTTATCAGACAGGAAGTAAGGAAAATTTTCAGGAAGGAAAGAGACAGAAATACAAATCCGGCAATGACTAAAACTAACAGTCCACAACGTAAAAATTCAAATAATAATAATAATTTCTTTCTGCGTTGCTGTTGGAGTTACCTTCAATTCCAATATGGAAAAATATTGTAAGCAGGGCAAGAAATTAAGGTAAAAATCTGACACATTTTATAAAATTCCTCCATTGTATTCCAAGCTGAAAAAATGTTTTTGTCTTGAAATAAATAAATAAATATATATATATATATATATATATATATATATATATATAAAACAATTGAAGAATATACATATTACATGGGGTTACTGCACAGTAAGCATATAAGCTTCAATTAAAAAATAGCAACGTCGGCATTTGTATAATGGTTATGCCTACAGCATTGTGAGTATATTTAAACAGGTAGCCCTTGAGTTATTGATTTTGATTGTATACTTTTGATTGTATCTCTATACTGAAAACTTTTTCAATAAAAAGATATTTGACCAAAAAGAGCAACTACAGGCAACTTCACTCTCTCAATCAACATGGAATATTTTTAATCCTTATGTTGCTAGAGTTAGTAAATATGAAAGTATATCATATTTGCTTGTTTAAACCTCTTTTTACATTTCTTTAGCTACTCCCTGGTTTCCATGCCTAGGCAAATGATGGCATACATCCTAGGAGTCTTCAGGAGGGGACAGAGGGTTTTCTGCTCAGCCTATGCCTGAGCTATGGGCAAATGGATTCCAGGAAGTAAATCATACCTGAATCATCTGCTCTTACTCAGGATGGCCACTGCCAGAAATGCTAAGGGGGTGTTTTTCAAAGTGATTTCTCAGCAAAATAAAGCATGGAGGCATGGTTGGATGGCGAAGTTTGCTATGCATATTGGGCAGCCAGTGGCTAAATGGTTAGCACTTCCACTTGGCAGTACTAGGGTTGTTGGTTCATAGCCTAACCACGGCACCACCTGCCTAGAGTTTGCATGTTCTCCCTGTGCCTGCATGGGTTTCTTCCTACACTCCAAAGACATGCTGGTAGGTTAAATGGATCCTGTCTAAATTGGCCCTAGTATGTGTATGAATGTAAGTTAGGGACTTTAGATTGTACGCTCTTTGAGGGTTAGGGACTGATGTGAATGTACAACATATATGTAAAGCACTGCATAAATTGATGGCTCTATATAAGTACCTGTAATAAATAAATATTAAAAATGACTTAAATAGCATTTTTGGTTTGTGATGCTCAGACGCAATGCAGTTCCGCTTTAATGATTATGTCCTGCCTTCTCTGCAGTTATGAAAGGGTTACAGAGGGTAACAGGCAGTATAACCTTTGATGTCCACACAGTAACGTGTCGATGATTGATAACCAATGATCTTTTACTGATAACATGTGAACATAGTAGATAAAGTGTGGATATGAATGTGAATGTGAGGTGAAACTGGAATACAAACAGAATAAACAGACATGAGTACATATCTAACTTTCTAGCTATATGCATAACATTCCGCAGTACATAGGAGGGGTACTTACAGACTTTGGGGGTCTAATCGAGCCCATATATGAAGAGGGAACAGCATCCCACATCTACACTCATAGTAGAATTTCTTCAGTCTGAAGAGATGAGGTCACTTCCTCCCAAGCTAGCAGACAGGAAGTCCCTGGCCTTAAAGGGGACAGACACTGCTGAATGCTAAAGAATGCCTTGTGTAATACAAGGCAGCACAGATTAACTTACATCATGTAGTAAAAAGGTCCTAAATAGATTCCATATGTACATCACAACCAAATATTAAAGAGGTGCAACCACTTATTAACCCTTACATGTAGCAAACTCTTGCTTATGAAATGGGGATTCTTAGTTCACATATATTGCAATATATGTTCAAGCTGGCCAACTGTGTCAGAGTAATCCCTTTCTGGCCAGTCCTTATTCTATCTTTTTGCCAAACTCATATTTGCTAAAATAGCATACTATTGAGAGTATGGGCATATAGTGGGGCCAGGGGCGGACTGACCATTTCGAAACTCGGGCACTGCCTGAGGGCCCGGGGTCAGTAGGGGGCCCCATGAGCTGCCCCTGGTACCTTTTTCATAGGCTTTTTTGAGTTTGGGCAAGGACACAGGGGCCCCATAATCCCCTATTGCCCAGGTGGGGCAAACAGACACAGCTGGAGATGAAATGAGCTCTAGACCAGCCAAGTGATGCACATCCATAGGGGGGAAATGCAAAGTTTAGGAGGTTGGACAGCGCTAGCATGTAAAAATAGTTATCTATACACATGAACAAGTGTGTTAGCAGGGACTGGTCAGAGAGAGATCACTTTACCGCAGTTGAGCAGCTTGAACATGTATTGCAATATATGTGAACTAAGATTCCCCATTTTATAATCAAGAGTTTTCTGTATGTAAGGGTTTATAAATGGTTACACCTTTTCAGAATCTCATGTATTGTATATATGGAAGATATATAGGACCTGAACCCTTATACCTTCATTTCTACTGCTTGGTGCAGGTTAATAGTTAGGGCAGGGATGCCTGAAAGTTGCTATATTTTGATGAAGCTATAAGTTTATGCTTACTGTGCTGTAGCTTGAATTTTATATTGATTATTTTGGTGGGAGGTTAACACACCTGGTTATGTGCATAGATAACTATGTTTAGCTGCTGTACAATCTTTAATTGCTTGCCTGCCACCCTATAGTAGAACTACTGCTACAGGGTGGCAGGGCTGCGCAAAATCACGTATATTAACGTGATTTGCATTTCCGGGTATCCACCATTGGCGGCTAGGGATGTCAATCCCTGGGTCCTGGCTGGAGATGCCTCACCAGCACCCGGCAATCGCCATGTAGAACTGATGGGGAGAGACCAGTGTGTAAACAACACAGGTCTCTTTCCTGCCAACAAGGACGTGCTGCTTTGTTTTTCTCTGCACAGCAGAAAAATACACAGCAGCATGTCTCCCTAGTAAAACACACACAGCACATCATGTAAAACAGCACGCAGCAAACCCTTTGATTGCCCCAGATGTTAACCACTTCCTGCCCAGTGTCATTAGTACAGTGTCAGTGCTTTTTATTAGCACTGATCACTGTATTAGTGTCATTGGGATGTCAGCGGCAGTTAGTCAGTTCCCACCCAGTGTCAGAATTCCCGCCGCAGTTCCGCTATAAGTCGCTGATGCCGCCATAACTAGTATATATATAAAAACTTTCACGTAAACCAATTAATTTACATGTATTGGGATTTTTTAGCAAAGACATGTAGCAGAATACATTTTAGCCTAAATTTATGAAGAAATTAGATTTTTAATTTTTTTTTACTGGATATGTTTTATAGCAAAAAGTAAAAAATATTGTTTTTTTTTTCAAAATTGTCGGTCTTATTTTGTTTATAGCAGAAAAAATAAAAACCGCAGAGATGATCAAATACCACTGAAAGAAAGCTGTATTTGTGGAAAAAAGGACATACATTTAATTTATGTACAGTGTTGCATGACCACGCAATTGTCAGTTAAAGTAACGCAGTGCAGTAACGCAAAAAATGGCTTGGTCAGGAAGGGGGGTAAATCCTCTGGAGAGCAAGTGGTTAAAAATATGAGTGTGTGTTCATATATGTGTATGCAATATATATATATATATATATATATATAGATACACACAATATATATATATATATATATATATATATACACGAGCGCACACACACACATCGATCAGCCATAACTTTATGACCACGGACAGATAAAGTAAATAACATTGATTATCTTGTTACAATGGTATCTGAAAGTCAGTGGGATATATTAGGCAGCAAATAAACATGTTGTATCTGAAGTTAATGTGTTGAAAGGAGAAAAAATTTTACGCGGCAGTTTATTGTGTATGGGGCTGTGTAGCTATAGACCAGTCCCTGGTGCACTATCCATGCTGAACCACCTACCTGAACATTGTTGCTGACCAAGTACACCCCTTCATGGAACTCCCTGATGGCAGTGGCTTCTTTCAGCAGGATAATGAGCTCTGCAACACTGCAAAAATGGTTCAAGTATGGTTTGAGAAACACAACAATGAGTTTGAGGTGTTGATTTGGCCTCCAAATTCTTACAATCTCAATCCATTGTGCTTGAAAAAGAAGTCTGATCCATGGAGGCCCCACCTTTCAACCTACAGGACTTAAAGGACGTGCTACTGATGGCTTGGTGTCATATACCACAGAATAACTTCAGAGGTCCAGTGGAGTCCATGCCTCAATGGGTCAGGGCTGTTTTGGCATAAAAACGGGACCTACTCAATATTAAGTGGGTGGCAATAAATTCATGGCTTATCAGGGTGTATTTGTCTGTGTGTATACAATATATATTATTATTTTAACAATGGGTTAAAAGAACTTTAGCTCACTGTCTTTTATTGTTTATTGTATGGGAAAGTCCTCAGATTTCCAGCATAGATTCCAATGCTATTACTATGGTATATAGAAAGCTTTTGGATTTCACCTATACTTACTTTTCTCCATTCATTATTCATTTATCTCAAAAATACAAAAAAAAATGTTTTCTAATTGCTTAAAAAGTGTTAGCTCGAATTTATTAGTCAAATATGTAAAGTACGTCTAATACTACTCTCCACGGGTTAAAAATGCTGCTACCTAAAGGTGGCTACGCCCTTCTTTCATAGATGCAGTGGAGGATGGAGGAGCCACCCTAAGACAGTATGGGGTTGATTTACTAAAACTAGAGAGTGCAAAGTCTGGTGCAGTTGTGCATGGTACCCAATCAGCTTTTAACGTCAGCTTGTTCAATTAAGCTTTGACAAAAAAACCCTGGAAGCTGATGGTTTCTATGCAGAGCTGCACCATTTATTGAACTCTCCAATGTTAGTAAATCAACCCATATGTGTGTCACTGGTCACACTACCAGGTGAAAATAAGTGAATGATGCTTATATAAACAAAATGATTGCAGCCGCCACTCCTAATGATTGGTGAGCTGCATTATATTACATTTCTATTTTTGAGTTTAGGCACATTTTAATAAGAAAAAAATAGGTCTATCTGTAATGAACGACACTTCTGGGTAGACACTTGGTTTAAAAGCTTTGATTCTGTCACTTGACTCATTCCTCTCTCCCTTTGAATACCACAGATAATAGTTCAATACTATTTTCCCTCTGTGCAGTATTTCTGAGCTAGAGCCACATAGTGTGCACCGGACTCCACCAGCTCAGCAACTGTCATCTCATTCCAGTAACCACTGGTATGCACGTTTAGAACTTGCTCCATCAGTATGTTTTCTTGCTATTTCTACTTTTAGGACTATTTAGCTTGAATCCCAGGAAGTTCTGTATTGTTCCTTGTCTGTGCCTTAATGTCCCAAGTCCTCCCTCTATTTTCCATGACTCCTTAGCCGGGTCCCTAGGATGCCCCCTATCTCAATTGGACCCAATTGGGATACTGATTATTAGGGAAGGAACCCAAGTGCACAAGCTCCTTTGCTATTGGGGACCTCTGTCACCCACGTCAAGACACTAGTATTACATCCTCTACCAACGTCACCACAATCCTCCAAGAGTTAACTTGGACAGCTGATTAGACACCGGTATTGCATCTTCTCTTTATGCTGTCTTGTCCCCTGCAGTGACAGTTTTATATAATATGTGTAGCACTCTCCTACTCGGCAAGGGGAGGAGCAGCTCAGCTAGAAGGCCTGGTAGCAGCCACCAACCCACCCGCACATAGGAGGAGGTCCAAGTGAGTAACCCTGCACCCTCTGGGCCAAATAGGGGAAGCAGCAGTCTGGTGGGAAACCAGTTTAGCAACTACCTGGGACTGTCTTCTTTTAAAGCAGCAGGCTTTGATTCTGTTACTTGACTCACTGCTCTCTCCCTTTGAATACCACAGATAATAGTTCAATACTATTCTCCCTCTGTGCAGTGTTTCTGAGCTAGTGCCACATAGTGTGCACCGGACTCCACCAGATCAGCAACTGTCATCTCATCCCAGTGACCACTGGTATGCACGTTTAGAACTTGCTCCATCAGTATGTTTTCTTGCTATTTCTACTTTTAGGACTATTTAGCTTGAATCCCAGGAAGTTCTGTATTGTTCCTTGTCTGTGCCTTAATGTCCCAAGTCCTCCCTCTATTTTCCATGAATCACTAGCCGGGTCCTTTGGATGCCCCCTATCTCAATTGGACCCAATTGGGATACTGATTATTAGGGAAGGAACCCAAGTGCACAGGCTCCTTTGCTATTGGGGACCTCTGTCACCCACGTCAAGACACTAGTATTACATCCTCTTCCAACGTCACCACAATCCTCCAAGAGTTAACTTGGACAGCTGATTAGACACCGGTATTGTATCTTCTCTTTATGCTGTCTTGTCCTCTGCAGTGACAGTTTTATATAATATGTGTAGCACTCTCCTACTCGGCAAGAGGAGGAGCAGCCCAGCAGAAGGCCTGGTAGCAGCCACCAACCCACCCGCAGCATAGGAAGAGGTCCAAGTGAGTAACCCTGCACCCTCTGGGCCAAATAGGGGAAGGAGCAGTCTGGTGGGAAACCAGTTTAGCAACTACCTGGGACTGTCTTCTTTTAAAGCAGCAGGCACTGGTAGTCCTGCTCAGGGATTCCTCCAGGCAACCAGAAAGAGGAGCATCTGGGGTCTGGGGTGGTACTACAGGAGACACTGGCTAGTTCTCCAAAAGAGAATGTTTGCTGGATCCACTTGTACATAGTTCAGGAAGTTGTCTTCAGTTTCTCAGTTCCATTGGGCATCCTATATACCCTTTACCCTATCCAAGTTGAAACACCCCTAATAAAACTTCAAAACAAGCTCAAGGACTGGTTGCTGACACCTGAATGTAAGTTTGTGTACAAATATGTGTTGCCTGGCTGTGCAGGACTATAGGGGGACCCAAATACTTTGCAACTCCCAAGGGGGTAGTGCTACATACATCATTCATGCACCCTTTTTTAGTGTTCTTGAAAAACTTCAGACCAGGTAGAACTTATAAAGAACAAACTTATTTTTACTGATGGCCCTTCATCCATTACAACTTCAACATATTATATTGCATTTCTAATCGACATTGCTTAATGCGGAATTTCACTCATTTTTAACACTTAGCCTAATTTTAATGCACACCCATAATGCTGATATCTTTGGATATTTAAACTCTGCAATGTTGTCAGAAACGACCTCTTTTTAATAGCTTTCCCCTGGAGTTCTAGTTGACTACATCATCAGCTTGCCTGTTGACTCCTGGCATGTCTATGTCATCGATCTCAGGAGTTTTAGGGCATATAAAGCTTGCATGAAAGTACACCTCGCACTGTCATTGCTGCACAGATGCAAGACCGGGAGGTGTATGCTGGGTAGCCAGCTGCAGACCAGCTTTAGCTGCCCACATCTTCCATGGCCACAGCCAGAATCCAGGTAGAAAATAAACAACTGCTGATTTTGAACGTGGACATGTGCAGCAATATCCATTGTGGATAATGTGATTCACACATATCTCAATGATGTTTTTATTTTAATTTTTCTTATAATACTGTACCTCCTTTTTAACATTTGGTAAGTCTCTCTAACATCTACTGCCTCCTGTTCTCCCTGCCCCATAGCAGCTCATACCTCCAAATGCAGTCCATGGCCTGGGAACCCTAACTTGGTTCCCACCAAGTAAGAATGACAGATAGAATTCAATTAAATCACAGCATAACCTCCTTTCCAGTTCCCATTCACAGAGCAGCTCCTCTCCAGGCTGACTCTTCCTTTCATTTATAGGCCACCAGCAGGGGTCAAAACCATGAACAGCTGGGAAACTGGGCAGCACAGTAAACCCTTCTTACTGCAGAGACACCAACTAAACACACTTATATTGCACAGATTAACCAAATCAGTATTTCAATTACTTCAAGGTTTTGGTATGAGTGGGATAGTGCAAAACATGGTATGAGTGGGCCACTCCTACTCGACAGAAGTCGATCCAGCCATCAACTTCTGTAGAATGGGCTTTTTGGAAAACTTTTCTCAATCAGTGGCTGCAGCCAATGGACTGCAACTGCTGATCAGTGTATTCTGACAGCGTTGGGGCTCCACTGTCAGAATACAATGTCCCAGCAGGGAGGATTCCTCTAGCCACCTCGATTGTGTGGACGGAAGAAATTGATCCTTTTGTTTTCATTCAACCTGTTGGCTGAACGAAAAAAAATAAAAGATTAATTTCTGGTCAGCTTTAGCTCTTCTGATTGATGTTTATTGAAGAAGTCAAATGTGCTGACTAGTTCACAAGCATATTATAAGTCAATAAAATATTGCTTTTGATTGGTAAATGCTGCAAGTAAACATTCAAAATGCTTAATATTTCTGTAATTTTACCTGCATTTTTTTTAAGTTGGTGACAGGGTCTCTTTAAGAGTCTATATATGAAACATTTTATGAGTAACACGTAAAAATCATAAAAGTTCCCACCTTGTGTATAAACACCTGATATAAGAACTTTTACTTTCACTTTTCGCTTCTGCAGTTTAGCTATGGCACCTGCTGATCTAAGAGAGGATCTTTATTGTTCCATTTGTCTGAACATTTATATGGATCCTGTAACACTGAGATGTGGCCACAACTTCTGCCAGGTCTGTATGGATTTTGTGCTGGATACACAGGAAGGATCTGGTGTTTATTCATGTCCAGAATGTAGACCAGAGAATATGGAGCGACCCGCCCTGATAAAGAACGTAAAGCTGTGCAATGTAGCAGCACATTTCCTACCTATCCAGGAAGATCAAGAGGAGCTTGGTATTGTCTGTGCATATTGTATTCAGTTACCTGTACCTGCTGTTAAAACCTGTCTACTCTGTGAAGCTTCTCTGTGTGAGAAACATCTAAAAGTCCACAATACATCACCTGAGCACATCATAACTGAACCCACCACCTCACTACAGACCACAAAATGCTCCATTCATAAGGAAGTGCTTACATTTTACTGTATAGAAGATGCTGCCTGCATCTGTGTGACATGCAGGCTTGACGGAGAACATCAGGGACACCCAGTGAGGACACTAGAAGAGGCCTCAGGGATAAAGAAAACGTCTCTAACACATGTTCTTCAGAAGCTAACCATAGCTAGAGAGGAGACTGTGAAAAACGTCAAACGTCTGCAGGAGCATAGAAGAACATCAAAACAAAGGGCAGATGAAGTATCGGAGAAAGTTATGACCCTGTTCAGAGACATCAGGAGGCAACATGAGGACTTTGAGAGGAAGGTTTTGATTGAGATCACCAGGCAGAAAGAACATCTTTTATTGTCCATCTCTGATCGGATCCAGCAGCTGGAAATAAAGAAGGATGTGCTGTCCAGTAAGATTAGTCACATGGAAGAGCTGTGTAAAATGACTGATCCACTGACTATCTTACAGGAATCAGACAGAAGGGACTTGTGTGATACTGAGGAGAAAGGTAATGAGGACAACGAGAGACATGATAACCCTCTTAAAGATGGAGGGGATCTGGATATGACTTTGATCTCCCACACATTGTACACAGGTTTGTTTGATATAATAAGGGGAGTAAAAGTATGTTTCTATCTACAAGATCCTGAAGATATCTTACTAGATGCAGACACAGCTAATAATCTTCTTATTTCAGATGACGGGAAAATTGCATCTTGGTCAGGTATACATCATAGGGACCCAGAAAGACCAGAGACTCGTCAAACTCGTCCTCAAGTTTTAAGCAGCAGTTTTTCCTTTGGGCAATGTTACTGAGAAGTGGATGTCAGGAAATCAGTGTGGTGTAGAGTAGGAATGTGTTATCCCAGTGTAGGTAAGGAAGGGTTTCATTCACGAACTGGTGATAATGATAAGTCTTGGTGTTTGGAAAAGTTTTATGATCAGTTTTTAGTAAGGCATGACAACAAGGACATCCAATTGCCCAATGATATCTCTACTCATAGATTCAGAATATATCTGGATTTTGAGTCTGGACAGCTGTCATTTTATGAGATTTGTGACCCAATCAGACACCTACATACATTTACCACGATGTTCACTGAGCCCCTCCATGCTGCATCATGGGTTTGGTATTCCAGCTGTATAAAGATATGTGGAATGAGCTCACAGAAAGAGAGACATAGAATGAAAGAAGTCTGCCCAGAGACAGATGACTTTGCACATTAGGTAGTATAGTTGGTGCACATTCAGGAAATAGCAGTGCTGTATTTTTCTTAAGGTTTTGGTGGTCATGTACCTGGAGCCTTCATTACGACATAAGACCATCCCCTCTTTTAAATCAGACTGCATAAAGTAGGGAAATGCTGGGGACATCCACAGTATTTTGGGGGTTGTCAACCTGTACTGCAAGTTTGCTTCTCTTATAAAAATATTTAAAAATGAGGTATTAGTTGGGGAAAGCTGCATCTTGAATGGCATTCCCATAGGAAGCAAATTGGTTACATCATAAAAGACAACAATTCCAGACTTTGCCTAAAGGATATTATCTGATATAACTTAGAAACTCTACTAGTGCATAATGCAAATCCAACTCCAACTATTACCATACTCCTGCTTCTAAAGTGTGGATATTTTTCAGCCAGCAGCCAGTCTCTGCTTTTGGATCCGTGCACCCGCTCCTGCCCACATGTCAAATTTTGACATGTGACTGTGTCTGTGCAGCCACTGTGTCTGCACCCAATTCTATGGGCTGCCTCCAAGGTGGATGCACATGCAGCAAAAAAGCAGCTCAGCACAGTGGACAGATCTCAGCACTCGTCTGAATGAGACCTAGAAATCTACCTAATTGTCATGATATAGATGTGTTTACTTATATTCCTATCAAGAAATATAATTAAAGATAGCATGTTAGAAATATCAGTCTTTGAAAACTGGATGCAGAATAATATTGATAAAAAAAACCCCTCTCTCTAATCTTTGTAAATTAGTAATCACAAATTCTTTATGCAGTTTATAATATTGCAAATAATAATCAATGGGACGTTATGCTGAATTGAAAAAAAAACTTTGAAAAACAACAATTTAACATCAGGAGCTTTCTCACAATGTGATGATATTGGAAACCAAGAAACATACATATTACAAAACCATTTTATTCTGGTATTACGTACCTTTAAAAATCAGTACATTGGCTAAATCAAGCTCTGCTCTCTGGAAATATGGAGCAGACTAGCAGATTATATTCATATGTTTTTTTTGCTCTGTTATCAGCAAATTTTGGGGAAAAAAATATACAAAGAACAGTTTTATTTGGATACAATGATTTTGTCTGTTACCTTACAAAACTGATTTTACAACTATGGTATTACATGTATTATGCTTAATGCTGCAAAAAAAATATGTATAAAAAAAGTTGTTGTAAAGGTAAAAGGTGTTTTTTACCTTAATGCATTGTCTGCATTAAGGTAAAAATTATTTTAATAGCATACCCTCCAGCCCGCTCTAAATACTTACCTGAGCCCAACCTCGATCCAGCGATGTGTAAATGTTTGCTATTTTTTTTTTTTTTTTTAAATCAAGCTTTACAATCAATTTAAGGTACTGTATTTCCCCAGATAGTCCATCTATTAAAAATGGATGCAAGTGACTTCCCATAGTTATACTTTAGAGAGATTACAGTGCAAATCCAAAATAACTATTGCAACCTTTAACAAAAATGGAATAATTTGGAGAACTTTATTCAACAAATCAATTTTACTTTAATATTTTTGTTCCAGTAGTATAAAAAAATATGCATATGGTTTAAAGAGGATATGTTTGAGTTACAATTTTCAATTTTCATCTACATAGGACACTAAGGAATAGTATAGACATGGCTCAACACACTGAAGTTTGAGGGAATGTTTATACATTTTTTATACTTATGTATATTTTTACACACTTTCATATAATATTACATATTTCCTTCTCTTTGTTCTCTTCTCCTTCTTCTTTATTTTAAATTGTATGTTCTATTATAACAGTATTGTGATGAATTACAATCACAGTTCATGATTCATGATTCATGTATTTTTATTTATCAATAATTTTATTGATTTTATTTATAAATAATTTTATTTTATTTTATTTATAAATAATTTTATTTATCATTTATCAATGATTCATATATTTTTATTTATCAATATTTATCAAAATATCATATGAAAAAATACAGCAAAGCTGTATTTTTTCATATATTTTGATAAATATTGATAAATAAAAATACTTAAAAAAAGACTGCATCTCACTATTTAAAGAATTCCCTGTTTAGAAATAATATATATCTTCTTTTCCATTGTAACATAATTTTTATTTAAATCTCAACTGAATTTTCAATTTCAATCAGCTAAAAACATTCCAGACATTACAGAACCAATAGGCGTGCAAAGTTGTACAGTATGTTTTTTTTAGAAAGCAGCCACAACCCAATTAGAAAAGCCTTTCTCCTCCCAGCAGAAAGTTGGGAAATATTGAAATAGTTTATGCATATAGATTGGACATATTTTAATCTCTTCCTGTCTGTCGTATGTATATATACTGTATGTCTTCGGATGGGAGCGGCGATACCAGGATCATGGCTGCATCTTTAGATCAGGCAATAGGCTTTCTGGTAAAAGTCATCCAAGTGTCTCTGCAGCTGCCCGATCACTTTTACTGGACTCTCCCATCCCACTGTGGAGCCTAGGACAAATGTGACTTGTTACATTGCATGCACTTTAACCACTTGGTCAACATGTCTGCACCAGTCTATTAGCTTCCGGGCATTTTTACCCCCTTCCTGCCCAGGGCAATTTTCAGCTTTCAGCGCTGTTGCACCTTGAATGACAATTGCGTAGTCATGCAACACTGTACCCATATTAAATTTTAATTATTTTTTTCACAAAAATAGAGATTTCTTTTGGTGGTATTTAATCACCATCTAATTTTTTTTATTTTTTGCACTATATAAGAAAAAATATCAAAACATTAGAAAAAAAAGTTTTCTTTGTTTCTATTATAAAATTTTTCAAAGAGGTAGATTTTCTCCTTCACTAATGTGTTTTGATGAGGCTGCACTGATAGGTAGCACTGATAGACACTGAAGGGCACTGATGAGATGAAACTGATTGGCAGCACTGATGGGCACTGATAGACAGCACTGATGAGGTGGCACTGGTGGGAATTGTTGAGGAGGCACTGATGATGCTGCACTGATGGGCACTGATGGGTGGCAATGATGGACACTGACTGCTGGCACTGAATGACAGCACTGACTGGTGGCACTGACTGACGGCACTGACGGGTGGCACTGATGGACACTGCTGAGCAGCACTGCTAGGCACTGCTGGGAGGCACTGATGGGTGGCACTGCTGGGCATCGATAGGTTGCCACTGCTGGGCACTGTTGGGCGCCACTGCTGGGCACTTTTGAGGCTGCACTGATTACAGTGCAGATGTCCTCTGTGAAATTTGCCGGTTATCGGCAGTACTTTCCTCATGCTGTGACAGCATGAGGAAAGTGCTGCGATAACTGACAACTGTATTTACTTTGTGATCAGCTGTGCCATTGGACACAGCTGATCACGTGGTAAAAGGCAGCTGTGACTGGCCTTTTACCTTGCCATGTAGGGCACAGTGATCACAGACAGCACCAGGTGCATGCCGCTGGGGGTGCATTCTGGGAGGCTGTCATAGCCATCATTCGGCTATAGCGCAGTTTAAGTGGTTAAATATCAGAAGTGGATGGACAGAAATACAAATCCTTTGGCAGATGAAGCTTTTATACAAGTATTTCATCTATGTATTTAGCCAGAGTTCAGCTTTAAAGTATAATATTTTGTGATTTGTTTAAATTAAAAAAAGGATATCATGTTAGGTTTTTCTCCATGGGTTCCTGTATGGGCATTAAAGAAATTGTGTATTTTGCCTGCTTGATGGTTGCTAAAATGTTGTCTGTATGCAGATTTTTCTTAGGCCACTAATACAAAGGTGTATCTTTAGGTCTTGGTTCTAGATGAATTGCTGCTCAGGCCTTCACATGTGATATCATCTGTATAATCCTCACACTACTAATATCCTATACACCCGACATCCTGCTCTCCTTGTTTAATAACTTTATCACGGACTAAGCTTTGTAAGGATTTATACAGTATATACATACACTATATACATCCTCTCACTCTCCAGGGCTCCCAGACACAGCACCAGACACCATAGCCATCTAAACAAGTAGAGGTGACCAGTAGGCCTATTACGCAAACTTCCAGGAGCATTTAGAGACTGGGATAGGTCTCTGTCATTATCCATATGATGGTAGCTGGGATGTTGGATCACCTACAATCATGTAACATGGTACTAATGGAGTGTGCATTTACTCACCATGCTGAGTTAGAGCAGGTCCTTTAACTCCTTTTCCATTGGTACTAGAGAATTCTGATAGCATCTGAGCATCCTGTTACATGAGTTCACAGTGATGTCACTGCAAACTCATATGTACTAATTCCACAAAAACACAATATATAGTGATTAAAAGTTTTGGATCTCCAGTCACTAATTGAATGGACAGTGGCAAGCAGACCAAGGTGGTAGGAGTCCATTACAAATTACTGTAGAGACTGCTGAGTGAGATTATACATAAGAGTGTCTACCCTTCATGGAGAGGATGCAGTCTTGTTTTGGTTGAGTGTTCGAAGGCTTTCAGGAATTAGATCCATTTGCTTTTCATAATCTATTGGTCCTAAAAATAGTCAGTAGTGTCTTTACCTACTATGGGTTATTGAGGACCTCTTAAAGATTCATGATATGACTCTAGCTCAAACTTTTTTTGTGTACTATTTGAAGTAAGTGGCCCTGGTGACATCACCCTGTGGGTTAGGTGCAGCGTTGTGCAGCAGTGGAACATACACAGGGGTTGATTTACTAAAACTATAGATTGTTAAATCTGGTGCAGTTCTGCATAGAAACTCATCTGTTTACAGGATTTATTGTCAAAACCTAATTGAACAAGCTGAAGTTAGAAGCTGATTGGCTAACATGCACAGCTGCACCAGATTTTGCACTCTCCAGTTTTAGTAAATCAATCACATTGAGTCCTTTATTGCAGAAAACAGTGTTGCAGAATTTTTAAAGTAGTCTGACCAGGAAACTTACAACTGCTTAGGCAGAGAGTCAGCAGTGTGTAGGCCCAAGCTGGGGACAGCACCTGTTCAGGAAAGCGGAGTGCAGCCTAGCCAGTGCAACCCAAAGGGGAGCTTTCTGAGATGCAGATGAAGGTCCTATGCTTTCCCCACTCCTACAGAACCTCTCCCTACTGCTAGTGCTGTCCTTGACAATGGTTGCTCTGTCCCTACACTAGCCACTACGCAAATGCGTGCCAGAACCCTGAGGCAGGGACTTAAAAAGACACTGTGTAACCCAATATGGAGCCAAGGTTACCTGGATCCAGTGTAGCCAACTGGAATGCTGCCACAGGAAACCAAGGGAATCACAGAGAAACCCAGTTTCTCTTGACTTCCTTCAACAGCTGCATCACCATTTCGGATGACCTGCAGTGGAGAATATAAACTGCACCTGCCTAAAAACCTGTAATTAGTAGAAACCAACTGTAATTAAAGGTCAGAGGTAATACTGTAATAAAAGAATGAAAACAGTAACTGGCTTAGCTGAGACATGAAGTAGGGGGTCAGCAGAGACTCAGATTCAGTTTCCAGAAAGAGAGGATCTGAGCACATTGAGACTTTGCCCATGGAGCCATGATAGCTCCAAACATCAACAGTGTAGGTGGGAGTAAAATGCATATTCCCTCTTACCCTCTTTATTTGTTTTGTTGAATGTTGTCTTCAGAATAGAAAGTCAAACATTTTGAGTTGTTAGAAAAGTGAGTTGCATAAAAAAAAAATTGAGGAAAGATATTATAACTGGGACACTTGTTCTGGTGACAATTGTCTATGAGGGGAGTTCCCTTATTTTGGAGAGATTTCCTCTTATTTTCTATTGTGTCTCCATAACAGGAAGTGAAATTAATATCCTCAATAAGACAGACTGCAGATAAAGAAAAATGACAGGTGTTGTAACCATTCCCTGCACCACGGGTGTCAAACTGGCGGCCCTCCAGCTGTTGCTAAACTGCAAGTCCCATGAGGCATTGCAAGATTGACAGTTACAAGAATGACTCCCAAAGGCAGAGGAATGATGGGACTTGTAGTTTTGCGACAGCTGGAGGGCCGCCAGTTTGACACCCCTGCCCTACACCATCCAAAACAAAAATAAATGGGTTTTAATAGACTTTACAAAAGCAGTTTTTTACCCATCTGATGTACCAAAATTATGAAAATACTCAGATTCATGGCAGCAGGTATTCATTTACTGGTAGGTCCTTTGACTCTGAGGTTGTGTTTATAATAACTATTATAATTATTTCAGCACAGTGTGAGGCTTGATATCCCGGTGGCTCAATTTTTTTTTTTTGTGCCTTTGCTCGCGCTGTCATTCATTGGTAATACATTATAGACAAAATCATATGTCGATTTTCCACGAAGACTACAAATTAGTGACTGCCTCAGGCTTATTCCATCATATTCACCACTGTTTGCAGAGACGGGCCTTTCCAAAGAGCTCTTAAAACTCATACCAATGATAGAGTCCAATTCAAGAACCATAATAGTATCACTCTCACTGGAAAGTATCTATGGAAACTAGAAACAAAGGGTTTAACGATGAACCTAGTTACACTGCTTTGACAGATGTCTGTCTGGAAATTATTTTAAAGGAAATCAGTAAAATGAATGTCTTCTACATCAGAAACACTTGGCCTTAAAGAAACACTGCCACTCTGCCCATTCAGGGATGATAGTCCCCCCCAAAAAAAAATTATACTCACCCATCCTTACTTTGACACTGCCTCCCTTCTGATTTAAGAATGATCCTGTTCTGTATACTGTGACATTTTTATAGAAGCTGACTTTTATATATAGTGTAATGCATATGACCAATCATGGCTAGTATTCTTTAAAATGTTGCCAGCAATGTAGATCACTGTGGTTGGATCTTTTACTGTGAAAACAAATACCATTTTTTTCTGCTTTTCTAGTTGTAGTTGTAAATTTACAAGCAGGGAGAGGTTATTGCATCCCACCTACGGATTACTTCTATTGATTTTCAGTAAGAAGTTGCTAATTCTCTCAGATTATAAAGATTTGTCTCTGGAAATTTCCCTGTCTTTCATATTGACCTGCAGTGGGATTCTAATGGGATTCTAAAGTAGGAATTAAGGGGGAACTACGAGTTGCATGCAGCACCAACTACTGTTCAGTAAGTGAAGGGAAGAATGCGGAAAACACCTTCAATTTCAGTGTTCATTTTTTTCATGCTTGATAAAATCATAAATAGGATACTGAAAGTACAACTATAAAGCCAACTTTTTGAGGTCATTTTACAGGAAAACACTACTATAAATAATTTTCTTTATTTTAATTTAATTATATTTTTGCTGTACAAACTGTTTAGTAATATCATGAAAAATTATAGTGGAACTTTACCCATAAAACTTGATAAAATAATTTTTTTTAGCAAGGAACATACATTCCATATTAATAATTATGCTAAAAAATGAGTGTGTGCTATAAATTGCTTCCAGTATTGTTCCTGTTTCTTCTTTCTGAAGGCTGCCGTTTTGCTGAAGCCCAGAACCCCTAGCAGTAAATCTTTAGGCTGTCATTGGCTTCTACATTTTCAACACAGTGCAAACAAATAGAGAGCAACTGAAGCATGCACAGGGTGAGACAGTGTATTACTGGATTTTAAACAGTACAGACACTTATTTTTAATGTTTTACATAACTATACCTGAAAATGGGCCAGCCTGAAGTGATCTAGCGAGATTAATTTTCTGACTAAGTTCCACTTTAACTTTCTCTTTTAATGTGCAATCAGTTATGACTTAACACATTCCCTTCTACTTAGCAGAAGAAAGTGCTGTCAAGAATTAAATCAATATTTCAAGAACAGAAGTAGATATGGCAAAAATAAAAAATCTAAAAGTAGCGCACATCATGACCTGCTGTATGCTATATAGTCCATCAAAGTCCATAATGGTGGTGAAAGACAAGAACAGCAATTCCTGCAGCTCCTTCAGATGATTTGGAGCAATCCAGCTGATGCAAAACAAGATAAGAAACAGGACATAGGATAAAGAAATTAAAACAATATCTGGCTCACATTAAAAACAAATCTTCTAAGTAGGAGAATCCCCACAGTCATATGTGTCATCAAGCCCAGAATGGAGCGAAAGCTGGTGAGCTGTCAAATCTGAAGCCGGCACTGACGCCCTGCATCTGCTCAGATGGTTTGTGTGTGCAGTGTCAGTGACAGGCTATGGCACCTTGCAGAAAATGTTGGAGTCCTATGCAGAATGGCAATGCGTTTCAGGTCTCCACCCCTTTTTCAAGTCTTTTTTCCTACAGGTTCCCAACAAAATATAATAGGGGGACATTCATTGCTTGCTATGTACAAATACTGATCAGCTATGTCTAAAGCAGTGTTTCTCAACCTTTTTTCAGTCAAGGCACCCTTTGAAAGTATATTCAGTCTTGAAGCACCCCAGTTTAATGTGGGGTACACACCCAGCAGGCTGAATAAAACAAACAAACTGACAGATCGCTGTACTAACACAAGCCATGTTAGTACAGTGATCTCCCTGCTGTGCTTTTGTGTTTTGACTTTCCCCCCGCCCCTGCCAAAACACAGTGATCAGGGATCGCAGCCATTGGCTGCAAGCTCTGATTGGAAGCTGATCGAATGCTGGTTTTCCAGCATCCCCGTTCAACAGAAGCCGATCATGAGAGGAGCTGTACACGCAGCCTGATAGTCGCCCAGTTCTTGCCACAGCTACAACATGCAGCTCTTTACAGATGTGTGGGGCTGCCATTCATTCTTAATGGCACCCACACGCTTATAAAAACACAGCACATTTGCAGATGTGGGAACCACTGGTTTAAAAATGGTGCAGGTACCTTTTTCCTGAAAAAAAGGCAGGCACAGCAGCTCATTCAAATGAATCGACTACGCACAACCACAGTGCATAGAGAGCTTCATGGAATGGGTTTCCTTGGCCGAACAGCTGCATCCAAGTCTTGCATCACCAAGTGCAATGCAAAGCATCGGATGCAGTGGTGTAAAGCACACTGCCACTGGACTGTAGGGCAGCGGAAATGTGTTCTCTAGAATGACGAATCACGCTTCTGTCTGGCAATCCGATGGATGTGTCTGGGTTTGATGGTTGCCAGGAGAAAAGTACTTGCCTGACTGCATTGTGCCAAGTGTAAAGTTTGGTAGAGGGGGGATTATGGTGTGAGGTTGTTTTTCAGGGGTTAGGTTTGGCCCCTTAGTTCCAGTGAAGGGAACTCTTAAGGCGTCAGCATACCAAGACATTTAGACAATTTTATGCTCCCAACTCAAGTCCTGACCTCAACCCGATAGAACACCTTTGGGATGAGTTAGAGTGGAGACTGTGAGCCAGGACTTCTCGTCCAACTACAGTGCTTGACCTCACAAATGCGCTTCTGGAAGAATGGTCGAACATTCTCATAGACACTCTCCTAAACCTTGTGGACAGCCTTCCCAGAAGAGTTGAAGCTGTTATAGCTGCAACAAGGGTGGGCCAACTCAATATTGAACTCTACGGACTAAGACGGAAATGCCATTAAAGTTCATGTGCGTGTAAAGGCAGGCGTCCCAATACTTTTCGCAATATAGTATATATGCACTGCTCAAAAAAATTTACGGAACACTTTTTAATCAGAGTATAGCATCAAGTCAATTAAATTCCTGGGAGGGGGTTGTTGATCAGTTTCAGCTGCTTTGGTGTTAATTAAATTAACAACAGGTGCACTTGATGGGCAACAATGAGACGACCCCCAAAACAGAAATGGTTTAACAGGTCGAGGCCACTGACATTTTTTCCTTACTCATCTTTTCTGTTTTGCATTTGGCTAGGGTCAGTGTCACTACTGGTAACGTGAGGCGATACCTGGACAGAGGTTTCAAAGGCAGTCCAACTCCTCCAGGATGGCACATCAATACGTGCCATTGCCAGAAGATTTGCTGTGTCTCCCAGCACAGTCTCAAGAGCATGGAGGAGATTTCAGGAGACAGGCAGTGACTCTAGGAGAGCTGGACAGGGCTGTAGAAGGTCCTTAACCCATCAGCAGGGCCAGTATCTGCTCCTTTGTGTAAGGAGGAACAGGATGTGCACTGCCAGAGCCCTACATAATGACCTCCAGAAGGCCACTGGTGTGAATGTCTCTGACTAAACAATCAGAAACAGACTTCATGAGGGTGGCCTGAGGGCCCAACATCCTCTAGTGGGCCCCGTGCTTACTGTCCGGCACTATAGAGATCGATTGGCATTTGCAATTGAATACCAGAATTGGCAGGTCTGCCACAGGTGCCCTGTGCTTTCCACAGATGAGAGCAGGTTCACCCTGAGCACATGTTACAGATGTGAAAGGGTCTGGAGAAGCCGTGGAGAACATTATGCTGCCTGTAACATCGTTCAGCATGACCGTTTTGGTGATGTCTGGGGAGGCATATCCATGGAGGGACGCACAGACCTCTACAGGATAGACAATGGCACCCTGACTGCCATTACGTATCGGATGAAATCCTTGGACCTATTGTCAGTCCTACGCTGGTGCAGTGTGTTCTGGGTTCCTCCTGGTGCACGACAATGCCTGGCCTCATGTGGAGAGAGTATAGAGGCAGTTCCTGGAGAATGAAGTAATTGATACCATTGAATGGCCCCCGCACTCTCCTGAACTAAATCCAATTGAACACCTCTGTGATATCATGTTTCGGTCCATCCAACGCCGCCAGGTTGTGCCTCAGACTGTCCAGAAGCTTAGTGATGCCCTGGTCCAGATCTGTGAGGAAACACCCCAGGACACCATCTGTCATCTCATTAGGAGCATGCCCCGATGTTGTCAGGCATGCATACAAGCACATGGGAGCAATATAAACTACTGAGTACCATTCTGAGTTGATGCAATGAAATTTCAGCAAAATGGACTAGCCTGCTGCATAATTTTTTCACTTTGATTTTTGGGTGTCTTTGAATTCAGTCCTCTGTAGTTTGATAATTTCCATTTCCATCAAACGATGGGGCATCCTTACATTCCTAACACATTACCCAGTCCATAGCAGTATAGATATCCAGCATGAATTTTTTTCCCTATTAAGATCTGATGTGTTTTCAAAGTGTTCCTTTAATTCTTTTGAACAGTGCAGAAATAAATACACAAACATACATATATACACACACATACTGTACATATAATCACACACACACACATAGTACATATACATAAAGCTTAAAAAAATGCAGATCAACTGACCTGCCTGGTCCAAACACCTCACTTGGCTGACTTTCACTGTCATGTTCAACACTCCCACGACCCGGAGAAATGTTTATTTACAAAATCCTGCACTGTAGGAGGACACCAAGCAGGTCAGCACTCTGGAAGAAGCCTCCCCCAGTCAGGGATCTTTACATTGTGGGCTCTGCATATTACCTTCAACTGTCACTTTACCAACAGTTCAGAATTCTGCCTGTCTCAGTCCTGTATAGACCAGCAGAGCTGCGTACTGTTGGCAGAGTGAGAATGGTCAGGATTTCTTAACCAAGATGCCTTGAAAGGCTGACATACAGTATACATATATATAATTATGTGGAACAGCCAGGGGCAGACTGACAACTCATGGGGCCCCCGGGCAATAGGGGATCATGGGACCCCTGTGTCCTTGCCCACACTCAAAAAAAAGCTTATAAAAAAGGTACATGGGGCATTTCATGGGGCCCCCTACTGACCCCGGGCCCTCGGGCAGTGCCTGAGTGCTCAAATGGTCAGTCCACCCCTGGGAACAGCGTTAAAAAGTAATGAAAACCACATACATAGTCTCACTATTTGCAGGCATGGTGATTGATATTAATTCATGTAATGATTACATGAATGAATGTCAATCACTGTGCCTGCAAATAGTGAGATTAAACCAACTCTGCTAAAAATGACTACTATCACAAATGTTGAACCTCCCAGGGTTCACAGGAGCTCATATACAGCCTGAATAGCTTTCTCATGGTCTTCTCTTTCAATCCCTCTCACACATCTGCATGTGCCTCCCCAGCTATACCGACAGAAGAGCGGGAAGCATCACAACAATAAACCATCAAGTGCATCCCAGAAAGCTGTGGGCATGCCTGGCTGGCCCTTAGCAACCGATGATAACGTCATCGGTTGTCAGGAAGCAGGCGGATAGCCCGTTCAGCTTTCTGAGTGCCTGTGGCACCTGCAGGCAAATTTGAGAGAGCAAACTGGCACTGGACCGGCTTAACTGATGATGATTAGAGTCTTTACCTAGATGCCTGCTTAGTTGGGGAAGTTCTGGGCCATTTTTCTGAGGCACCCCTGGGGACTCTTCGTGGCACCCTGGTTTAGAAATGCTGGCCTAGGGGACATATTTTTGATTTTTTTTTTTTGGATCAGTGGCTGAAGCCAATTATTTAATGTATTCTGACAGCTGCAAGTGCTACTGTCAGAATACAATGTCCCAGTTGGGGAGATTCCTCCATCCACCTCATTTGTGTGGTTGGAGGAAAATGTTAAATAGCAAGCAGACTGAACGAAAAAAAAAAATAACAGCTTATGGACAGCTTTAGGAACTGAGTGCATTTTGAGCAGATCAACAGGTATTTTTCTGTACTTGAAAGATCTGTAGAGGGGTAAAACATAATAGAATATGAATGTATTGCATAGATATAGTGCATAGAGGGATTTTTTTTTGCCCTGACATATACTTTAGCTTTAAGGCATTTTAGCATCTCCTTTTATCTGCTTGAGAATCTCTGCTCTCCCAAACATGCCCACCAGTTGCATCTATTTCAAGGCGGTCTGACTATGGGCCAGGCTCTGATTTTGCAGAAAATATGTTTTCTATGTGTCCTTGATGCAGTAAGGCCCCATTTACACTATATATTATGTTAATGCAGTGTGTTAATGTTCCACTTTGGGTGGGCCTACAGGAAATTGGACATCACACTTTTTCTTTCGCACAGCACACCCTGGCGCACAAGTGGTTCATATCTGTGCATTGCAGTGCTCTAAAACACAAGTGCCTAGGTGAGTTGGCGTACCATTCAAAATTAATGACACTGCAAATGGCCATCCTTTTAAACCATCACACAGCCTCTCATTAGTAATGAGAAAGCAAAATGGAATGCATTGTTGTGTGTATTTTATGTTTACAGATTATCGCCTTTACTGTCCATCCCCCTCCCCCCAATCATGTTGCAAGCTACATATGGCTAACACAGAGGCTGCTAGCCAAATCCAATTATAGATAAATTGATTTGCCTCCAGAATCTACACGCCATGCCATTTCTTGGGCTTTGCTTAAAATAGGACTAAATTACAACTCCTTATATTTATTTGGCCTATAATTTGTTTATAATCCCATTGTGTACGTGCATGTTTTTTTTTCTCCTTGTGGCTGAAGATAGAGTTTAACCCCTTATTAATCCAACATGACTTTGTTTTCTCTTTGCATCGTCAAAAATTGTTCCTGAAAATAAATTATGAAAAGCAAGAATGCTAAAATATACACATATACTGTACAATGACAACTTTAGAGGACAAGTACACTTTTTGGCCAAAAGTATGTGGACATTCTCCAATTTACTGAGTTCAGATGTTTTCAGTGAAAGTTACTGTTAATGCTACATGATACAAAAACATTTTAGATAAATGTGCTTTTCAATCCTTGTAAGAGTTTGGAGAAGTCCCTTTTCTGTTCCAGAATGACTGTGCCCCTGCACAAAACCAGCTCTATAAAGAAATGGTTTGACCAGTTTGGTTAGGAGGAACTCAAGTGGGCTCAATCATATTGAACACCATTTGGATGAACTGGCACAATTGTGAGCCAGGTCTTCTCATTTAACATCCGTACCTTACATCAAAAATGGGCACAGTTTTCCCAAAGACCCAAGTAATGTAAAATCCAAAATTGCAGCAAAAGCTCTTCTTCTTGATCCTCTGCTTGTGCTGCTGGCTCCTCCCCCTTGACCAGTGCCCCAAATAACAAGCTGCTTGCTATGAGGGCACTGGTGTGTGCACACTCCATAAGACACATAGAGCCAAGCCTGGCCCCACTCTCTCTTCATTGGCTCACTGGCTGTGATTGACAGCAGTGGAAGCCAGTGGCTCCAGCTGCTGTCTCAGCCAATAAAGAGAGGGAGACCTGGGAGACAGACGAGACTCCTGTGCACAACGCTGGATTGAGAGGGGGCTCAGGTGAATATTGGGGGGCTGGGGGACTGCTACACACAGAAGGTTTTTTACATTCATGCATAGATTGCATGAAGGTAAAAAACCTTCAGCCTTCACTTTAATGTCCCTCTTGGAAGATTTGTCCTCTATTCCTGTTCTGATGACCACTTATAATTTAGGATTTCTGTCAATTTCACTCTCAATAATAACAGTCATCAGAACAAATAGAGAGGGTGAATATCCCTAATGGGGATTCATACCACAATAAAAACCTGACAGGTGTTCTAATACCTCTCTACTCTATCTATAGCATGTACCTTTGGTTATGCTTTAAATTTTATGTAGAACATTTTTATTTTAGTTTTGGATAGTGTAAGGAAGGATTAAAATCACCATCAGTTTATTTTTTGCTGTTTGTGTAATGTTGGGGAGATTTCCTTTCACTTATATTTGACAGGCCCAACAGGAAGTGAAAAGATATTTGCACAAGGTGAGGAGAAATCCTCTGTTAGACATCTGTCACTTGAATTGCTGTCCCCGCTGGAGGATTTCAGCTCACCTCATGCTCTGGTGACAATACAAAATGTATGAGTTCCCATCAATTTCTGCCTTTGAGACAGTGGTCACCAGTAAGAACAGAGGGGTAAACCCCCCAACAGGGAGATAATAAAAACTTCACAAATGGTCCAACCCTTCTCATCCATAGCCCAAAAACTTCCCACATAGAAATGACAACCGCTTCAAAGAAAATTCACATCCCTTGAATGTGTTTCAATGTTCAATGCAACATTTTTCCTTCGACAGTAGTCTGCCTCTAGGATTTTCTTCAGCAACTTGCTAGTTAATCCAGTGTAAGTGCCAATTATTTTCTTAATTTTCCAGTTTTTATTCAGAATTTCCCCATGGCAAGAAGCTTAATATATGGGATTGGCGCTCAAGACAATCTGTTTATTTAGTAGATTTATCCTTGTATAAGCTATTGATTACAGGAGCAGAGCTACCTCATTGACAGGAGACATCATGGAGCACAAAGCTTATATTTATCAAAGGGCTCAACAAGAAAAAAAACAGAGCAGATAAACTGCCCAATAAACTCTAATACTGAATGGCAAGGAAAATACAATAAGACAAAGCTGTAAGTCATGCATGCTCTTTCCTCTGGAGAACTGAATTTGCAACTAATTTTAAATTTAAAATCAAACAGATGAAATATGAACCTGCGGGACTCTGAATGCTGTGATAATTCATTTATATTGATAAATATAGAATGAAGGTGGATGGATTAATAGACAAACAGGGAAAATTATATAGACAAATGTCAGATATTGTAACCAGTCACACACAATAGTAGATTCATAGAAAAGGTGACATTTACTTCTTTGTTTCCTTCCTGCTGTCTTCTCTCCTGTCATCCTCTAGTTTCCTCTCTCCTCTTCCCCAGCCATCCTCTCTTCCCTGCTCTCCTTTCCTTTCCTCTAGCCATCCTTTCTTCCCTGCTCCATTCTCTTCTCCTTTATCCTCTTATCTCCTCTAGTCATCCTTTCTTATCCTTTATCCTCTCCCCTCCTCCAGTCATCTTCTCTTCTCCCTTATCCTCCCATCTCTTCCAGCCATCCTCTCTTCTCCTTTATCTTCTGCTCTCCTCCAGCTGTCTTCTCTTCTCATAGTAGTTTCATAATTGATAAGATTGAATAAAGACACCAGTCCATCTACTTCAGAGTGTGTGTGTGTTGTGTATTTATGTCTCACTCTCTACCACTTCCCATATCCCTCTATATTGAGCTCAATCAGATGCTCATCTAAACGTTTTTTGAAGTTAGTGACACTTCCTGCTAAACCCGCCAATTGTGGAAGAGAGTTCCATAACCTTACAGCTCTAACAGTAAATAACCCCCTATGCATTTTAAGTAATCATGCACACTGGACATTTTTAAAGTTGGTTTTTTTTTGGCTTTTTGCATTTTTTTCTACAGCCAATAAACTCCTCAGCATGCTATGCTTTGTGTCCATGCACACATAGGCTTTAATCAGCATTTTTTTGGCAGGGGCATTTTTTGGCTGGGAAAAAACCCCAGAACTAGTGGGTTTCTAGAGCAGGTTTTAGCTGTAACAATGCTCTAATGCAGGTAAACGCGGAAAACTAGGTAAAACACAGTAAAATGCAGCTAAACACTAATGCAAAACTCTAAAAAATGCGTAAAAAACTTTTTTAATTGACTTTATACAGCTAATGCTACTGGCTTTTTTAAAATGCCCAGTGTGCATGAAGACTAAGGTTAAACCACTTTTCGTCCAAGTTCATTGAGTGTCCCTGTGTCTTGTTGAGTGACCTGAGACTGAAATGTTTCCTCCCAACGTTGGATTCAAGATGTTTGTATATCGCTATCATATCCCCTCTTAAGTAAGTTAAATGTTTGTAATAATTTCTCATAACTGAGGTCCTCCAATTTCCTCATTTGATTTGTTGCCCTTCTCTGGACTCCAGTTCCAACACATCCTTCCTGCGGACTGGTAACCAGAAATAGACAGCATACTCTAGATCAGTGGTTCTCAACCTTTCTAATGCCGCGACCCCTTAATACAGTTCCTCATGTTGTGGTGACCCCCAACCATAAAATTATTTTCGTTGCTACTTCATAACTGTAATTTTGCAGTGGGAGGACTAGCGCCCCATCACTGATGTCAGTGGGATGAATAGTGTCCCATCGTTGGTATCAGTGGGAGGAATAGTGCCCCATCGTTGGTGTCAGTGGGAGGAATAGTGCCCCATCAATGGTGTCAGTGGGAGGAATAGTGCCCCATCATTGGTGTCAGTGGGGGGAATAGTGCCCCATCATTGGTATCAGTGGGAGGAATAGTGCCCCATCATTGGTGTCAGTGGGAGGAATAGTGCCCCATCGTTGGCGTCAGTGGGGGGAGGAATAGTGCCCCATCGTTGGCGTCAGTGGGGGGAGGAATAGTGCCCCATCGTTGGCGTCAGTGGGGGGAGGAATAGTGCCCCATCGTTGGCGTCAGTGGGGGGAGGAATAGTGCCCCATCGTTGGCGTCAGTGGGGGGAGGAATAGTGCCCCATCGTTGGCGTCAGTGGGGGGAGGAATAGTGCCCCATCGTTGGCGTCAGTGGGGGGAGGAATAGTGCCCCATCGTTGGCGTCAGTGGGGGGAGGAATAGTGCCCCATCGTTGGTGTCAGTGGGGGGAGGAATAGTGCCCCATCGTTGGTGTCAGTGAGGGGAGGAATAGTGTCTCATCGTTGGTGTCAGTGGGGGGAGAAATAGTGTCTCATCGTTGGTGTCAGTGGGGGGAGGAATAGTGTCTCATCGTTGGTGTCAGTGGGGGGAGGAATAGTGTCTCATCGTTGGTGTCAGTGGGGGGAGGAATAGTGCCCCATCGTTGGTATTAGTGACACAAATGATGGGGCACTATTCCTCCCACTGACACCAATGATACTTACCTTGCTGACTCCTGCTCCAGCCTGGGCTCGCTCTCTCCCTCTCCCATCTACAGCCTGCATACCTGGCTGCAGCAGCAAAATTTGCACTTACCTGTCAGCTGTCTTCCTTCTCTGGCCTCTCTCTTCACTCGCTCCTGCAGCTCCCTCGATCTTCTTTGATCTATGCGCGCTGCCGCTTGGCTCCTCCTCTCCAAGCTTCACCTCCTCGCCGGTGATTGGCCGCCTGTGTGCCTCTCCTGAGCTAAAGTTCCGGTGGCCAATCAGCGGCGAGGAGGCGGTGACAGGGGCAGCATATCATCCCGCCCACACATCGCCGGAGACGGGAGCGGTGTCTCGGTTCCTAAGACCATCGGAAATATGTGTTTTCCGATGGTCTTAGGCGACCCCTGGGAAATGGTCGTTCGACCCCCAAAGGGGTCGCGACCCCCATGTTGAGAACCGCTGCTCTAGATGCAGCTTAACCAGAGTTTTGCAAAGTGTCAGGATTATAGTTTGATCTCTTGAGTAAATACTCTTTTTAATGCATGATAATATTCTACTGGCCTTGCTTGCTGCAGCTTGGATTGCATGCCATTGCTGAGTCTGTCATCAACTACAACCCACAAATCTTTTTCCATCCTCGATTCCCTCAGAGGTTCTCCTACTAGCATGTAGCTTGCATTCTTATTTTTAGGACTCAAGTGCAATACTTTACAATTCCCAACATTGAACCTCATTTGCCTGTGAGAAGTTATTATCCTGCTTATCATCAGCAAACAGAGTTTGAACTATTTATCCCAACATCTTTACGATTTATGAACAAATTAAACAGGTTTGGTCCCAATACTTTATTCTCTTTTCGCGTTTATCCTCTCCTCCAGCCATCCACTCTTCTTCTTTATCCTCTCCTCCAGCCATCCTCCCTTCCCCTTTATCTTCTTCTTTCATATGCTTTATCCCCCCCCCTCTTTCCAAGTCATTCTCATTCTCCTCATCTCCTGCAATTATCTCCTCATTTCCTCCTCTCCCCAGCCATCTTTTCTTCTCCCTTCTCCTCTGTACCCAGCCATCTTCTCTTCTCTCCATTCTCTTCTCCTCTCTCTCACTTATCCTCTCTTCTCTTCTCTCCTATCATCTTCTATTCTCCTCTGACTTTTCCTCTACTACAGTAATTCTACCTTCTCCCTTATCCTCTTCCTGCTCTTCTTTCCTACAGTCATTGTCTTTTCTCCCCAACTTCTGTCTCCCAAACACCTTCTCTTTTTTCCTCTGTTCTCTTCTCCTTCTTCTAACCATGCTGTTTTCTCCATACCTCTCCCCCAAATGATCCTCTCTTATCACCTCATTCCCTAGTCATTCCATCTTCCAGTCATCATCTCCTCTCTTCTTTCCTCTCTCTCCACTTCTCTCTCATCTCTCTCCACTTCTCTCTCATCTTCCCCCACCTTTCCTTGTCTTTTCTTATCTTTTTCTTCTGTCTTTAGTCATCCTCTCCTCTTTTCCCACCACTCTATGGCCTGTGGTTGTGACCATAAAGCCCTATGTTGGTCTTGTCACTACAGATTACAGTGTGCCAGAAGCTGTGAGGTATGTCAAGCTGTTGTCAAGCATGCTGTAATCGGGCTTTTTATGGCATCACCTCAGAAAGGCTTCTTTCTGGCAACTAGACCATGCAGCTTATTTTTGTTCAAGTATCGTCATATTGTACTTCTCGAAACCACACCTTTTTTTTCTATAGCAATCTGTATTTCTCCTGAGGTTACCTGTGTGTATCCAAATATAATTCTTCTGGCAGTTATGGCTGAAATCTTTCTTGGTCTACCTGACCTTGACTTGGCTGAAGAGATCCCAGAATTTTCCACTTCTTAATCTAAGTGATTGAACAGTACTGACTGGCATATTCAAGGCTTTGGATATCTTTTGATATTCTTTTTCATCACTATAAAGTTCCATTACCTTGTTATGTAGGTCTTTTCTGCTCCCCATGGCTCAATAGCTAGCCTGCTCAGTGCATCCACGTGAGAGGTAACAAACTCATTGACTATTTATTCACAGACACTAACTGCAATTTAAAAAGCCACAGATGTGGGAATTTAACCTTTAATTTCCATTTTAACCTGTGTGTGTCTGTACCAAGGCCAAACATTCCAGAGTATGTAAACTTTTGATCATGGCCATTTGGGGGATTTCTGTTTTCATTAGGATTTAAAAAGGAGCCAAACAACTATTTGATAATAAATGGCTTCATATGGTCACTATCCTTAAATAAAAGACAGTTTTTTGGCATGATCCGTCATATTTTCAATATCAATGCCAAAATGTCACAGTTTCCGCCAGGGTATGCAAACTTTTTAGCACAGTTGTAGCTTTATAAGCATAACCTTACTAATCACTTGGCCACTATTGTCCATAATGGTAGGTGATTAGATGAATGAGCAAATTGGGAAGGTTCTTATGTGAGTCCGGTTGTGTTCAGCATGTGGGAGCCATGTGGCTTTGCCAGCACAGTGTTAGGTCTGTCACAGAGGTAACAAGTATCTAGAGCGGTATAATTCTGGATCGTCAAAAAATACAGGTGATTTTAAACAGTAACTGTTGTGATTCTCCTTGAACAGTCATTCCACAGCAGTAAAAATGCATGCTATCTAATCTGGTGTCAGTGAGCCATTCCTTGGTACAAGGGACATCAATAATGATTAACACGTTAAGTACCTGGAATAGGTAAAGATTCCCCACTGCCTGGGAACCTGGCCATTACACACGTATTTTTTTTTAAAAGGCTCTGCAATTTCTTTCAGAATGATGCCTTCATTTGTACCTTCATTTAACAACGTCCTATAAAGGTAACACATTTGTTAAAAGTGAGCAAATAAAATTTCCAATTGTTTGTCTTTATAACTTTGGCAGGTAAGATCCAATTTCATGATAAGCTAAAAAAAACTTGCGCTTCATAAATGACATCAGGGCTGAGAAAATACATTTACTGGACACAAAATACACTCAGATAAGGCTTCTAATATCAAGATTTTTACAGGGGCTTGTGCTGATCCATAAGATGAGTCACAGTCCAGACATCAATGTATAGCCATATTAATCTGTATATCTCTCCATACTGCAAAGAGATTCTGTAATTGCTTCTGTACTTCCAGCATGGTCTGGTATAGTGATTATTGATCGCAAGATTTGGGGTAGGCAACACACAAAATACTGTCAGTTAATGACTTAGGATTCATTTAACCCTTGATAAGTGATATGTGTTTCACTCTTTAGTGGTAGTTTTATCGGCATTCCATACCTGTCAATCACTTTTATGCACACATGAAAACACATAGATACATATGTGTGCTGCGCGTATTATCCCTTTTATCCTGAATGCTACAGTGTGACAGAATTACAGGGAAGATAAGAAGGAGGCTAAGGTATGACAATGCAGTCTGTGAGAAGTGAGCCATGCATAGGATTAGACTGCATGCAGCCCGTTTAGTTTGAGATTATCACCTTTTTAGTATACTTCAGCAGAAAGCTGTTTTTTTTAGCGTCAGTTTTGTTTTGGTATTTACTCCTGGAATTATACTGATGCTGATTATCAAATAAATCATGAGCTTTCCTTTCATCAGCTTTCCATAACCACATTTAGGTATGTTATCTGAAAAAAAATAGTAACCATTTTTCCCAGTCTAAAATATTTTACAAGGTCACTGTTGTTTGGCAATGTAAAACATTTATTTTATTGCTGTTGCTTTATGGGGCCCACTGGCATTAAGGGAACATAGGAAAGAGCCGGCTGCTGGGGAAGTGAGTAGTAAAATGAGAATACCTCTACCAGGGGGGTACTGACCATTTGGAAACTCGAGCACTGCCCGAGGGCTCGGGGACAGTAGGGGGCCCCATGAGATGCCCCTGGTACCTTTTTCATAGGCTTTTTTGAGTTTGGGCAAGGACACAGGGGCCCCATGAGTTGTCAGTCCACCCCTGACCTTTACTTTAAACCTCCCCTAGCCACTTTCAAGCCTTTTTATGACACTTTGTTTAAATCTGTATTTTTTGCTTGAAAATTAGTTAGAACCCCCACACATTATATACTTTTTTAAAGCAGAGGCCCTAGAGAATAAAATGGTGGGTTTTGCTATTTTTTACATCACAATGTATTTGCGCAGTGCTTTTTCAAAAGCAATTTTTTTTGGAAAAAATACACTTTTTGGAATTTTAATGCAAAAAACCACAATACATAACCCAATTTTTTGTAACATATAATTTCATGATGTCATGCCGAGTAAATAGATACCGAACATGTCACGTTTTAAAATTGCGCACACACATGCAACAGTGACAAAACAACGAAAAATATTACTGTCCATAGGCAACACTTTAAAAGCTTTTACAGGTTACCACTTTAGATTTACAGAGCAAGTCTAGAGCTAGAATTACTGCCAATGATCTGATGTTCACGGCAATACTTCATGTGTGAGAAGATCGCCGTTTGATTGCGAAAGCACAGGGGGCGGGGTTACTTTAATGTTGTTTATTTATTTATTATTTTTACACTTTTTTTATCACTTCTATTGTCGCAAGGAATGTAAACATCCTTGTGACAGCAATAGGCATTTGACAGGTAATCTTTATGGAGAGATCTGGGGTCTATAAGACCCAAAATCCCTCCTCTACCCTTAAAAGCGTTAAAAATACCAAGATTGGTGTTTTTTGAACTCTTTAAATTTTTTAAAACCGTTGAGATCCGGGTAAACGTGCCGGCTGGTCACTCGGGTCTGAGTCAGGACAGGAGTGCCCATGAGAACCACGGAAGGCGCCGGTAAGTGGGGGGGGGGGGTCCACAACTGTCGTGTCTAAAAAACAGTACCAGGGTGATGCCTGCAGCTGCAGGCACCATTCTGGTATAACTGCTTGAAGTCCAGCAACGTATGTCGCTGGTCGGCAAGTGGCTAGACTACCCCAGCAATTAAACCTTATGGCTTACTGGAGTTCAGCTTTAAATAGAGACTGTGTTATAAATCTAAGCTATTTTACAACACCCTCAGTTACCTATAATTTACAATGCAAAGAAACATTATGTTATACTTATTATCATTTTGTCATACTAATTATCATGTGTAGCTCCCATCAGCTGACAATACCTAAATACAGTCACAGCAGCTTGTCACGTGGTTAATATTATACAGGATTTATATACAGTGGGGCAAAAAAGTATTTAGTCAGCCACCAATTGTGCAAGTTCTCCCACTTAAAAAGAGGAGAGAGGCCTGTAATTGATTGGGAAATAATTTATTTGCAAATTATGGTGGAAAATAAGTATTTGGTCAATATCAAAAGTTCATCTCAATACTTTGTTATATATCCTTTGCTGGCAATGACAGAGGTCAAACGTTTCCTGTAAGTCTTCACAAGGTTGGCACACACTGTTGCTGGTATGTTGGCCCATTCCTCCATGCAGATCTCCTCTAGAGCAGTGATGTTTTGGGGTTGTCGCTGGGCAACACGGACTTCCAACTCCCTCCAAAGGTTTTCTATGGGGTTGAGATCTGGAGACTGGCTAGTCCACTCCAGGACCTTGAAATGCTTCTTACGAAGCCACTCCTTTGTTGCCCGGGCGGTATGTTTGGGATCATTGTCATGTTGGAAGACCCAGCCACGTTTCATCTTCAATGCCCTTGCTGATGGAAGGAGGTTTGCACTCAAAATCTCACGATACATGGCCCCATTCATTCTGTCCTGTACATGGATCAGTCATCCTGGTCCCTTTGCGGAGAAACAGCCCCAAAGCATGATGTTGCCACCCCCATGCTTCACAGTAGGTATGGTGTTCTTTGGATGCAACTCAGCATTCTCTCTCCTCCAAACACGACAAGTTGTGTTTCTACCAAACGGTTCTATTTTGGTTTCATCTGACCATATGACATTCTCCCAGTCCTCTTCTGGATCATCCAAATGCTCTCTAGCAAACTTCAGATGGGCCCGGACATGTACTGGCTTAAGCAGGGGTACACATCTGGCACTGCAGGATCTGAGTCCCTGGAGGCATAGTGTGTTACTGATGGTAGCCTTTGTTACGTTTGGTCCCAGATCTCTGCAGGTCATTCACTAGGTCCCCCCGTGTGGTCCTGGGATTTTTGCTCACTGTTCTTGTGATCATTTTGACCCCAGGGGGTGAGATCTTGCGTGGAGCCCAAGATCGAGGGACATTATCAGTGGTCTTGTATGTCTTCCATTTTCTAATTATTGCTCCCACAGTTGATTTGTTCACACCAAGCTGCTTGCCTATTGCAGATTCAGTCTTTCCAGCCTGGTGCAGGTCTACAATTTTGTTTCTGGTGTCCTTCGACAGCTCTATGGTCTTCACCATAGTGGAGTTTAGAGTGTGACTGTTTGAGGTTGTGGACAGGTGTCTTTTATACTGATAACAAGTTCAAACAGGTGCCATTGATACAGGTAATGAGTGCAGGACAGAGGAACCTCTTAAAGAAGAAGGTACAGGTCTGTGAGAGCCAGAAATCTTGCTTGTTTGTAGGTGACCAAATACTTATTTTCCACCATAATTTGCAAATAAATTCTTTCCAAATCAGCCAATGTGATTGTCTGGATTTTTTTTCTCATTTTGTCTCTCATAGTTGAGGTCTACCTATGATGCCAATTACAGGCCTCTCTCATCTTTTGAAGTGGGAGAACTTGCACAATTGGTGGCTGACTAAATACTTTTTTGCCCCACTGTAGCGCCAACAGTTTGTGCAGCGCTTTACAACATGAAGGTAGACATTACAGTTACAATACAGTTTGGTACAAGAGGAAACAGATGGCCCTGCTCGTTAGAGCTTACAATCTAGGAGGAAAGGTACTTTGATGACAAATTGTCATGTTCAGGAACACCGCTCCCGCCTTTTGTCAGCAGCCATGTCTTGCTGCTGGTACTGGAGCAGCTGATAAGTTGGTACGACACGCCTTTACTTTGTGACTTAGAATGTTGATGGTGGGGATAGCAAAGTCAGATGCGGGGGCGTGTAAAATAAAATGTTAAAAGCTAGCAGTACATGTAGCAGTTTGTGAGTGATCTGTGTACAAGCGTTAGCAACTACTTATCTTCTGTGTGTAGTACCCTCTTGTGTGCTACTAGAATAGTGTAGGCAAATCTATTGTGTATGACTCATGGTAACTGTGTGAGTCTGTGATTAAGATTGGATTACTGCAGGTGAAGCTGGATGATTTAACAGACTGGTACTCTATCACCCCGCAACCTGGTTCTGGAAGACCATTGGAACCTTCCAGAAGCCATTGCGTGGAAGAGGTGGAGACCAAATCAGCATGTTTATTGGGAATCTAAGCAATCCTAGGTTTGGAAGCCCTGGTAGAGTGGTGGACCAGCCCATAAATATGGGAAAATTAGGCTGGCAGGGGAGTCGGTTGGAAGATGGAGTGCTGAGGAGACTGTCGGTGGCCTGGGAGGGATCCCCTAGGGCTAGGGGGGACTGGCTCGGGCTGGCTTAGGAGGATCCATTCAGCATCACGGCGTGCACAGGACCGAGGCCTGGGAACAGTGGAAGCAAGGAGGACAGGGTGAGTACATCAGCACACCCAGGGATAAACAAAGGGTAAGACTGCCATATGTAGCAAGCCTTCAAAGCACAGCGCTGTGCTTAATCCTTTATCCTTGTCCTGGGAGATCTTCAGGGCAGCCAGGAGGACTGGTAGTGTCAGGCATCCCTTCGTGCAGCCGTGCGACGGCGGTGAATCCCCTCTGGCAGCGGGTGCACATGTGTGGGAGCGTGCGGAGCAGCGTACATGTCACCGCAAGGCGGACTATTTAAACCTGCAATACAGTTTAGTACATACCTTCTGGTCTATAACGTTCTGCACTCCATAACCTGATTCTGTTGCCTGTATCTGATCTGACCCTGACTAAGAAAGAACTCCTCCTGCACCGACCCCGGCTTATCCCTGACTATCCCTTGTACTTGATTTGCTCGTTTGATCCTGACCCGGCTTGTCTGACTCTGCTGCACCTTCTTACCTGTATCTGCACCTGGCCTGTATCTTGATTGCTTCCATACTTACCTACTGCTGCACCCACGGTCCTGCACCTGGCCTGCATCCTGGTCACCGCCATACTTACCTGCTGCTGCACCCACGGTCCTGCACCTGGCCTTCATCCTGGTTACCGCCATACTTACCTGCTGCTGCACCCACAGTCCTGCACCTGGCCTTCATCCTGGTTACCGCCATACCTGCCTGCTGCCGCATCCACGCTCCTGTGTCCATTCCCGGTCTGCATCCTGATTGCCGCCATACCTGCCTGCTGCTGCACCCACGTTCCTGCATCCGCACCTGGCCTGCATCTGGATCTCCTGGGTCTTCACCTGCCTGCTATCAGCTTCAGACCCACCCAGGACTCGTGCCACTCCTGGCTATGCGCCCTCTGTTCCCACTATCAGGGGCTCCAAGCGGGAGTAGTAAGAGGATGCCTCCTCTCCACGACAGGCTCCCCAAAAAGGTACGTGACAGGTAGTGTCTGCAGGCTGGGAAGCTGGGAGCAGCTCTACAGGGGAAAGGAGACATCTCTGTATGAAGTTTACAAGTTAAGCTGATTTTCAGAGGGGGGGGGGCTACAAGTCCCTCAACTGTAAGGAGCAGTTGCTACTGATTTGCAAAGACTGATGGCTTTCAAAGAGAAGAACAGGATCTGTTTCTGAAAATAGGAAGGAAGTTGTCTCCATGTATAATTCCTATTACCCTATCCAAGTTATTTTCCCCTAATAAAATAACAAAAACCAAGCTCATGGACTGTTCACAATGTGGATGAAAGTGTGGAATATGTGTGTTGCCTGGCTTTGCAGAGCTTAAGGGCAGGGGCGGACTGACAACTCATAGGGCCCCCGGGCAATAGGGGATCATGGGGCCCCTGTGTCCTTGCCCAAACTCAAAAAAGCCTATGAAAAAGGTACCAGGGGCATGTCATGGGGCCCCTACTGACCCCGGGCCCTCGGGCAGTGCCCGAGTTTCCAAACAGTCAGTCCGCCCCTGCTTAAGGGTACCTAGAAGCACAGTGGCCCTCACGAGGGTAGTGCTACATGTGCTTTGCAATTGACTGGGAATATTGAGCAAAAATAGGACCGATCATTAAAAAATGTAAACCATGGATTAAAAACTGATAATTTCATTGATATGCATTATAAAGGATTCTCCTGCACATACAGATATTTGTTCCACCAATCGGAATCGATCAACAAATTTCTGAAACGGCCAATCAACACAGCAAAGTCGAAATCAATTAAGAGTTGATTAAACAGAGTCTCTGGTTTCCTGTTTAAAATCAGTTTAGGTGCTTTGAATGATCGATTAAATGATCATATTGATAGGTGTGTGGTCGTCTATTGATATTGTGGAAACCAGTGACCTGTAACATTTCTCTACATTGAAGCCACGTCCTCAAGGCAGTCTAACTGTATCTGCTCAGCCTCAACCACATTGGCCTGTCCCCAGTCCTTTTATGATACAGTTAGTGGGAACTGGTGAAAGTTCAGTTTCTCGTGAACCTTTTCACTCTTCGCTGCACATTCTTCAATGTGCTAAACGTTTGTGGTGATAGTCACTTTAAGCACTTCCTCTTTGACTTGACAGAAGTTAGCTTGTTGCAATCCTTGACAAGTATTTCTCTGAGCATACGACACCTCTGCTATCTCACTTCTCCGGAAAAATATTTTACAGTTGCGTTACACCATCGTGAGAGGAAAGGGCCAAGTTTTTACTTGGCAGAACATTCAGGCATTGTTTGACAGCTTCCAAAAAGAAAAAAAGAGAAATACAAGATAGCCCACACTGAGTTGGTGGAAAAGCACACTCATTGCAAATCCTAGTGCCCACATTCTATATGTGTTGCATTCTCTACGGGGTACTGAATAACAGAGATAATGATACTGATTACATGCTTCCCTTCCCTTATTTTCCATGGATCCCTTCTAACAACAACCAGGAACAGGGTAGGGGGGGAAAGGGGTTGTAAAATCGAGTTAATGAAAATCAAAAGAAGACAAAAAAAAAAGAGATTTGATCTGAAAAGAAAGGGGGCGACAGATAGGCTATAATCTCGTTGCTAAAAATATATCACTTGATGAGTAATTACTGGGGATTTAAATAAAAAAAGAGGCACTGAAATGTAAAACATCAAGTTCAGCTTTGGGCAAGAGGACGCAAATGATAGGCGCTGACATCTGGTCAACGTCACAGGGCTTGTACGCAGACTGTTTTGATGCTGTGGTGTTTTTTTTTTCCTGCGCAAAATGCAATAGAGCGTAAAGAGAAAAATATATGTGGTACATATTTATTACATCAGACATATAGAGCATTAAGAAAGTTACTAATTATATTTTCTCCAGATAGCACAGAGACAAACAACACTGTACCCTTATATAGAACCCTCTATATTTCTATAAACAGCTGTTCTATTTTTACACATTGATAAATTCTGCCACCTCTATTCACAGAGCTCTACAGAGAACATGGAGGATGGTAACACACTTAGCTCTGGTTCACATATATGCGGTCATACGGGCCGCGTTTTGTGCAGGCACGAAAGCCCATTCATTTGAATGGATTCCCGTGCCCTATGATATGCAGAGAAGTCCCTGCACTTCTTCTAAAAATGCAGCCCACACAGGATCTCGGTTCCTAGTACGGTTGCGTTTTCCAGTACGAGCGGCGTGCCATTAGAACTAATGGCACCCACCTGTGGGTCCACATTCCTCTGTGCGAGTGGTGCACGGAGTCTTGTGCGGATCCACAGCGGCACCACCCGAACAGATGTGATCCTAGCCCTAACTACCGAATGACGGCTACATTGCGGCCGGCCAGTTTTGGGAGAGTGTTGTATGACGTCCTCCCAGAACGCGCTCTCCTGCGCGCCCCCGGCGATCTCTATGTTCGCTGTGTCCTACAGACACAGCTGATCACGTGATGTGGTAAAAGGCCAATCACAGCGGCCTTTTACCACGTGATCAGCCGTATCCAATGACACGCTGATCACTGGGAAATGCAATTGCCGGTTCTCGGCTGCACTTTCCTCACGCTGTCGGAGCACGAGGAAAGTACTGCCGAGAACTGGCAGTTGTCAGAGCAGGGATCGGCACCAATTATCAGGGCACTGATGATCGGTACCCAGCAGTGCCACCCACCAGTTTCGCCCACCTGTCCCCAGCAGTGTACCCACCTGTGCCCAGCAGTGCCACCTACCTGTGCCCAGAAGTGCCACCTATCTGTGCCCAGCAGTGCCACCCACCTGTGCCGACCCACCTGTGCCCACCAGTGCCACCCACCAGTGCCACCCACCAGTGCCCATCAATGCAGTGCTGCCAGTCAGTGCCACCAGTCAGTGCCCAGCGGTTGTGCCAGTCAGTGCCCAGCAGTTGCTCCAGTCAATGCCTAGGAGTACCACCATTCAGTGCCCAGCAGTGATGCCAATCAGTGCTACCTATCAGTGCTGTCTATCAGTACCCATCATCAGTGCTGCCTCTCAGTGCTGCCTCTCAGTGCCGCCTATCCGTGACACCTCATTAGTGCTGCCTATCAGTGCCGCCTATCCGTGCCACCTCATTAGTGCTGCCTATCAGTGACCTTCAGTGCTGCCTATCAGTGCCCATCAGTGCTGCCTATCAGTGCCCATCAGTGCCGCCTATCAGTGCCCATCAGTGCTACCTCATCAATGCACATCAGTGAAGGAGAGAAATTACCTGTTTGAAAAATGCTATAATAGAAACAAAGAAAAAAAAAAATTTCAAATTTTTTGCATTTTTTTTGTTTATAGCGCAAAAAGTAAAGTGCCCAGTGGCAATTAAATATCACCAAAAGAAAGCTCTATATGTGAGAAAAAAAATGATCAAAATTTCATATGGGTACAATCTTGCATTACCGCGCAATTGTCAATCAAAGTGCGACAGCGCTGAAAGCTGAAAATTGGCCTGGTAAAGAAGGGGGTATAAATGCCCGGTAGGTAAGTGGTTAAAGAACAGTAACGTTCTGGGAACTATCTGTGGGATGTGGTGTGCTGTGTTGACAATAAACATCCCTTTTTGATTTTTTGTGCATTGTAGTATGCTGTCAACCTATTCAAAATAAATGGGCAGCCCTAATGCAAAGAACATTGAAACAGAACTCCAGCCTTACCTTAACCGCTTTTATACTGTGGCACCACTATAAAAGGTAGATTGGTGGACAGTTGTTTACATTTATAAATTGTGTTGGATAAAACATTGTTGGGCAGACATCAGTAATATTGGTGAACCAAGCTGTCTTCGAACAGCTCTGTTCACAAACACTGTGTACAGAGCCAATCTAAGTGGCTCTGTAACATAGCATAGAGAGACCAATGAGAGCAATCACGAGGTGATTCTTGTCCTCCCCTTCTCTTGTCCTCCCTGTTCTCTTACAACAAAAGAAAGGGAGGAAACAGAAACTAATGAATGAATGAATGACAATTTCATTAGTCCTTGAATCACATTAGTAGCTGAAAAGCTTTTTAATTTTTTCTTCTCTCCTATGCTACTGATCTCCATAGTGCCTCTGTATATGGCCTGTATATTAATCCTTCACATCCAATTAGTCTGCTCATCTGCATATAAACTCCTTCATCTTCATCCTCCCACTGTATGTAATCTGTACATTAACCCTGTCACCACCTCCTCCCTCTGTGTTTGATCTGTATGTGCTCTATCTAGTGCACCATTACAAAACCCCATGTTTTAACCCCTCAATAGCAGTTCTTTATTTCTAAAAACAGGTGGCAAAAAATGTGATCACCTTGGGGTGTTGACGTTGCAAAAATGGGGCTCATTTGCAATGACCATGCATTTTTCTATTAACAGAATGTAAGGGTTTTTTTTAACAGTTTTGGTATTTTTTTCCTATGTATAGTAAACAATAATAAAACAATGGTTACTAACTAAATACTAAATACTGCTACATGGCAGCAGGGGTGCGCAAAATCACGTATATATACGTAATTTAGCATTTCCAGGTAGGGGGCGGAAGCAGTGTGCTTACAGTGAAGCACGCGGACACAGCACATAGTGAAACAACACACAGTTAACCCTTTGATCGCTCCTCATGTAAACCCCTTCCTGCCCATTGCCATTAGTACAGTGTCAGTACTTTTTTTTTTAGCACTGATCACTGTATTGGTGTCCCTGGGGATGTCAGTGACACCAAGTCAGTTACCCCCAGTGTCAGAATGCCGCATCAGTCCGGCTATAAATCGCTGATCACCGCCATTACTAGTAAACAAAAAAAAGATCCCAGCAGGGGCGGACTGACCATTTGGAAACTCGGGCACTGCCCGAGGGCCCAGGGTCAGTAGGGGGCCCCATGAGATGCATACAAAAAAAGAGGGTTGTGAAAAGAGATTCACAGAAAAGCGGCTACATAATGAACAGAACGTGACACTCAGGAAATAATTTCCAAAAATTATGCTTTATTACACATATATAGATATGACATATGGGCATTTGCCCTGGTTTACCATCACCTCAGTATGAGACAATACACACAGACCTAAAACCATTTAAAATGACACCAGAACCGGTCTAAATGTGTGTGTACAGCAGGGAAAATGGCTACATGAGTCTAGTGTCCCTGTAGCACAGACACATAGGTGAACACTTCCCTAGGGAGGTGTATCCAAAAATTATGCCATGGGCATACCAAAATGGAGGATATAAGGGATTAAGCAGTAACCATAATGGCAAATCCCTGTCAAGGAATCCAAAAATTATGCTATAATGTGTATATCACATGTATGCAATTGAGCAAGCACAATATGCGTCAAAAAGGAGAGTAGCAGGCCTCAGGCCTGTATGAAGAAAGACATAAATGTCAAATATATTATACAATATTGGTCCTGACGAAGCTGAGTGAGATACGCCCATCGGCGAAACGCGTTGACGTCATACGTCAGATACGTCACTTCCGGTTATGCGCACTAGGTGGAACGCACGCTGACCCATAGGGAGGAAGCCATCTTCACAAGCCATGAGGCAAGCTTAAGCAGCACAAGCGCCGAGAAGGGGCTGGAACCCGCGGTATATCGGCGGATGTCAGCGGTGGTTCCTTGGCCGCCTTGGCCCTGTATGGCAGTACCTATGAAGGACTTTTCTTTCATTCCTGTTATCCATAGCACAGGTGGTGAGTGGATCGTTACAGGACATTAGATATATGGTCCTCTGTGATCTATATGACCTATATATCTTCCATAGAGTGTTAGCTCTGTCAGTGACTTTCCACATATTGTTTGTTTCACTACAGGATGGGGACATCATGGTGCTATGTATAGGAAACAAGATATACCATCATATATATCTCAACAGGCAGAAGAGTCTTTGGGATGTGTCGTATCTTTTCCTACAAAAAGTGGTGTATAGTCCACATGCAGTGGTGAAGAAACCATTTCAAGCAGAGTGCTGCTGTGTGCATCTTTTCCTCCATCCTGGAAATAAATGGGGCATATTCCCATCTAAGAGCTTTAGGAAACAGCTATCTATATTACAGATGAATGGGCCCCAACCACTTGTGCCGGCACAGGAATGTATTGTATAATATATTTGACATTTATGTCTTTCTTCATACAGGCCTGAGGCCTGCTACTCTCCTTTTTGACGCATATTGTGCTTGCTCAATTGCATACATGTGATATACACATTATAGCATAATTTTTGGATTCCTTGATAGGGATTTGCCATTATGGCTACTGCTTAATCCCTTATATCCTCCATTTTGGTATGCCCATGGCATAATTTTTGGATACACCTCCCTAGGGAAGTGTTCACCTATGTGTCTGTGCTACAGGGACACTAGACTCATGTAGCCATTTTCCCTGCTGTACACACACATTTAGACCGGTTCTGGTGTCATTTTAAATGGTTTTAGGTCTGTGTGTATTGTCTCATACTGAGGTGATGGTAAACCAGGGCAAATGCCCATATGTCATATCTATATATGTGTAATAAAGCATAATTTTTGGAAATTATTTCCTGAGTGTCACGTTCTGTTCATTATGTAGCCGCTTTTCTGTGAATCTCTTTTCACAACCCTCTTTTTTTGTATGCCTCTTTTGGCTACTGAATGGAGACCATACATTGGGTGACACGCTAATTTATCCAATAACCTCTTAAATAATTATCTTAGTATATGGGCCCCATGAGATGCCCCTGGTACCTTTTTCATAGGCTTGTTTGAGTTTGGGCAAGGACACAGGGGCGCCATGATCCCCTATTGCCCGGGGGCCCCATGAGTTGTCAGTCCGCCCCTGGATCCCAGTATATATACCGCCATTTATAAACACTATAACTTTCAATTACACCAATTATTTTACACACATTGGAATTTACTTTAGCAAAGACGTAACAAAATACACTTTGACCTAAATTTATAATGAAATTTGACTTTTTAAATTTTTTTCCTGGACATGTTTAATAGCAAAAAGTCAAAAATATTTTTTTCTCAAAATTGTCGGTCTTTTTTTTTATAGTGCAAAAAATAAAAACCGCACAGGCGATCAAATACCACAGAAAGACAGCTCAATTTGTGGTAAAAAAAAAGGACGTAAATTCCATTTGGGTGTAGCTGCGCAATTGTCACATAATGTAACGCAGTGCCGTAACACAAAAAATGGCCTGGTCAGGAAGTGTTACATGACAGAGTCATTTTGAATCAAAATATCACAACACTGGAAACTGAAAAATGGTCTGGTAATGATTCAAAGATGTATTACAGGCTGGTACTCAAGTGTTTAAAGTTTACACAGTTTTACAGGCTCCTCTCCTGTGCTAAAAGTTGCTTAACCTGATTTCACTGCACACTGTGAGCTTCCCTCCAATAACCCTCCAAATTATTCAGTTTAGGTGTTTCCTGTAACGGTTACTGTTACAGTAGACAAATGCATTTTAGGCAATTGTGTGCTTCCATGCTTCCAACCACCATTTGAGGAAGGCTCCTTTCTGTTCCATTATATTTGCACCTCTATGCACAAAGCCAGCTCTATAAAGACACAGCTTGGCCAATTTGGTGTAGAGGAACTCAAGGAGCCAGGTCTTTTCATCCAACATGAGTACCTGACATCCCAAATGCTCTTATTGGCTGAATATGTATTCATTTCCACAGACACTCTACCAAAATCTTTAAGAAAGCCTTCCTAGAAGAGTGGAAGCAGTTACTGAAATAAAGCAGGGCAACTCCAAATTAATGCCAATGGCTTTACGATAGAATGTCCAACAAGCTCACATAGATGTGATGGTACACAAACATTTAGGCCATATAGTGTAAGAAGCAGCCATGTCAAACCTTTGCCTTAGGTCAAGGTCTAAATGACCTTTCCGCAGTTCAGGATATGGTCAAACATTTCATCACAAGCTCCAACACACTTATACTTTCAGTCTCGGTTCATCACATCTATAAGGAAACGTTTCCAGAGCTGCTGATCTGCTGGAATTTTTACCCTAGAAATAAATGAATTCATTAAAAGCCCTTGAAACTAGTCAGAAACCAATATTAATACAAACCATGGCCACTAATCCAAAGTATCAAGCTGCAAATCACTGCGAAGAGTCTCCTTATTGAACTCAAAGATGAAGAGATTGTTGAAAGAGCAGACAAAACCCTCATTAACTCCAATCACACAGCACTCACAAAGAGAAAGAACAAACTTTGACTTGTTAAGATGGGAGTTTAATGACTATAAGTGTGTTATTCCTATTAAATAACAAACAGGAACTCCTCATGACTTGCCACTCGCTCAAAGAAGCTTGCGAAATTTAGTAAAAAAGGAAGTTTCTTTTATTTATCAGGAGATAATTTTCAAAATAATTGGCATACTTCAGGAAAACATGAAAATATTGCATTTAAACTTGTCCTGCAATTCTTTTTATTACTTAAAATTGTGATTGGTTTAATAATATACACACACTGAACAAAGACAGGTATCTAAAGGAACTTAGCTACAGATACATAGTAGCAGTTGGACAGAGGTTCTTTTCATTAAATTCTGTGCCCCTTCTTCTCCAAACGTACCTTTGCTCATTCTGGCCAAAAAGTTCAATTTTAACCTCATCGGTCCACAGAACTTGTTTCCAAAATGCATCAGGCTTGTCTATATGTTCATTTGCAAAGTTCAAACGATGATTTTTGTGGTGAGGACGTAGAAGAGGTTTTCTTCTGATGACTCTTCCATGAAGACCATATTTGTACAAGTATCTCTTTATAGTGGAATAGTGTACCACAACTCCAATGTCTGCCAGATCTTTCTGGAGGGATCGTGCAGTCAAACGTGGGTTTTGAATTGTTTTTCTCACAATCCTGCGAGCTTTTCTGTCATATTTTTCTTGGTCTTCCAGATCTTGCTTTAACTTCCACTGTTCCTGATGACTGCCATTTCTTAATTACATTCCGAACAGAGGATATGGACATCTGAAAACGCTTTGCTATCTTCTTATAGCCTTCTCCAGCTTTGTGAGCGTCAACTATTTTCAGTTTCAGTTTTCTAGACAACTGCTTAGAAGAACCCATGGTGCTGATTGTTGGGGCAAGGTCAGATGAGTCTGGGCATTTAAAACCTTTGAGATTGACATCACCTGGTCTTCCCAGATGATGATTGAGAACAATCCATGACACTGGCAGGTCTCAGCTTGGCAAAGGGGGCAGTGCATGCTATAAATTCTGCAGGGTGCCCAAACTTTTGCAGACGCCATTTTTTTGTTTTCTGTTATTTTGAAAGTGTAAATGATGGAAATAAAATCTAACTTTTGTTGACATATTATAAGAATGTCTAATCTGTAATTTGATGCCTTTTGGAGATTTTTCCATCTTTCCTTGGCTTCTTTATGCACATTAATACAAATTTTTAGCTGGGGTGCCCAAACTTTCGATCCCCACTGTATATGTTAAAAAAAAAAGGAGGAAGAAAAAAATATTTAAACTTTTGCATTGGTAAAAGGTATGGATAAAAAAGTAAAGAAGATACAAGATATGTCAGAATCTCTTTTTCGAGAATCTAGAGTTTAGCAAGCAAATACAGGGTCATATGCTAGCTATGCTCTCAAGGTGTGTCAGACAGCTTTTCCAGTATTTCCAGAATGTTACCCATTACCTATTTTTGATTGCAAACAAATTGGTTTGTTCATTGAGAACATGCAAGAAATGTGACTTATCAGGGGCCCTCTGCTGTGTACAGGCCATATCAATCACTTTTCATTGTTATATTGAGTAAGAAAAGTCCTAGCTTCATGTGGCTATTGGTCAATGCCCAGATGTAGCAGTGCAGTCATTGGGTCTGGTTGGGTACTGATTTGACTGATGAAGGATACAGAAGAAAACATTAAAAATTTGCAACATATTCTCTGCGGAATATACTACAGCCAGTGCAGTAAACTGATGGAGGAATACCAATTCCTCCATCACTCCATCACATCTGGAGACTCAAAGTGGCCAACACAAGGACTGTTGCCACTGCATGACTAAAAGATTTGTCACGTTCGGTCTTTAAGCTTTTACAATAAAGACACAATCTGCGTGACATGCGTTTAAATGGCCACAGCAGACCTTTTATTAACAAATTAATAAATAACATCAGTTAAGACAATTTTAACAATGCAAATACTACAATGCAACCAGGAAAAGGGTCTTGAGGTCTTGAGGTGTCCTTAATACACAGTTTATCACTGTAACCGCCCATGTCCTCAGCCACACCCTGACAAGCTCGAAGACGTTACGACCTCACACATTCTTACATTTTCTCCAGAGGACCTAGATCTTGGGATAACCACCAATAACTAACCAGGTGTAAGCGCCATAGCCTAGATGGGCCTCCAATTTGTTTGTAACAATATAGTTGCACACTGACCCCCAAAGACCCCATGACCTGCTAAACTGCTGTGACAATATTCCCTTTTTTAATTTTCCTTAGTTTTAGTACAATTATCTGCTTAGAAATACGCACCCACAAAAGTGTACCCTACAACCCCAAGAACACCAGACACCCACAATACAGGGCGGGAGGGAGGGGAAGTTTCCTCTTCGCCAAAACTTTCTGGAATTAATACCCAGCATCCCTTGCACAAACCACCATTTTAGCTCTGCCCTGCCCATCTGACCATAGGCCTCCAATCAGGTAAGAGCTATACCCCTTCACCACTAAATGACCCAGATTTTAAACCCTCTCTGACCTGTTTCTCCCTTTGATCATGCCGACCCTCCGCCCATTCTCTCTCTCTGGGTCGCACTTTTCTGGAAATGTTTGGGCTAGGTCAGTTTCATGGAGTTTCATTGTAAGTGTTTTCCCCAGTCTTAAAGGACCAGCATGAATATGGCACAGGTGGGCAATGCCTTTTCAGTGCTTCAGTATTCAAGTAACAAAAACATTTTCAAAAGGTGTCTTTGACAATAGCAGAGTTCTAATATGGAAATATTTGTAGAAATCCTTATTATGAAAATGGTATGTGTGGTGCAAATCCTCAAAGGTCCTAAGTAAATCTCCATTGTATGGCTGTCTGAGAGTATCTAGGCCCAAAGTCCTCCAACTCTGAAGAAAGAGGTCTGTGGTGAGGGGGATGTCATGGTGGTCATGCTAGTGTGTTCCATGGAGCTGAAATACATCATCATGGTTGTGTTTAAATATGGTAAAGCAAGGTGAACTGAGTATACCAAGACATCTTATAGTTGATCCTGAAGTCTGAGGATGAAGCAAACTAGGTTTCAAATATTACCTACTTAGTGGATGGAATTTTCATATTGATGTTTGCATTTTTTGCACATGACTGTCTCCCACTCTAAACCTAGTTTTTATTTTCTTAAAGTCCATTTCAACCAGAACTTGTAATGTTTAATTTTGGATGGGGTAGGGAAGGGTTAAAAAGCTTGTCCCAATTTTTAGTGCTGTGTTCCATTGGGGGGATTCTCCTTCACCTCCTGTCCTAGAGGCACAACGGGAAGTAAGAGGGAAATCCACTCTTAGACAGGGGTCACCAGAAAAGGTGTCCCCATTGTAAGATTTCCCCTCTTCTCCTGTGCTGTTGAGAATATTACAATTCCTGTCACTTTTTGTCCAGGTGTAAATAGAAAAAATTAAGAGGATGAATCTCCCAACTGGGAACAATGACAGATATAAATCCTGACAAGGGTTCTAATTAATAATAACCCACAGCTTATAACAGTGTTAGTCAAATGTGCTCCCTGTGTCTGACAAATGTGATGTGAAGCTACAGTCATACCCAGAAGCACTGTTTAAAGCTTGCTGATTTTGGTTTGAATAGAGCATATGAACTCAGATTGAAGTGAACATATCGGGCAACTTTACTTTCTAAACATAGAAATTTCAAGATACCTACTTTTTAAAACTGTGTTTCTAATGGATTTTTTTCAGCTCTTTCTGTGATATTCATCTATATTTCAGAGCTGCCCCCACAGTACTTCTTTTTCACCACAAGATGTCCTCAGGCTTCCAGATAGAATGACACCCAGCATCACTTAATCTGGAAGATTGAGGAAAGACTGTGAGTACAAGGCGTCATAGCACTGTACCCTGAGCTCAGTGCCCTGCATTGCATAGTTCTCTGCTTCATCCACCACAGGCAGAAGACCAAAGAGGAAGAGGAGCTAGTATATCACGTGACAGCACACAGAACACATCAGAAAAGATATGTAACAAAAAAAAAGAAACATAATATACTTCTGGCAGGGCAACATGGGGTTAGCAACTGATATGAATGTACAATAGATATATATAAATCACTGTGCAAATTGATGGCACTATATAAGTACCTGTAATAAATAAATGTCAAGGTGGAGGACTGGAGAGTCATCTTGAAGCTGGATGAGATTTTAAAGGAGACTTACAGAAGGATTGATCACAATGATGAAAATAATATGATAATAGGGTTGCCATTTCAGCCCTTTAAAACTGAACACATACTGATTACACCGGTTCTGTGACTGACTAAGGTGGTAATTAACCACTTGCCTACCAGGCACTTATACCCCCTTATTTACCAGGCCAATTTTCAGCTTTCAGCGCTGCCGCACTTTGATTGACAATTGCGCAGTCATGCAACATTGTACCCATATGAAATTTTGATCATTTTTTTCTCACAAATAGAGCTTTCTTTTGGTGGTATTTAATGGCCACTGGGCGCTTTACTTTTTGCGCTATAAATAAAAAAAGTGCAAAAAATATGAAAAAAAAAAGTTTCTTTGTTTCTTTTATAAAATTTTTCAAACAGGTATTTTTTCTCCTTCACTGATGTGCGTTGATGAGGCAGCACTGATGGGCACTGATAGGCGGCACTGATGGGCACTGATAGGCAGCACTAAAGGGCACTGATAGGCAGTACTAATGAGGTGGCACAGATAGGCGGCACTGATAGACAGCACTAATGAGGTGTCACAGATAGGCGGCACTAATATGCAGCACTGATAGGCGGCACTGATAGGTGACACTGATTATGGGTACTGATAGACGGCACTGACTGGCATCACTGCTGGGCACTGACTGGCGGCACTGACTGGCACAACCCCTGGGCACTGACTGGTGGCACTGACTGGCAGCACTGCTGGGCTGCACTGGTGGGTGGCACTGGTGGGCAGCACTGGTGGGTGGGCACAGGTGGGTGGCACTGGTGGGCACAGGTGGGTGGGCACAGGTGGGTGGCACTGCTGGGCACATGTAGGTGGCACTTCTGGGCACAGGTAGGTGGCACTGCAGAGTGGCACAGGTGGGTGCACTGCTGGGCACAGGTGGGTGCACTGCTGGGCACGGGTGGGCGGAGCTAGTGGGCGCACTGCTGGGCACAGGTGGGCGGAACTTGCGGGTGGCACTGCTGGGCACCGATCATCAGGGCACTGATCATCAGTGCCCTGATGATCGGTGCCGATCCCCGCTCTGACAACTGCCGGTTCTCGGCAGTGCTTTCCTCACGATCTGACAGCGTGAGGAAAGTGCAGCCGAGAACCGGCACTTGCATTTCCCTCTGATCAGCGTGTCATTGGACACCGCTGATCACGTGGTTAAAGGCCGCTGTGATTGGCCTTTTACCACATCACGTGATCAGCTGTGTCCGTAGGACACAGCGATCACGGAGATCGCCGGGTGCGCGCCCCCTGGGGCGCGCAGGAGAGCGCGTTCTGGGAGGAAGTCATAAGACGTCCACTCAGAACTGGCCAGCCGCAGTGCAGCCGTCATTCGGCTATCTGCGGTCGGCAGCTAGTTAAACTCACTTGATGCCTTATCTGCAATAAATTTGCCTCAGAACCTGTGTAATTAATATGTGTTCGGTTTTGAAGGGGTGAGGTGGCATCCCTATATGGTGAGGAGAGAATTTTCAAAGTATTAGTGCCATGAAGTAAAGAAAAGTAAGTATTGGGATATCACAATATGTAAACAGCTGTTTCTGAAAAACTACATTGATTATTGCATATGGATTGAAGCAATCCAAAGTTGATGGAAATAACCTATTAATGAGTTGGCACATTTGAATAAAAATAATGATTGCACTGAAAACAGAAAATCAGTAAGCGGTCAATCTCGCCCCCCCCCCCCACCCCCCACATGCTGAGCCCTACAATTTTATGATCTGTGTATTAATAATTGAGCAGAGAGTGCAATTAATACCCAAATGTTTAAGCAAACTCTGCCCGGAATTGTCTCATTTTCCCATTAAACAACTAAAAGGCGAGCACGGACCTAATTATTAGAAGCCAGCTGGGGTATTGAAAGGTTTAGATTAGCACTGTTGATTGGGGGTGGTGTGAGGTCTGCTCAGAATTCCAAGAGAGAAATTCAGTCTGCTTCATCCCACATGTAAAAGTTCCAAAAAAACCTTTCTTCCTCAAAAAAGAAGTTATTGTGTATTACCAAGAGTAGCATTTGTTGGTGCAAGACACTTTTTTTTCCCAGAGATTGCCCATTATGCCTCATATTTTCTTCACAAGACTATTAAAATCATCATTATCGCCATCACTAGTCCGATCCCCTTACCCGTATGACTTCAAAAGATGCCCATAGCTTGGTTTTTACTTTATACAGTATATGGGTAGCTGAGATTACCTAGGCTGGCAACAGAAAGGACAATTGTTGGACTGATCAGTGAACTTACACAATTGGGTTGTTCCAAAATGTTCACAAACCGCTTAAAGGGAAATTATCAAAATTTTAGACAACTATATTTTTAGGTTAATTGTATTTTTTTAGTCAACTGTTTTTTTTTTAACGTTGATGTTTTGTTACTCATGTGTTACTTTTTATTTTATTATTTATTTTTCTATTTTACAAATCAACATTTAAAGCCGAAATCCAGACAGATATAAGATGACACAATAATGCAGCTCTCTATTTATTAATGCATCAATATTTGTTTTTTTAATGCAAGCAGGGTACCAGAATTACAAGAAATATAAAAATTTAACCTCATATCAGCCTGTTGTAGTCTCTGTACAGCAGAGCTGAAACTAGGGAAGGAGGAAGTAGTGCAAGAAGCCAAGCAGGTGTGATCCAGTCCAAGGATCATGCTGATAGGAGGAGAAAGCAGACTGACAGAGAGAAGAGGTCATAAGTATGCTGCTTCTCCTTTAACAGGTTGGGGGAAAGACATTGCCTGCAAGTGTTACTTAATTGCAGCAAAGAAAAAATTAGGCCTCCTGCTCTGGCAGACAGAGCTGTGCCATGTGGCAGAAATATGTAACTGGATGGAAAGAAATATAAATCCATTGGCAGAATAAACAGCAATCTTATAATATTTCACTTGTTTGCCTGTCCCATATGGAAGAAAAATATATTTGAAATATACTTTAAAAATATTATTCCCAAACATATTGCGCATATATTTTATATACTGCAATTTTGGCCATATTCAATATATTTCAAAATGTATTTCAATAAAAAAAATAAAAAATAAATATATATATATATATATATATATATATATATATATACTGCATGTTGAAATACGTTTTTATTACAAAATATCTGAAAAATATTTTTAAAAATATATTTCAAATATGCTGTATGTCTTTAAAAATACAAATCTACATTTTTGGAATGCATTTACAAATATATGTAAAAATATATGTTAAAATGACTTTTTTATATGTTAAAAAAAATCTGAAGAATATATTTACAAATTATATATTATTAAAAATACATTTTTTTTAAATATATTCTTCAGATATATTTGGGAAGAATATTTTTAATATATATTTCAAATATATTTTTCTTCCATGTGGGGTAATTCAGCATTAAAACAGGAAACACCTATGACACAGCAGTTATAACGCACTAAACCTTTTCTAAAAAGAAACTACAGAGCAAACCTTGTTCCCTTTCAGGCTCTGTTAGAAGCAGGCATGGAGTCTTTGTGTGTGGACTCTGAAAGAGTTTGAAAGGGAACAATTTCAGCTTGTGTTATGGAGCTTTAAGAAAAGAAGGCTTTATTCAACAAAGCAGATAAGAAAAGACTGGGAAAAATGAAAAGGAACCAATTGCACCATCTGCTGGCTGAATTTGAGAATAATGTTAATATGCAATATTTCATACATACCTGACAAAACCAAAGGCTATAATAATTAATTAAGTATTAATTAATACCTTTATTCAAACCCATTATACATGTTCTTTAAACTAACCTAGGAAATATCAACTAAACAGACTCTCCATCAGGATGCCAAATGAATCTCTGCAGACCATTGTTCATAAGAATGATATCTCTTAACCCCTACATTCTACGTACTTTACAAGGTCAGGCAGTTGCCAGGGCAGCAAGGTATCCTACCATCCTACCTGTCTCTATGCCTCAAGAGGAAGAAACAGATTAACCAAGGCCTATTCTGACACTTCTCTCCTACATGTAAAAAAGCAGTATCTTTTTTGCTAGAAATCTACTTAGAACCCCCACACATTATATATATTTTTAAGCAGAGGCCCTAGAGAATAAAATGGTGGGTGTTGCAATTTTTATGTCACGCAGTATTTGCGCAACGGTTTTTCAGACACAATTTCTTTTTTTTAAAAATACACTTTAATGAATGTTATTACACAAAAAACAATGTAATACCCAGTTGTTTGGTAAAATATAAAATATAATATTATGCTGAGTAAATAGCTACCTAACATGTCACAGTTTAAAATTGCACACTCTCGTGAAATGGCAACAAACTACAGCACAGTACTAAAAAACCTGCTTAGGCGACACTTTAAAAGCCATTACAGGTTACCAGTTTAGAGGTACACAGGAGGTCTGGAGCTAGAATTATTGCTCTCGATCTGATGTTCACGGCAGTACCTCACATGTATGGTGTGAACACCATTTACTTATGCATGTGAAACCTACATATGCATTCGTCTTTGTGTGCGAAGATGATTGGGACAGGGGAGCTTTAAATATATTTTTTATATTAATTTTTTATATATTAATTTTATTAACCTTTTTTTGTACACTGTTTCTTTAAATTTTTTATTGATCACTTTTATTGCTATCACAAGGGATGAACAATATCCTTTGTGATAGCATGGGCAGTGACAGGTACTCCTTTCCTGAGAGATCTGGACTCTCACACCCCAGATATCTCTTCTATCTATAACAGCATCTGATCACAGCAAGGTTGGTGTGAACAGATGCTTTTTCAAGCCAAAAAATGGTTTCTTTACAAATTTACATTCTGGAAAAACAGGAAGTGACAAAATACTCTTTTCTTCTGGTTTCTTATACCATAGAGATGATCGGGTTCAGCTCTGTGGTAAGCCAGTGGAAATGCCAGCTTCATCTGGGAGACTCTCCCGGTGGGATGGTAGAGCCTGGGAAGGCACCAGAAAGCAGCGAAAGAGGGGGCACCCCTCTCATCACATATAAAAACAATCCAGCGGCTAATTAGCTGCTAGGATTGTTTCTACTAAAAACAGCATCCCTGGCTAAAATAAATCGAACTGGGATGATGCTTGTAGCTGCAGGCAACATCCAGGTATAACCACTAGAGATGAGCGAATCGAAGTATCCGAAGTGGAATTCGAGTCGAATATCGGAAAAATTTCGATTCGTGCCGAATCCGAAAAATAGCCTAATTCGGACGCGCGAATCGAAATTTTTCAGAAAATGGCGGCTGACATGTGCGGCGACGGAGCGGGGATGTCTGGGAAGGCGCGCAGACAAGGCGCGCTGACCCATAATGCATTCCTCAACTACATGTGATCGCATCAGCCTATCAGCAGCCAGCCAGCCAGCACTGTGTAATGGTCGAGCTATAAATAGCGGCCATTTTGGAATTCTTCATTTGCCTGCAGTTATTGAACAGAGGCAGACCGCTCTGTACTAGGGACAGGGACAGAGTTAGGGCCACAGAAACGATAATTGGGGACAGAGAAAAGTTACTTAGGGACAGAGAACCATTACTCAGGGACACAGACTTGTTAATGAGGGCCACAGAATCGTTATTTAGGGACAAAGAAACGCTAGTTAGGGCCACAGAATTCATAATCAGGGACAGACAGAATTGTTACTCAGTGCCAGAGAATTGTTACTTAGGGCCACAGAAACGTTATTAGGGCCACAGAATTGTTACTCAGGGACAGACAGAATTGTTACTGAGTGCCAGAGAATTGTTACTCAGGGACAGACAGAATTGTTACTGAGTGCCAGAGAATTGTTACTTAGGGCCACAGAAACTTTAATTAGGGCCACAGAATTTTTACTCAGGGACAGACAGAATTGTTACTCAGTGCCAGAGAATTGTTACTCAGGGACAGACAGAATTGTTACTGAGTGCCAGAGAATTGTTACTTAGGGCCACAGAAACTTTACTTAGGGCCACAGAATTTTTACTCAGGGACAGACAGAATTGTTACTGAGTGCCAGAGAATTGTTACTCAGGGACAGACAGAATTGTTACTGAGTGCCAGAGAATTGTTACTTAGGGCCACAGAAACTTTACTTAGGGCCACAGAATTGTTACTCGCACAGACACAGAATTGTTACTCGCACAGACACAGAATTGTTACTGAAGGCCACAGAACTGTTACTTAGGGCCACAGAATTGTTACTCGCACAGACACAGAATTGTTACTCGCACAGACACAGAACTGTTACTGAGGGCCACAGAACTGTTACTTAGGGCCACAGAATTGTTACTCGCACAGACACAGAATTGTTACTCAGGGCCACAGAACTGTTACTTAGGGACAAAGAAACGCTAGTTAGGGCCACAGAATTCATACTCAGGGACAGACAGAATTGTTACGGAGTGCCAGAGAATTGTTACTCTGGGCCACAGAAACTTTACTTAGGGCCACAGAATTTTTACTCAGGGACAGACAGAATTGTTACTGAGTGCCAGAGAATTGTTACTCAGGGACAGACAGAATTGTTACGGAGTGCCAGAGAATTGTTACTCAGGGCCACAGAAACTTTACTTAGGGCCACAGAATTTTTACTCAGGGACAGACAGAATTGTTACTGAGTGCCAGAGAATTGTTACTCAGGGACAGACAGAATTGTTACTGAGTGCCAGAGAATTGTTACTTAGGGCCACAGAAACTTTACTTAGGGCCACAGAATTGTTACTCGCACAGACACAGAATTGTTACTCGCACAGACACAGAATTGTTACTGAAGGCCACAGAACTGTTACTTAGGGCCACAGAATTGTTACTCGCACAGACACAGAATTGTTACTCGCACAGACACAGAACTGTTACTGAGGGCCACAGAACTGTTACTTAGGGCCACAGAATTGTTACTCGCACAGACACAGAATTGTTACTCAGGGCCACAGAACTGTTACTTAGGGACAAAGAAACGCTAGTTAGGGCCACAGAATTCATACTCAGGGACAGACAGAATTGTTACGGAGTGCTAGAGAATTGTTACTCTGGGCCACAGAAACTTTACTTAGGGCCACAGAATTTTTACTCAGGGACAGACAGAATTGTTACTGAGTGCCAGAGAATTGTTACTCAGGGACAGACAGAATTGTTACGGAGTGCCAGAGAATTGTTACTCAGGGCCACAGAAACTTTACTTAGGGCCACAGAATTTTTACTCAGGGACAGACAGAATTGTTACTGAGTGCCAGAGAATTGTTACTCAGGGACAGACAGAATTGTTACGGAGTGCCAGAGAATTGTTACTTAGGGCCACAGAAACTTTACTTAGGGCCACAGAATTGTTACTCGCACAGACACAGAATTGTTACTCGCACAGACACAGAACTGTTACTGAGGGCCACAGAAACTTTACTTAGGGACAAAGAAACGCTAGTTAGGGCCACGGAATTCATACTCAGGGACAGACAGAATTGTTACGGAGTGCCAGAGAATTGTTACTCAGGGACAGACAGAATTGTTACGGAGTGCCAGAGAATTGTTACTCAGGGACAGACAGAATTGTTACTGAGTGCCAGAGAATTGTTACTTAGGGCCACAGAAACTTTAATTAGGGCCACAGAATTTTTACTCAGGGACAGACAGAATTGTTACTGAGTGCCAGAGAATTGTTACTCAGGGACAGACAGAATTGTTACGGAGTGCCAGAGAATTGTTACTCAGGGACAGACAGAATTGTTACTGAGTGCCAGAGAATTGTTACTTAGGGCCACAGAAACTTTAATTAGGGCCACAGAATTTTTACTCAGGGACAGACAGAATTGTTACTGAGTGCCAGAGAATTGTTACTCAGGGACAGACAGAATTGTTACGGAGTGCCAGAGAATTGTTACTCAGGGCCACAGAAACTTTACTTAGGGCCACAGAATTTTTACTCAGGGACAGACAGAATTGTTACTGAGTGCCAGAGAATTGTTACTCAGGGACAGACAGAATTGTTACGGAGTGCCAGAGAATTGTTACTCAGGGACAGACAGAATTGTTACTGAGTGCCAGAGAATTGTTACTCAGGGACAGACAGAATTGTTACTGAGTGCCAGAGAATTGTTACTTAGGGCCACAGAAACTTTAATTAGGGCCACAGAATTTTTACTCAGGGACAGACAGAATTGTTACTGAGTGCCAGAGAATTGTTACTCAGGGACAGACAGAATTGTTACGGAGTGCCAGAGAATTGTTACTCAGGGCCACAGAAACTTTACTTAGGGCCAGAGAATTTTTACTCAGGGACAGACAGAATTGTTACTGAGTGCCAGAGAATTGTTACTCAGGGACAGACAGAATTGTTACTGAGTGCCAGATAATTGTTACTCAGGGCCCCAGAAACTTTATTTAGGGCCACAGAATTTTTACTCAGGGACAGACAGAATTGTTACTGAGTGCCAGAGAATTGTTACTCAGGGACAGACAGAATTGTTACGGAGTGCCAGAGAATTGTTACTCAGGGCCACAGAAACTTTACTTAGGGCCACAGAATTTTTACTCAGGGACAGACAGAATTGTTACTGAGTGCCAGAGAATTGTTACTCAGGGACAGACAGAATTGTTACGGAGTGCCAGAGAATTGTTACTTAGGGCCACAGAAACTTTACTTAGGGCCACAGAATTGTTACTCGCACAGACACAGAATTGTTACTCGCACAGACACAGAACTGTTACTGAGGGCCACAGAAACTTTACTTAGGGACAAAGAAACGCTAGTTAGGGCCACGGAATTCATACTCAGGGACAGACAGAATTGTTACGGAGTGCCAGAGAATTGTTACTCAGGGACAGACAGAATTGTTACGGAGTGCCAGAGAATTGTTACTCAGGGACAGACAGAATTGTTACTGAGTGCCAGAGAATTGTTACTTAGGGCCACAGAAACTTTAATTAGGGCCACAGAATTTTTACTCAGGGACAGACAGAATTGTTACTGAGTGCCAGAGAATTGTTACTCAGGGACAGACAGAATTGTTACGGAGTGCCAGAGAATTGTTACTCAGGGCCACAGAAACTTTACTTAGGGCCAGAGAATTTTTACTCAGGGACAGACAGAATTGTTACTGAGTGCCAGAGAATTGTTACTCAGGGACAGACAGAATTGTTACTGAGTGCCAGATAATTGTTACTCAGGGCCCCAGAAACTTTATTTAGGGCCACAGAATTTTTACTCAGGGACAGACAGAATTGTTACTGAGTGCCAGAGAATTGTTACTCAGGGACAGACAGAATTGTTACGGAGTGCCAGAGAATTGTTACTCAGGGCCACAGAAACTTTACTTAGGGCCACAGAATTTTTACTCAGGGACAGACAGAATTGTTACTGAGTGCCAGAGAATTGTTACTCAGGGACAGACAGAATTGTTACGGAGTGCCAGAGAATTGTTACTTAGGGCCACAGAAACTTTACTTAGGGCCACAGAATTGTTACTCGCACAGACACAGAATTGTTACTCGCACAGACACAGAACTGTTACTGAGGGCCACAGAAACTTTACTTAGGGACAAAGAAACGCTAGTTAGGGCCACGGAATTCATACTCAGGGACAGACAGAATTGTTACGGAGTGCCAGAGAATTGTTACTCAGGGACAGACAGAATTGTTACGGAGTGCCAGAGAATTGTTACTCAGGGACAGACAGAATTGTTACTGAGTGCCAGAGAATTGTTACTTAGGGCCACAGAAACTTTAATTAGGGCCACAGAATTTTTACTCAGGGACAGACAGAATTGTTACTGAGTGCCAGAGAATTGTTACTCAGGGACAGACAGAATTGTTACGGAGTGCCAGAGAATTGTTACTCAGGGACAGACAGAATTGTTACTGAGTGCCAGAGAATTGTTACTTAGGGCCACAGAAACTTTAATTAGGGCCACAGAATTTTTACTCAGGGACAGACAGAATTGTTACTGAGTGCCAGAGAATTGTTACTCAGGGACAGACAGAATTGTTACGGAGTGCCAGAGAATTGTTACTCAGGGCCACAGAAACTTTACTTAGGGCCACAGAATTTTTACTCAGGGACAGACAGAATTGTTACTGAGTGCCAGAGAATTGTTACTCAGGGACAGACAGAATTGTTACGGAGTGCCAGAGAATTGTTACTCAGGGACAGACAGAATTGTTACTGAGTGCCAGAGAATTGTTACTTAGGGCCACAGAAACTTTAATTAGGGCCACAGAATTTTTACTCAGGGACAGACAGAATTGTTACTGAGTGCCAGAGAATTGTTACTCAGGGACAGACAGAATTGTTACCGAGTGCCAGAGAATTGTTACTCAGGGACAGACAGAATTGTTACTGAGTGCCAGAGAATTGTTACTTAGGGCCACAGAAACTTTAATTAGGGCCACAGAATTTTTACTCAGGGACAGACAGAATTGTTACTGAGTGCCAGAGAATTGTTACTCAGGGACAGACAGAATTGTTACCGAGTGCCAGAGAATTGTTACTCAGGGCCACAGAAACTTTACTTAGGGCCAGAGAGTTTTTACTCAGGGACAGACAGAATTGTTACTGAGTGCCAGAGAATTGTTACTCAGGGACAGACAGAATTGTTACTGAGTGCCAGATAATTGTTACTCAGGGCCCCAGAAACTTTACTTAGGGCCAGAGAATTTTTACTCAGGGACAGACAGAATTGTTACTGAGTGCCAGAGAATTGTTACTCAGGGACAGACAGAATTGTTACTGAGTGCCAGATAATTGTTACTCAGGGCCCCAGAAACTTTACTTAGGGCCACAGAATTTTTACTCAGGGACAGACAGAATTGTTACTGAGTGCCAGAGAATTGTTACTCAGGGACAGACAGAATTGTTACTGAGTGCCAGAGAATTGTTACTTAGGGCCACAGAAACTTTACTTAGGGCCACAGAATTGTTACTCGCACAGACACAGAATTGTTACTCGCACAGACACAGAATTGTTACTGAGGGCCACAGAACTGTTACTTGGGGCCACAGAAACGTTAATCAGGGACACAGAATTGTTACTGAGGGCCACAGAACTGTTACTTAGGGCCACAGAATTGTTACTCGCACAGACACAGAATTGTTACTCAGGGACACAGAATTGTTACTCAGGGACACATAATCGTTTAATTAAAGAGTATGTCAGACAACATGCAGAGGAGTGGCAGAGGAGGCAATGTTTTAGGAGCGAGCAGACGTGGCAGCAGAGGAAGGGGTCGAGGCAGCACTATTCGCAGCCAGAGGCCAGTGCTCCCGGTGTCATCCAGCGGTCGTGTCTCCACCGACAACCCTGCCGTCGTCGATTGGTTGGCTCGGTCGTCTTCCTCTTCCCAGGTCACCTCTGACACCTACAGCCAACGGTCGGTGGGTACGTCAGACACAACCGTTAGTTGGCATGGCCCGGGACCAAGCCCACTGAAATCACGTGTCCTCTACCTGCCCCTGTCCTTTGGTGTTCCCTCACCAAGCGAAGTATCGCATGCTGTGGGCTCAGCCCCACTGTACAGTGAGGAAGAGCTAACAGAGGGCGGTCAGGAACGGGGGGAGACATCCGCCTTTTCAGCAGCCAGGCGAAGAAGTAGTGGCGAGGAGAGTGGCTCGGTAGCCGGTCTAGAGACAGGTCTGTCTCCTGACCCAGACGCAGCCGAGGGGGCAAGTAGTGAGGCGGAGACCCTACTTGATGATGAGGAGGTTGATCGCACTTGGCAGCCTCGTCGTCATCAGGCAATTTCTTCCGCATCATCAGGAGAAGAGGGTGGCAGCTTGGCAGCGAGCAAAACAGTCGGTGGGTTGCCCAGGAGACAGCAGCAGGGTCGCAGCAGTGTCAGTGGAGCCAAACGTCCACGGAGTAGAGCACCAGCTCCACTGCAGCCTACCACCACGGCCAGTAGTGGTGCCGGTGTGCACGGAGGAAGCAGCAGTCAGCCAGTGAGGAGTATCGGGGGCAAAGTTTCCTACTCGGCGGTGTGGCAATTTTTCGTCAAGCCGCCCGAGGAAGTAAACGTAGCCGTATGTCGACTATGTGGCCAGAAAGTCAAGCGTGGCCAGGGGGCCCATGTTGGGACTACAGCGTTGCGGCAGCATATGCAGCGTCGCCATTTGGTGGCCTGGGAAAACCGTGATAAAGATACGGCGGTTCTGCCCGCCCCAGCCCCCGCTCCATCACCCGCTCCGTTACTTGCTCCGTCACCCGACGTCAATCGCCCTCCATCAGCCAGTCAAGGCTCCAACACCTCTGCTGAGGGGAGTTGTCGCTCGTTGGCATCTTCCGCTCGTTCAGATGCTCCTTCTCCTGCTACTCCTCTTCACGGATTCCGTCAGCAGTCTTTCTTGGAATCCGTTTCCAAGAGACAACAGTTTGCGAGCACGCACCCGACGGTGCAAAAGCTGAACGTCCTCCTGTCCAAGTTGCTGGTGCTGCAGTCCCTCCCTTTCCAAGTGGTGGACTCAGCACCTTTCAGAGAAATGATGGCTTGTGCCGCGCCGCGGTGGAGAGTGCCAAGCCGTCATTTCTTCGCCAAAAAGGCAGTGCCAGCCCTGCATTCACATGTAGAAGACATGGTGGGCCAGTCTTTGAGCATGTCGGTCTCTGCCAAAGTGCACGGCAGCGCCGACGTGTGGAGCTGTAACTATGGTCAGGGACAGTACATGTCATTTACGGCCCACTGGGTGAACGTGGTGCCGTCACAGCCGCACCAGCAACTTGGACAGGTCACGCCGCTTTTGCCTCCACGTTTGCACGTCCTTGGTCCGGCAAAGATGTCCGCCTCTACCACCTCTTCTTCCGCCGTGTCCTCAGCCGCCACCCCCGTGCCAAGTCCCATTACCCGACCGGCATATCACATGTGCAGGGCGCAACGGTGTCACGCTGTTCTGCACCTGGTATGCCTTGGCGAACGTAGTCACACAGGGGAGGAACTTCTGAGTGTAATGAACAGAGAAATCGACAGATGGCTGTCTCCGCGCAAATTGAAAATCGGAACCATGTTGACCGACAACGGAAAGAACATGGTGTCTGCTCTGCGTCAAGGAAGGTTGTGCCATGCGCCATGCATGGCTCACGTGTTCAATCTGGTTGTCAAGCGGTTCTTAAAATCCACCATCCCACTGCAAGACATCCTTAAAATGTCACGTAAACTTTGCATGCATTTCAGCCATTCCTACACCGCAAAGCACACCCTCCTTGAGCTGCAGCGGCAGAACGGAATTCCACAGCATCGCCTGATCTGCGACGTTGCAACAAGGTGGAATTCAACCCTACACATGTTAGACCGCCTTTACGAACAGCGAAAGGCCATCACCGATTTCCTGATGTTACAAGCGGATAAAGGTACTCCCCTGTGTAACTTCGATGTCAGCCATTGGCAGCTCATGCGTGACACCTGCCGCTTGCTCAGGCCCTTTGAGGAGGCCACGCTATTCGTGAGTCGGCAGGACTATGGGATGAACGACGTCATTCCTCTGTTGCACGTCCTTGAACAAATGCTGTTAACAATGGCTGGTCAGGGTGCGGTAGACGTGGCGCACAGATCTCAACGCCACATGACCCCTGTGGGGGCAGGACAGGAAGAAGAGGAGGAGGTAGAGGAGGACATTTGTGCTCAGGAATTATTGAGTGAAATGGGTGGTTTTTCCACTCAGCGGACAGGAGTGGAGGAGCAGGAGCATCTGGTAGAGGAGGAGGAGGAGGAGACAGAGGACCCAGACGCACCGTGGCAGTATGCTGTGGAGATGGAGGCAGGGAGTCCCTCGCATTCCTTGGCACAAATGGCCCATAGCATGCTCGGTTGCTTGCGTAGCGACAGCCGAATAATAACCATCAGACAGAGGGATGACTTTTGGCTGTCCACCTTGTTGGACCCTCGCTACCGTTCCAAAATGGTGGCCTTTTTCACACCTGCTGAGAGGGAGGCCAAAATAACGTACTATAAAAACCACCTATGTAGTCAGTTGGTCTCTGCCTTTGTGCGCCAACGTCCATCCTCAGACACTGTGGGCCCTGTGCGCTCGCGTTCCGCTGCCATGGCAGCAGGGGAGGGGTGGGGTGGTAGGAGCAGTGGCAGCTCCACCAGCAGCAGCTGCCTCAGTCTGCAGTCGATGATGAGTAGCTTTCTTCACCAGTGCAGTGAGGAAACTACTAACCAGCCGCAGCAGCAGCAGCAGCAGCAGCAGCATCAGGTGGACCTGGAGCAGGACCTCAAACAACAGGCTTGGGCCTACTTGGACAGCACCCTGACAACCGAGGTAGACAATCCCCTTGACTACTGGGCAACGAAACTTGACCTTTGGCCCCAACTAGCTGAATTTGCCCTTGAAAGGCTGTCATGCCCGGCCAGTAGCGTGGCATCGGAGCGCGTGTTTAGTGCGGCAGGAGGTATTGTAACTCCGCGGAGGACACGACTGTCCACCCAAAGTGTGGAGAGACTCACGTTTGTGAAAATGAATCAGGCGTGGATTAGTCTGGATTTCAAACCACCAGTTCCTGACACAACTGACTAAATCCGCCATGAATCATGCCTCAAACATGTGCCACTTTGAGGTCTCCTCACACACTGCTGGTGTGTAGAATTTTTTGACATAGGGTGCTGGCAGATTATGGGCCTCCCATAGCTGCTGCCAGGCCCCTAATCTGCCATAGGCCCCTATATACCGCTTCCTCATGCTGCTGCCAGGTCCAGAGTCTCTCATGGGTCCCTGTACGGCCTCCCATTGCTGCTGTCTCCATCGCCACACCCTGCCATGTGCCACTTTCAGGTCTCCTCACACACTGCTGGTGTGTAGAATTTTTTGACATAGGGTGCTGGCAGATTATGGGCCTCCTATAGCTGCTGCCAGGCCCCTAATCTGCCATAGGCCCCTATATACCGCTTCCTCATGCTGCTGCCAGGTCCAGAGTCTCTCATGGGTCCCTGTACGGCCTCCCATTGCTGCTGTCTCCATCGCCACACTCTGCCATGTGCCACTTTCAGGTCTCCTCACACACTGCTGGTGTGTAGAATTTTTTGACATAGGGTGCTGGCAGATTATGGGCCTCCTATAGCTGCTGCCAGGCCCCTAATCTGCCATAGGCCCCTATATACCGCTTCCTCATGCTGCTGCCAGGTCCAGAGTCTCTCATGCCATGTGCCACTTTCAGGTCTCCTCACACACTGCTGGTGTGTTGAATTTTTTGACATAGGGTGCTGGCAGATTATGGGCCTCCCATAGCTGCTGCCAGGCCCCTAATCTGCCATAGGCCCCTATATACCGCTTCCTCATGCTGCTGCCAGGTCCAGAGTCTCTCATGGGTCCCTGTACGGCCTCCCATTGCTGCTGTCTCCATCGCCACACCCTGCCATGTGCCACTTTCAGGTCTCCTCACACACTGCTGGTGTGTAGAATTTTTTGACATAGGGTGCTGGCAGATTATGGGCCTCCTATAGCTGCTGCCAGGCCCCTAATCTGCCATAGGCCCCTATATACCGCTTCCTCATGCTGCTGCCAGGTCCAGAGTCTCTCATGGGTCCCTGTACGGCCTTCCATTGCTGCTGTCTCCATCGCCACACTCTGCCATGTGCCACTTTCAGGTCTCCTCACACACTGCTGGTGTGTAGAATTTTTTGACATAGGGTGCTGGCAGATTATGGGCCTCCTATAGCTGCTGCCAGGCCCCTAATCTGCCATAGGCCCCTATATACCGCCTCCTCATGCTGCTGCCAGGTCCAGAGTCTGTCATGGGTCCCTGTACGGCCTCCCATTGCTGCTGTCTCCATCGCCACACTCTGCCATGTGCCACTTTCAGGTCTCCTCACACTGCTGGTGTGTAGAATTTTTTGACATAGGGTGCTGGCAGATTACGGGCCTCCCATTGCTGCTGCCAGGCCTCTAATCTGCCATGGGCCCCTATATACCGCCTCCTCATGCTGCTGCCAGGTCTAGAGTCTGTCATGGGTCCCTGTACGGCCTCCCATTGCTGCTGTCTCCATCGCCACACTCTGCCATGTGCCACTTTCAGGTCTCCTCACACACTGCTGGTGTGTAGAATTTTTTGACATAGGGTGCTGGCAGATTATGGGCCTCCTATAGCTGCTGCCAGGCCCCTAATCTGCCATAGGCCCCTATATACCGCTTCCTCATGCTGCTGCCAGGTCCAGAGTCTCTCATGCCATGTGCCACTTTCAGGTCTCCTCACACTGCTGGTGTGTTGAATTTTTTGACATAGGGTGCTGGCAGATTATGGGCCTCCTATAGCTGCTGCCAGGCCCCTAATCTGCCATAGGCCCCTATATACCGCCTCCTCATGCTGCTGCCAGGTCCAGAGTCTGTCATGGGTCCCTGTACGGCCTCCCATTGCTGCTGTCTCCATCGCCACACTCTGCCATGTGCCACTTTCAGGTCTCCTCACACTGCTGGTGTGTAGAATTTTTTGACATAGGGTGCTGGCAGATTACGGGCCTCCCATTGCTGCTGCCAGGCCCCTAATCTGCCATGGGCCCCTATATACCGCCTCCTCATGCTGCTGCCAGGTCCAGAGTCTGTCATGGGTCCCTGTACGGCCTCCCATTGCTGCTGTCTCCATCGCCACACTCTGCCATGTGCCACTTTCAGGTCTCCTCACACACTGCTGGTGTGTAGAATTTTTTGACATAGGGTGCTGGCAGATTATGGGCCTCCTATAGCTGCTGCCAGGCCCCTAATCTGCCATAGGCCCCTATATACCGCTTCCTCATGCTGCTGCCAGGTCCAGAGTCTCTCATGCCATGTGCCACTTTCAGGTCTCCTCACACTGCTGGTGTGTTGAATTTTTTGACATAGGGTGCTGGCAGATTATGGGCCTCCCATAGCTGCTGCCAGGCCCCTAATCTGCCATAGGCCCCTATATACCGCTTCCTCATGCTGCTGCCAGGTCCAGAGTCTCTCATGGGTCCCTGTACGGCCTCCCATTGCTGCTGTCTCCATCGCCACACTCTGCCATGTGCCACTTTCAGGTCTCCTCACACTGCTGGTGTGTAGAATTTTTTGACATAGGGTGCTGGCAGATTACGGGCCTCCCATTGCTGCTGCCAGGCCCCTAATCTGCCATGGGCCCCTATATACCGCCTCCTCATGCTGCTGCCAGGTCCAGAGTCTGTCATGGGTCCCTGTACGGCCTCCCATTGCTGCTGTCTCCATCGCCACACTCTGCCATGTGCCACTTTCAGGTCTCCTCACACACTGCTGGTGTGTAGAATTTTTTGACATAGGGTGCTGGCAGATTATGGGCCTCCTATAGCTGCTGCCAGGCCCCTAATCTGCCATAGGCCCCTATATACCGCTTCCTCATGCTGCTGCCAGGTCCAGAGTCTCTCATGCCATGTGCCACTTTCAGGTCTCCTCACACTGCTGGTGTGTTGAATTTTTTGACATAGGGTGCTGGCAGATTATGGGCCTCCCATAGCTGCTGCCAGGCCCCTAATCTGCCATAGGCCCCTATATACCGCTTCCTCATGCTGCTGCCAGGTCCAGAGTCTCTCATGGGTCCCTGTACGGCCTCCCATTGCTGCTGTCTCCATCGCCACACCCTGCCATGTGCCACTTTCAGGTCTCCTCACACACTGCTGGTGTGTAGAATTTTTTGACATAGGGTGCTGGCAGATTATGGGCCTCCTATAGCTGCTGCCAGGCCCCTAATCTGCCATAGGCCCCTATATACCGCTTCCTCATGCTGCTGCCAGGTCCAGAGTCTCTCATGGGTCCCTGTACGGCCTCCCATTGCTGCTGTCTCCATCGCCACACTCTGCCATGTGCCACTTTCAGGTCTCCTCACACACTGCTGGTGTGTAGAATTTTTTGACATAGGGTGCTGGCAGATTATGGGCCTCCTATAGCTGCTGCCAGGCCCCTAATCTGCCATAGGCCCCTATATACCGCCTCCTCATGCTGCTGCCAGGTCCAGAGTCTGTCATGGGTCCCTGTACGGCCTCCCATTGCTGCTCCTGTCTCCATCGCCACACTCTGCCATGTGCCACTTTCAGGTCTCCTCACACTGCTGGTGTGTAGAATTTTTTGACATAGGGTGCTGGCAGATTACGGGCCTCCCATTGCTGCTGCCAGGCCCCTAATCTGCCATGGGCCCCTATATACCGCCTCCTCATGCTGCTGCCAGGTCCAGAGTCTGTCATGGGTCCCTGTACGGCCTCCCATTGCTGCTGTCTCCATCGCCACACTCTGCCATGTGCCACTTTCAGGTCTCCTCACACTGCTGGTGTGTAGAATTTTTTGACATAGGGTGCTGGCAGATTACGGGCCTCCCATTGCTGCTGCCAGGCCCCTAATCTGCCATGGGCCCCTATATACCGCCTCCTCATGCTGCTGCCAGGTCCAGAGTCTGTCATGGGTCCCTGTACGGCCTCCCATTGCTGCTGTCTCCATCGCCACACTCTGCCATGTGCCACTTTCAGGTCTCCTCACACACTGCTGCTGTGTAGAATTTTTTGACATAGGGTGCTGGCAGATTATGGGCCTCCCATTGCTGCTGCCAGGCCCCTAATCTGCCATAGGCCCCTATATACCGCTTCCTCATGCTGCTGCCAGGTCCAGAGTCTGTCATGGGTCCCTGTACGGCCTGCCATTGCTGCTGTCTCCATCGCCACACTCTGCCATGTGCCACTTTCAGGTCTCCTCACACACTGCTGGTGTGTAGAATTTTTTGACATAGGGTGCTGGCAGATTATGGGCCTCCTATAGCTGCTGCCAGGCCCCTAATCTGCCATAGGCCCCTATATACCGCTTCCTCATGCTGCTGCCAGGTCCAGAGTCTCTCATGCCATGTGCCACTTTTAGGTCTCCTCACACTGCTGGTGTGTTGAATTTTTTGACATAGGGTGCTGGCAGATTATGGGCCTCCCATAGCTGCTGCCAGGCCCCTAATCTGCCATAGGCCCCTATATACCGCTTCCTCATGCTGCTGCCAGGTCCAGAGTCTCTCATGGGTCCCTGTACGGCCTCCCATTGCTGCTGTCTCCATCGCCACACCCTGCCATGTGCCACTTTCAGGTCTCCTCACACACTGCTGGTGTGTAGAATTTTTTGACATAGGGTGCTGGCAGATTATGGGCCTCCTATAGCTGCTGCCAGGCCCCTAATCTGCCATAGGCCCCTATATACCGCTTCCTCATGCTGCTGCCAGGTCCAGAGTCTCTCATGGGTCCCTGTACGGCCTCCCATTGCTGCTGTCTCCATCGCCACACTCTGCCATGTGCCACTTTCAGGTCTCCTCACACACTGCTGGTGTGTAGAATTTTTTGACATAGGGTGCTGGCAGATTATGGGCCTCCTATAGCTGCTGCCAGGCCCCTAATCTGCCATAGGCCCCTATATACCGCCTCCTCATGCTGCTGCCAGGTCCAGAGTCTGTCATGGGTCCCTGTACGGCCTCCCATTGCTGCTGTCTCCATCGCCACACTCTGCCATGTGCCACTTTCAGGTCTCCTCACACACTGCTGGTGTGTAGAATTTTTTGACATAGGGTGCTGGCAGATTATGGGCCTCCTATAGCTGCTGCCAGGCCCCTAATCTGCCATAGGCCCCTATATACCGCCTCCTCATGCTGCTGCCAGGTCCAGAGTCTGTCATGGGTCCCTGTACGGCCTCCCATTGCTGCTGTCTCCATCGCCACACTCTGCCATGTGCCACTTTCAGGTCTCCTCACACTGCTGGTGTGTAGAATTTTTTGACATAGGGTGCTGGCAGATTACGGGCCTCCCATTGCTGCTGCCAGGCCCCTAATCTGCCATGGGCCCCTATATACCGCCTCCTCATGCTGCTGCCAGGTCCAGAGTCTGTCATGGGTCCCTGTACGGCCTCCCATTGCTGCTGTCTCCATCGCCACACTCTGCCATGTGCCACTTTCAGGTCTCCTCACACTGCTGGTGTGTAGAATTTTTTGACATAGGGTGCTGGCAGATTACGGGCCTCCCATTGCTGCTGCCAGGCCCCTAATCTGCCATGGGCCCCTATATACCGCCTCCTCATGCTGCTGCCAGGTCCAGAGTCTGTCATGGGTCCCTGTACGGCCTCCCATTGCTGCTGTCTCCATCGCCACACTCTGCCATGTGCCACTTTCAGGTCTCCTCACACACTGCTGCTGTGTAGAATTTTTTGACATAGGGTGCTGGCAGATTATGGGCCTCCCATTGCTGCTGCCAGGCCCCTAATCTGCCATAGGCCCCTATATACCGCTTCCTCATGCTGCTGCCAGGTCCAGAGTCTGTCATGGGTCCCTGTACGGCCTGCCATTGCTGCTGTCTCCATCGCCACACTCTGCCATGTGCCACTTTCAGGTCTCCTCACACACTGCTGGTGTGTAGAATTTTTTGACATAGGGTGCTGGCAGATTATGGGCCTCCTATAGCTGCTGCCAGGCCCCTAATCTGCCATAGGCCCCTATATACCGCTTCCTCATGCTGCTGCCAGGTCCAGAGTCTCTCATGCCATGTGCCACTTTTAGGTCTCCTCACACTGCTGGTGTGTTGAATTTTTTGACATAGGGTGCTGGCAGATTATGGGCCTCCCATAGCTGCTGCCAGGCCCCTAATCTGCCATAGGCCCCTATATACCGCTTCCTCATGCTGCTGCCAGGTCCAGAGTCTCTCATGGGTCCCTGTACGGCCTCCCATTGCTGCTGTCTCCATCGCCACACCCTGCCATGTGCCACTTTCAGGTCTCCTCACACACTGCTGGTGTGTAGAATTTTTTGACATAGGGTGCTGGCAGATTATGGGCCTCCTATAGCTGCTGCCAGGCCCCTAATCTGCCATAGGCCCCTATATACCGCTTCCTCATGCTGCTGCCAGGTCCAGAGTCTCTCATGGGTCCCTGTACGGCCTCCCATTGCTGCTGTCTCCATCGCCACACTCTGCCATGTGCCACTTTCAGGTCTCCTCACACACTGCTGGTGTGTAGAATTTTTTGACATAGGGTGCTGGCAGATTATGGGCCTCCTATAGCTGCTGCCAGGCCCCTAATCTGCCATAGGCCCCTATATACCGCCTCCTCATGCTGCTGCCAGGTCCAGAGTCTGTCATGGGTCCCTGTACGGCCTCCCATTGCTGCTGTCTCCATCGCCACACTCTGCCATGTGCCACTTTCAGGTCTCCTCACACACTGCTGGTGTGTAGAATTTTTTGACATAGGGTGCTGGCAGATTATGGGCCTCCTATAGCTGCTGCCAGGCCCCTAATCTGCCATAGGCCCCTATATACCGCCTCCTCATGCTGCTGCCAGGTCCAGAGTCTGTCATGGGTCCCTGTACGGCCTCCCATTGCTGCTGTCTCCATCGCCACACTCTGCCATGTGCCACTTTCAGGTCTCCTCACACTGCTGGTGTGTAGAATTTTTTGACATAGGGTGCTGGCAGATTACGGGCCTCCCATTGCTGCTGCCAGGCCCCTAATCTGCCATGGGCCCCTATATACCGCCTCCTCATGCTGCTGCCAGGTCCAGAGTCTGTCATGGGTCCCTGTACGGCCTCCCATTGCTGCTGTCTCCATCGCCACACTCTGCCATGTGCCACTTTCAGGTCTCCTCACACTGCTGGTGTGTAGAATTTTTTGACATAGGGTGCTGGCAGATTACGGGCCTCCCATTGCTGCTGCCAGGCCCCTAATCTGCCATGGGCCCCTATATACCGCCTCCTCATGCTGCTGCCAGGTCCAGAGTCTGTCATGGGTTCCTGTACGGCCTCCCATTGCTGCTGTCTCCATCGCCACACTCTGCCATGTGCCACTTTCAGGTCTCCTCACACACTGCTGCTGTGTAGAATTTTTTGACATAGGGTGCTGGCAGATTATGGGCCTCCCATTGCTGCTGCCAGGCCCCTAATCTGCCATAGGCCCCTATATACCGCTTCCTCATGCTGCTGCCAGGTCCAGAGTCTCTCAGGGGTCCCTGTACGGCCTCCCATTGCTGCTGTCTCCATCGCCACACTCTGCCATGTGCCACTTTCAGGTCTCCTCACACACTGCTGGTGTGTAGAATTTTTTGACATAGGGTGCTGGCAGATTATGGGCCTCCTATAGCTGCTGCCAGGCCCCTAATCTGCCATAGGCCCCTATATACCGCCTCCTCATGCTGCTGCCAGGTCCAGAGTCTGTCATGGGTCCCTGTACGGCCTCCCATTGCTGCTGTCTCCATCGCCACACTCTGCCATGTGCCACTTTCAGGTCTCCTCACACACTGCTGCTGTGTAGAATTTTTTGACATAGGGTGCTGGCAGATTATGGGCCTCCCATTGCTGCTGCCAGGCCCCTAATCTGCCATAGGCCCCTATATACCGCTTCCTCATGCTGCTGCCAGGTCCAGAGTCTCTCATGGGTCCCTGTACGGCCTCCCATTGCTGCTGTCTCCATCGCCACACTCTGCCATGTGCCACTTTCAGGTCTCCTCACACACTGCTGGTGTGTAGAATTTTTTGACATAGGGTGCTGGCAGATTATGGGCCTCCTATAGCTGCTGCCAGGCCCCTAATCTGCCATAGGCCCCTATATACCGCCTCCTCATGCTGCTGCCAGGTCCAGAGTCTGTCATGGGTCCCTGTACGACCTCCCATTGCTGCTGTCTCCATCGCCACACTCTGCCATGTGCCACTTTCAGGTCTCCTCACACACTGCTGGTGTGTAGAATTTTTTGACATAGGGTGCTGGCAGATTATGGGCCTCCTATAGCTGCTGCCAGGCCCCTAATCTGCCATAGGCCCCTATATACCGCTTCCTCATGCTGCTGCCAGGTCCAGAGTCTCTCATGCCATGTGCCACTTTCAGGTCTCCTCACACTGCTGGTGTGTAGAATTTTTTGACATAGGGTGCTGGCAGATTATGGGCCTCCCATTGCTGCTGCCAGGCCCCTAATCTGCCATAGGCCCCTATATACCGCTTCCTCATGCTGCTGCCAGGTCCAGAGTCTCTCATGGGTCCCTGTACGGCCTCCCATTGCTGCTGTCTCCATCGCCACACTCTGCCATGTGCCACTTTCAGGTCTCCTCACACACTGCTGGTGTGTAGAATTTTTTGACATAGGGTGCTGGCAGATTATGGGCCTCCTATAGCTGCTGCCAGGCCCCTAATCTGCCATAGGCCCCTATATACCGCCTCCTCATGCTGCTGCCAGGTCCAGAGTCTGTCATGGGTCCCTGTACGGCCTCCCATTGCTGCTGTCTCCATCGCCACACTCTGCCATGTGCCACTTTCAGGTCTCCTCACACGGCTGGTGTGTAGAATTTTTTGACATAGGGTGCTGGCAGATTATGGGCCTCCTATAGCTGCTGCCAGGCCCCTAATCTGCCATAGGCCCCTATATACCGCCTCCTCATGCTGCTGCCAGGTCCAGAGTCTGTCATGGGTCCCTGTACGGCCTCCCATTGCTGCTGTCTCCATCGCCACACTCTGCCATGTGCCACTTTCAGGTCTCCTCACACTGCTGGTGTGTAGAATTTTTTGACATAGGGTGCTGGCAGATTACGGGCCTCCCATTGCTGCTGCCAGGCCCCTAATCTGCCATGGGCCCCTATATACCGCCTCCTCATGCTGCTGCCAGGTCCAGAGTCTGTCATGGGTCCCTGTACGGCCTCCCATTGCTGCTGTCTCCATCGCCACACTCTGCCATGTGCCACTTTCAGGTCTCCTCACACTGCTGGTGTGTAGAATTTTTTGACATAGGGTGCTGGCAGATTACGGGCCTCCCATTGCTGCTGCCAGGCCCCTAATCTGCCATGGGCCCCTATATACCGCCTCCTCATGCTGCTGCCAGGTCCAGAGTCTGTCATGGGTCCCTGTACGGCCTCCCATTGCTGCTGTCTCCATCGCCACACTCTGCCATGTGCCACTTTCAGGTCTCCTCACACACTGCTGCTGTGTAGAATTTTTTGACATAGGGTGCTGGCAGATTATGGGCCTCCCATTGCTGCTGCCAGGCCCCTAATCTGCCATAGGCCCCTATATACCGCTTCCTCATGCTGCTGCCAGGTCCAGAGTCTCTCATGGGTCCCTGTACGGCCTCCCATTGCTGCTGTCTCCATCGCCACACTCTGCCATGTGCCACTTTCAGGTCTCCTCACACACTGCTGGTGTGTAGAATTTTTTGACATAGGGTGCTGGCAGATTATGGGCCTCCTATAGCTGCTGCCAGGCCCCTAATCTGCCATAGGCCCCTATATACCGCCTCCTCATGCTGCTGCCAGGTCCAGAGTCTGTCATGGGTCCCTGTACGGCCTCCCATTGCTGCTGTCTCCATCGCCACACTCTGCCATGTGCCACTTTCAGGTCTCCTCACACACTGCTGGTGTGTAGAATTTTTTGACATAGGGTGCTGGCAGATTATGGGCCTCCTATAGCTGCTGCCAGGCCCCTAATCTGCCATAGGCCCCTATATACCGCTTCCTCATGCTGCTGCCAGGTCCAGAGTCTCTCATGCCATGTGCCACTTTCAGGTCTCCTCACACTGCTGGTGTGTTGAATTTTTTGACATAGGGTGCTGGCAGATTATGGGCCTCCCATAGCTGCTGCCAGGCCCCTAATCTGCCATAGGCCCCTATATACCGCCTCCTCATGCTGCTGCCAGGTCCAGAGTCTGTCATGGGTCCCTGTACGGCCTCCCATTGCTGCTGTCTCCATCGCCACACTCTGCCATGTGCCACTTTCAGGTCTCCTCACACTGCTGGTGTGTAGAATTTTTTGACATAGGGTGCTGGCAGATTACGGGCCTCCCATTGCTGCTGCCAGGCCCCTAATCTGCCATGGGCCCCTATATACCGCCTCCTCATGCTGCTGCCAGGTCCAGAGTCTGTCATGGGTCCCTGTACGGCCTCCCATTGCTGCTGTCTCCATCGCCACACTCTGCCATGTGCCACTTTCAGGTCTCCTCACACTGCTGGTGTGTAGAATTTTTTGACATAGGGTGCTGGCAGATTACGGGCCTCCCATTGCTGCTGCCAGGCCCCTAATCTGCCATGGGCCCCTATATACCGCCTCCTCATGCTACTGCCAGGTCCAGAGTCTGTCATGGGTCCCTGTACGGCCTCCCATTGCTGCTGTCTCCATCGCCACACTCTGCCATGTGCCACTTTCAGGTCTCCTCACACTGCTGGTGTGTAGAATTTTTTGACATAGGGTGCTGGCAGATTACGGGCCTCCCATTGCTGCTGCCAGGCCCCTAATCTGCCATGGGCCCCTATATACCGCCTCCTCATGCTGCTGCCAGGTCCAGAGTCTGTCATGGGTCCCTGTACGGCCTCCCATTGCTGCTGTCTCCATCGCCACACTCTGCCATGTGCCACTTTCAGGTCTCCTCACACACTGCTGCTGTGTAGAATTTTTTGACATAGGGTGCTGGCAGATTATGGGCCTCCCATTGCTGCTGCCAGGCCCCTAATCTGCCATAGGCCCCTATATACCGCTTCCTCATGCTGCTGCCAGGTCCAGAGTCTCTCATGGGTCCCTGTACGGCCTCCCATTGCTGCTGTCTCCATCGCCACACTCTGCCATGTGCCACTTTCAGGTCTCCTCACACACTGCTGGTGTGTAGAATTTTTTGACATAGGGTGCTGGCAGATTATGGGCCTCCTATAGCTGCTGCCAGGCCCCTAATCTGCCATAGGCCCCTATATACCGCCTCCTCATGCTGCTGCCAGGTCCAGAGTCTGTCATGGGTCCCTGTACGGCCTCCCATTGCTGCTGTCTCCATCGCCACACTCTGCCATGTGCCACTTTCAGGTCTCCTCACACACTGCTGGTGTGTAGAATTTTTTGACATAGGGTGCTGGCAGATTATGGGCCTCCTATAGCTGCTGCCAGGCCCCTAATCTGCCATAGGCCCCTATATACCGCTTCCTCATGCTGCTGCCAGGTCCAGAGTCTCTCATGCCATGTGCCACTTTCAGGTCTCCTCACACTGCTGGTGTGTAGAATTTTTTGACATAGGGTGCTGGCAGATTATGGGACTCCCATTGCTGCTGCCAGGCCCCTAATCTGCCATAGGCCCCTATATACCGCTTCCTCATGCTGCTGCCAGGTCCAGAGTCTCTCATGGGTCCCTGTACGGCCCCCCATTGCTGCTGTCTCCATCGCCACACTCTGCCATGTGCCACTTTCAGGTCTCCTCACACACTGCTGGTGTGTAGAATTTTTTGACATAGGGTGCTGGCAGATTATGGGCCTCCTATAGCTGCTGCCAGGCCCCTAATCTGCCATAGGCCCCTATATACCGCCTCCTCATGCTGCTGCCAGGTCCAGAGTCTGTCATGGGTCCCTGTACGGCCTCCCATTGCTGCTGTCTCCATCGCCACACTCTGCCATGTGCCACTTTCAGGTCTCCTCACACACTGCTGGTGTGTAGAATTTTTTGACATAGGGTGCTGGCAGATTATGGGCCTCCTATAGCTGCTGCCAGGCCCCTAATCTGCCATAGGCCCCTATATACCGCTTCCTCATGCTGCTGCCAGGTCCAGAGTCTCTCATGCCATGTGCCACTTTCAGGTCTCCTCACACTGCTGGTGTGTTGAATTTTTTGACATAGGGTGCTGGCAGATTATGGGCCTCCCATAGCTGCTGCCAGGCCCCTAATCTGCCATAGGCCCCTATATACCGCCTCCTCATGCTGCTGCCAGGTCCAGAGTCTCTCATGGGTCCCTGTACGGCCTCCCATTGCTGCTGTCTCCATCGCCACACTCTGCCATGTGCCACTTTCAGGTCTCCTCACACTGCTGGTGTGTAGAATTTTTTGACATAGGGTGCTGGCAGATTACGGGCCTCCCATTGCTGCTGCCAGGCCCCTAATCTGCCATGGGCCCCTATATACCGCCTCCTCATGCTGCTGCCAGGTCCAGAGTCTGTCATGGGTCCCTGTACGGCCTCCCATTGCTGCTGTCTCCATCGCCACACTCTGCCATGTGCCACTTTCAGGTCTCCTCACACACTGCTGCTGTGTAGAATTTTTTGACATAGGGTGCTGGCAGATTATGGGCCTCCCATTGCTGCTGCCAGGCCCCTAATCTGCCATAGGCCCCTATATACCGCTTCCTCATGCTGCTGCCAGGTCCAGAGTCTGTCATGGGTCCCTGTACGGCCTCCCATTGCTGCTGTCTCCATCGCCACACTCTGCCATGTGCCACTTTCAGGTCTCCTCACACACTGCTGGTGTGTAGAATTTTTTGACATAGGGTGCTGGCAGATTATGGGCCTCCTATAGCTGCTGCCAGGCCCCTAATCTGCCATAGGCCCCTATATACCGCTTCCTCATGCTGCTGCCAGGTCCAGAGTCTCTCATGGGTCCCTGTACGGCCTCCCATTGCTGCTGTCTCCATCGCCACACTCTGCCATGTGCCACTTTAAGGTCTCCTCACACACTGCTGGTGTGTAGAATTTTTTGACATAGGGTGCTGGCAGATTATGGGCCTCCTATAGCTGCTGCCAGGCCCCTAATCTGCCATAGGCCCCTATATACCGCTTCCTCATGCTGCTGCCAGGTCCAGAGTCTGTCATGGGTCCCTGTACGGCCTCCCATTGCTGCTGTCTCCATCGCCACACTCTGCCATGTGCCACTTTCAGGTCTCCTCACACACTGCTGGTGTGTAGAATTTTTTGACATAGGGTGCTGGCAGATTACGGGCCTCCCATAGCTGCTGCCAGGCCCCTAATCTGCCATAGGCCCCTATATACCGCCTCCTCATGCTGCTGCCAGGTCCAGAGTCTCTCATGGGTCCCTGTACGGCCTCCCATTGCTGCTGTCTCCATCGCCACACTCTGCCATGTGCCACTTTCAGGTCTCCTCACACTGCTGGTGTGTAGAATTTTTTGACATAGGGTGCTGGCAGATTACGGGCCTCCCATTGCTGCTGCCAGGCCCCTAATCTGCCATGGGCCCCTATATACCGCCTCCTCATGCTGCTGCCAGGTCCAGAGTCTGTCATGGGTCCCTGTACGGCCTCCCATTGCTGCTGTCTCCATCGCCACACTCTGCCATGTGCCACTTTCAGGTCTCCTCACACTGCTGGTGTGTAGAATTTTTTGACATAGGGTGCTGGCAGATTACGGGCCTCCCATTGCTGCTGCCAGGCCCCTAATCTGCCATGGGCCCCTATATACCGCCTCCTCATGCTGCTGCCAGGTCCAGAGTCTGTCATGGGTCCCTGTACGGCCTCCCATTGCTGCTGTCTCCATCGCCACACCCTGCCATGTGCCACTTTCAGGTCTCCTCACACACTGCTGCTGTGTAGAATTTTATGACATAGGGTGCTGGCAGATTATGGGCCTCCCATTGCTGCTGCCAGGCCCCTAATCTGCCATAGGCCCCTATATACCGCTTCCTCATGCTGCTGCCAGGTCCAGAGTCTGTCATGGGTTCCTCTACGGCCTCCCATTGCTGCTGTCTCCATCGCCACACTCTGCCATGTGCCACTTTCAGGTCTCCTCACACTGCTGGTGTGTAGAATTTTTTGACATAGGGTGCTGGCAGATTACGGGCCTCCCATTGCTGCTGCCAGGCCCCTAATCTGCCATGGGCCCCTATATACCGCCTCCTCATGCTGCTGCCAGGTCCAGAGTCTGTCATGGGTCCCTGTACGGCCTCCCATTGCTGCTGTCTCCATCGCCACACTCTGCCATGTGCCACTTTCAGGTCTCCTCACACACTGCTGCTGTGTAGAATTTTATGACATAGGGTGCTGGCAGATTATGGGCCTCCCATTGCTGCTGCCAGGCCCCTAATCTGCCATAGGCCCCTATATACCGCTTCCTCATGCTGCTGCCAGGTCCAGAGTCTGTCATGGGTTCCTCTACGGCCTCCCATTGCTGCTGTCTCCATCGCCACACTCTGCCATGTGCCACTTTCAGGTCTCCTCACACACTGCTGGTGTGTAGAATTTTTTGACATAGGGTGCTGGCAGATTATGGGCCTCCTATAGCTGCAGCCAGGCCCCTAATCTGCCATAGGCCCCTATATACCGCTTCCTCATGCTGCTGCCAGGTCCAGAGTCTCTCATGCCATGTGCCACTTTCAGGTCTCCTCACACTGCTGGTGTGTTGAATTTTTTGACATAGGGTGCTGGCAGATTATGGGCCTCCCATAGCTGCTGCCAGGCCCCTAATCTGCCATAGGCCCCTATATACCGCTTCCTCATGCTGCTGCCAGGTCCAGAGTCTCTCATGGGTCCCTGTACGGCCTCCCATTGCTGCTGTCTCCATCGCCACACCCTGCCATGTGCCACTTTCAGGTCTCCTCACACACTGCTGGTGTGTAGAATTTTTTGACATAGGGTGCTGGCAGATTATGGGCCTCCTATAGCTGCTGCCAGGCCCCTAATCTGCCATAGGCCCCTATATACCGCTTCCTCATGCTGCTGCCAGGTCCAGAGTCTCTCATGGGTCCCTGTACGGCCTCCCATTGCTGCTGTCTCCATCGCCACACTCTGCCATGTGCCACTTTCAGGTCTCCTCACACACTGCTGGTGTGTAGAATTTTTTGACATAGGGTGCTGGCAGATTATGGGCCTCCTATAGCTGCTGCCAGGCCCCTAATCTGCCATAGGCCCCTATATACCGCCTCCTCATGCTGCTGCCAGGTCCAGAGTCTGTCATGGGTCCCTGTACGGCCTCCCATTGCTGCTGTCTCCATCGCCACACTCTGCCATGTGCCACTTTCAGGTCTCCTCACACTGCTGGTGTGTAGAATTTTTTGACATAGGGTGCTGGCAGATTATGGGCCTCCTATAGCTGCTGCCAGGCCCCTAATCTGCCATAGGCCCCTATATACTGCCTCCTCATGCTGCTGCCAGGTCCAGAGTCTGTCATGGGTCCCTGTACGGCCTCCCATTGCTGCTGTCTCCATCGCCACACTCTGCCATGTGCCATTTTCAGGTCTCCTCACACTGCTGGTGTGTAGAATTTTTTGACATAGGGTGCTGGCAGATTACGGGCCTCCCATTGCTGCTGCCAGGCCCCTAATCTGCCATGGGCCCCTATATACCGCCTCCTCATGCTGCTGCCAGGTCCAGAGTCTGTCATGGGTCCCTGTACGGCCTCCCATTGCTGCTGTCTCCATCGCCACACTCTGCCATGTGCCACTTTCAGGTCTCCTCACACTGCTGGTGTGTAGAATTTTTTGACATAGGGTGCTGGCAGATTACGGGCCTCCCATTGCTGCTGCCAGGCCCCTAATCTGCCATGGGCCCCTATATACCGCCTCCTCATGCTGCTGCCAGGTCCAGAGTCTCTCATGGGTCCCTGTACGGCCTCCCATTGCTGCTGTCTCCATCGCCACACTCTGCCATGTGCCACTTTCAGGTCTCCTCACACACTGCTGCTGTGTAGAATTTTTTGACATAGGGTGCTGGCAGATTATGGGCCTCCCATTGCTGCTGCCAGGCCCCTAATCTGCCATAGGCCCCTATATACCGCTTCCTCATGCTGCTGCCAGGTCCAGAGTCTCTCATGGGTCCCTGTACGGCCTCCCATTGCTGCTGTCTCCATCGCCACACTCTGCCATGTGCCACTTTCAGGTCTCCTCACACACTGCTGGTGTGTAGAATTTTTTGACATAGGGTGCTGGCAGATTATGGGCCTCCTATAGCTGCTGCCAGGCCCCTAATCTGCCATAGGCCCCTATATACCGCCTCCTCATGCTGCTGCCAGGTCCAGAGTCTGTCATGGGTCCCTGTACGACCTCCCATTGCTGCTGTCTCCATCGCCACACTCTGCCATGTGCCACTTTCAGGTCTCCTCACACACTGCTGGTGTGTAGAATTTTTTGACATAGGGTGCTGGCAGATTATGGGCCTCCTATAGCTGCTGCCAGGCCCCTAATCTGCCATAGGCCCCTATATACCGCTTCCTCATGCTGCTGCCAGGTCCAGAGTCTCTCATGCCATGTGCCACTTTCAGGTCTCCTCACACTGCTGGTGTGTAGAATTTTTTGACATAGGGTGCTGGCAGATTATGGGCCTCCCATTGCTGCTGCCAGGCCCCTAATCTGCCATAGGCCCCTATATACCGCTTCCTCATGCTGCTGCCAGGTCCAGAGTCTCTCATGGGTCCCTGTACGGCCTCCCATTGCTGCTGTCTCCATCGCCACACTCTGCCATGTGCCACTTTCAGGTCTCCTCACACACTGCTGGTGTGTAGAATTTTTTGACATAGGGTGCTGGCAGATTATGGGCCTCCTATAGCTGCTGCCAGGCCCCTAATCTGCCATAGGCCCCTATATACCGCCTCCTCATGCTGCTGCCAGGTCCAGAGTCTGTCATGGGTCCCTGTACGGCCTCCCATTGCTGCTGTCTCCATCGCCACACTCTGCCATGTGCCACTTTCAGGTCTCCTCACACGGCTGGTGTGTAGAATTTTTTGACATAGGGTGCTGGCAGATTATGGGCCTCCTATAGCTGCTGCCAGGCCCCTAATCTGCCATAGGCCCCTATATACCGCCTCCTCATGCTGCTGCCAGGTCCAGAGTCTGTCATGGGTCCCTGTACGGCCTCCCATTGCTGCTGTCTCCATCGCCACACTCTGCCATGTGCCACTTTCAGGTCTCCTCACACTGCTGGTGTGTAGAATTTTTTGACATAGGGTGCTGGCAGATTACGGGCCTCCCATTGCTGCTGCCAGGCCCCTAATCTGCCATGGGCCCCTATATACCGCCTCCTCATGCTGCTGCCAGGTCCAGAGTCTGTCATGGGTCCCTGTACGGCCTCCCATTGCTGCTGTCTCCATCGCCACACTCTGCCATGTGCCACTTTCAGGTCTCCTCACACTGCTGGTGTGTAGAATTTTTTGACATAGGGTGCTGGCAGATTACGGGCCTCCCATTGCTGCTGCCAGGCCCCTAATCTGCCATGGGCCCCTATATACCGCCTCCTCATGCTGCTGCCAGGTCCAGAGTCTGTCATGGGTCCCTGTACGGCCTCCCATTGCTGCTGTCTCCATCGCCACACTCTGCCATGTGCCACTTTCAGGTCTCCTCACACACTGCTGCTGTGTAGAATTTTTTGACATAGGGTGCTGGCAGATTATGGGCCTCCCATTGCTGCTGCCAGGCCCCTAATCTGCCATAGGCCCCTATATACCGCTTCCTCATGCTGCTGCCAGGTCCAGAGTCTCTCATGGGTCCCTGTACGGCCTCCCATTGCTGCTGTCTCCATCGCCACACTCTGCCATGTGCCACTTTCAGGTCTCCTCACACACTGCTGGTGTGTAGAATTTTTTGACATAGGGTGCTGGCAGATTATGGGCCTCCTATAGCTGCTGCCAGGCCCCTAATCTGCCATAGGCCCCTATATACCGCCTCCTCATGCTGCTGCCAGGTCCAGAGTCTGTCATGGGTCCCTGTACGGCCTCCCATTGCTGCTGTCTCCATCGCCACACTCTGCCATGTGCCACTTTCAGGTCTCCTCACACACTGCTGGTGTGTAGAATTTTTTGACATAGGGTGCTGGCAGATTATGGGCCTCCTATAGCTGCTGCCAGGCCCCTAATCTGCCATAGGCCCCTATATACCGCTTCCTCATGCTGCTGCCAGGTCCAGAGTCTCTCATGCCATGTGCCACTTTCAGGTCTCCTCACACTGCTGGTGTGTTGAATTTTTTGACATAGGGTGCTGGCAGATTATGGGCCTCCCATAGCTGCTGCCAGGCCCCTAATCTGCCATAGGCCCCTATATACCGCCTCCTCATGCTGCTGCCAGGTCCAGAGTCTGTCATGGGTCCCTGTACGGCCTCCCATTGCTGCTGTCTCCATCGCCACACTCTGCCATGTGCCACTTTCAGGTCTCCTCACACTGCTGGTGTGTAGAATTTTTTGACATAGGGTGCTGGCAGATTACGGGCCTCCCATTGCTGCTGCCAGGCCCCTAATCTGCCATGGGCCCCTATATACCGCCTCCTCATGCTGCTGCCAGGTCCAGAGTCTGTCATGGGTCCCTGTACGGCCTCCCATTGCTGCTGTCTCCATCGCCACACTCTGCCATGTGCCACTTTCAGGTCTCCTCACACTGCTGGTGTGTAGAATTTTTTGACATAGGGTGCTGGCAGATTACGGGCCTCCCATTGCTGCTGCCAGGCCCCTAATCTGCCATGGGCCCCTATATACCGCCTCCTCATGCTGCTGCCAGGTCCAGAGTCTGTCATGGGTCCCTGTACGGCCTCCCATTGCTGCTGTCTCCATCGCCACACTCTGCCATGTGCCACTTTCAGGTCTCCTCACACTGCTGGTGTGTAGAATTTTTTGACATAGGGTGCTGGCAGATTACGGGCCTCCCATTGCTGCTGCCAGGCCCCTAATCTGCCATGGGCCCCTATATACCGCCCCCTCATGCTGCTGCCAGGTCCAGAGTCTGTCATGGGTCCCTGTACGGCCTCCCATTGCTGCTGTCTCCATCGCCACACTCTGCCATGTGCCACTTTCAGGTCTCCTCACACACTGCTGCTGTGTAGAATTTTTTGACATAGGGTGCTGGCAGATTATGGGCCTCCCATTGCTGCTGCCAGGCCCCTAATCTGCCATAGGCCCCTATATACCGCTTCCTCATGCTGCTGCCAGGTCCAGAGTCTCTCATGGGTCCCTGTACGGCCTCCCATTGCTGCTGTCTCCATCGCCACACTCTGCCATGTGCCACTTTCAGGTCTCCTCACACACTGCTGGTGTGTAGAATTTTTTGACATAGGGTGCTGGCAGATTATGGGCCTCCTATAGCTGCTGCCAGGCCCCTAATCTGCCATAGGCCCCTATATACCGCCTCCTCATGCTGCTGCCAGGTCCAGAGTCTGTCATGGGTCCCTGTACGGCCTCCCATTGCTGCTGTCTCCATCGCCACACTCTGCCATGTGCCACTTTCAGGTCTCCTCACACACTGCTGGTGTGTAGAATTTTTTGACATAGGGTGCTGGCAGATTATGGGCCTCCTATAGCTGCTGCCAGGCCCCTAATCTGCCATAGGCCCCTATATACCGCTTCCTCATGCTGCTGCCAGGTCCAGAGTCTCTCATGCCATGTGCCACTTTCAGGTCTCCTCACACTGCTGGTGTGTAGAATTTTTTGACATAGGGTGCTGGCAGATTATGGGACTCCCATTGCTGCTGCCAGGCCCCTAATCTGCCATAGGCCCCTATATACCGCTTCCTCATGCTGCTGCCAGGTCCAGAGTCTCTCATGGGTCCCTGTACGGCCCCCCATTGCTGCTGTCTCCATCGCCACACTCTGCCATGTGCCACTTTCAGGTCTCCTCACACACTGCTGGTGTGTAGAATTTTTTGACATAGGGTGCTGGCAGATTATGGGCCTCCTATAGCTGCTGCCAGGCCCCTAATCTGCCATAGGCCCCTATATACCGCCTCCTCATGCTGCTGCCAGGTCCAGAGTCTGTCATGGGTCCCTGTACGGCCTCCCATTGCTGCTGTCTCCATCGCCACACTCTGCCATGTGCCACTTTCAGGTCTCCTCACACACTGCTGGTGTGTAGAATTTTTTGACATAGGGTGCTGGCAGATTATGGGCCTCCTATAGCTGCTGCCAGGCCCCTAATCTGCCATAGGCCCCTATATACCGCTTCCTCATGCTGCTGCCAGGTCCAGAGTCTCTCATGCCATGTGCCACTTTCAGGTCTCCTCACACTGCTGGTGTGTTGAATTTTTTGACATAGGGTGCTGGCAGATTATGGGCCTCCCATAGCTGCTGCCAGGCCCCTAATCTGCCATAGGCCCCTATATACCGCCTCCTCATGCTGCTGCCAGGTCCAGAGTCTCTCATGGGTCCCTGTACGGCCTCCCATTGCTGCTGTCTCCATCGCCACACTCTGCCATGTGCCACTTTCAGGTCTCCTCACACTGCTGGTGTGTAGAATTTTTTGACATAGGGTGCTGGCAGATTACGGGCCTCCCATTGCTGCTGCCAGGCCCCTAATCTGCCATGGGCCCCTATATACCGCCTCCTCATGCTGCTGCCAGGTCCAGAGTCTGTCATGGGTCCCTGTACGGCCTCCCATTGCTGCTGTCTCCATCGCCACACTCTGCCATGTGCCACTTTCAGGTCTCCTCACACACTGCTGCTGTGTAGAATTTTTTGACATAGGGTGCTGGCAGATTATGGGCCTCCCATTGCTGCTGCCAGGCCCCTAATCTGCCATAGGCCCCTATATACCGCTTCCTCATGCTGCTGCCAGGTCCAGAGTCTGTCATGGGTCCCTGTACGGCCTCCCATTGCTGCTGTCTCCATCGCCACACTCTGCCATGTGCCACTTTCAGGTCTCCTCACACACTGCTGGTGTGTAGAATTTTTTGACATAGGGTGCTGGCAGATTATGGGCCTCTTATAGCTGCTGCCAGGCCCCTAATCTGCCATAGGCCCCTATATACCGCTTCCTCATGCTGCTGCCAGGTCCAGAGTCTCTCATGGGTCCCTGTACGGCCTCCCATTGCTGCTGTCTCCATCGCCACACTCTGCCATGTGCCACTTTCAGGTCTCCTCACACACTGCTGGTGTGTAGAATTTTTTGACATAGGGTGCTGGCAGATTATGGGCCTCCTATAGCTGCTGCCAGGCCCCTAATCTGCCATAGGCCCCTATATACCGCTTCCTCATGCTGCTGCCAGGTCCAGAGTCTCTCATGGGTCCCTGTACGGCCTCCCATTGCTGCTGTCTCCATCGCCACACTCTGCCATGTGCCACTTTCAGGTCTCCTCACACACTGCTGGTGTGTAGAATTTTTTGACATAGGGTGCTGGCAGATTACGGGCCTCCCATAGCTGCTGCCAGGCCCCTAATCTGCCATAGGCCCCTATATACCGCCTCCTCATGCTGCTGCCAGGTCCAGAGTCTCTCATGGGTCCCTGTACGGCCTCCCATTGCTGCTGTCTCCATCGCCACACTCTGCCATGTGCCACTTTCAGGTATCCTCACACTGCTGGTGTGTAGAATTTTTTGACATAGGGTGCTGGCAGATTACGGGCCTCCCATTGCTGCTGCCAGGCCCCTAATCTGCCATGGGCCCCTATATACCGCCTCCTCATGCTGCTGCCAGGTCCAGAGTCTGTCATGGGTCCCTGTACGGCCTCCCATTGCTGCTGTCTCCATCGCCACACTCTGCCATGTGCCACTTTCAGGTCTCCTCACACTGCTGGTGTGTAGAATTTTTTGACATAGGGTGCTGGCAGATTACGGGCCTCCCATTGCTGCTGCCAGGCCCCTAATCTGCCATGGGCCCCTATATACCGCCTCCTCATGCTGCTGCCAGGTCCAGAGTCTGTCATGGGTCCCTGTACGGCCTCCCATTGCTGCTGTCTCCATCGCCACACTCTGCCATGTGCCACTTTCAGGTCTCCTCACACACTGCTGCTGTGTAGAATTTTATGACATAGGGTGCTGGCAGATTATGGGCCTCCCATTGCTGCTGCCAGGCCCCTAATCTGCCATAGGCCCCTATATACCGCTTCCTCATGCTGCTGCCAGGTCCAGAGTCTGTCATGGGTTCCTCTACGGCCTCCCATTGCTGCTGTCTCCATCGCCACACTCTGCCATGTGCCACTTTCAGGTCTCCTCACACACTGCTGGTGTGTAGAATTTTTTGACATAGGGTGCTGGCAGATTATGGGCCTCCTATAGCTGCAGCCAGGCCCCTAATCTGCCATAGGCCCCTATATACCGCTTCCTCATGCTGCTGCCAGGTCCAGAGTCTCTCATGCCATGTGCCACTTTCAGGTCTCCTCACACTGCTGGTGTGTTGAATTTTTTGACATAGGGTGCTGGCAGATTATGGGCCTCCCATAGCTGCTGCCAGGCCCCTAATCTGCCATAGGCCCCTATATACCGCTTCCTCATGCTGCTGCCAGGTCCAGAGTCTCTCATGGGTCCCTGTACGGCCTCCCATTGCTGCTGTCTCCATCGCCACACCCTGCCATGTGCCACTTTCAGGTCTCCTCACACACTGCTGGTGTGTAGAATTTTTTGACATAGGGTGCTGGCAGATTATGGGCCTCCTATAGCTGCTGCCAGGCCCCTAATCTGCCATAGGCCCCTATATACCGCTTCCTCATGCTGCTGCCAGGTCCAGAGTCTCTCATGGGTCCCTGTACGGCCTCCCATTGCTGCTGTCTCCATCGCCACACTCTGCCATGTGCCACTTTCAGGTCTCCTCACACACTGCTGGTGTGTAGAATTTTTTGACATAGGGTGCTGGCAGATTATGGGCCTCCTATAGCTGCTGCCAGGCCCCTAATCTGCCATAGGCCCCTATATACCGCCTCCTCATGCTGCTGCCAGGTCCAGAGTCTGTCATGGGTCCCTGTACGGCCTCCCATTGCTGCTGTCTCCATCGCCACACTCTGCCATGTGCCACTTTCAGGTCTCCTCACACTGCTGGTGTGTAGAATTTTTTGACATAGGGTGCTGGCAGATTATGGGCCTCCTATAGCTGCTGCCAGGCCCCTAATCTGCCATAGGCCCCTATATACTGCCTCCTCATGCTGCTGCCAGGTCCAGAGTCTGTCATGGGTCCCTGTACGGCCTCCCATTGCTGCTGTCTCCATCGCCACACTCTGCCATGTGCCACTTTCAGGTCTCCTCACACTGCTGGTGTGTAGAATTTTTTGACATAGGGTGCTGGCAGATTACGGGCCTCCCATTGCTGCTGCCAGGCCCCTAATCTGCCATGGGCCCCTATATACCGCCTCCTCATGCTGCTGCCAGGTCCAGAGTCTGTCATGGGTCCCTGTACGGCCTCCCATTGCTGCTGTCTCCATCGCCACACTCTGCCATGTGCCACTTTCAGGTCTCCTCACACTGCTGGTGTGTAGAATTTTTTGACATAGGGTGCTGGCAGATTACGGGCCTCCCATTGCTGCTGCCAGGCCCCTAATCTGCCATGGGCCCCTATATACCGCCTCCTCATGCTGCTGCCAGGTCCAGAGTCTCTCATGGGTCCCTGTACGGCCTCCCATTGCTGCTGTCTCCATCGCCACACTCTGCCATGTGCCACTTTCAGGTCTCCTCACACACTGCTGCTGTGTAGAATTTTTTGACATAGGGTGCTGGCAGATTATGGGCCTCCCATTGCTGCTGCCAGGCCCCTAATCTGCCATAGGCCCCTATATACCGCTTCCTCATGCTGCTGCCAGGTCCAGAGTCTCTCATGGGTCCCTGTACGGCCTCCCATTGCTGCTGTCTCCATCGCCACACTCTGCCATGTGCCACTTTCAGGTCTCCTCACACACTGCTGGTGTGTAGAATTTTTTGACATAGGGTGCTGGCAGATTATGGGCCTCCTATAGCTGCTGCCAGGCCCCTAATCTGCCATAGGCCCCTATATACCGCCTCCTCATGCTGCTGCCAGGTCCAGAGTCTGTCATGGGTCCCTGTACGGCCTCCCATTGCTGCTGTCTCCATCGCCACACTCTGCCATGTGCCACTTTCAGGTCTCCTCACACACTGCTGGTGTGTAGAATTTTTTGACATAGGGTGCTGGCAGATTATGGGCCTCCTATAGCTGCTGCCAGGCCCCTAATCTGCCATAGGCCCCTATATACCGCTTCCTCATGCTGCTGCCAGGTCCAGAGTCTCTCATGCCATGTGCCACTTTCAGGTCTCCTCACACTGCTGGTGTGTAGAATTTTTTGACATAGGGTGCTGGCAGATTATGGGCCTCCCATTGCTGCTGCCAGGCCCCTAATCTGCCATAGGCCCCTATATACCGCTTCCTCATGCTGCTGCCAGGTCCAGAGTCTCTCATGGGTCCCTGTACGGCCTCCCATTGCTGCTGTCTCCATCGCCACACTCTGCCATGTGCCACTTTCAGGTCTCCTCACACACTGCTGGTGTGTAGAATTTTTTGACATAGGGTGCTGGCAGATTATGGGCCTCCTATAGCTGCTGCCAGGCCCCTAATCTGCCATAGGCCCCTATATACCGCCTCCTCATGCTGCTGCCAGGTCCAGAGTCTGTCATGGGTCCCTGTACGGCCTCCCATTGCTGCTGTCTCCATCGCCACACTCTGCCATGTGCCACTTTCAGGTCTCCTCACACACTGCTGGTGTGTAGAATTTTTTGACATAGGGTGCTGGCAGATTATGGGCCTCCTATAGCTGCTGCCAGGCCCCTAATCTGCCATAGGCCCCTATATACCGCTTCCTCATGCTGCTGCCAGGTCCAGAGTCTCTCATGCCATGTGCCACTTTCAGGTCTCCTCACACTGCTGGTGTGTTGAATTTTTTGACATAGGGTGCTGGCAGATTATGGGCCTCCCATAGCTGCTGCCAGGCCCCTAATCTGCCATAGGCCCCTATATACCGCCTCCTCATGCTGCTGCCAGGTCCAGAGTCTCTCATGGGTCCCTGTACGGCCTCCCATTGCTGCTGTCTCCATCGCCACACTCTGCCATGTGCCACTTTCAGGTCTCCTCACACTGCTGGTGTGTAGAATTTTTTGACATAGGGTGCTGGCAGATTACGGGCCTCCCATTGCTGCTGCCAGGCCCCTAATCTGCCATGGGCCCCTATATACCGCCTCCTCATGCTGCTGCCAGGTCCAGAGTCTGTCATGGGTCCCTGTACGGCCTCCCATTGCTGCTGTCTCCATCGCCACACTCTGCCATGTGCCACTTTCAGGTCTCCTCACACACTGCTGCTGTGTAGAATTTTTTGACATAGGGTGCTGGCAGATTATGGGCCTCCCATTGCTGCTGCCAGGCCCCTAATCTGCCATAGGCCCCTATATACCGCTTCCTCATGCTGCTGCCAGGTCCAGAGTCTGTCATGGGTCCCTGTACGGCCTCCCATTGCTGCTGTCTCCATCGCCACACTCTGCCATGTGCCACTTTCAGGTCTCCTCACACACTGCTGGTGTGTAGAATTTTTTGACATAGGGTGCTGGCAGATTATGGGCCTCCTATAGCTGCTGCCAGGCCCCTAATCTGCCATAGGCCCCTATATACCGCTTCCTCATGCTGCTGCCAGGTCCAGAGTCTCTCATGGGTCCCTGTACGGCCTCCCATTGCTGCTGTCTCCATCGCCACACTCTGCCATGTGCCACTTTCAGGTCTCCTCACACACTGCTGGTGTGTAGAATTTTTTGACATAGGGTGCTGGCAGATTATGGGCCTCCTATAGCTGCTGCCAGGCCCCTAATCTGCCATAGGCCCCTATATACCGCTTCCTCATGCTGCTGCCAGGTCCAGAGTCTCTCATGGGTCCCTGTACGGCCTCCCATTGCTGCTGTCTCCATCGCCACACTCTGCCATGTGCCACTTTCAGGTCTCCTCACACACTGCTGGTGTGTAGAATTTTTTGACATAGGGTGCTGGCAGATTACGGGCCTCCCATAGCTGCTGCCAGGCCCCTAATCTGCCATAGGCCCCTATATACCGCCTCCTCATGCTGCTGCCAGGTCCAGAGTCTCTCATGGGTCCCTGTACGGCCTCCCATTGCTGCTGTCTCCATCGCCACACTCTGCCATGTGCCACTTTCAGGTCTCCTCACACTGCTGGTGTGTAGAATTTTTTGACATAGGGTGCTGGCAGATTAAGGGCCTCCCATAGCTGCTGCCAGGCCCCTAATCTGCCATAGGCCCCTATATACCGCCTCCTCATGCTGCTGCCAGGTCCAGAGTCTGTCATGGGTCCCTGTACGGCCTCCCATTGCTGCTGTCTCCATCGCCACACTCTGCCATGTGCCACTTTCAGGTCTCCTCACACACTGCTGGTGTGTAGAATTTTTTGACATAGGGTGCTGGCAGATTACGGGCCTCCCATAGCTGCTGCCAGGCCCCTAATCTGCCATGGGCCCCTATACCGACTCCTCATGCTGTGACGTTGCAACAAGGTGGAATTCAACCCTACATATGTTAGACCGCCTTTACGAACAGCAAAAGGCCATCACAGATTTCCTGATGTTAAAAGCGGATAAAGGTATTCCCTGTGTAACTTAGATGTCAGCCATTGGCAGCTCATGCGTGACACCTGCGCTTGCTCAGGCCCTTTGAGGAGGCCACGCTATTCGTGAGTCGGCAGGACTATGGGATGAACGACGTCATTCCTCTGTTGCACGTCCTGGAACAAATGCTGTTAACAATGGCTGGTCAGGGTGCGGTAGACGTGGCGCACAGATCTCAACGCCACATGACCCCTGTGGGGGCAGGACAGGAAGAAGAGGAGGAGGTAGAGGAGGACATTGGTGCTCAGGAATTATTGAGTGAAATGGGTGGTTTTTCCACTCAGCGGACAGGAGTGGAGGAGCAGGAGCATCTGGTAGAGGAGGAGGAGGAGGAGGAGACAGAGGACCCAGACGCACCGTGGCAGTATGCTGTGGAGATGGAGGCAGGGAGTCCCTCGCATTCCTTGGCACAAATGGCCCATAGCATGCTCGCTTGCTTGCGTAGCGACAGCCGAATAATAACCATCAGACAGAGGGATGACTTTTGGCTGTCCACCTTGTTGGACCCTCGCTACCGTTCAAAAATGGTGGCCTTTTTCACACCTGCTGAGAGGGAGGCCAAAATAACGTACTATAAAAACCACCTATGTAGTCAGCTGGTCTCTGCCTGTCTGCGCCAACGTCCATCCTCAGACACTGTGGGCCCTGTGCGCTCGCGTTCCGCTGCCATGGCAGCAGGGGAGGGGTGGGGTGGTAGGAGCAGTGGCAGCTCCACCAGCAGCGGCTGCCTCAGTCTGCAGTCGATGATGAGTAGCTTTCTTCACCAGCGCAGTGAGGAAACTACTAACCAGCCACAGCAGCAGCAGCAGCAGCAGCAGCATCAGGTGGACCTGGAGCAGGACCTCAAACAACAGGCTTAGGCCTACTTGGACAGCACCCTGCCAACCGAGGTAGACAATCCCCTTGACTACTGGGCAACAAAACTTGACCTTTGGCCCCAACTAGCTGAATTTGCCCTTGAAAGGCTGTCATGCCCGGCCAGTAGCGTGGCATCGGAGCGCGTGTTTAGTGCGGCAGGAGGTATTGCAACTCCGCGGAGGACACGACTGTCCACCCAAAGTGTGGAGAGACTGACGTTTGTGAAAATGAATCAGGCGTGGATTAGTCTGGATTTCAAACCACCAGTTCCTGACACAACTGACTAAATCCGCCATGAATCATGCCCCAAACATGTGCCACTTTCAGGTCTCCTCACACTGCTGGTGTGTTCCATTTTTTGTCATAGGGTGCTGGCAGATTACGGGCCTCCCATAGCTGCTGCCAGGCCCCTAATCTGCCATGGGCCCCTATACCGCCTCCTCATGCTGCTGCCAAGTCCAGAGTCTCTCATGGGTCCCTGTACGGCCTCCCATTGCTGCTGTCTCCATCGCCACACTCTGCCATGTGCCACTTTCAGGTCTCACACACTGCTGGTGTGTAGAATTTTTTGACATAGGGTGCTGGCAGATTACGGGCCTCCCATAGCTGCTGCCAGGCCCCTAATCTGCCATAGGCCCCTATATACCGCCTCCTCATGCTGCTGCCAGGTCCAGAGTCTCTCATGGGTCCCTGTACGGCCTCCCATTGCTGCTGTCTCCATCGCCACACTCTGCCATGTGCCACTTTCAGGTCTCCTCACACTGCTGGTGGGTTCCATTTTTTGTCATAGGGTGCTGGCAGATTACGGGCCTCCCATAGCTGCTGCCAGCCCCTAATCTGCCATGGGCCCCTGTTGTCGCTTGTTGGCATATTCCGCTCGTTCAGATGCTCCTTCTCCTGCTACTCCTCTTCACGGATTCCGTCAGCAGTCTTTCTTGGAATCCGTTTCCAAGAGACAACAGTTTGCGAGCACGCACCAGACGGTGCAGAAACTGAACGTCCTCCTGTCCAAGTTGCTGCTGCCAGGCTCGTAATCTGTCATGCGCCCCTGTACCACCTCCTCATGCTGCTGCCAGGTCCAGAGTGTGTCATGGGCCCCCGTACCGACTCCAAATGCTGCTGCCAGGCCCGTAATCTGTCATGGGCCCCTGTACCGCCTCCCCATGCTGCTGCCAGGTCCAGATTGTGTCATGGGTCCCTGTACGGCCTCCCATTGCTGCTGCCAGGCCTGTAATCTGCCATGGGCCCCCGTACCGACTCCTCATGCTGCTGCCAGGCCCGTAATCTGCCATGGGCCCCTGTACCGCCTCCTCATGCTGCTGCCAGGTCCAGAGTGTGTCATGGGTCCCTGTACGGCCTCCCATTGCTGCTGTCTCTATCGCCACACTCTGCCATGTGCCACTTTCAGGTCTCCTCACACTGCTGGTGGTTTCCATTTTTGTCATAGGGTGCTGTATGGCCTCCCATTGCTGCTGCCTCCACCGCCACACTGTGGCTCCACACTCTGGTTTTGGCCCCGTGACTGCCCAAATGAGTGAAGTGTGCGGTGATTCTAAGATCGACGGCACTCATCTGCATGTCATACTGCCTGACAGTATTATTTCTCTTCCCCAGCAGACTCCAAGGGCATTTAAATTAAAGGTACAGTGTTCAGCACTAATATTAAGTCTCTCTGAAGCCTAGAAACACCCTTTTTTAAGTTAAATTCACAGCGAATATATTCGACTCGAATCGAAATTTTTCTACGAATTCGCCGAATCAGTCGAATCGAATTTTTGAATACTTCGCTCATCTCTAATAACCACTGTAAACTGGCGACGTTAGCTGTCTTAATACAGCTAAGAGGGAAAATAAACACTATATGCCCAAAAGCACGTATGTTGACAACCGTCCAAATGATTGGATTTAGGTGTTCCCAAGGAAATGTACTGTTAGTACTGCAGCATACAAAGACATTTGTAGGCTTCAAACTTTTCAGTAACAGTTTGGAGAAGACCCTTTCCTGTTTCAGTATGACTGTGTCCCTCTGCGCAAAGCCTACTCCATAAAGACATGGTTTGATGGGTTTGGTGTGGGGGACCTCGGGTGCCCTGCACAGAGTCCTGGCTGCAACCAACGGAACCCCTTTAAAATGAATTGAAACACCGGTTGTGAGCTAGGTCTTCTTGCACAATAACAGTTCCTGACCTAACAAATGATCTTTTGGCTGCATGGGCACTAATTCAAAATCTTGTGGAAAGCCTTTTGAGAGGGGTGGAGGCTGTTACAGCCAAAAAGGGTGGCCAACTCCATACTAATGCCCATGGTTTTAGAATGGGATGGTCAACAAACTCATATAGGTGTGATGTTCAGCTGTCCACAAACATTTGTCTATTTCTTCTTCTTCTTATTATTATTATTATACAGGATTTATATAGTTACATAGATACATAGATTTCTATATAGCTAAATGGTTAGCACTTCCACCTGGCAGTACTAGGGTCGTTGGTTCAAATCCCAGCCACGGCACCACCTGCCTGCAGTTTGCATGTTCTCCCTGTGCCTGCGTGGGTTTCCTCCAGATACTCCAGTTTCCTCCCATACTCCAAAGACATGCTGGTAGGTTACTTGGATCCTGTCTAAATTGGCCCTAATATGTGTGTGTATGAATGTAAGTTAGGGACCTTAGATTGTACGGCCCTTGAGGGTTAGGGACTGATGTGAATGTACATTATATATGTAAAGCGCTACGTAAACTGACAGTGCTATATAAGTACCTGAAATAAATAAATATAGCAATAATGAGGTGTGATACTACCAAACTGCGCTAAGTATACAAACAACTAAAATGATATCATTACTAAATCACGTCCGTGTATAAACACCATGCTGCCACTTTGAAATATATTAAACATATGCAAAAAAAACTTCAAAAATGTATTCCAGTGGCGCATACTTGAATACTTTTTTTAAGTATTTTTTTGCATAGGCTTTATATAGCTCTAACAGTTTGCTCAGCATTTTACAATATAACGGGAAACAATACAGCAACAATACAGTTCAATACAAGAGGGTTAGGAGGGCCTGATCCTTGGAGCTTACAATCTAAGAGCCTATACTGTGTACACGGAGTAAGCCTGCACATGTTTATTAATAAATATTCCAATTGTTGCATAAGCCTAGTCATGACTAGTTCTCATTAATGTTTTTAAATGATTCTGTATTTATTACATATAACACTTATTTCATTCTACACTGTGAGAGACGATGGCTCTGTAAAATAATTATAATAATAACAATCTTTAACTATGGCTGTGAATGGTTCATGGTCTTTTTCCCATCCTCCGCACAAACACTCCCGGCTTATAATAGAGGAGACAGCCTTTTCCTGCCTATATTGAAAAGGAGATAAAACAGGTCTTTTAAATTCACCCGTCTCATCATGCTGGCTTTTGTGAATGATATCAAGGAACTGTTTTGAAAGCAGCATCTCGAATCTCTTCAGTGAGCCTCCTCTTCATCCGAGTCTGATATCCCCTTATATTATTATGTGCAATTTACGTGTCAAAATTAGCGCAAGCTGCAATATCCGATCAATTTTCTTTTCAAGTCTCAGGATGGCAGCAGAAAAGTGGTTCTTTTCTCTAAAGACGTCTCGAAATTGGAAAGGCTTTTTCTGTTTCCACTCTCCGACGTTCGTGGCAATAACCGTGCTGTATAGGTAAGTTTTACAGACTCTTAGGATGTTATGTGCTTATGTTGGGAAGTAAATTAGGACCGTGATACTTTAGAACTTGTTTAAAGAATACGTGCGCCTTCATGGTAATGATTAAAAAAAATGTGCTGCTATGTCGCTCTGAGTGTGTGGCTGATTAATTTCAACAGCTTGTGGACCCAAAACAAGTATTAGGGCAAGCAAATAGATGAGTCTTTTTTTTTTTTTAATTCAACCAGGAGGGCTGTCCTTGATTCCCTCATCTGATCACTCGATGTGGATTGGAGGATACTCCAGCTGAGCTATTGTATTCCAACAGCAGGGAAACTTCCCACATCTAAGCAATGGTAGGCTGCAATATATTATAAGTTTGTTGGGTTTAAATTACACCGGAAGCTACAAAGCTAATTCACCAGAAATTCTGAGGTTATGTAAAGGAGGAAATCCAAAACTACCTGAACTACCTTTTTAAAAAAAAAAGCATTAAAAAAGACAGCCAATCATAGACAAAGGAGGCATACCAGGTCTGAACATGCCTGAGCTCATACCTAGTCTTCAACACCCAACAAGAAAAAGACTCACTGATTCAGATGGATCTTAAAGTGTTACTAAAACCCACAACAGTAAAATCAGTCTGTATATGCAGTAAAACATACTTGTTATTCTCACTGTGGAACCTAAGAGGTTAAACCTCTGCATTGTGTAAAAAAGCTGTTTGATCCTGACTTCTCTGATCCCCCCCTTCTTCCAGTGTCCCCCCTGTTATCTCCAGATAAGTCATATCACGTGGAGTCACTCTGCACATGCTCCATTTGGTGTGTATTGCTGGAGAGGTTTATTTTTTTTCCCCTTGGGAGAGTGCAAAAGACCAGCACAGAGCCAAGCGGCACGGTCCAGACAGATGTCAGGGGTCCTGCATCCTCCTAAAGCAAAATGAAAACTCCTCCTACAAACTTTAACCAGTGCTCATCTGGACACTGATAGAAGTCACAAGACTGCTATAACTGCTGATGAGAAAAGGTATTTAGCAGTTTATATTTACTAAAATGATAGCACTTCCATGTTGTGTGTACCGTGGGAGACCAGATATAGTGAATGCAGGGTCCTGGGTTTAGTAACTCTTTAAAGCTTAAGTTTGGGCAAAATATTTGCATAAATATAAGAAGCTTGCTTATTTTTACTTGATGTTCTTTGTGTTTTATTCCAGATTTTTTAGTATTTCAGCATTAAACAACTCTTGCACTTTGCCTGTGTGAAGGAGTTTCCTTTAATACAGACCGGTCACTGCTGATTTGCACTGATCTCTCTCCTTCTGCAGGTTTAGCTTTAACCGCTTTCCCGCCACCCTATAGCAGAAATACTGCTACAGGACGGCAGGGGTGCGCAAAATCATGTGTATATATACGTGATTTCGCATTTCCGGGTAGGGGGCAATTGCGCCCTACCTGCGCTGCCATTCGCGGCCTCGGTTGTCAATCACCGGGTCCCGGCCGGTGATTACTTGCTGGCACCTGGTGATCGCCGAGTATTACTGACAGGAGAGAGAACTGTATGTAAACAACACAGTTTTCTCCCCTGTCAGCTCCAGCACACTTCTCTGTATGGCTATGCATAGCAGAGCCATACACAGCAGTGTGCTTACAGGTGAAAGCACACACACAGCTTACTGTGAAACATCACACAGCATGCAGTTAACCCTTTGATTGTCCCACATGTTAACCCCTTCCCGCCCAGTGCCATTAGTACAGGGTCAGTGCTTTTTATTAGTACTGACCACTGTATTGGTGTCACTGGGGATGTCAGTAACACCAAGTCAGTTCCCCCCAGTGTCAGAATGCCTGCCGCAGTCCTGCAGTCCCGCTATAAGTCGCTGATTGCCGCCATTACTAGTCAAACAAAAAATTCCAGTATATATACTACCATTTGTAAACGGTATAACTTTCATGTAAACCAATGAATTTACGCATATTGGGATTTTTGTTTAGCAAAGAGATGTAGCAGAATACATTTTATGTAAATGTATGACAAAATTAGATTTTTTACATTTTTTACTGGACATGTTTAATACCAAAAAGTCATAAATATATTTTTTTTCATAGCGCAAAAAAATAAAAGCACACAGGTGAACAAAAAGAAAGCTCTATTCGTGGGAAAAAAAATTACATAAATTTAATTTGGGTGCAGCGTTGCATGACCGCGCAATTGCCAGTTAAAGTATACGCAGCGCTGTAACGCAAAAAAAGGCCTGGTCGGGAAGGGGGGTAAGTCCTCTAGAGGGCAAGCGGTTAAAGAGACTCTTATCAGGGAAGTAGCCTAAAAACTTTGTCAATACGGCCAAATGCTGGACCTTTCTTTATTACATAGGCAGCAAAAAATTTGGCTCTCTATAGCTTGGAAGCTCACCAGAAAAAAGTATATTGTATATCTGGTATTTTTTTGTCGTATCTGTGTGAATCCAAGTATTCTTTTTCCCACAGAAGTTAAAGTTAGCAAACAGCCAGAGGAAACCACAGAAACCACTTATATGTCTTTGATTCTTCAATAGTGAGATCTCTCTGATGTGCTTCCTGAATCTGTAAATGTCTATCTGGGAATTTTTGGAGTTTCCACCCACCTTTGTTTGTTTTGCCTCCTCCTGTCACACTACATAATATAGAATTAGAAAATCCAGCAGGGATGGTAGAAATCCCTCAAAATGAGCACTGCAGATATACAGACCTGGGACCTCATGCAGAGATGTTGGGAGCCCCTCCTAATGGGCACAGCCGATGTACAGAGAAAGGAACTCAATGCGGGGATGATGAGGCAGCACAGTGGCTAAATCATTAGCACTAGGGTTGTTGGTTTGGATCCCAACCATGGCACCACCTTCCTGGAGTTAGCCTAGCTGTAATAAATGAAAGCCCCTCATAATGGGCACAGCAAGTGCAGAGAATGGTGGGAACCCTCTTTATTATGTTTCTAATATATCAATTATATTTCAAATATTGACATACCTCCCTAAACCCAATCTATCTGGACAATATTGTCACCTGCTGACTTGGTGCCATGCACAGGCAGCTTAACTTTTCAATAAGACACAGAGGTAGGCAACTTCAGATGAGTGCAGTACAAATTATATTTTTCCAGTTATTTGAAATGTAAGAAGACAACACATGTATGCATAAGTACAAAAAATCTGATAAAATCTAGGATTATCTTTGATGTTGCAGTCTGTATACCTGAAGCAATCCTTGAAGACATCAAGTCATTTCCCTGTGGGTGGCAAATCATACATAATCACTTAGTGTTATTTATTACACAAGTGGAAAAGTTTCCCTTGTTAATTCAAAAGAATTTCATATAATTCTGTCCTCAAGAGGCTCTGCTTTCAACTTTTGAAGTGAAGAACGTTCTTGTTTGAAGACTAAGGTAGAAGCCTTGGAATGAATGGTTCTAAAGTCTCAAGGTTTTTTACCTTCACGCATTCAGTACTTTTACTGTGGACGGGCGGTAGCTACAGGCACAGCAACGTACCGGTACATCACTGTGTGTACAAACACGGTGGGGCACTGTGTCCACTGGACATAGTGGAATGCAGATCTCGGTATCACATGATCACAATGCTAGCAAAGCTGTTATGAATCAATGTGATTCATAACAGCTTTGTTTCTGTTCCTGGAGAACTTTGATTGGCCAACAGTTCTCACATGGTACATGGGCCATTCACAGCACCCTATACCATGTGACTAGCTGGAGCCATTCACAAATCATGGTATTTTGAACTGTCATGAACTTAAATCATTCATGACAGTTCAAAGCAAGCACTGCATTGCATTGCATTGCAGGAGCAATAATCTTTATTGCTCCTCCAAAGTAAAGTGTAAAAAAAAAAAAAATCCTGATCAACACCCCCAGAGTAGTACAATGTTACTATGGTAACATTGTACTACTCTGATAAAACATTTTTTTTAAGTAGTAAAAAAAAGAAAAAAATGTTAAAAAATAAAAATAAAATATTGAGAACATTTTTTTAAAATTTTTTAAGGTTTTTTTTTAATTACTGTGCGGTGAGCAACGGCTCTGGGCAAAACAATATACTTTAATGTCGCTCTCTATTTCTGGATGTGCGTGCACCCCCTCTATGCCCACCCGGGGAGAGAAGATGGAGCACAAGACTAAATAAAACCACTACATTTTAGACATACACATTAGATTAACATATTTATCCTTTGATCACCTCTTTGTGCCATTAGTACAGAGTCAGTATATAGAATTTTTCACTGATCACTGTATTACTGCCACTAACAACATCAGATAGCTTCAGGGTCTGTAAGCGACCCTCCCAGCCAGGGTCAGCTAGCGTTTGATTGCCTACACACTATTGCATGCACACTAGGTCAATGATAACGGTCATTATCAGTATAATGTTTGTACAGATCAATATATTGATCACAAACAGAACTATGCTAGTGACCCCATAGTATAGTGTCCCCAAAAACGCAGTGTTAGCAGGATCAACTCTGTTCACTTCCAGCACTAGGCCCTCCGCTGTTTTTCATGGAAGATTTGTATCAACTGTTTGTGAGCCAAAGCAATTTTACGCACAACAATACATGGCAGTCCACCCACATTTAGCTCTTGTCAAACAAGTCGCATTAAAACCACTGTTTCTGAATGTAAAACTTTCTTGGGCCTAATCCTCAACATGGGCGATACAAAAACAATGAATTGCGGTCATATTGGTCCACAGACCCAATTCGCTATATGCCCATGTTTTCTGCTGTTACGTATATGCCCAACATGGACCAGCAACGTACTGGTACGTCACTGAACTTTAAGTGGTTATACCGGGATGATTCCTGCAGCTACAGGCATCATCCTGGTATTGTTGTTTTCAGCTGGTGGTCGGCTTTCATGTAAAAGCAATCCTAGCAGCTTATTAGTCACTGGATTGCTTTTACAAGCAGCGGGAAGAGACGTTCCCCCTCTCTCGGGGAACTCGAGAATGCAACCAGTGGTTCCGCTGGCTGACCATAGAGCTGATCTTGGTGTGATCAGATGCTTTAAGGGCAGAGGAGAGATCTAGAGTCTAAAAGACCCCAGAATTCTCAGAAAAGAGTAGCTGTCACTGCTATTGCTATCACAAGGGATATTTACATTCCTTATGATAACTAAAAAAGTGATTTACAAAAAATGAAAGGAACAGTATAAAAATAAAGCAAAAAAAGTATAATAAAAAAATCACTTCCGCCCCCCCCCCTTGCTCTTGCGCAAAAGTGAACATAAGCATTGGTCCAGTGTCAGTATGTGAAGAGAGATTGCACCATGCATAGGAGGTATAACGGCGAACGTCAGACTGAAGGCAGTAATTCTAGCATTAATTCTACACCTCCAGTGTAAAAAGCACCCATGGATATTAAACATTTACGTAATTTGTCGCCATTGCATGGGCATGCGCAGTTTAAGAGCATGTCATGTTTGGCATGTATTTACTTGGAATAACATCCTCTTTTATACTTTATTAAACATCTGGGCAATATATTGTGTTTTTGTGCATTAACCACTTGCCGACCGCAGATAGCCGAATGATGGCTTCACTGCGGCTGGCCAGTTCTGGGTGAGCATCATATGACGTCCTCCAAGAAAGCGCTCTCATGCGTGCCCCCAGGGGCGCGCACCCAGTGATCTCCATGATCGCTGTGTCCTATGAACACAGCTGATCACGTGGTATGGTAAAAGGCCAATCACAGCAGCCTTTTACCACATGATCAGCCATGTCCAATGACACACTGATTACCGGGAAATGCAATTGCCAGTTGTCGGCTGCACTTTTCTCATGCTGCCACAGCGTGAGGAAAGTACTGCCGAGAACCGGCAGTTTTCAGAGGGGGGATCGGCACCGATCATCAGGGCAGTGATGATCAGTGCCCTGATTATCAGTGCCCAGCAGTGCCACCCACCAGTTCCGCCCACAAGTGCCCAGCAGTGCCACCCACAAATGCCCAGTAGTGCCACCCACCTGTGCCCATCAATGCCCAGCAGTGCCACCCACCTGTGCCCAGCAGTGCCACCTACTTGTGCCCATCAGTGCAGCCCAGCAGTGCCATCCAGCAGTGCCACCGATCAGTGCCCAGCAGTGCCACCAGTCAGTGCCCAGCAGTGTCGCCAGTCAGTGCCGCCAGTCAGTGCCCATCATCAGTGTCAGCTCATCAGTGCCGACTATCAGTGCCACCTATCAGTGCCCATCAGTGCCGCCTATCAGTGCCCATCAGTGCTGCCTCATCAACGCACATCTGTGAAAGAGAAAAATTACCTGTTTGCAAAATTTTATAATAGAAACAAAGAAAACAGTTTTATTTTTTCAAATTTTTTACTCTTTTTTTGTTTATAGCACAAAAAAATAAAACACCCAGGAGCAAGTAAATACCACCAAAAGAAAGCTCTATGTGTGTGAACAAAATGATAAAAACTTCATATGGGTGCAGGGTAGCATGACCGCGTAATTGTCACTCAAAGTGCGACAGTGCTGAAAGCTGAAAATTGGCCTGGGCTGGAAGAGGGTATAAGTGCCTGGTAGGCAAGGGGTTAAAATTAAAAAAGTGTATCTCTTCAAAAAAAATTCTGTTTCAAAAATCACTGATACCGTGTGATATAAAAAATTGCAACACCCACCTTTTTATTTTCTATGGCCTCTGCTTTAAAAAAAATACATAATGTTTGGCTTCAAAGTAATTTATTAGCAAAAAAAACAGCTTTTTTATGTAAAGTAAAAGTGTCAGAAAAGGCTTGGTCTTCAAGTGGTTAGAAGAGTGGGTGATGTGTGGCATTAGCTTCTAATGTAGGGCATAAAATTACAGGATAGAAACACCCCCCAAAAGACCCCTTTTGGGAAAGTAGACACTCCAAGGTATTTGCTAAGAGGCATGAAGAGTATTTTGCAGATCACATTTGTTGCCACTAGTTTTTGGAAAATGAAGAAAGAAAACAAAAATATATTTTTTCTTTTCTTTTTTTCTTTTTCAAAAAAATAATATCTGAAAAATACTCACCATGGCTCTCCCAAATTCCTTGGGGTGTCTACTTTCCAAAAAGGGTCATTTGGGAGGTGTTTGCACTATTCTGGCAGGGCCTCTGAATCTGTGATAGGTAGTGAGGAAGTGACATAAGGAAATATGCCCTTTGAAAGCCTAAAGGTGGTCATTGGACTTTGGGGGCCTGTATATGGCTAGGCTGCCAAAAAGTCTCTCACAAGTGGCATCCCCATACTTGGGAGAAGTATCAAAATGTGTTATGGGGTGTTATTCCACATATAGCCATGGCATGTGTGAGCAATATATCACTTAATTGACAACTTTGTGTAAAAAAACTAAAATGTTTTGTCATTTTTCAAATATTTTTGGCAAAAAATAAAATCTTCCATGGACTCAACATGCCTCTCAGCAAATTCCTTGGGGTGTCTACTTTCCAAAAAGGGGTCATTTGGGGACTTTTTGCACTGCCCTGGCATTTTTGCCCCTCAAGAAACATTATAGGCAGTCAGAAAGTAAAAGCTGCGTACACACAAACCAAATATTAGACACACATTGGTATTTCTTTTTTTTTTTTACCGAAGACATGCAGTGGAATACATTTTGGCCTGAAGTTATGACTAAATTTTAGTTTATTGATATTTTTCACAACAGAAAGTAGAAAAAGTAATTTTATTTGTAAATTTTTGGTATTTTTTAATTTATATCACAAAAAGTTTAAATCATAGTGGTGATCAAATGCCACCAAAAGAAAGCTCTATTTGTATGAAAAAAGGGACATTCATTTTGTTTGGGTACAACATTGCATGACCACGAAATTACCAGTTCAAATAGCACAGTGCCGAAAAGCAAAAAATGGCCTGGTCAGGAAGGGGGGTAAATCTTTCAGAGAGCAAGTGGTTAAGCTTCAAGAAAGATTTAGTCTACCATATATCTCTATCTGTTGCAAATCAGCTACATCCTTGGGTCGAAAGGTTGCTTACTGTCTGCATGTTATAGATGTACGGATTCTTGCTAAGGCATTTGGTACAAATGTGAGCAGTGTAGCTATCTTGGTGTGCAGTCAAAAATGAGTGGGATCAGACTCATAATAATTACAGCAGGTGTGCAGAGACAGGAACGTAGTGCAACATAAGTGGGACCCCTCATAATGGGCGCAGCAGGTGTGCAAACGCAGAAACTCAGTGCAGAGATGGTGAGGACTCCTTGTAATGGGCACTTTAGCGCTGCAGACACACTATGTAACCCCTTTTAATGGGCAGAGCAGGTAGCAGACTCAGGAGCTCAGAGAAGAGATCTTGCTAAAAGAGTCCCTGAGAGACAGAAAAAACTATCAGGTAGTTTAACACTCCTACTGTATCCAGGTGCCCCACCGGCTCGGCCTCATACCCACTGACTGTGTGAGTTGGCTTCTCCCTCCCTGCTTGTTTCCCTCAGCTGGGTGGGTTGGAGAGGTGTCTGTGCTGCGATAGGGGAGAGGTGAGCTGCAGGTTGTCTGTGTAATTCCTCGCTCAACCTCCCTGTTCCACCTGTCAGCAGTGGAAAGACTCAGGGAAAGGGAGGTGATTGGATAGCTGCTGCTCCTTCTACCTTCCCTCTTTATAATGCAGGCAAGCAAAGGACACTGGGACAGGTAGTCCCCTCAGGAGCAACACAAAATTAAGGCTATAGGCTCTGGTATACAATTCCCACAGAGCCCTATTTAGAGAGAAGGGGAGAACAAGAATATTTCCCGGGCAAATTCTACAAGACAGTTCAGTGTAATGGAGCAAGTGAGAGTGCTGCGGGGTGCGAAACCAGAGAGAGAGGGACTGCGATGGTGCCCTTGAAAACTCGTTGTTGCTTGTGGGGAAGCCAGACAGTACAACTCAGTGACCTAAATGCGGAAAGCCAAAGCTACTGCTAGGATACAGATCTGCTATGCTACCTACTGTATCAGAGTTGCCATAAGCAGCCCAGAATGAGCTGACACTTGATCAGCAGGACCACTGCTGCTGTCTTGCTGGGTCTGGTGAGAGGGTCTTGTGGCCACTACTTGCTACCACCACTAGAGTCTGAGCTATTAGGAGCTACCTAGCCAGCTACCCTATAACTATAGCACTCCCTGTAGGCCTTGTTGACTGCCTTAAAGAGCCCCAGTGGTTACCAGACAACTCATGGGGCCCCCGGGCAATAGGGGATCATGGGGCCCCTGTGTCCTTGCCCAAACTCAAAAAAGCCTATAAAAAAAGTACCAGGGGGAATCTCATGGGGCCCCCTACTGACCCTGGGCCCTCGGGCAGTGCCCGAGTTTCCAAATGGTCAGTCCGCCCCTGCATATATATAGTTATACCCAGTATGCGCTCCATATACTCTTGTGTAACAACCTCTTTTTATTAACCTCTTTATATAAGTTTTTTATCTTGTGCTTATTAAGCAATATATATTTCAATTGTAATTGTAGTTTTTATTGTTACGTCAATGGTTGCTACCACCCTTTACCCGCAGATTAAGGTAGGCTTACTCCCCTTGGTGTGGTCTCTTTAACATCTGGAGCAAGGGAGGTGTTATTAGATTCTTATATAAAGCAGCGTGTATTCTCTGTGGGTGTGACTTGATAAAGGAGGCCACGCCTCCAAAACGCGTCATTATAGCAACCCTCTCCATCAGCTTCTCCTCTCCCAGTTCTCCTCAATGTCATCAGCTCATCCCATGGAGTGTATCGCCGGAGGGTCCGTGTGCATGTAAGATGGGGAAACAGCTCTCATTGTTTGAACACTGTTTGGAGTAAATCAAATGTTTTGACTGATATTCTGCGGTTTAGCCACAAGATGTCACTGTTTTTCTAACACAGCCTCAGACTGCATAGATACTTCTATATTCATGAAGAGGTGGGGTTTTCACACAGGAGTGGAGTGAACAGGAAGAGGAGACAGCAGCCATGCTTTGGAGAATGGGGCTGTGTGTGAGCTGGGAATCTGATGCCATTCAGGTGTGAGAACATCCTCCGTAATAAGAAATGCAGCTAAGTGAAGCTGATAGTGTTCAAGAGGCTGATCCTGTTCAGAGAAAGAAGATTGCTGCCAGGAATGCTGATGAGTTTGCTGCTTGTTGGAGAGACATTTGTTCTGTTCAGAGTCACCAGGGGATGAAAAGCAGACCCGGGTCGGTAAGATCGTGCACGCACCTCATTTCAGTGTTGGCACCTTGAGACTGAGACAGGCCTATAGTTAGTTAGTTAGGGTCTCTGTTTGTGTCAGGCCACAAGTGTTGTTACTGATCATTTGAAGGACTCCACAACTTAAAGTGACATTTCACATTGGAGAGCTGATAAAATCCCACAAACGCAAGCCAGACTGGCATTTTGCTCAGAAGGAATACTCAGGCACGTGCTACAGGACCAGTTATGGGAGGGAGAATACTGTAGATTTGTGTAAGATTGTAAGCTGTTGTGCTTTTAGGGTAATAACAGGTAAGGTGTGGCAGCTTAGTTGTGCCCGCCAGTAGGTAAATTACTACACTTTCTACCTTCATCCATCAGAAGGCGCTGTGCTGTGCAGCACAAGGGTCTCAGCCTTTGGGCTGGGTGTATGTAAATTTATTGTATGTTTCCAGCATTTGTGGTTGTGTTTATTTGCCACATCTAAATAAAATTCTGTTGTTGCAAAAGCTGGTGTCAGGGTTGCTTTCCTTGTTCGTGACTTCACTGTATCCTGGGGAGCCCACCCCGGTATACGGCTTACATGCATGCGCACTAGATTGGGCACACCGCAACCCATGGACGGCGTCCTGTTGGAGGTGGGAAATTCATCTTACAGCCAACTTTCCTGCTATACACCCAGTGCCCAGATCTTACAGTGGCAATCCTGGAGTAGTGGCTAAGACTACCTTAATGCTGACACCTATTCTACTAAATGTGAGCGAAATGATTGGTGGTTTTTTTAACCTTTAATAAACAGTATCACCAGGGGCGGACTGACAACTCATGGGGCCCCCGGGCAATAGGGGATCATGGGGCCCTTGTGTCCTTGCCCAAACTCAAAAAAGCCTATGAAAAAGGCACCAGGGGCATCTCATGGGGCCCCCTACTGACCCTGGGCCCTCGGGCAGTGCCCGAGTTTCCAAATGGTCAGTCCGCCCCTGGGTATCACACTAGGGCGGTCGTGCGCTCTCTCCTTTCTTTTTCTTCTCAACGTTTGGCTGAAGGACTAAGACTGCCCCTAACAGTTGCTGCCATGAGGCCTTTGTCACTTTAAAGAGGTGCATCTTAGGAGACGTTGCGCCATATCCCACCCAATCCCTTAGAGTGCACTCTAAACCAGTGTAGTATTATTATGATTCATATTTCACATATTGATTTGTTAGTGGTATAGAACCTGATCTTAGGCCCCATGTATAAGGGACGTTTCTGAACGATGGAAACTGACTGCTGGAAAAAGTAGGTTAAAAAACGTCTGTTTAGCGGAGAGGTCTGAGGTGTGAATTGGTCATTACAATGTGTGACAAGCTTGGTAGGAACATCCTGTGTTCAGTGTTTTGTCCATCTAAGCATCTTGAAAACTCTTTGCATGCATTTTCCATGATGAAAAAAGACTCTGGACAGCATTGGAAACTGGAAGAGTTAAAAAAAATTTCACATTTCTTATAAACGCGACTTGCCACGTTTACAAGTGTTTTGCGTTTGAAACGCTGATAAAATGGACGTCTGAACGCAAGTTCATTGTGTTAAAAAAAAATGACTGTAAACTTAACTGCATGTAAACGACTGTAAACTCAACTGCATGTAAACGACTGTAAATGAAGATGTGTACATGAACACACAGGAAAAAATTAGGGTGAGTTCAGGGGCTGCTGAAAAAAACGCTGAACAGCTAAATGTGAGTTTATCAGCTGCAGTGTACATGCGCCCTTAGTCATTTTGGTACAGCTGTGTCTAGCACACTGTGTTCAAATTCACCCGCTGTGTGATTGTTTATGTTCTCCTGCCATTTACTCTAAACCTGTATCAATAGATGGAGTGCATTGATCACTAAACTTGAGTCCATTTTCTGGTAGCAACCCATAGCCAGGTAAAATGTATTTATATTTGAGTCTCTGTACATGTTTGCAGTAATTTCTTTCAGCAAGGTGTGTCAGAGGGGCTAAGATTGTTACAGCACAAAACAGAGAATCCAAAATTACCAAATGGCTCCTTCAGAGGTGGTGCTATAATAAAAAAAAGCTGAAATGTTATATTGGTGGACTGACCCTTTAAAATCTGGTTTATCGAGGTGCTTTGCAGGAAAACTTGCAACACATCAGCATTTAAATATGTTGGATGCTTATCAAAGTTATTCTTTAATGAACATGTTGTCACCAGCTGTCGGCTTAGATAGCTCCACACTGTGCCTAATTCAGCTCTATTTTTTCTTCAAGGTGTTTTGTGGCGAGCTGTAGTCCTTATTTTTGTATGAGTGACACATTGCGCTCTCAGCGCTTCTGGTTCCTTGACAAAAGGTATCAAATTTAGGCTATAAATCAGCTTCAATGTGATAGAGAATTTCTTCAGGATCAGCATATGCCAGCTAATATCTATATATAAATATACCTGTATATTTCATGTATCGGTGACAGATTCTCACTGGAACACGACATGACGAGTGTTTGATATGCCTACCACATCGCTTTCACTGAACTTGTGCCTTTTATTGCCATTCTGAGACACCAGAAATGAAATGTTACCTAAAGGGAGTCTTTTTTTTTTTTTGAAGAATATACATGTTCAGCTTTTCTTATGGGAACTTGATCAACGTATAACATTTCTTTAATGTGTGCCTTTTATGAGTACCATGCATGCATGAAAACAAAAATTGGTGAAGCGCTAAACAATATATAAATAAATAAGTGCAAAAAGGATCATAAAAATCTAATTTTTTAATCAAGAAATATGAAAACTCAAACCATAAAGTGACACGTGCTAAAAAATTGTAAATATACTGAACCTATAATTGACATATAATGACACGTGCTCAAATATACAAATAAATAATTCAATATAAACTCCTAAAGTGACAATGTGCTCAAAAAACCTAGTGCAAACACAAATATCTGGTCTGCCAATAATTGCACACCAGATAAAGTGACATATGAACCACAATAAAATAAAGTGATAAGTGCTTGAATTGAAAAAAATTAATAATTGGCAGTAAAATACTAGGTGCAATTAGCAGTAGTGATCAGTCCAATACAATAGTGCTTCCATGATCCGTGTACACTTGCTGGTGCTCTCAGAGACACTCTCGTGAAACTTATCCCTCAGTGGCTAAAATGCCTCCTCACCTCCCAACATTGACCCCACAGGGCCACAGCACCTTAGGTATTCTCACACAAGAAGACGTCCCATAAACTGGCTCCACAGTTTCCAATAGGGCTCCACTTCTGACACAGCACACTTCAAGATGCCCTTACACACATATGGACTCAGGCATGCAGAAAGGGTAAGATAAAAAGGACCTCCATAGTGAAATACCGCTTTTTATTATAAAAATGCCAAAGTAAAATGAACACTCACATTATTCCCATGACAATACAGCAGTTCCCATATGCTATGGGTGTACAGGAAGGCTTGGGTGTTCCAAGATGGCATCCGAAACCAGAAGTGCATCTCCACTGCTACCGGAAGTGCGTCACCGCGCATGCGCTCTATGCGTTACACCACAATCCCAAACGTGGCTTCCTCAGGCATGCATGTATCTCTCCCTGTCCCTATGTGATATTGCTGGTTCAATCACCATGCACCAGTGCCATTGCATGAGAGGAAGGGCAGTGATTTCCATGCTCCTCTATACCCAAAAGTGTAAGGTATTTTCTTCACTTTAATAATAGTATATGCTTGCCACCAGAGATGAGCTGAAAGTTCTGTCCAAACCAGCACATTCCAAGACTAGTGATGTCACTTGACCTTAATCATTTACTGGCCAGGGATCTCAGGCCGTGTCAACAAATGGGCAGCATCAGCATGACATCCCTGGACAAATAATGCCATGTTTGAGCAATGATATTGGCCATATTTTGCATTCCCCAGGAGACCCCACTCCTTTGTTTACTCTTAGCAGTGGGGCCCCAGGAGATGTCATTTGACACCATTCAGCAACAGGATGGGCGCAGTACAATGGCCAAGTAGTTAGCCCAGCTGTACTAGGGTTGTTGGTTTGAATCCCAGCCATGGCACTACCTGTGTGGAGTTTGCATGTTCTCCCTGTGCCTGTGTGGGTTTCCTCCAGGTACTCTTGTTTCCTCCCACACTCCAAAGAGATACTGGTAGGTAATTGGCACCTGTCTAAATTGGCCCTAGTATGTGTCTGTATGAAAGTGAGTTAACGACCTTATATTGTATGCTCCTCGAGGGCAGGGACTGATGTGAATGTTCAATATATGTAAAGCGCTGCGCAAATTGATGACGCTATATAGGTACCTGCTATAAATAAATAAATAAATAATGTGTCTGTTGGCCAGTGGGATTTTTTTGGCAGGTGTTGTTCATTGCTCTTGATTTGAATCTGTATTGCTGGATGGGACTGACGATGGATTTACTTTTAGGGATTTATTATTTATTTATTTTTTTTAATAAAAGACTTATCCAAACTGTTTTTGTGTGTTTATTTACTAAGTATCCTTTATTCATTTTGGGAAACAAGAGAAATCTCCACCAATCAATTGGTGGAGATTTCTCTTGTTTCTCCTGGGCGGGCTTACTGATGAATCTGTTTGCTTTGCACGGCTCGTCGGCCATTGTTCTTGCCACATGTGGGGAGAGTTGTGCTGTTGACAGAGCTATCTTCCCTAGGACAAGGGTTCCTCCTTCCACCTACGCCTTTGATGGAGCAGTATGATTAACCCCCTGGCTGCCTCTTCACCTCCAGATGTGACATACTATATGCCTGATATAATATACCTCTGGTGAGTGTACATCTGTCTGAGGTGGTGGATTCCCCTGTGCGATTGTTCACACCCTGCACTTTGCATTATTTCACTTTATCAATATACGAACCATAATACCATTCATATATTACCAAAAGTGTAATACAAATATAGTGAAATCTTATGTACACTTGCACCATATAGGTGCATTGCAATATTTTTGTAGCTCTCCCTTTAAGAGCTGGTGCGTTACGATTTTTTTTTGTAGCTGCCCCTTTAAGAGCACCTAGTGGTGCTCCTACTTGTGAAAGTGAAACTATAAGTGGGCGCTTACACTACCCATAGACACCCCGCACTCATTCTCCAAATGCCATGAACCAAAATAACAAATAATAACACTACATGCAGTCCAACACCAATATGGAAATACTGTTTCAATGTCACCGAATATTCTCAAAGTGCTTCACCACACTGCACTCACCAAAGATCCACGATCCTCTTATTTAAAAGAAAAGGTCATAAAGCGCTGTTCGCCCCAGATGCTCTCCAACTGATGTTCCTCACTTTTCCTCCAATCATCAATTGTCCTATGTGCCCGCTGTCTCTCCATCAATGTCACCCAAGAACCGCACAGACAGAATCTCTCTTTGTGCAGTATTGAATTAAGACTTAGCAAAAAAAAGTATTAAACATTTTAAACTTACAAAACGTGGTGCCCAATATCTTGGCACCAATACACTCAGCATCTGTGCACCGCAGTTCCACTTCCTGGACCTGGGCGTGGGTTCCAAATACCAGAAACCAGAAATGATGTAAGCAGCCTCTACATGTTACATGTGGCGTCCTCAGGAAGCTTTTTAAATTTTGCCTAGCCCTTCCATGCCATTTGTTTGACAATCCCTTGCCTATTAGTCTAAAAAATGGTCATTACATTTTTTAAATATGGCTCCCATTGACTTTAATTGGGGTCAATTTGGTACCTGAACTTTACTCATATTCTGCAAATCTGCCTCAAACAGAACACAGGTATGTTCAGCTTATCCCTACTTGCCACATTAAACTGACATATTTTCCGTCAAAGTTCTTCAGTCCAGCTATGTTATGTACTTACACAAGTATTTAAAGTAAAAAATCCAGTCAAATCCTATCCAAACTGCAATCTGCTCCCACCCCTATTCTAAGCCCTATATATTAACTACCCTGTAGAGCAGTGGTTCTCAACCTTCCTGATGCTGCGACCCTTTAATACAGTTCCTCATGTTGTGGTGACCCCCAACCATAAAATTATTTACCCATTAATTATAATTCATGAAGTGTTGTTTTACCTCCAATACTGCTGCTTTCAACACAGTAGCTGCTTTCTACACAGTAGCTGCTCTTTACACATTGGAAATATGTGTTTTCCGATGGTCTTAGGTGACCCCTGTGAAAGGGTTGTTCGACCCCCAAAGGGGTCGCGACCCACAGGTTGAGAACCACTGCTGTAAAGGAAAGATGTGTATACTTGCCTATTCCCTGGGAGCTCCAGTCCTGCTCACGTGATCTCCCAGCTTCAGTAAAGAGGAGAGATTGCTGATAATGGTGGCATTATCAATAGGCTTACTATGGCAGTGATTGTTGGCTGTCCCTCCTGTACACTGAAGCCGAAGCTGGGAGCCAATCATGTGACAGGACCAGAGTACCTAGGGAATAGGTAATTATACACATCTTTCATCTACAGCAGGCATCAATGGTTCAATGGTGGACTGCGATCCAGTCCCAGACCGAGTGACAGTCCTGCCTGGACCATGCAATTGCCATATAACTGCTGGGTTTCCTCTACCAGATCTCCCACCGTGCTCCCGCTGTCACCCTCGCAGCAGGGTAGAGGGCGAGAAATGTGGCAGATATGGACAGAAAGTGGGAGTGGGATAATCACTTGTTAACATGATATGTTGGCAGCTCTCGCCTTCTTCCAAACTTGAGAGAATGACAGCATTGATGGGGCAGGAGAAGAAACCCAGGCTGATAACTGCCTCTGCCCTTCTGTGTTAAGGTAGGACTGTGCATGGAAGTCTGCAATTGAAAGGGCAACTGTGATGTAAGGGAGGAAAGGGGGCTTTGATTGTAAGGGGGACTGTGATTTAAGGACGGGGAAGGGGGACTGTGATGTAAGGGGGTGTGGGGGGCAGGGGGTGACAGTAATTGCATAGGGGATTGTGATGGGGGGCTGTGATTGGTAGGGGCACTGTGATTTAAGGGGGGTGTGATTGCAAGAGGGACTGCAATGTAAAGGGGAGCTGTGATGTAAAACAGAATTGAGGACACTTTGGAACTGCTGTAAAGGACAATCTGTGATATGAAGGGGGTCAGTGATGTAAAGGAGTACTGTGGACCCTGATGTTAAGGGGGGACTGTGATGGATATGAAGGGGGGTTGAGGACACTAATGTAAAGACAGGGCTATGATGTGAAGGGGGCTGAGTACACTGATGTAAACGGTGGGTTATGATGTGAAGGGGGGCTGAGGACACTGATTTAAAGAGGGAAGCTGTGATGTAAAAGGGGGTTGTGATGTGTAGGGGGGACTGAGGACACTGACAAAAATGGGGGACTGTAATATAAAGGGGGGTTGGGATGTGAAGAGGGGGCTGAGACACTGATGTAAAGAGGGGACTATGATGTGAAGGAGTGACACTGAGGGCACTAATGTAAAGGGGGGACTGTAATGAAAAGGTGGCTATGATGTGAAGGGTAGGCTGAAGACACTGATGAACAGAGGGGATTGTGATGTAAAGGAGGCTGTGATGTTTTATAGTGCAAACATGAGATTTAGACCTCTGCTGGAAGAAAATTTTACTGACTGGACCTCCAGGAATTTTAATTTAAGACCCCTGCTTTACAGTACAGGGTAGTTAGTATAGGGCTTAGAATGGGGGTGGGAGCAATGTTTCATCACCAGGGACCTCATCAAGACAAGGTTGGGGATTCTGTTTTACATTTACTCAGTTGTTCTGGACAAAGACTTCAATATATTTGCAAGTGATCATTGCTGTTAATCATTTACATTAAAAGACAGTACAGTGTGTTCTGGTCCCAGAGACAATATAACTGTAATTTTCCCAAAGCTGTTATTTAGGCAGTGACATGACTATGGCGTCAGTCTATTTCTAAGGCAACACTCCAAAATGGCGTAATCATTAGGCAGCTCTTGTGTAGTAGTTTGCATGCGGTGTGCCCATCATTCATTATGTTCATATTCTTCTTTGTGTGACCTGATTCGACTTTTCATGCCGATCTGTTAACCACATTTTCAAGACAAGCTCATTCCACAATTTTGAATACAGCATGAACAAAGAAATTTTTATGTCTTTTAGCCATTTCCTAATCACACAATTCTGCCTTAATTGTCTGCTTTCTTATGGGAACATTTTTTATATTTCAATCTTTTTATTAAGATTTCAAATAGCAATAGAACAGTACAGAATAACAAAATCATGAATCAAATTGATACATCAGGGCTCAAAATTTCAAGTCCTGAGCTACTAGCCAGGCCTTAAGAGTTACTCACCACCAGTTGCCCCACCCCACCCCTACCCTGCCCTACCCCTAATTCCACCCCTAAACACGCGCTCGTAAATTATCTCAAGAAATGACACTGTAAATTATTGTATGCAGAATAAAATTTAAAAAAAATATTAACAAGTTTAACAAAATAACATAAAGCAATGTAAACATAGAAGGAAAATACAGTAAGTACTTTACATCAAAAGCAACACCAATGCTGAGGCACTATTTCTCCTAGTGATACCAAAGCTGAAGCACTATTTCTCCCACTGACACCAATGATGGGGCACTATTCTTTCCACTGACACCAAGCATGGGGCACTATTCTTCCCACTGACACCAAGCATGGAGCACTATTCCTCCCACTGACACCAATGATGGGGCACTATTTCTTCCACTGACACCATGCATGGGGCATTGTCCGTTTTACTTATACCAATGACAGGTTATAATTCCTTCCACTGATACAAACAGTGAGGTGTTCTTTCTTCCACTGAAACCAAAGTTAAGGCATTACTACTCCCAATGAAAATCCAGGGAACCTTGGCGTCTCCACCACCATGCAATAGTACAACTTCATTCCTCCTCCACTGAAGCATGCACATATCCAGCCTTGGACACAGGTCATCCTGCTACACAACTTGGAATCCACCTCACTCAGTCTCCTCCTTGCAGCCTCAGACTCAAATGTGAGCTAGAGGGCCAGCCCCACCCCTTCCCTGAGTTCCATCCAATCAAAATGTAAGCCTCACAGCAGGCTCTGTCACAAGTGAGTTCCCAAGGGTTGCCTGACCAGCTTCTGGGGTGGAGGTAGCGGAAGGGAGCTCTGTCCCCAGCAATGAGCATGTGTACCCCGATGTGTCTTTCATCTGCACTAAGCAGTTTGTGATTCCTGAACCCCGCCTGATGAAGGAGGAGGTAGGGGGAGCAATCCCTGCCTACAGCTCTGTTCCGAAGTGAAACACACGGTCGTCTGCAGGATGCAGCTCCTGCTGGTGCTGTCACTGTCTCTGATGGACACAGTCGCCTCCACGTTATTTCTACTCATCAAATGCGAGCAGGCGAGTGGAAATTTTGAGGCCTAGTCTACATAGTTGTAATGTATACTAAGGCGATAATAACAAAAAAGGAAAAAAAAACTGTAAAAGAGGAGTTTAGTGTGTCTCCACATTTTTTGCCAGTTTTTTCATATATTTGGTACACTCAGTAGATGATATTTCCAGAACAGGTAAGCACAGCTCTGTCAACAATTGTAAGTAAACACTCTTTGGATTAATACTTAAAGACACACTGTCAACAACTTAAATTTGCAGGTAAAAGCACAAATAAATCAAGTAGTTTAAAATGTTTTCTTATCCATAAATGATTTTGTATTAACTTGCAATGTACCTTTAAGCTTGTTAGAAAATGTAACTACTCTAGGAAGAGTCAGTTCCCAAGCAGAGCCTCCTCACTGCTGGCCCAGCAACTCCACCCCTCCCCTCACCTTATATTCATAAACTTTTATGTAACTGCTGGGGAAAAAGTTAATGGGAATACTCCTGAGAGTCACTTGATTGACAGCTCTGAGTCTTCTGGGGTTGCAGATATCTTATTCAAGATGGTGGTACCCAGTAGCAGAGCTTTTGGATATCTATATAAGGGAAATAAATAACATTATAAAATGAATTAAGTGCACAATTATTCTGATTGGAAGACTGTTGATAAAATTAATAGTCTGGTGACGGGGTATTTTTAAAGTGTAGCCAAAACTTTCTTTTTGGATAGAGTAGGAAACAATTAGAACCCCTTTTACTTGTTACTGCTGCCCATGTCCAATAGGCACTTGCAAACTCTTTTTGTCCTGTGAGTATTGTCACCAGGACAGAAAATAATGTAAAATCCAAGTTTTTATGTTACCAATCTTAATTAATTAAAGTAGTCCACTCTTAAGGAAGCCATTGTGACAAAATGCATTGGATGGAGCAACAGCATAATGACATCATCACAGACTAAAGTGAGCATGCACACGAGGAGAGACTGCGGCATGTACTGTCCTGTATGAGCTTATGCTCTTATTCTTAGTTCTGGTCAAGCAAAATGTGATTTATTTGATGTTTTTAACTAAAATATTTCAATAAACACAATAAGTACTATGATGTTTTCCTCCTCCTTTGCAATATAGTATCGATTTACGTACAATGTTGGAGTTGGAAAATGAAGAAAAGGAGAGAATGGAGATCTTTGTATTATGGCGTCCTTTTATGAAACTGAGATCAGCGGTGATCCTAAAGTTGAAAGGTTATTGTGTTTTTTTTAATTATATATTCACAGGGGCTACATTGCATTTTCAAACTAAGGATTTGTCATAAACTGTGAAGTATATTAATTTATATGCACTATCTGGCACTTTATTGATTAAGGGAAGATCAAATAGATTGGGCAAGGGGGCACTGTATATGTTCTAACTACAGAATATGATTACTATATCTATTTGATATTGATACAGCAGCTGATGAAAGTAGAGGGGGTGGAAAGATCCATATCATTGATTTGTATGCCACTGTTTACTTACTGAATATTGGTAATACTACCACTTTAAAATGTATCTGAACTGAAAATAAAAAATGTGATATATTGAAGATTACCATTTTCTCATGTTCTGGTTGAATTCATTTCCTTTATCTTTATTTTTGCTCATGACTTATGCCAGTTTCATACCTCCTGTCTCAGGGGGGTGACAATGTCCATGCACTCTAATTTTGGGTTAAACACGGTTGTCACCCTAGGGCAGGAAATGTGTTAGAACTACTGAACAGCTCCCCCTCTCCTTCTTTCCATAACATAGGGAGGGGGTGTTCTGAAGTCCAGAGCGAGAGCTGGGAAAAAATGGTAACTAACAGTGAGTAGAGGCAAAGCTATCAGATTTTAACATTTTTGAAAGGATCAACATATATATAATATTTTGCAGTTATCAAACCAATATAGCAAAATGTTTTCAATGGTATTTTTTGGCAGATGAAACATTGTTAGGGTCTACATTTACTGCACCTGTTAGAGTTTTTATATATGTTTTCTTAATCTATGTTGGCCCTTTAACAGTGATTTGCCAACTTCAAAGCTTACCATCAGCTATTGTAAAGAAATAACAATGGAATAGACGCCTTTAAACAGAATGCAGGACCTGCCTGAAAGGAAATTCACTAATAGTCAAATCTACTTTCTCTTATAAATTAGCAGTGCTGGCAAGTTGTAAATTGCACATATGTTTTTGAGACAACTCATCCGTCACCCTCTATTGTTTGATGTTTTTCTCTTTCCCTCAGTCTATACCAGAGGTAATTTCATGTCAAGGCGAATCTTTTCACCTACTGACAAAGACTCTGTCCTACCGTGATATTAACTAAAAATAAGCTGCTGAATCTTTATTCTTAAAAGTTTTGATGACTTCCAACATTATGCAAGAGGAAGAAGAAAAAAAATACGGCATAGGCAAATTTTTGCAAAGTCTTGTTACACTGCGCCAATCGATAGCTCAGATCTTGTGGGTCAGCTAACTCTGAAACTGATATCTCTTGGAGTCCCACTAAAGGGATGTTTTTGTCTTTGCATCCTTCCAATAAGTCAAGACAACTGCATCATTCTCTTGCAAATAGACTCCCTATTTACTCTATGGGGGAAGTCTAATATTGGCTTTGTAATTTGTAATTTGGTGGAGAAGCTTAGCTTGATTAAAACAGAGCTCCAGTCAAAGATAATAAAACGTAATAGCCCATTAAAAGATAAGATAAAAAATAAGCTTTCGCTATAATACTCACCTTCATACCTGATTGCCCCTAGACCTTAAGGAAAGGGAGCCCTGATTGCTGGAAACATCTAGACCAGTGGTGGCAAACCTATAACACGCGTGCCACAGTGGGCACACAGAGTCCTCTCTGTCGGCACGTGAGCCAAGTCGCCCCAGCATCGCCCCAGCAGCCAAGCATCGGATAACAGCACACATAGGGGTCATGCACATGTTCCTGTAAGGAGTAGCAGCGCCAGGCGATGACATCACGAGCAGCAACTCATTATCCGCGACTCGTCTGAACTTTCGCATGGCTGCTCAGTGCGCTGCCAAGGATATATATATATATATATTGGACTGGATGTGAGTTTTAATACATTTTTTTTTTATTTACAGAAGATTTTAGCTTGTGCTGGTGATCAATGGAACTTTGCCCCCTTGTGCTGGTGGTCAGTGGAACTTTGCCCCCTTGTGCTGGTGGTCAGGGGAACTTTGCCCCCTTGTGCTGGTGGTCAGGGGAACTTTGCCCCCTTGTGCTGGTGGTCAGGGGAACTTTGCCCCCTTGTGCTGGTGGTCAGGGGAACTTTGCCCCCTTGTGCTGGTGGTCAGGGGAACTTTGCCCCCTTGTGCTGGTGGTCAGGGGAACTTTGCCCCCTTGTGCTGGTGGTCAGGGGAACTTTGCCCCCTTGTGCTGGTGGTCAGGGGAACTTTGCCCCCTTGTGCTGGTGGTCAGTGAAAGCTCTGTTATTGTGATTTTCTTTTAAGGCAAAATATGTTAATGTATCGGTTGTTTTTTCTAAAGTAAAACAGTATTCAAGTGTTGCCACTTTGCGATAAATAAGTGAGTTTTGGGTTACAGTTTGGGCACTCGGTCTCTAAAAGGTTTGCCATCACTGACCTAGACTTAAGGAAAGGCTGATGAAGTAGTTAATCTTCTCTTGACTGCCCAGAGAAGGGAGGTGAAATGTCTAAAAAGATGTGGAAGTACAAGAGTCCTAACAAGGGGCAAGGAGCAGGTTAATTGATCTTTTTGGAGACAACCTCCTCAAGCATGTTCCCCTCCCACTTTTTTTATTTCAAGTTTCATCAAAATTTTATTGGCGGTTTCTTATCTTGCCAAGGGTAAATTGTTCAAATTTGTAAACCATAGGAGTACATTGGTTGTTGGATGCCTGTCTGGAACTTATGGAGAGGTGTTTGGGCAATATTATAACAGTAAAGGAATACTGGGTGCTCACAGTATACCTGTGATAGAGACAATGTTTAGATGGGTTAATGTTTCATTGTGTGTCATTAGGAAGGTGTTAATTAAAGTAATGCCTTAAAGGGTAATAAAGCTCTGGCTTTGCCCTTCCAGCAAAGGTTTTTCTCAAGTTTTATTTTGTAGAATTCAAGATCAAGCACATAAAAAAGTTAAAATGTGCCACAAAGGGTTGGTACACCTAGGTTTCCCAGGAGTTAGGATTTGTTTCCCACAGAACCTCTTTTCCACCATTAGATGTTCTCAGTCTTCTATAACTTTGTTCAAACCACTTTCTCTGAGGTGATGGGGTGACAAAATCCCTCCATCCTGTGACTCTATAGCAGGCGCAGGCAACCTTAAAGAGGTGGAGGTCTACTTGAACAGGTAGAGAAGTCAAAGATCACTGGGGAACAGTGTCACCTCCTCACATCTGATTTAAATCTCTAATTGCCGCAGTGCCATTTTTAAAATCACATTCATTGCACAACAATGATAGGTTTAAATCAGGTGGTGAGAAGGCAACTTATTGCATCCTCGCCACCTGACAAACACACTTGGATCGCTTTGCAAAGGAGCAGAAGTGTCTGCTGCACTTGTGAATGAGCCCTTAGTTGCATCCAGCAGCAGCACTCTTAGGGCTCATTCACATATAAAGTTGGGGGGTTGGTAAAACCCTGCAGCTGAGTCATGGTTTTACCATCCCCAACCCCTACCTCCTTTAGCTGCTGAGGAAGCAGCCAAAGGTATACACATGCCGCAAAAGTAATTACACCCCCTGTTGCTTTTGGTGGGTGCTATTGCCTGTCAGTCAAGACCTATTCAAGTAAATGGAGCCACTTTGCAAGTGCCCCACAACTGCATGCTTCTGTGGGGTCCAAGGGGTTAAAGCACGTGGTGAGAAAGCAACACACCACTGCCTGTTTAACCCGTTGTTTGCTGTACTGCACAAGGTTGCAGGGCACTTGCAGAGCAGCCTCATTCACTTGAATGGGTCATGCTTAACAGGTGCTACACCCACCAACTATGACAGAGCATAAGAATCAGCACTACAGAGGAGACATCAACTTATGTGGCTCTTGCTCCCTACTACAGCTCCAACTTTAAAGTAGTCCCTCTGCATTGCACTTTGTTTGATGCTCTGGGATGGCGGGTCATCAAGCCCTGACCACCATCTACCGGTCACCTGGCTGAGATCTACTGGTAGATCACGATCTACTGGTTGCTGACCCCCGCTCTATAGTCAAGAAGAAGCAGCACAGCTATGATCTCATCTGTCACTTTCTGATCTCCCTTCCTACTAGCATGCTCCTTGTCGGTAAATAAGGTGATCGACCTGTTGTGCTGCCTCTCCCCCCCCCACCCCCAGTCTGAGCTCTGCTGCATGGGGACTGCAAGAGGGGTTTTCCAAGAATGAACCAGGTCAAGTGCAGATATATTTGCTGTTTGTATGTAAACAAAATGCATTTAATGAACCCATGGCCAGGTATGAACATTCAACATTTATCTTCCAGATTCCTATGCTTTGAGTCAAGGCAAAACAATTGTTGATTGTTGTGGGATAAACAGCACTGCAATTGCAGCAAGCCGCATTACGCGAAGATTGTCACCCAAAAAGGAGCAGAAGCTTCTTTACTATGTACCTACATTCTGGATCTATTTACCATAAAACAAAATGCTTGCAGAATAGTTAGCCCATATGCCTAGTCTTCTACGTATACTGACTCAGAAAAGGCAAATGGCATAGCCTTTCCATCCTTAGCCTTGGTGTACCATGTGTGTGGGCAGGGGCCAAGGAGTTGGTACCAAATGTGGAAGAATGGCACACATAGACCCAAAGAAAGAGTCAGAATTAATATTTGGCTAAGTTGCGTGTAGGCAAACAACAATGGAATATTGCCCCAAAGTCCTTGACTTAGCAGTTCCATGAAATATAATACCCGGCGCACATTATCAAAACAGAGTTGCAGACGTTCCAGCAATGTTAGCGGCACATTGGCAAGGCTCCAGCAATAAATAGGTTTTTTTGCAGGGTAAAACTGCTGGAGCACCATCTGAGTACAGGGGTGGCTGAAGGCAAAGTGATCGTGTATCTCCCAATAGAAGACATGGTTTCTAAGTCACAGCACAGGAGTCCTGGGATCAGCAGAGCTGGCAACGCTGTCCCTCCTCATCAGGAACCTTACCCTAGGCTAAATAAGTGGTCAATATCCAGCCTGGTTCTTAACCCTACTCTATTCACGTTGCAACTGTATGCCAACTGCAGTGAGGCACTGCTATTTATTAGCATTGCCCTCACTAAAGATGGGTACTGGGGTCAACCAGTTTGGCAGCGTCCAATCAGACCAATGTCCTCCTGGTGATACCTACAAAGGCTGCAGAGGAACAATGTTCCTCTCATCCTCCATTACCCCTGTACAGTGGTCAGTAACACAGTGCCACCTACAGAGGGGAGGGTAAACTGCACCTTCTTACACTTGTGGTTATGACTTTTTATCGTGTTACTTTGCTGCAATGGCTAGCCAGATGACTATGTGATAAAATATGTACAGTAAAAGCCAGATAATTAGGGTTAGACTGGGTGGCATGCAATAATTGATCCAGGGCCAAAAATATAAATGGATGCATTGGCAAAGCACAGGTTCACTTGAATTATACTGTATATCTAGGCTCCGAATATGAATCATGTTATGGCATTTGATCTCAACCCTGAGAAGTTTGACTAGCATCTCTGTCCTTGGCGTTCACAGCACTTTACATTGCATCCAGGGTGACCACTTCTTACATTGCAACACTTCATCAGTGAAGAATAAATAGCTTGTTATACATGTTGGTGTTCTAGTGATAAGCAGGGTGTTCATCCTACACATTCTTCCCCGTCAACACATTATCAACTGCCAGGGAATTAAGTCCAGGAACTTTGACATATCCCTGGTTACTGTAGATTGATGCTCTTTGTTTTAAAGGACAACCCTAGTTTAAACAAAAAATACTATACAGATTCCAGAGGAAGAGACCCCTAAATACAGTCATGGGTAAAGTTATTAATACTCCCCCATGATAAAAACATGAAATTGACCAAAGTATGTAGGTACTGTGAATGTTACCCCAACATTTCATATTCCAAATATGTGTCTGTTGTACCATGTACTTGTATTAAAATGATCTTGTTCTCTCTGCCTGTTGACCCTGCCAGTCCCCCTGCTTTCCTGTTCTGAAGTGATCATGCTAGCCTTAGAAGCACATTCATCCTAGCATGGTCAGTTTTCTGGTTATGCCTGCCCTTCACAGGGCAGACTTGTGCTGACCTGCCCCCCCCCCCCCCCCCTTCCTTCCTTCCCTACCGCACAGCTCTTAGATCAGTGTACTACTGTTTCTCTGCTGATCCACCCCCACACCCCTCCAAGGCCCTTATGCAGCTGAGAACAGAGGTTATATGATCACATATTTAAAAAAAAAGAAAAATATATATGTGTGTAATACACACACACAATCACACACACACACAATCACACACACACACAATCACACACACACACACACACACACACACACACACACACACACACACACACACACACACACACACACACACACACACACACACACACACACACACACACACACACACACACACACACACACACGTTTAGCCTTGCTTCGCAACCACAGCAATTTTAACCACATCAGTACCGGGCACTTTTACCTTCTTCCTGCCCAGGCCAATGTTCAGCTTTCAGCGCTGTCGCACTTTGAATGACAATTGCGTGGTCATGCAACACTGTACCCATATAAAATTTTTATCATTTCTTTCACACAAAGAGAGCTTTTTTTGGTGGTATTTAATCGCCACTGAGTTTTTTATTTTTTACTAAATAAAACAAAAAAAACAGAAACTTTTGAAAAAAATGCACTTTTCTTCATTTCTGTTATAAAATTTTGCAAATAAAAAACATTTCTTCATAAATTTAGGTGAAAATGTATTCTGCTACATTTCTTTGGTGAAAATAATAAAAATAATAATAGTTTATTAACCTTTAACCTCTACAAATCCGCTCTTCTTAAATACAACTCCAGCCTCCACGCTGCTAAGCAAACCTACTATAACACTCTCATCAAGACCCTCTCATCCAATCCTCATCAACTCTTCTCTAGCCTTAATTCCTTACTCCACCCCCCCACTGCCTCCACCCACCAACTTACTTACTGCACAGGAGATTGCCAGTCACTTCAAGAAGGAGATCAACACAATTCGTGATGAGATCTCCAGTGTCAAGCTTCCTCCTCTAACCAACATACCATGCCCAACACCAAACTCAACACTCTCCTCCTTCGACCCTGTTACCTCCAAGGAAGTTATCGATCTCCTTTCCAAGGCCCACTTCACCACCTGTCCCCTGGATCCTGTCCCCTCACAACTATTGCATCCTCCTTCCCGCTCTATCCTAAACTCTCTAACCCACATCTTCAACCTTTCACTCTCCATGGGCACCTTTCCCTCCCCACTCAAACATGCACTGGTTACCCCCATTCTCAAAAAACCCTCGCTGGACCCCACCTGTTTGAATAACTTAAGACCCATCTCCCTGCTCCCGTTTGCCTCCAAGCTTCTCGAGCACCTTGTTCACAACCGTATGAACTGCTACCTCACCGACAACAACCTTCTTGATCCCCGACAGTCTGTCTTCCACCCACAACATTGCACAGAATCTGCCCTACTATAACTCACTAATGACCTACTAACTGCTAAAACCAATGGCCATTACTCCATACTCATACTCCTTGATCTTTCCGCTGCCTTTGACACAGTCGACCACCCGCTCCTCCTCTGTAAACTCCACTCCATCGGCCTCCATGACTCTGCTCTCTCCTGGTTCTCCTCTTACCTTTCTCAGCGCACTTTCAGTGTCACATACAACTCCTCCTCCTCCGCTCCTCTTCGCCTTTCTGTTGGGGTACCCCAAGGTTCTGTTCTTGGGCCCCTCCTTTTCTCTCTCTATACCTCCTCCCTGGGCCAACTGATAACCTCCCATGGCTTCCAATATCACCTCTATGCTGATGACACCCAAATCTATCTCTCCACTCCCCAGCTCACCCCCTCAATCTCCTCATGTATCACAAATCTACTAAGCGACATATCAGCATGGATGTCACATCACTACCTCAAACTCAATCTTTCAAAAACTGAGCTTGCAATATTTCCTCCTCCCCGATCCCCCACTCACGACTTTACCATTAAGATCAACAGTACAACCATTGGTCCTTCCCCTCATGCCTGGGTGCTAGGCATAATCCTAGACTCTGACCTCTCCTTTGGGCCCCACATCCACTCACTGGCTAAATCCTGCCGCCTCAACCTCTGGAACATTTCCAAAGTCCGCCCCTTTCTGACCAATGACACCACAAAACAACTTCTCCACCTTGGTTATATCCCGCCTCGATTACTGTAACTCCCTCATCACTGGTCTACCGTTACACAGGCTATCACCCCTTCAGTCTATTATGAATGCTGCTGCTAGACTCATATACCTTACCAACCAATCAGCGACTGCTGTCCCTCTCTGCCAATCCCTTCACTGGCTTCCAATAACCCAACATATAAATTCAAAATACTAACCACAGCTTACAAAGCCATCCACAACACTGCCCCTAGCTACATCACCGACCTCATCCACAGATATCGCCAAATCGCCCACTCCGCTCCTCCCATGATATCTTCCTCTCTAGCTCCCTCATCACCTCCTCCCACGCTCGCCTCCAGGACTTCTCCAGAGCCTCTCCCATCCTCTGAAACTCCCTACCACAGCATATCCGGTCAGCCCCCACCCTGTCTGCGATCTTTGCAAACACACTTCTTCAGAGAAGCCTACCCCACCTCCACCTAAGAACTGTACTTGAATCATCTCCACCAGATCATCCCCCGCAGCTATCACCTTTTGTATCATCTCCCTCTTCCTTTAGATTGTGAGCAGGGCCCTCACATTCCTTCTGTACTGAAATGTATTGTAATTGTACTGTCTCCGTTATATTGTAAAGTGCTGCACAAACTGTTGGAGCTATATAAATCCTGTATAATAATACATAATTTAATTTGTATTTTTTTTTTATTACATTATTTTTTCTTTTTTTACTATTTTTTTTCAACACACTGTGACCAAAGCAATACAATGTTACCATAGTAACATTGAACTACTCTGGACAAGTGATCAGGATTTTTTTTTTTTTAACACATTATAATTGCTGATACCAATGTATTTCATTGATATTTGCAATCATTGTTACGGAATGAAAATGGATTCATTCAGTCTTTTGTTGTGATTAACTGTGAATGGGCAAAGCTAATCACATGATACAGATGGGCTGTGAATGGCCCTGTCTGTATCATGTGACTGCTTTGACCAGTCACAGCTAACAACATAATTGTATACAATGAATGGCATGCCAGGAAGCCATCCATTGTATACAATTGACATGTGATCTGCTGTGATTGGTCACAGCAGTCACATGACACTGATATGTCATCAGCTGTGGACAGTGACAGATCGCGCCGCTGCGTGAGCAGCTCGTTCCGACAGGATGTCATTTGACGCCCAGTCACAATGGCAAGTGTTCCGCCTGGCCATCAATCTGCAATAGGGCGAGCGGGAAGGTGTTAAACTGAATGGGTTGTTTTACAAAGTGAGGGTTCAAATATACTTTGACATCTATAATTATTTATTACATTTTTACTAAAAATTTGACTTTACTTTTGATTCAGTAGAAGTTTAAAAAATGAAAAGGGCATGAACAAAAATGATGGATCCCTTAACCTAATATTTGTGTTGCACAACCTTTAGAGGCACGTACTTCAAACAAGTGATTTCTGTAGATTTTCGAGTAATTTTGCCAACTTTTCTTGAGCAAACAGCTCCAGCTACTTCAGGTTTGAAAGGTGCCTTCTCCAGATGGCATGTTTCAATTCTTTCCATAGATATTCAATAGGATTCATATCAGGGCTTCATATTGGTCAAAAGTTTTATTCTTCGCTATTCTTTGGTATACATAGGTGTGTCTTTTGGGTTATTTTCCTGTTGGGAGACCCATGACCTGTGACTGAGATAGTACTTTCTGACACTGGGCAGTAGGTTTCACTCTAGAATTCCTTGAAGGGCTTCAGGGCACCCAGTGGCAGATGCAGCAAAGCAGTCCCCAAAATATTACTGAACCTACTACGTGTTTCACAGTAGGAATTGAGTACTTTGAAAACTTCATTTTTTTTATCTATGAACATATAGCTGATGTGACTTACACAAATGCCCAGTTTTGTCTCATCTGTTCAAAGTATGTTCTGCCAGAAGCACTGTGGCTTGTCAATATGCATTTTAGCAAATTCCAAATGAAAGAAGGGTGAAAAAGCCAGAAGGAAAGCCCAGTCAGGACCCTGTCAAAGTCATGTGACCAGCCTGTCCTCCAATCACAACGTTCTCTCTGCTGCTTTAAGAGAACTCCACAGGACACTGTAGGCTCAACACTACATGGTTTGAGTTATATTGCTCTGTCTACCTTAGTATCTGAGGCAGGTAGGGCCACACTTTGGCCCACAGCCACCTACTTGCCTATGCCTCACTATATGCCTTGCATGAAGGTTTGCCTCTTGGCAATCCTCATTCAGCAGAAAACAATAGATCTATTAGCCTTACTGAGTAATTTAGTCAATTATAAAGTCACCAGGCCCTGATGAGGGGGAAATGTGTTTGGTTCCCGAAATGAGTTGGCTGTTTTATATTTTTCTGCTAATTTAACCAATAAACACTTTGACTCTTGGACATTTGTTAGCCACTCTCATTGGATTTCGTACATGTGGATTCTCAACTCTGGCTAGTGTGGCCAGTAATGATTTGATTGATCCACTGAAAAATCTGTATTCAGCACCTCATTTGGAATGCATTGGCAAGGTGACAGTTTCTCTTTGGGTATACATAGCTTAGTAAAACACACTGGATTCTGCTTCCATATGCCCTCTGACTGCATCAGACTTTTATATAGGCTCTGCTTCTTTCTATTGCTGTCATTATCACTTTTACTGACAGCATTCAAAAATTTTCCAGCAGCATTCATATTCTGCATAACCTGTCTGCTCCCTGCCTGCTCCACCTCATTTTTTATCCCTAATGGAAGGCTGTTTATTATCGTTGTCAGTTTTTTTTATTAATTGTATATGGAAAAACAGAAAATAATGAGTACTAGAGGTCAAAGTTTTTTAGCCTTTCCACTGACTACAATGCTGTAATTAAAGATGTGACCCCCTAAGTGACTGACATTTAATTACCTGCAGCTAAATGCATCATACACAGTTGCCATGTTGTTTTCCCTTAAAATACTGTTTTTAATCTTTCTTCATTCTTTGATGCATCTCAGTGCTACAGATCTCCACTGGACCCTTTCAGCCACTTTCTGTTTACATGCACTCGCTCTATTGCTCTGGACCTTTTTTCTGATGGTGACAAAGGTGGTCCATGCCGGCAAAATGTGAGCCAGCAAAGTAACTCTTAAGTCTCCACTTCAAGAGAGTGAGTGACAGGGTGACAACACAGAAGCAAAATTGGAAGACAGGGACTGAGCGCTGTCATCACATAAAGGGAAGTTAAAAGGACCTTCATTGCAGGATCACGAGATATTGTTTTAATTAATGCTTCAGATTTAAAAATATTAAAAGTGACATTTAAAATTACATTAACATGTTAAAGCTTATATTTCATTTTTAAAACAGGAAATAAACAATATATTAGTGGAGCAAGAGACAACCAATGGTAAGTTCCACCCAAAATTGATCATTTACCAGTTTCTTATAGAAGGTGAGACTGAAATAGAGATTTCCCTGTAGTGGATAGTATCCCTCTCCAGCCTCTAAAGCAGGTGTTTCTAGATGGCCTGTTTCACATGGGCTTCAGCTTCTATAAGAGCAGTATGAACAGCAAGCTTTGACAAAACATTTACAAATTTGCTGAAGCTTTTAACCACTTGAGCTAAGATGACCAGGCCATTTTTTTGCTATTTAGCAATGTGCTACTTTAACTGGTAATTGCGCAGTCATGCAATACTGTACCCAAATGAAATTTATATAATTTTATATATATTAAACAAAAAAAAAAGACTGTAAATTTTTAAATAAAAAACAATATTTTTTACTTTCTGCTATAAAACATATTCAATAAAATGTTTTTAAAAATCTAATCTCTTCATACATTTAGACTACAATGTATTCTGCTACATGTTTTTGGTAAAAAAATCCTGATAAGTGTATATTAATTTGTTTGCGTGAAAGTTATAGCTAGAGATGAGCGAATCGAACATGACGAAGTGGAATTCGTTCCGAAGATTTGGAAAAATTTGATTCGCAACGAATCCGAAGATTAGCAAACTTCGGATGCACGAATCGAATTTTCCCAAAAATGGCGGCGACATGTGTGGCGACAGGAGAAAATGGACAGAGAAGATGGGGCGGGGATCTCTGGGAAGGCGCGCAGACAAGGCGCGCTGACCCATAATGCATTCATGAGTCATGAATCATGACATGTGATCGCATTAGCCAATCAGCAGCCAGCACTGTGTAATGGTGGAGCTATAAATCGCGGCCATCTTAGAATTCTCCATTAGCCTCCGATCATTCAAGAGAGACAGACCTGTCTGTATTAAGGGACAGAGTTAGGGCCACAGAGACTTTAGGGCCACAGAATCGTTACTCAGGGACACAGCATCGTTACTCAGGGACACAGCTATCAAAGAATCGAAAATTTAAAGTGACATACACCCTTTTTTTTTTGGTGGCTGTCGTGCACAGTTGGTGCTGCAGTTTGCCGATTGTGCAAAATAAACTGACTTTCTGCTTCACGACCACTATTGTACGTTCAAAGAGTTAAATCCATTTACACGCCGGCTGGCGGTAATATTTTTTGGGTGATTAGTGCATTCCAGTGACATAAACGTACAGTTTCCAGCCAACGGCAAGCTGCAATTGACCGATTGTGCTAAATAAACTGACTTTCTGCTTCACAACCACTATTGTACGTTCAAAGAGTTAAATCCGGTTTTATTTTTGGGGTGCTTATTGAATTAAAGAGTATGTCAGACAACACGCAGAGGAGTGGCAGAGGAGGCAATGTTTCAGGAGCGAGCAGACGTGGCAGCAGAGGAAGGGGTCGAGGCAGCACTAGTCGCAGCCAGAGGCCAGTGCTCCCGGTGTCATCCAGCGGTCGTGTCTCCACCGACAGCCCTGCCGTCATAGATTGGTTGACTCGGTCGTCTTCCTCTTCCCAGGTCACCTCTGACACCTACAGCCAACGGTCGGTGGGTACGTCAGACACAACCGTTAGTTGGCATGGCCCGGGAGCAAGCCCACTGAAATCACGTGTCCTCGACCTGCCCCTGTCCTTTGGTGTTCCCTCACCAAGCGAAGTATCGCATGCTGTGGGCTCAGCCCCACTGTACAGTGAGGAAGAGCTAACAGAGGGCGGTCAGGAACGGGGGGAGACATCCGCCTCTTCAGCAGCCAGGCGAAGAAGTACTGGCGAGGAGAGTGGCTCGGTAGCCGGTCTAGAGACAGGTCTGTCTGACCCACACGCAGCCGAGGGGGCTAGTAGTGACGCGGAGACCCTAATTGATGATGATGAGGCTGATCGCACTTGGCAGCCTCGTCGTCATCAGGCTATTGCTTCCGCATCATCAGGAGAAGAGGGTGCCAGCTTGCCAGCGAGCAAAACAGTCGGTGGGTTGCCCAGGAGGCAGCAGGGTCGCAGCAGTGTCAGTGGAGCCAAACGGCCACGGAGTAGAGCACCAGCTCCACTGCAGCCTACCACCACGGGCAGTAGTGGTGCCGGTGTGCACGGAGGAAGTAGCAGTCAGCCAGTGAGGAGTAGCGGGGGCAAAGTTTCCTACTCGGCGGTGTGGCAATTTTTCGTCACGCCGCCCGAGGAAGTAAACGTAGCCGTATGTCGACTATGTGGCCAGAAAGTCAAGCGTGGCCAGGGGGCCCATGTTGGGACTACAGCGTTGCGTCAGCATATGCAGCGTCGCCATTCGGTGGCCTGGGAAAACCGTGATAAAGATACGGCGGTTCTGCCTGCCCCAGCCCCCGCTCCATCACCCGCTCCGTTACTTGCTCCGTCACCCGACGTCAGTCACCCTCTATCAGCCAGTCAAGGCTCCAACACCTTTGCTGAGGGGAGTTGTCGCTCGTTGGCATCTTCCGCTCGTTCAGATGCTCCTTCTCCTGCTACTCCTCTTCACGGATTCCGTCAGCAGTCTTTCTTGGAATCCGTTTCCAAGAGACAACAGTTTGCGAGCACGCACCCGACGGTGCAGAAGCTGAACGTCCCCCTGTCCAAGTTGCTGGTGCTGCAGTCCCTCCCTTTCCAAGTGGTGGACTCAGCACCTTTCCGAGAAATGATGGCTTGTGCCGAGCCGCGGTGGAGAGTGCCAAGCCGGCATTTCTTCGCCAAAAAGGCAGTGCCAGCCCTGCATTCACATGTAGAAGAGATGGTGGGCCAGTCTTTGAGCATGTCGGTCTCTGCCAAAGTGCACGGCAGCGCCGACGTGTGGAGCTGTAACTACGGTCAGGGACAGTACATGTCATTTACGGCCCACTGGGTGAACGTGGTGCCGGCACAGCCGCACCAGCAACTTGGACAGGTCACGCCGCTTTTGCCTCCACGTTTGCACGTCCTTGGTCCAGCAAAGATGTCCGCCTCTACCACCTCTTCTTCCGCCGTGTCCTCAGCCGCCACCCCCATGCCAAGTCCCATTACCCGACCGGCATATCACATGTGCAGGGAGCAACGGTGTCACACTGTGCTGCACCTGGTATGCCTTGGCGAACATAGTCACACAGGGGAGGAACTTCTGAGTGTAATGAACAGAGAAATCGACAGATGGCTGTCTCCGCGCAAACTGAAAGTCGGAACCATGTTGACCGACAACGGAAAGAACATGGTGTCTGCTCTGCGTCAAGGAAGGTTGTGCCATGCGCCATGCATGGCTCACGTGTTCAATCTGGTTGTCAAGCGGTTCCTAAAATCCACCATCCCACTGCAAGACATCCTTAAAATGTCACGTAAACTTTGCATGCATTTCAGCCATTCCTACACAGCAAAGCACACCCTCCTTGAGCTGCAGCGGCAGAACGGAATTCCACAGCATCGCCTGATCTGCGACGTTGCAACAAGGTGGAATTCAACCCTACATATGTTAGACCGCCTTTACGAACAGCGAAAGGCCATCACCGATTTCCTGATGTTACAAGCGGATAAAGGTACTCCCCTGTGTAACTTAGATGTCAGCCATTGGCAGCTCATGCGTGACACCTGCCGCTTGCTCAGGCCCTTTGAGGAGGCCACGCTATTCGTGAGTCGGCAGGACTATGGGATGAACGACGTCATTCCTCTGTTGCACGTCCTGGAACAAATGCTGTTAACAATGGCTGGTCAGGGTGCGGTAGACGTGGCGCACAGATCTCAACGCCACATGACCCCTGTGGGGGCAGGACAGGAAGAAGAGGAGGAGGTAGAGGAGGACATTGGTGCTCAGGAATTATTGAGTGAAATGGGTGGTTTTTCCACTCAGCGGACAGGAGTGGAGGAGCAGGAGCATCTGGTAGAGGAGGAGGAGGAGACAGAGGACCCAGACGCACCGTGGCAGTATGCTGTGGAGATGGAGGCAGGGAGTCCCTCGCATTCCTTGGCACAAATGGCCCATAGCATGCTCGCTTGCTTGCGTAGTGACAGCCGAATAATAACCATCAGACAGAGGGATGACTTTTGGCTGTCCACCTTGTTGGACCCTCGCTACCGTTCAAAAATGGTGGCCTTTTTCACACCTGCTGAGAGGGAGGCCAAAATAAAGTACTATAAAAACCACCTATGTAGTCATGCAGTATATAGCCCTATCGGCCACTTTCTGGCATCCAGTTGCTGTAGCCCCCCATCACCACACTGTGCCACGGGCCCCTGTACCGCCTTCTCATACTGCTGCCAGATCCATCCTCTGCCATGTGCGTCTTTGTCGTCTGCTCACGCTGCTGGGTTCCAGTTTTAAACCTAGGCCTGTGTATGGCTTCCGAATACTGCTGCCTCCACCGCCACCCTGCGCCATGTGCCTCTGTCGTCTGCTCACGCTGCTGACGGCTTCCGCTTTTTAACCTAGGCCTGTGTATGGCCTTCAATTGAAGCTGCTTCTGCTCCGCCACTCTGCCATTGGACTCTTGATAGTCGTCTCCCCACGCTGCTGCTGGGGGGACTTTTTAACATAGGCCTCTGTATGGCCTTCAATTTTAGCTGCTTACGCTCCGCCACTCTGCCATGGGCCCCTGAACCGCCTCCTCATGCTGCTGCCAGGCCCGTAATCTGCCATGGGCCCCCGTACCGACTCCTCATGCTGCTGCCAGGCCCGTAATCTGTCATGGGCCCCTGTACTGCCTCCTCATGCTGCTGCCAGGTCCAGAGTGTGTCATGGGTCCCTGTACGGCCTCCCATTGCTGCTGTCTCCATCGCCACACTCTGCCATGTGCCACTTTCAGGTCTCCTCACACTGCTGGTGGGTTCCATTTTGTCACAGGGTGCTGTATGGCCTCCCATTGCTGCTGCCTCCACCGCCACACTGTGGCTCCACACTCTGGTTTTGGCCCCGTGACTGCCCAAATGAGTGAAGTGTGCGGTGATTCTAAGATCGACGGCACTCATCTGCATGTCATACTGAGTGACAGTATTATTTCTCTTCCCCAGCAGACTCCAAGGGCATTTAAATTAAAGGTACAGTGTTCTGCACTAATATAAAGGCTCTCTGAAGCCTAGAAACACCCTTTTTATAAGTTAAATTTGCAGCGAATATATTCTGCACGAAGCAAATTTAATCGGCGAATTCGGCGAATCAGCCGAACCGAATTTTTGAATAATTCGCTCATCTCTAGTTATAGCATCTACAAAAGATGGAATTCGTATTTTTTTTATATTTGTAATGGCAAAAATCAGCGACTTATAGTGGGACTGTGAGGTGTGCAATCTGACACTAACTGACACTGGGTGGGAATTGACTAATTGCCACTGAAATCTGCAGTGACACTAATACAGTGATCAAAGTACATCTAGGAGCAATCAAGGGGTTAATTGTGTGCCTGACAAGTGTTAATGTGTGTACTGTGTGCTGCTTTTTACTACAGATTGATTTGTTTCTTTTGCAGGGAAAAGAAACAAAATGACATTGTGGGATCGCAGAACAAGGTAGGGATTAGGGGGAAAGCAGGAGAAGCACTATGGAGTAATCCCGAGTGTGGCTCGGGGTTACTGTTTTTGGTACTGAAAATTAACCCTGAGCTACACTCAGGATTACCATTAGGAAGGTTAAATTAGTGTCTGTGTCTTTTAGGTAGGATATAAAAAAAAAAAAAGCAAAAGGCACACCATTGTCTCTAGGCCCTACTACAGGTACAAACAACAAATAACATATACCTACACGTCAGGTGCAAAATAATTTGTTCTTTGATAGTAAATTATAATAACAGAAATATACAGATATATATTTTATTTTACTATTTTGGGCCAACAAACAGCAAAAAATCAGGAGCTATCAATTACATATTACAAACAAAAGAAATCTCAATTTATCAAAAAAAAAAAAAAACAACAAGGTATAAACCATCAGGATACACAAAATAGTTGCGATGAAATTTACAGTTTTACTAACACATGTCGAAGTTGCAAAATTGTGTTCAGTCATTAACATTTATTTTACCCTCTGTCGTTAAGGTGCTAAGCAAGCTGCTAGCAGGACCCAGCAGGCTTTCAACAAGACTCACGAAGTGGTGAAGCCTGCTAGCAGTAGCAGCTTGTTTTAACCTCCCTAGCGGTCTGATTATGTCCATATTTCTGCGCTCAAAGCAGTACATTTTTTTGCATGGAAATTTGTATTTTTTTATTGTAGGCCTGTAATTTTTAGGAATAACTCACTGAAATCTGTGTGAACAAGAGTCTAGTAAACATCCCGGGTATGTTAAAATTTGAAACACGAAATCATAAATTATAATTTAATAAATAATCATAAAAAATAATATAATAATAATAAATTTAATTCAATAATATAAATCAAACCAAAAACACTGAAATTTGAAATAGAGCTCCAAGTTCGCACATCACTGAGCAAAGTCGCAAAATCGTTTTCAGTGTCTAATGACGAATTTCCCCACAAATCATTATCACTCAATTCTGCAAGTAGTTCTAATTTACTATCGCTGTTCTCTAGCTGGTCTAAAACCGATTTTGACCTAAAGGGATGCTTTTTGGACGCCATGGACGTTTCTCAGTTTCCAGGCAGAAAGAACAGCAAAAATGCAGGCAGGGCACAGGACAAAGCAGTAGGGACAAAATGTATGTGAAATGGTTTGATACAGTAATGTTATACTATGTGATTTTAGTGAATGTCACTTTTTGTCATTTTCAAATTTCCCGCCATTCCGTCCCCCGGATGTCCCGACGTCGTAGGGGACGGAACCCAGAAGACAGATGCCGGCATCCACCGGAGGACATTACAGGAGACACTGCAGGAGGGACATCACGGGAGCGCAGGACAAGGTAAGAGAAGAACAGATCCCGGAGCAGCGCCGCATAGTAAGCCTGAGTGTAGCTCGGGGTTACCGCTTGTGGTACTGAAACTTTACCCTAAGCTAAAGTTTTAAACCAGGGCTTGAAATTTCCACTCGCCTGTTTGCCAATTATGCTGGGGGCGAGTGTCCCCCCCCAGGGCTGTCTTGCTGAGCAGGCTCGGCGCTCAGGCCGGATCTGTCATTGGCAAAGGGAGCCGTCAGACTGCTCAATAGCTGAGCGCAGTGACAGCAAAGCAAGGAGTGTGTGCTGTGCTCTCTGCCTCCCCCTAGAGTGCAGTACCTGGATCTGTGAGTGAACAACGAAGTACAGCAACTTTTTTATAGGTGTGTGTGTGTGTGTGTGTGTGTGTGTATACGTGTACATGTGTGTGTGTGTGTTTTTGTAGCTGCTGACTTTTTTTTTTCAGGTTGAACTCCGCTTTAAGCTATCAGCAGGAAACTCTGACAGGTGATGAGTCATCGGTTTTTAAGGATGTTCCTTAAAGTGTTACTAAACCCCGGACCCTGCATCTACTATATCTGGTCTTCTACACACAACATGGAAGTGCAATTATTTTAGTAAATATAAACTGCTAAATACCTTTTCTCATCAGCAGTTAGAGCAGTCTTGTGACTTCTGTCTGTGTCCAGCAGAGCACTGGTTAAAGCTTGTAGGAGGACTTTTCTTTCTGCTCTAGGAAGATGTGAAAGTACTGAGCCTCTGTATGGTCAGTGCTGATTGGCCCTGTGCTGATCACATGTACTTTCCCAAGAAAAAAAACACCTCTCTAGCAATACCCACTAAATGGAGCATGTGACCATGGATTCAGCCTGTATCAGGTGGTCATTTCAACAAGAAGAGGGGCAGAGAAGAAAGGATCAAACTGCCTTTTTACACAATGCAACAAATGAACCCCTTAGGTTCCACAGTGAGTATAACAAGCATGCTTTACTGCATATACAGAATGATTTTGTGGGTTTAGTAACACTAACAACCAGCTATTCTTCACAAAGAAGATCTGAATTCAAACTGTTCATAAAATTTGGAATTCATTAGAAAACATAAAACGAAACTAAACGAATTTCAACAAAATTCGTTACTATTGTTATTTAGGGAATCGTATACATCCAAATAACCAAAAATTCATCCGAATTTAGATTCCGACCAAAACAAACTGCATATGTCTACCAGAGACTGAATTTATCAGTTTGGCTGGACTGACCATTTAAGGCCTCGTTCACACAGGTGTAAAAAATACTGCATAGTGCTGCTTGTGTACGGCATCTAGTTCTGCTCGGATCTGTATGTTGCATAGTAGAAATTATTATGGCAATTCACACCTGTATGGTGGGGGCTGTAATTTAGCATTGCGTTTAGTAGTAAAAAAAAAAAGCAGAGGTGCATGTGTGGCCATGAAAATCCTGTGTTTTTAATCCATGTACACATGTAAATGTACTCAGGGTGCATTTGAAGCCATGGATGTCACAATAGGAGCAGTGGCTGTGTCCATGAACGGAACTGCCGACACGGCGATGCATAGGTGCATGGGTGAAAATGGCCATCACACAGGACACTGACTAATACACCTTATGTGGACCAGCCCTAAAAGTCTAATTTCTTGATAGGAACAACTTTATAAAATGACCTAAAACCTTACATTTCCACGCCTTTTTTCCAGCATCCAAACACTCTTCACTGTATCAGCTGTCCTAACATTTTCACAGTCCATTGCCCGCTTTCCCTGAGCCAGTGTAGCGCATCCTCCATGTTGATATTCAGGACCATCACCAAGCTTCCCTGAGTCCTCTGGCAACACTTCGAATCAATACCGGCATCACCTCATCTAATGTTCCTCTTTGAGACAGAAGCTTTTTGAAGTTAATTAAGCAAGAGTAGCGAGCAAGGGGCTTCTACTGATACCTAATTATGCACGGCTAGGTGAATTATTAGCCACACGGCCATCAGAATGCATAATTATCTGATTATGCCAAACTCAAAATGTTCCACTGAGGTTTAGGAAGAAAGAACGTAAGAATACACAGAAATGAAAAGGAAAATATGAAGCTTTTTTACATCCTGGGGACTGAGTGTTTCCAGCCTCTCTTGCACAAGAAATTGTAATGGATGGTTACTAAAGCATAGCTCACAAATTAGCCATTGATATCAGGCTGACTAAACCACATATTGTTAAAGAGCACCTGTCCTGGTCTAAAAAGTGTGAAACTTAACAACACTGTGTAAAGTGTAATTATATTGTGATCTCCAAAAGTACCTGCTTTAGTTTTCTAGATTGACCCACGTATCCCTTGGATCCTCAACCTGGTTGTACATGGGTTCTTGTCTTCTCTCCATGTCAAGATTAATGTGAACTAAAGCTGGCCATGGATGGACTGTTCACCAGGGACCAGCCAAATTGTGATCCATGTGTGGCTGCTCTCACTCGATGGGTTTGTTGGAAACTTTTTCTCGACCAGCAGCTGCTGAAGGTGACTATTTTGTGCCCAACAACTGGAGTCTTTAAAGACAGAAGCAACTTCATGCCCCTTGCACCTCAATGCACCCTCAACACAACAAACACTCCTTCCCCTCTATTATTATTATTATACAGGATTTATATACTGTAGTGCCAACAGTTTGCTAAGTGCTTTACAATATAAAGGGAGATAATACAGCAACAATACAGTTCAATACAAGAGTGAAAGGAGGGCCTTGCTCCTTGGAGCTTACAATCTAAGAGGGAGGGGCTAGTGGTACAAAAGGTAATAACTGTGGGGGATGATCTGACAGGAGGAATAGAAGATTCCATTATTAGCTGAAGGCTTCCCTGAAGAGATAGGTTTTCAGAGATTGCCTAAAAGTGGACAGAGTAGGCGATAGTCGGATAGATTGGGGGCAGAGAGTTCCAGAGGATGGGGGAGGCTCTGGAGAAGTCCTGGAGACAAGCCTGGGAGGAGGAGACAAGGGAGCTACAGAGAAGGAGGTCGTGAGAGGAGCGGAGAGGACAGTTTGGGTGATATTTGGAGACAAGATTGATGATATAATTTGGGGCAGAGTTATACATGGCTTCATATGTTATTGTTAATGTTTTGAATTTTATTCGTTGAGCAATGGGAAGCCAGTGGAGGGATTGGCAGAGAGGGGTGGCAGATATGGACCGGTTAGTAAGGTGGATGAGTCTGGCAGCAGCATTCATGATAGACTGAAGAGGGGATAGCCTGCGATGAGGTAGGCCAATGAGGAGGGAGTTACAATTGTCAAGGCAAGAGATAACAAGGGAGTGAATAAGTTGCTTAGTAGTTTCAGAGGTTAAGATCTTGATGGAGAAGTCAGGGAGGGGGTTTCTACCTCCTCCAATCACAGTGGAGATAGATTCCTCACAGACTGGTTACTGCACACCCGCAAAACAAAGAACCTGTCACTGCTTTACATCGAAAAGCAAGAAAAAAAACACAAGAACATGGAGCAAATGCGAATCAGCCAATAGCAAAAAGATAAATGTTAGGCTAAAAAGAAAACCCCAGTGGATAGTCCCCTGGACAAATTTTATGTCCTACACTTTTATGTTTGGTTGGAGTAAATCTTTAATATTCAGCATTTCTATTGTGTGTATGCATAGCCACAAGCAGAACTCAGAATCCATTAACATGACATATTTGCCCTGAAAAATCACTAATACTAAAGATTTTCACTTCTAGAAAATAAACAGTTCGTAAGAGCCAGGTCTAAAGGACAATAAATCTGAACATTAAGCTGCCACACTGGTGTATAATCTCTGTGATATTGCTTTAATTAGTAATTAATTATCCTAATCTTCGGCTCTGTTCTCACCTCTTGTGCCTCTAATAGCCATTTCTTATCCCGGAAATTACAGGCTCCACCGTACACAAATGAACGAGGCTGCTATTAGCCTCCTCGAATCGCTAAAATCTTCTGTTTGGAGACTGGCCGTTTTCCCCAAACTAATTTATAATTGTAGATTAGCGATATTTGATTCTTTAGCATCTGCTTACATACATCAATATATATTTATATTTAGAACTTTTTTAATGGGTCAGACTGATGTTTCAATTTTAGGTGGAAGTTGACAAGGTGAATCACCCCTGAGATCATTAGATCTGTTTATTCCAACCCACCTGACCCAGTCATAATAAGTAGTTCTCCATCTTGTTGCTGAAAACTAGAAAATAGAATAGGGCTTAAAAAGGACCTTCCTAAGTCTGCATAAACACATTCCTGATGTCATAAGTAGAGATGAGCGAATCGAACTAGGCGAAGTGGAATTCGTTTCGAATATTAGGAAAATTTCGATTCGCGACGAATCCGAAAATTAGCAGACTTCGGATGCGCGAATCGAAATTTTTCCTAAAATGGCGGCGACATGTGCGGCGACGGAGCGGGGATGTCTGGGAAGGCGCGCAGACAAGGCGCGCTGACCCATAATGCATTCATTCATGACATGTGATCGCATTAGCCAATCAGCAGCCAGCCAGCACTGTAATGGTCGAGCTATAAATGGCGGCCATTTTAGAATTCTCCATTTGCCTCCAGTCATTCAAGAGAGGCAGAGCTGTCTGTATTGAGGGAGAGAGTTAGGGCCACAGAAACGTTACTGAGGGCCACAGAAACGTTACTGAGGGCCACACACAGAATTGTTACTCAGGGACAGACACAGAATTGTTACTCAGGGACAGACACAGAATTGTTACTCAGGGACAGACACAGAATTGTTACCCAGGGACAGACACAGAATTGTTACTGAGGGACACAGAATTGTTACTCAGGGACGAACACAGAATTGTTACCCAGGGACAGACACAGAATTGTTACTGAGGGACACAGAATTGTTACTCAGGGACGAACACAGAATTGTTACCGAGGGACACAGAATTGTTACCGAGGGACAGACACAGAATTGTTACCGAGGGACAGACACAGAATTGTTACCGAGGGACAGACACAGAATTGTTACCGAGGGACAGACACAGAATTGTTACCGAGGGACAGACACAGAATTGTTACTGAGGGACAGACACAGAATTGTTACTGAGGGACAGACACAGAATTGTTACTCAGGGACAGACACAGAATTGTTACTCAGGGACACATAATCGTTGAATTAAAGAGTATGTCAGACAACATGCAGAGGAGTGGCAGAGGAGGCAATGTTTTAGGAGCGAGCAGACGTGGCAGCAGAGGAAGGGGTCGAGGCAGCACTAGTCGCAGCCAGAGGCCAGTGCTCCCGGTGTCATCCAGCGGTCGTGTCTCCACCGACAACCCTGCCGTCATCGATTGGTTGGCTCGGTCGTCTTCCTCTTCCCAGGTCACCTCTGACACCTACAGCCAACGGTCGGTGGGTACGTCAGACACAACCGTTAGTTGGCATGGCCCGGGAGCAAGCCCACTGAAATCACGTGTCCTCGACCTGCCCCTGTCCTTTGGTGTTCCCTCACCAAGCGAAGTATCGCATGCTGTGGGCTCAGCCCCACTGTACAGTGAGGAAGAGCTAACAGAGGGCGGTCAGGAACGGGGGGAGACATCCGCCTCTTCAGCAGCCAGGCGAAGAAGTAGTGGCGAGGAGAGTGGCTCGGTAGCCGGTCTAGAGACAGGTCTGTCTCCTGACCCACACGCAGCCGAGGGGGCTAGTAGTGAGGCGGAGACCCTAATTGATGATGATGAGGCTGATCGCACTATGCAGCCTCGTCGTCATCAGTCTATTGCTTCCGCATCATCAGGAGAAGAGGGTGGCAGCTTGGCAGCGAGCAAAACAGTCGGTGGGTTGCCCATGAGGCAGCAGGGTCGCAGCAGTGTCAGTGGAGGCAAACGGCCATGGAGTAGAGCACCAGCTCCACTGCAGCCTACCACCACGGCCAGTAGTGGTGCCGGTGTGCACGGAGGAAGTAGCAGTCAGCCAGTGAGGAGTATCGGGGGCAAAGTTTCCTACTCGGCGGTGTGGCAATTTTTCGTCAAGCCGCCCGAGGAAGTAAACGTAGCCGTATGTCGACTATGTGGCCAGAAAGTCAAGCGTGGCCAGGGGGCCCATGTTGGGACTACAACGTTGCGTCAGCATATGCAGCGTCGCCATTTGGTGGCCTGGGAAAACCGTGATAAAGATACGGCGGTTCTGCCTGCCCCAGCCCCATCACCCGCTCCGTTACTTGCTCCGTCACCCGACGTCAATCGCCCTCTATCAGCCAGTCAAGGCTCCAACACCTCTGCTGAGGGGAGTTGTCGCTCGTTGGCATCTTCCGCTCGTTCAGATGCTTCTTCTCCTGCTACTCCTCTTTACGGATTCCGTCAGCAGTCTTTCTTGGAATCCGTTTCCAAGAGACAACAGTTTGCGAGCACGCACCCGACGGTGCAAAAGCTGAACGTCCTCCTGTCCAAGTTGCTGGTGCTGCAATCCCTCCCTTTCCAAGTGGTGGACTCAGCACCTTTCCGAGAAATGATGGCTTGTGCCGTGCCGCGGTGGAGAGTGCCAAGCCGTCATTTCTTTACCAAAAAGGCAGTGCCAGCCCTGCATTCACATGTAGAAGAGATGGTGGGCCAGTCTTTGAGCATGTCGGTCTCTGCCAAAGTGCACGGCAGCGCCGACGTGTGGAGCTGTAACTACGGTCAGGGACAGTACATGTCATTTACGGCCCACTGGGTGAACGTGGTGCCGGCACAGCCGCACCAGCAACTTGGACAGGTCACGCCGCTTTTGCCTCCACGTCCTTGGTCCACAAAAGATGTCCGCCTCTACCACCTCTTCTTCCGCCGTGTCCTCAGCCGCCACCCCCGTGCCAAGTCCCATTACCCGACCGGCATATCACATGTGCAGGGCGCAACGGTGTCACGCTGTGCTGCACCTGGTATGCCTTGGCGAACGTAGTCACACAGGGGAGGAACTTCTCAGTGTAATGAACAGAGAAATCGATAGATGGCTGTCTCCGCGCAAACTGAAAATCGGAACCATGTTGACCGACAACGGAAAGAACATGGTGTCTGCTCTGCGTCAAGGAAGGTTGTGCCATGCGCCATGCATGGCTTACGTGTTTAATCTGGTTGTCAAGCGGTTCCTAAAATCCACCATCCCACTGCAAGACATCCTTAAAATGTCACGTAAACTTTGTATGCATTTCAGCCATTCCTACACCGCAAAGCACACCCTCCTTGAGCTGCAGCGGCAGAACAGAATTCCACAGCATCGCCTGATCTGCGACGTTGCAACAAGGTGGAATTCAACCCTACACATGTTAGACCGCCTTTACGAACACCGAAAGGCCATCACCGATTTCCTGATGTTACAAGCGGATAAAGGTACTCCCCTGTGTAACTTAGATGTCAGCCATTGGCAGCTCATGCGTGACACCTGCCGCTTGCTCAGGCCCTTTGAGGAGGCCACGCTATTCGTGAGTCGGCAGGACTATGGGATGAACGACGTCATTCCTCTGTTGCACGTCCTGGAACAAATGCTGTTAACAATGGCTGGTCAGGGTGCGGTAGACGTGGCGCACAGATCTCAACGCCACATGACCCCTGTGGGGGCAGGACAGGAAGAAGAGGAGGAGGTAGAGGAGGACATTTGTGCTCAGGAATTATTGAGTGAAATGGGTGGTTTTTCCACTCAGCGGACAGGAGTGGAGGAGCAGGAGCATCTGGTAGAGGAGGAGGAGGAGGAGACAGAGGACCCAGACGCACCGTGGCAGTATGCTGTGGAGATGGAGGCAGGGAGTCCCTCGCATTCCTTGGCACAAATGGCCCATAGCATGCTCGCTTGCTTGCGTAGCGACAGCCGAATAATAACCATCAGACAGAGGGATGACTTTTGGCTGTCCACCTTGTTGGACCCTCGCTACCGTTCAAAAATGGTGGCCTTTTTCACACCTGCTGAGAGGGAGGCCAAAATAAAGTACTATAAAAACCACCTATGTAGTCAGTTGGTCTCTGCCTTTGTGCGCCAACGTCCATCCTCAGACACTGTGGGCCCTGTGCGCTCGCGTTCCGCTGCCATGGCAGCAGGGGAGGGGTGGGGTGGTAGGAGCAGTGGCAGCTCCACCAGCAGCGGCTGCCTCAGTCTGCAGTCGATGATGAGTAGCTTTCTTCACCAGCACAGTGAGGAAACTACTAACCAGCCGCAGCAGCAGCAGCATCAGGTGGACCTGGAGCAGGACCTCAAACAACAGGCTTAGGCCTACTTGGACAGCACCCTGCCAACCGAGGTAGACAATCCCCTTGACTACTGGGCAACGAAACTTGACCTTTGGCCCCAACTAGCTGATTTTGCCCTTGAAAGGCTGTCATGCCCGGCCAGTAGCGTGGCATCGGAGCGCGTGTTTAGTGCGGCAGGAGGTATTGTAACTCCGCAGAGGACACGACTGTCCACCCAAAGTGTGGAGAGACTCACGTTTGTGAAAATGAATCAGGCGTGGATTAGTCTGGATTTCAAACCACCAGTTCCTGACACAACTGACTAAATCCGCCATGAATCATGCCCCAAACATGTGCCACTTTCAGGTCTCCTCACACTGCTGGTGTGTTCCATTTTTTGTCATAGGGTGCTGGCAGATTACGGGCCTCCCATTGCTGCTGCCAGGCCCGTAATCTGCCATGGGCCCCCGTACCGCCTCCTCATGCTGCTGCCAGGTCCAGAGTGTGTCATGGGTCCCTGTACGGCCTCCCATTGCTGCTGTCTCCATCGCCACACTCTGCCATGTGCCACTTTCAGGTCTCCTCACACTGCTGGTGGGTTCCATTTTGTCATAGGGTGCTGTATGGCCTCCCATTGCTGCTGCCTCCACCGCCACACTGTGGCTCCACACTCTGGTTTTGGCCCCGTGACTGCCCAAATGAGTGAAGTGTGCGGTAATTCTAAGATCGACGGCACTCATCTGCATGTCATACTGACTGACAGTATTATTTCTCTTCCCCAGCAGACTCCAAGGGCATTTAAATTAAAGGTACAGTGTTCTGCACTAATATGAAGGCTCTCTGAAGCCTAGAAACACCCTTTTATAAGTTAAATTCGCAGCGAATATATTCGCATCGAATCAAATTTATTCCTCGAGTTCGCCGAATCAGCCGAATCGAATTTTTGAATACTTCGCTCATCTCTAGTCATAAGATACAGCAACAATATATTAAAAAAAAAAACTCAAATTTTTATTATTAAAAAGTAGTCTTTCAGCTCCAATCCAATGCTGCCATTGTCATTGGTTTGCTGCAGGCTTGGGGGGGGGGGGGCATGGACACCTTTAGACCTCCGAAGGTATGCTGTGGTATCTGACACCAAGCTGTCAGTAGCTCTTTAGCCACTTGCCTACCAGGCACCTTACCCCCTTCCCGCCCAGACCAATTTTCAACACTGTTGGACTTTAGCCACTTAAGGTCGGCTAGGGCGACCCTCCTGTGCAAAAATCACATTTATATACATGATTCTGCACTTCCACCGGATCGCCTCTGCTGTGAACACTCACAACAGAAGCTGATCTGCCGATAACCAAATGTCTGCCAACACCCGCCAATTGTCCAGTAGGACACAGAACAGAGCTCTGCCTATATAAACAAGGCAGAGCTCTGTTCTGACAGGGGGGAGTGAAGGATTCTGTGTCCATGCAAAGCTGGGAACATGATCCATCACTTCCCCTAGTAAAAGCACCACCTAGTGTACACCAAACACATAGCTAGGCACACAGTTAACCCTTTGATCACCCTAGGTGTTTAAGCCCTTCCCAGCCACTGTCATTAGTACAGTGTCAGAGCATATTTTTAGCACTGATCACTGCATTACTGTCACTGGTTCCCACAAAGTGTCAGTTAATGTAAAAATGTCCGCAGAAAAAAAAAAAAAAAAAAAATCACAGTCCCACTATAAGTTGCTGATCACTGCCATTACTAGTATAAAAACAATACATTAAAAAATTCCAGTATATGTCCCATTGTTTGTAGACACAATTACTTTTGCGCAAACTAATCAATATACGCTTATTGGGATTTTCCTAACCAAAAATATGTAGCAGAATACATTTTGCCCTTAATTTATACATTTTGGCCTTAATTTATGAAGAAATTAGATTTTTTAAATTTTTATTGGATATGTTTTATAGCAGAAAATAAAAAATACTGTGTTTTGTTCAAAATTGTCAGTCTTTTTTTGGTTTATAACGCACAAAGTAAAAACCGCAGAGATGATCAAAGACCAAAAGGCAACTTTATTTGTGGGGAAAAAAATTACATAAATTTCATTTATGTACAGTGTTGCATGACCGCGCAATTGTCAGTTAAAGTATCGCAGCGCCATATCGCAAAAATGACCTGGTCTGGAGAGCAAGTTGTTTTCTTTTGGTGGTATTTAATCACCACTGTTTTTTTTATTTTTTGCGCTATAAATGAAAAAAAGACCACCGTTTTTTCTAAAAATGCCTTTTTCTTCATTTCTGTTATAGCATTTTGCAAATAAATAATCTTTCTACACAAATTTAGGCCAAAATGTATTCGACTAGATGTCATGGCCAAAAATGCCAGGACAGTACAAATACCCCCAAAATGACCGCTTTTCAGAACGTAGACAGTCTGAAATATTTAGTAAGAGGCATGGCGAGCTTTTTGAAGTTGTAATTTTTTTGTCATAATTTTGTGGAAATTTAACCACCTCCCATCCGCCATATAGTAATATGATTGATGAAAGGTGGTTCTCTCGTTCTGGGAGGACATCATATGACGTCCTCCCATTCTAACCGCGCATGCACGGCTCCATTAGCGCGTAGCGTGGCGATCGGCGGTGCGCTGTGTCCCTCGGACACAGCGGATCACCGATCCATGGAAAGAGCCGAATATTTCGGCTCGGTCATTTGAGCAGCTGTGTTCAATCACAGCTGATCACATGTAAACAGGGAAATGCCGGTTATCTGCAATTCTCTCCTCACGAGCTGTCACGCTGACAGCTCAAGAGGAGAGGAGAGCCAGTAATCGGCATTCCTCGGAGGGGACATGTACACTGATCATCGGGGCACTGATGATCAGTGTGCCCTAATGATCTGTGTAGCCCCAGCAACGCCACCTGTCAATGTCCATCAGTGCCAGCTCTCAGTGCTCATCCATGCCACCTGCCAGTGCCCATCAGTGCCACATTTCAGTGCAAATCAGTGTCACATTAATGCCACATATCAGTGCCCATCTGAGCTGCCTTTCAGTGTCACCCATCAGTGCCGCCTATCAGTGCCAGTCAGTGCCGCCTATCAGTGCCAGTCAGTGCCGCCTATCAGTGCCAGTCAGTGCCGCCTATCAGTGCCAGTCAGTGCCGCCTATCAGTGCCAGTCAGTGCCGCCTATCAGTGCCAGTCAGTGCCAGGATTAAATACCACCAAAATAAAGCTCTGTCACAAAAAAAAGATAAAAAATGTCATATGGGAACAGTGTTTCATGACTGCGCAATTGTCATCCAAAGTGCAACAGAGCTGAGAGCTGGAAATTGGCCTGGGCAGGAAGGGGGTATAAGTACCCTGTGGGCTAGTGGTTAAGAAATGAAAAAAAAATTCTACATTTTTTTTTCATATTGTCACCAATGCAGTACAGTGTCATCATATAAATAGTCCGGCGATGATTAAGGACACTGACTGGCGACAGTACGTAAAAAAAAAAAAAAAAAAAGCCTTTTTTCATTTTTTAAATTACTTTTTTGTAACATTGTTCTACTCTGGGCAAGTGATCAGAGTTTTTTTTTTTTTGTTACACATTAGGATTGCTTATACCAATGAATTTGATTAGTAAAAGCAAGCCTTTTTACTGAAGAAAACTGATTATTTCGATAGTTTTTGTTGTGATCAGCTGATTGGCCATAGCTGATCACATGCTACAGATGGCTTGTGATTGGCCCAGTCTGTACATGTGATTACTGTGACTAATCACAGCTTGTAGCACAGTTGTAAGCAATGAATGACATTAAAGGAAGCCATTCAATGTTTACAACTGTCATATGCTCTGCTGTGATTGGTCACAGTGATCATATGACACTGGCAGCGGGCTGGTGTAGTGATCTGTCATTGGCTGTGTCCCATGGAGACAGCTGGTGACAGATAGTGCCGGAGAGTGGCCCGTAAGACATGTGCGAGGCACGATCCTAGGAGGGCGTCATATGACATGGGAGATGGTACTATCTGGGCCCTCGACCTCCGCCCACACCAGGTCAACATGTGCAGCCGGACAAAGAATCCACACCCAGGCTGTTGAAGGACAGGTTACAACTTAATATGTCTATATGAGGAAAGAAAAAATTATTATATATATATATATATATATATATATATATATATATATATAACTCATATATAACTCTTGGTCCTGTTAAAGTATCTTTTTGGCTAGAATAACCTCCCTATCTATATGGGTTAGTATACATTTCATTTTGGATGGTAAATTTGTTAATTCAGGAACATCTGACAATATATTTGCTTTTTATTTTAAATATTAAAATACAGACTGTTTTTGTATAATAGAATAAAGTCATCAGGTACATCCATGAAGAAGAGAGTTTGTATTTTGAAATGCGTGCTTCACTGTTACTTTCTATAATTCTTGGTGTCAACATATATGTTGTGTTTTATAAGATTTGTGGCTAAATAAACTTTCTCAAGTTTTTACACCTAATAACGCTTGGCTCCCTGTTTAGTACTGCCTTATATTCCCAGAGTTTTGTGGAATAGAATTTCTTTATTTGCTGTAATGGTTTTAGTACATTTTCTCCTAGAATACAACTCAAGAATCCTTTGTCCGATCTGAAGGACACTATACACTAGAGAACGAACGCTTCAACTTAATCCTGCACAAAATCATTATTATACTTGTCAATAATACCTAAGCTGAATTCCTGAGGCGTCCATTAACATGCAAACTGGAATCCAGAAAAAAGAAAATCTCAGACGCACCAGAGTTCGTGTTCATTACTGAATTCTGAGCAAGATCGGCCAACCGGGGACCCCAGGTGCCAAGATCACATTGCTAAAATATGAGAGATAAACGAAGCCCATGGGTGAATCTCAGTGGCAGTTTTGTATTTTTAATGATTTATATGCGTAATTTTATGATTTGGAATTGTCTTTGGGATGGTATAATCCCTACTCCTCAGCCAGGAGCTTCCAGATTTGATATATAATTACCCAACTCTGTCCCAGAATTCATTTTTTAGAAAACTTTTTAATGAGAAATGCCCAAAGTTACAGAAACAAATCAAATCCATTATTTTAGAAGATATGATATGTTCTTCATAGTATAGTTGGGTGTATGGACAAGAGATTCTGCAATGCTTGGTGGTAAACACCTGCTCAACACTGATTAATGATTGTGGGTTCCATTGTGATTTATTATTTCTACTTGAATACATGTAACTGTCACCCATATAAACAGGGTTTATGTTAGGGAGATGCACCCTAGTTGTTCCTTGCTGATATAAGTATACAAACTCAACATGTTATACTGTGCATGCATCCCAACAAAACAAAGCAAATTAATTCCATGGTCTGGACTGTACAAGCAACAAATAATATACACATACTGGCAGGGGCGGATTGACCATTTGGAAACTCGGGCACTGCCCACGGGCCCGGGGTCAGTAGGGGGCCCCATGAGATGCCCCTGGTACCTTTTTCATAGGCTTTTTTGATTTTGGGCAAGGACACAGGGGCCCCATGATCCTCTATTGCCCGAGGGCCCCGTGAGTTGTCAGTCCGCCCCTGCATACTGGTATGAATGCCAGGAGTAGGACAACTTAATTTGCTTTGTTTTGTTGGGGTTTTTTTCTCAATATCCAAAAAACTAAATTTGGACCATTTTTCTTACCACCAAATGAATGCTCATGAAGGCTCAATTTACCCTGAAAAACAAGGTATAATTCACCTGAATACACCAAGTAGCTGTGATGATATGTACAGTTTTACTAGCACATGCCAAAGTTGCAAAACTGCATTCAGGTATTAAGATTTGTTTTATTTTCTGGCATTAAGGGGCTAAGCAAATTGTGACTCTGTTGCAAAGCTTCTTACCTGGAGATTCTGCAAATAACCCTTTGAAAAATGACAACACTAAGCCATTGCCTCGCAATTAGCAAATAAGTTGTCAGCCTCTTTTAGTTGGCCGCTAGGTTGCCTATCTGATAGGCATGAAGGGCAATCCAATAGACAACAGGCTAACAAGGCTACTGCTAATTGTGAGGCAGCGGCTTAGTGTTGTCAGTCTTAAAACAGGAAGTACTGGCAGGATCCCCAGGTAGAAAACTTTGCAACAAATTAAAAAAAATGTGTCTTTCCAGTCCCCCCCCCCCCCATGTAAAAAACTAAATTGAAAAAAAAAAACACTACTCATCCTTTTTATGATCCAGTGCGGCCCTTTATGCTCTTTGTTGCAGATATCCACTTCTCTTCCAAATGCCCAGTCAAACAAACTGGAGGTGGACTTCAGTTTGCAACCATGCCAACATCCTGCTCCAAGAGATTACTTTCCCATTTCAGGGTAAGGGTTATTCCCCCTAATACCTTTTTTGGGCCTTTATATGAGTCTTTTTTTCCTCTTTCCTTTTATAACAAGCATGGATGGACCTAGGGGGGTGCAAGGTTGGGCTATGCCCCCCCAGATTTTAGTTTGTGCCCCCCCAAAGCCAACCCTAACCTGCCACTATGCTGCCCTAATCTGACACTACACTACCCTAATCTGATACTTTACTGCCTTAATTTGACACTATACTACCCTAGCCTGATACTATACTGATCTCAGTTATGCGTTGTATGGGGTTGAGGAGCTCTGCTGCTTCTGCTCAGGCTGTGTACAGTGCAGGGATGGGAAAAAGAGCTGTGCCCCTGTCTTTTGCCCTGCCAGCAGTGACCCCGTCTTCTGCCCTGCCAGCAGTGACCCAAGTCTTCTGCCCTGCCAGCAGTGACCCCCATCCTCTGCCCTGCTGATCTCCCATCCTCTGTCCCCTTGACATTTTTTACTGCACCCCCACATCAGACAGGCTAGATCCGGGCCTGACAATAAGTAGACATACCTTTGAATCAATTTTATTTTGAGACATGGAGACTCGGTCTGCCTACGTTAATTTATAGTTGACAAGGACCTAAGAGTTACTGCCTCCTTTTGGTGACCCAGGCGCATGAACAACTTCCCTGCACTGTTTTGGATGAACACTTGATGACTCAATTGTTTTTTCCTTCTCTTCTGCTCCCCTGTTTGTATCTGTGGGGACACAGTGTATATCACATTTAGGTAGGTGGACACCAATAATAATATATGAGAAAGGTATTTCTTTTACACCAGGGGCTTAAAATTTCAAGTCTAGACCTACTAGCCAGGCACAAACCTTACTCTCCACCAGTTGCTCCACCCAACCTTGCCCAGGTCCGCCTCCAACCCCACCCCTGGCCCATCCCCCCAACCACGCCCTGTTAAAGCTTAAAAGTAGAAAACATATATGGTGTGCATATCCGGACAGTCTGTAATAATTACAGACTCTTAGGACATGCACACCGCGTATGTTTTCTACTTTTAAGTCATACATTGTTGTACTGCAACTCAACCTCACTGAGTCTTTCAATTCTTTTTATCAAAAGATTATTTGTTGCAATAAACATTTATTGCTTTATACCTGTGTACACACTTTTTTTGCCTTACAAAGTCCCAGGGGGATAGTTCCATAGTTGTTGTCTGTTTCAATATTTGGGATGTTGACAAAAACAATGTAAATGGTGGGGCATTGTACCCAATTTCCTAGTCATTGTAATCTCACCAGGCCAGACACAGACAACAGTATAATAAATAGGTTCTAGCCCTTTCTCTCTCTATACAAAACATCAAACAATTCAGTGGTGCTCCATTCTAACTGTTCCAATGAGTAATGACCTGTAGTGTGCATGCAAGCAGCTCACCATAAGCTGGCCATACACAAGTCATTTTCTCCCAAAGCAGTAGAAAGCGGGCCTCGTGTCCCCCACGGCGGAGAAGAAGAAACTGTAAGTCGGAAACCGGAAAATGGAAACCGGCAGTCGGCTTCACAAGGTGTCACGATCTGAGTCAGGTTCAGAGACCAGTTGCTACAGCAGTTGTAAGGCTTACCTGAAACCAGCAGGATTGGTACACCAGCGGCCCACCCTGGGAATAACGCAGGCTCACCTGAGGTGCGGGGTCTAAGCATCCACCGGTCTTCCCCAGAGCTCCTAATGGTGGAGATGGATTTGGCTGCGTGTGAATGCCAGGTCGCAGATCTCAGGATCACCCCACCAGGGAATGAGTAGGCTGGAAACCAAAGCGGATCAAACAGTTCAGGGATCAAACAGAAGCGGAGTCAGTCACAAGCCAAGGGTCAGTCACCAATTGTAGTAGATAGGATGAGGCAGCATCGTAGTCAGTAGCAAGCCAAAGGTCGGTAACGTAGATGAAGACAGCAACAGGAACAGTAAGCAGGATATTGGCTGGTAAGGCACAATAATCTGGCAACCAGGAAGTGCAGAGACATGGCTTTTATAGGAAGTTCATGGGAGGAGCAAGGAGTTCAAGGTTCAAGACAAAACAGGGCAAAGGCAGGATCATCCAAAGACTTGTCAAGGGAGCTGTCCAGCATTCCAGGTGGCTCAGTGAGAAGAAACACTGTCTCTCACTGCAGAAGGCCCAGGTTTGATTCCAGGCTCTGACACAAGGAGTATTGGAGCGCAAGTTGAACGCAAATCGATCGTGGGGCCTGGGGATCACATTGCAAACCACCCGCTCCATCGGTGCTCACCACAAAGGGATTTTCCTTTACATTTGGCGAGCGGAAATTTCAAGCCCTGTTTTACACTATATGGTGGTCCAATGTTATTTTTGAATCCTGTTTGGATCACTTTGTAGGTTTCTTTGGGGGTTCAGTGGGGATCCTGGTGTATGTCTCCCACATCCGCAAGTGGGGGAAACCTGCGCCCCACAGTTCTAGATGACCTCGAGTCCTTCCATCCTGCCTGACTCATTGTTTACCACATGTGAACACTTTGGAGCTATATCCATCTTCATACAGCTTGGTTGTATCAGGTTCTACCACATTTTGTGATTTTGTTATATATATCTTACACTATATACTGTATGTTTGTTATATATTGATGTGTGTTTGTTCTTTTTAGATTTGCCTTGTTTGTAGTAGGAGCTATTATCCTCCTGAAGAATCAGGCATAGTTCCCTGCAAAACATGTTGAGGAATTCATAGTGAACCTTGAACTGTACTTTATATTCTGGTAACAGTTAAAGTGTTACTAAACCCACAATAGTAAAATCAGTACAAAAACTGCAAGAGGCTGATTCCAGGTACTTACACTACTTGCAATTAAAAATGCAATTAAAGTGTTACTAAACTCACAACAGTAAAATCAGTCTGTATATGCAGTAAAGCATGCTTGTTATACTCACTGTGGAACCTAAGGAGTTAATCCTCTGCATTGTGTAAAAGGCTGTTTGATCCTGACTTCTCTGATTCTCCCCTTCTTCCAGTGCCCCCCTCTTATCTCCTGATAAGACATATCGTGTTGAGACACTCTGCACATGCTCGGTTTGGTGTATATTGCTAGAGATGTTTTTTTTTCTTGGGAGAGTGCATGTGATCAGCACATGGCCAATCAGCACTGTCCACACAGAGAGCAGGGGTCCTGCATCCTCCTAGAGCAGAAAGAAAACTCCTAAAAGCTTTAACCAGTGCTCTGCTGGACACTGATGGTAGCCACAAGAATGCTGTAAGTGCTGATGAGAAAAGGTATTTAGCAGTTTATATTTACTAAAATAATTGCATTTCCATGATCTGTGTACTGTGGGAGACCAGATATAATGAATGCAGGGTCCTGGGATTAGTATCACGTTAAGGAAGTATTAATGATTACAGAGTTGTCAATTTGTATCTTTTCTAACTGCCTGGAGTACAACTTTAACCCAGAAAGCCTTCAGAAACTACAGTATTACCTAAACGGTTGAGCCAATACCAGGGGCGGACTGACAACTCATGGGGCCCCCGGGCAATAGGGGATCATGGGGCCCCTGTGTCCCACACTCAAAAAAGCCTATAAAAAAGGTACCAGGGGCATTTCATTGGACCCCCTACTAACCCGAGTGCCCGAGTGATCGAATGGTCAGTCCGCCCCTGGCCAATACACATCTTAGTACATGATGGTGCTGGTTTATAACAGTCCAGTGGATAATGACACCAAAATTGCAGGACCTGAACGTCTGTCTCTTCACACTGACTTTTTAAATACATAAATGCCCCCTTTTATTACACAGCATTTATTTCCTTCTGACTTCAGCACTTTCAGAAACATCTGTGCACACAATGAACTCTGTTTTCTGTGGACTTGTGTAAAGTCATACTTTACCTAGAAATTAAAAGTGTGAGAAATGGAAGGCTTTTTATTGTAGAAGAGGCATACTTTGACATACCATTCACCTGTCTGTTTGAAATCTTTTTGACAGTGTACACCAAGCTGAGCATGTGGATCTGCTGTGTGCTGGGATAAATGAATACCAGTATGGATGTGCTAGAATTACTTCATCTCTTCATGACTATTGCACCAGAGATAGGCTTGTCCACTTCCCATTACTACCATTACCATTCCGCACCAACCCCCCCCCCTTCCCCTTAACCAATTATACTTACAAAAAACATGATACCAATTTTGGAGTAAATGGCCAACATGGCCTTTTATTAACAACTCAAGTTTAAATACACCAACCATTCCTTTTAACAGAAACCCAAAGAATTGTTGTTGGTCTTCCAAGGCACCCCCAAACTATCCGAAATGCACCTGCGGACAACCATATACACTAGGCCTCCAGCTGCAACCAACCAGCTCGGAGACAACCATACCGTCCGCAGTGCAGCACCACCACCTTCCAGTTAAACCTTGGTTAACTGGAAATGTCCCCGGGCATCCCATACCACCGATGGGTCCCACACCATTGTTTTTTACCTTCCAAGATAAGAACCGCCTCCAAAGACCAACAACCGCCCATGAACCAACATAAACCCCCCTCTTCCTGGAGGGACCCAATACTCACCAATACAGGGAGGGCGGGAGGGAAGCTCTCACTCCTGACGTCCAGCTCAAATGACACCCCCTCACCGAACCCCCCACCCTAAGGTGCAGCAAACCCCACCTACACCAACCTCGACCAACCAGATACCCCTACTATCAAAACAAACCCCCTGGAGCTAACCTTAACCCTTTCTGCTCCTCCTTCCCCACTCTGGGCCTAGTCATACATGCCCTGCGCTATTTCTTCTTTATTTTCACTACGGGCATTTCTATCAAGATGGTCAAAGATCCCAAAACCAGGAAAAGACCAGGTGAAGATTTCAGCACCAGCTTGGATTTCTCCTTTAAGTCTGTGCGTGCCAAGAATTGTGTCAGTGTAACACTCCCATTTATTTATTACCTCTTGCAGAGATGACAGTACTCACTCTGACAATGCCTTCATATGCTTTTCTACCTAGAAGGATGGAGCCATCTTTATTCAGCCATCATCTTTAATGGTCACTTTCTATTTAGACTGGGATTCCAGTTCAGAGATGACAAAATCATGAAAATCCCAGTGCCTGTGCTGTTCTTGACTGTGTTCACAAATGTCTGACACAGATCAGCCTCTACTACAGTCTCTCAGAATTGCTTCCTCCTGCCTGCAATAGATTGATGACATCACCTCAGCCTTGGTGAAGTCACTGAACTGGAGCTCAAGTATGGCTGCAAATAGAGAAACTGCCATTCACGCAAACATTTTTAGGTTTTGTTCATTTTCCAGTGCTGAACAAAAATGTATTAGAACCATCCCATTACTATAAGTCAAACAGCAGAAGGTGCTTGGCGGTGTAAAGGGAAAAACTGACTAAGCACAAAGAGAGGAAAAATAGATGAGGAGAACAGAAAAGGACATAAGCTCTGTTCCCTGTGGCTTTCTACAACTCTGCACGTTTGGAGATGTACCAGCATGGTGAAGCATGGTGACATGGTAAAGCGTGGTACCTGGCATAGTGGTGGGTCCTCTGTTAACAAGGGGGTTGGTAATCTGGCTTCTTTCCCAGAAATCAGTTCCTCAAAGGTATTAGGACTCAATCCTTTTTATGGAGACCCATAGCCCAGCCGCATGATATGGGAGAGCTTAAAGAGTTCATTTAGAACACGCTTTGGGTCCGTACTAGATGTTCAGTGGGACCGCATTCTGTGACTGGTAGTGAGGTGACAGAGGTATGCTGGACAGGTGGAGAAGGCATTGGTTCAGCAGTGTCCCTTCTAAACGCAACATACTATGAGAAAGGAGTGTAGTGACACGGGATGGAAGGTTTTGCAGAGGAACTCTGCAACTCACTCAGATACACACAGTGTGCAGCTCATCTCTAAGGTGGGGTATTGCCATGATGTTGATGCCACATGAACATGGCTCCGCCTGGTCCTGGGCATTGCTGAGCATGTACACAGGTGAAAAGTTACCCCTATGTGCAGTGGCCCTGCCCACACATTTTTCCTAAAAAAAAAACACCAAAAAGCTACGACTTCACTTTGTTGTTATTCCTCGACTACTGCATCTCCCACTTCAGTTGCCTACCGCCACACAGCCTATCCCCTCTTTAGTCCATCTTGAATGCTGTCAGATTCATCCAACTTACCAACTCTGTCCTGAGCTACATCACCAACGTCATCTCAAAATATCACCCAAACTATCCTACTTATTCGTTCCAGGACCTCCTGCCCTCTACTTACGTCATCTCCTCTCACCATGCTCACCTCCATAACTTCTCCAGAGCCTCTTGTATCCTCTAAAACTCTCTACCCCAATCCGTCTAACTAGCTCCTACTCTGTTTGCTGTTAGGCAATCCCTGAAAACTCATCTTTCAGGGAAGCCTATCCTGCTCCACCTAAAAAGTTAACGTTCTCCATCAGCTCATCCCTCAATTGAATACCTTTTGTATCACTTGATGCTCCATTTTAGATTGTAAGTTCTTACAAGCAGTGTCCTCCAAACCCTCATCTCTTGATTGTACTGTAGGTGTACTGTCTCACTTTATTTTATAAAGTTCTGTGAAACTGTTGAGGCTTTATAAATCCTGTATAATTAAGTTTGCTATTATTGTATGTGTTGGCCAAGGTAACCTGACTTGTCTGACCCAACTTGGTAATTACATTTAAAAAAATCTTTGATTCTCTAAGTTTCTCAAATGCACATTTATACAAATTGCAGAACGCCTTCTTCAATAGGTTGCTCTGCAGGAGTATAAAAAGGGGAAGCCAGACTTCACATTTTCCGAACGCCTGTCCAATCTTCTGTCTGCTCTCCTGGCTGGAGCTAGACATGGCCCTCTGATCATTTGGCCTTGAAGAAGTCAGATCTGAAAGGCTAGAAGCTAGAGACGACATCTTGTTCCATGGCCCTCTGCTCGCACCTCGTGAAGATGAAAGCACAGCTGCCCTCTTCTTAACGCCTCCTTCCTCTGCTAACAGCCAGGCGTTGGCGAAGCTGCAGAGCGTAAAGAATTAATTTACTTAGATTTAAATTGGAGTTGGCCAGGCATATTGCAGTGCAGCGGAGAACACATGTTAGACTTTTGTATTTTTATTTAGAAAAGTAATCTGTATCTTAGTTATACAGGCAGATGTGATATTTAAAATGCACCTACCTTTACATATATTTCTTCATTCAGTGCATGCATTATAAGTAATGTGTAAATGTAACACATCCACTTATCTATTACCCCTCACAGGGATCACAGTATTCCCACTGGCAATGCATTCATCTGCTTTTCTACCCAAAAGAATGGCGCCATATTTGTTCAGACATCCTCCAGTGTCACTATGTATTTCGTGGACTGAGATCCTAGCTCAGAAATGACATAATCATGTAAATCCTGAGCCTGTACACTTCTTGGCAGTATTTACACATGTCTGAAACAGATGCTGCAGCTCCTTAATTGTGAGTGCAGTAGGCTGATGACATTTCAACATAGACAAAGTCATTGGAGCTCAAGGATGGCTTTTTAATGATTAAGCATGGATCTTTGGAAAAAAACATTTTGCTGTATATTGTGTCATGTTAGGTATTTATTCAAGCCTGAGACTTGTAAAATTAATGATGGCTTTAATGGCATATAGGATAAAATGACAAATATAAGTGCACAGTGGTAGGATTCTTGGGGATTTCAGCAGTAAAAGCTATCCCCTACATTTTCAGGCTCATCTGTGTATTGAAAAATAAGAGGAATAGAAAGCATACTAATAATAGACAGCATTATTAATAATAATAATAATAATAATAATAATAATGTATAATATAATGTATAATATTGTATAAAGTATAAAAAAAAAATAATATATATATATATATATATATATATATACAGTTGTGTTCAAAATAATAGCAGTGTGTTGAAAAAAACACACAAATGCATTGGGAACACTACACATTCTATTCCAAATCAAAACATGAAGAAAAATAGATCAAATTTGTGTTGTTCCTCTAAAAAAATTGAAGAAAAGTGAATATTAGACTGTTCAAAAAAAAAAAGAGCAGTGTTTGTATTCTTCTTTACAAACTCAAACATTCACTATATAAACTGAAAAATGTTTGAAGATTTTGCTTTCCTTTGAATCACTTAATTAATATTTCGTTGTATAAGCACTGTTTCTGAGAACTGCTGTACATCTGTGTTGCATGGAGTCAACCAACTTCTGGCACCTGTGAACAGGTATTCCAGCCCAGGATGATTGGACTACATTCCACAGTTCTTCTCTATTTCTTGGTTTTGCCTCAGAAACTGCATTTTTGATGTCACCCCACAAGTTTTCTATTGGATTAAGATCCGGGGATTGGGCTGGCCACTCCATAACATCAATCTTGTTGGCCTGGAACCAAGATGTTGCACGTTTACTGGTGTGTTTGGGGTCGTTGTCTTGTTGGAACACCCATTTCAAGGGCATTTCCTCTTCAGTATAAGGCAGCATGACCTCTTCAAGTATTCTGATGTATTCAAACTGATCCATGATCCCTGGTATGCGATAAATAGGCCCAACACCGTAGTATGAGAAACATCCCCATATCATGATGCTTCCACAACCATGCTTCCCTGTCTTCACAGTGTACTGTGGCTTGAATTCAGTGTTTGGGGGTCGTCTGACAAACTGTCTCCGGCCACTAGACCCAAAAAGAACAATCATACTTTCATCAGTCCACAAAATGTTGCGCCATTTCTCTTTAGGCCAATCAATGTGCTCTTTGGCAAATTGTAACCTCTTCAGCACATGTCTTTTTTTCAACAGTGGGACTTTGCGGGGGCTTCTTGCAGATAGCTTGGCTTCACATAGGCATCTTCTAATTGTAACAGTACTCACAGGTAACTTTAGACCTTCTTTGATCTTCTTGGAGCTGATTGTTGGCTGAGTCCTTGCCATTTTGGCTATTCTTCTATCCATTCGAATGGTAGTTTTTCACTTTCTTCCACGTTAATTCTAGAAATCACACTAGAAATCACAACTGTACTGGGAACTTTGGTTCAAATGAATGGGCTCTCGTGCCCATGCAAAATGGGGCTCGCATGGCCACAGAAATATTAACCAGGGGTTAAAGAGTAAATTGATGATGATAGTGACACAGCCATGCTTCGGCCTGCGGGATGACTGTCCTGCTATCAGTGCTGGTGTCAAGGCTATCTCAAGTGTGGTTAAGCAATAGCGGCTGGAGGAACTAGGCCGCAACTTATAGTGACTGTATGCGATGTCCGCAACTGTGTGGAGGAAATAGCAGCTATGTAGCAAGTGTTGGTGTTCCTTTGCCTAGGCAAGGCTTGGTACTCAAGGAATGGCATCTGGTGGATTCTTGCAATCTTTCTCTCTTTCCAGATGGGACCCACTCAAATTCTCTGGTCTTGCCTGCAGCACTGCGTCCAGGCACCTGCTGGCAGATAAGTTCTCTAGAGCAAGTGGCAGGGTCAGTGATCAGAAGATTCTCTTTGCCTCCTTCTTTCTCATCCTACGGCCTGGTCCAGCTCTCCAGCAATCAACACACTCCTCTTTCTAGATCTCTTCCCCTCTCACTGCATGTCCTGTCTCCCAGGCTTTTTACATATACAGTTGCAAGAAAAAGTATGTGAACCCCTTGGGATTACGTGGAGTTTTGCATGAATTGGGCATAAAATGTCCTCTGAACGTCATCTAAGTCACAACAATAGAAGAACACAGTCTGCTGAACATAATACTGCACAAACATTAGATGTTGCCATGGTTTAATTGCACATAACATGTAAACATTCACAATGCAGGGAAGAAAAAGTATGTGAACCTTTGGACTTAATAACTGGTTGACCCTCCTTTGGCAGCAATAATCTCAACCAAACGTTTCCTGTAGTTGCAGATCAGACCTGCACAACGATCTGGAGTAATTTTGGACCACTCCTCTTCACAAAACTGTTTCAGTGTAGCAATATTCTTGGGATGTCTGGTGTGAATCGCTCTCTTAAGGTCATGCCACAGCATTTCATTCGGGTTGAGGTCAGGACTCTGACTGGGCCACTCCAGAAGGCGTATTCTGTACTGTTGCAGCCATTGTTTTGCTGAATTACTTGTATGCTTTGGGTCATTGTCCTGTTGCATCACCTATCCTCTGCGGAGCTTCAGTTGACGGACAGATGGTCGTACGTTTTCCTGCAAAATGTCTTGATAAACTCTGGAATTCATTTTCCCATCAATGACAACAATCCGTCCAGGCCCTGAAGCAGCAAAGCAGCCCCAAACCATGATGCTCTCTCCGCCATATTTTACAGTGGGGATGAGGTTTTGATGTTGGTGTGCTGTGCCTTTTTTTCTCCACACATAGTGTTGTGTGTTCTTCCCAAACAACTCAATCTTGGTTTCATCTGTCCACAGTATATTTTGCCAGTAGTGCTGTGGAACATCCAGGTGCTCTTTTGCAAACTTCAAATGTGCTGCAATATTCTTCTTGGACAGCAATGGCTTCCTCCGTGGTGTCCTCCCATGTACTCCATTCTTGTTTAAATGTTTTCCTTATTGTAGATGTGTCAACAAAAATGTTAGCATGTGCCAGAGATTTCTGTAGGTCTTTAGCTGACACTCTGGGATTCTTCTTTACCTCGTGCAGCATTCTGCGCTGTGCTCTTGCAGTCATTTTTACAGGACGACCCCGCCTAGGGAGAGTAGCAACAGTGCTAAACCTTCTCCATTTGTAGACAGTCTGTCTTACCGTGGACACATGAACATCAAGGCTTTTGCAGATACTTTTGTAACCCTTTCCAGCTTCATGCAAGTCAACAATTCTTGATCGTAGGTCTTCTGAGAGCTCTTTTCTGCGAGGCATGGTTCACATCAGACAGTGCTTCTTGAAACCAGTAAACCCAAAACAGGTGTGTGTTTGTTAAGGGCAGGACAGCTGTCAGCAACACATCCAATATCATCCCACTGATTGGAGTTAAGGTTGTCTCACTCCTGGCTCCAATTAGCTCTGGGAGAAGTCATTAAGCTAGGGCCTCACATACTTTTTCCTCCCTGCACTGTGAATGTTTACATGTTATGTGCAATTAAACCATGGCAACATCTAATGTTTGTGCAGTATTATGTTCAGCAGACTGTGTTCTTCTATTGTTGTGACTTAGATGACGTTCAGAGCACATTTTATGCCCAATTCATGCAAAACTCCACGTAATCCCAAGGGGTTCACATACTTTTTCTTGCAACTGTATATGCCCCCCATCCATATGCTAGCTCCTCTTGGAAATGTAGTGCCTCATTGCACTGCTCCTTAGTAAAGTCTTGCGATTCAGCATACATGTTGCATAGAACTGTTCTTCAGCATACTAATACCACTGTTCTGCAGGACACTGCCATCTTGTGTTGGCTTCAACATCCTGCATCAAACATTTATAGCAGGGTGTTACATATATATATATATATATATATATATATATATATATATATACACACACACTATATTGCCAAAAGTATTGGGTTGCCTGCCTTTATGCACACATGCACTCTAATGGCATCCCAGTCTTAGTCCATAGGGTTCAATATTGAGTTGGCCCACCCTTTGCAGTTATAAAAGTCTCAACACTTCTGGGAAGGTGGTTCACAAGGTTTAGGAGTGTGTCTATGGGAATGTTTGACCATTCTTCTAGAAGCGCATTTGTGAAGTCAGGCACTGATGTTGGACGAGAAGGCCTGGCTCACAGTTTCATCCCAAAGGTGTTCTATCTTGTTGAGGTCAGGACTCTGTGCAGGCCAGTCAAGTTCCTCCACCCCAAACTCGCTCATCCATGTCTTTATGGACCTTGCTTTGTGCACTGGTGCGCAGTCATGTTGGGACAGAAAGGGGCCATCCCCAAAGTGTTCCCACAAAGTTGGGAGCATGAAATTGTCCAAAATGTCTTGTTATGCTGATGCCTTGTCTTGGTATGCTGATTCCCTTCACTGGAACTAAGAGACCAAGCCCAACCACTGAAAAACAACCCCACAACATAATCTCCCCTCTACCAAACTTTACAGTTGGCACAATGGAGTCAGGCAAGTGCAGCCAACCGCCAAAACCAGAGATGTACATCAGATTGCCAGACAGAGAAGCATGATTCCTCAGTCCAGAGAGCATGTCTCCACTGCTGTAGAGTCAAGAGGCAATGTGCTTTACACCACTGCATCTGACACTTTGCATTGCACTTGGTGATGTAAGGATTGGATGAAGCTGCTCGGCCATGGAAATCCATCCCATGAAGCTCTCTACGCACTGTTGTGCTAATCTGAAGGCCATACGAAGTTTGGAGGTCTTTCGCTATTGACTCTGCAGACAGTTGGTGACTTCTGCGCACTGTGCGCTTCAGCATGCGCTGACCCCACTCTGTTATTTTACATGGCCTATCACTTCATGGCTGAGTTGCTGTTCCCAGTTGCTTCCACTTTGTTATAATACCACTAACAGTTTACCGTGGAATATTTAGTAGCAAGGAAATTCCACGTATCACGGTACCATGCTTGAATTCAATGAGCTCTTGAGAGCGACCCATTCTTTTACAAATGTTTGTAGGAGCAGTCTGCAATGTCAATATACCGTATTTTTCGCTCCATAAGACACACTTTTTTCCCCCAAAAAAAGGGGGGAAAATGTCAGTGCGTCTTATGGAGCGAATATAAAGCGGCCGGTCTGGTATTTCTGCCGCCACCATGTCAGAATACCGGGCTGGCCGCTCAGCTGTTCTCTCCTGCAGGGCCTTACCTGTTCCTCGCTCCAGCGCTGCACAGTCTTCCCGCGCTGGCTTCTGTGACAGCCGGGTGCCCACTGCGCATGTGCTGCGCTTTGTGAATGATCCTGTGTCTTCTGGGGCACATGACAGGTTCCAGAAGGCGCCGGGCCATTCACAAAGCGCAGCGCTTCTCGCGCATGCGCAGTGGGCACCCGGCTGTCACAGAAGCCGGCCCGGGAAGAAGGAAGGAAGGACAACTCCGCGGAAGTGGGAGTGGGTACCTGTCAAATTCAGGTACCCGCTCCCCCTCCCTCCCCAAAGGTCAGCAGTCTCTGGTCATTCCCTGCACTGTCTGCAGTCTCTGGTCATCCCCTGTACTGTCTGCAGTCTCTGGTCATTCCCTGTACTGTGTCCGCAGTCTCTGGTCATCTCCTGTACTGTGTCCGCAGTCTCTGGTCATCCCCTGCACTGTGTCCGCAGTCTCTGGTCATCCCCTGCACTGTGTCCGCAGTCTCTGGTCATCCCCTGCACTGTGTCCGCAGTCTCTGGTCATCCCCTGCACTGTGTCCGCAGTCTCTGGTCATCCCCTGCACTGTGTCCGCAGTCTCTGGTCATCCCCTGCACTGTGTCCGCAGTCTCTGGTCATCCCCTGCACTGTGTCCGCAGTCTCTGGTCATCCCCTGCACTGTGTCCGCAGTCTCTGGTCATCCCCTGCACTGTGTCCGCAGTCTCTGGTCATCCCCTGCACTGTGTCCGCAGTCTCTGGTCATCTCCTGCACTGTGTCCGCAGTCTCTGGTCATCTCCTGCACTGTGTCCGCAGTCTCTGGTCATCCCCTGTACTGTGTCCGCAGTCTCTGGTCATCTCCTGTACTGTGTCCGCAGTCTCTGGTCATCCCCTGCACTGTGTCCGCAGTCTCTGGTCATCTCCTGCACTGTGTCCGCAGTCTCTGGTCATCTCCTGTACTGTGTCCGCAGTCTTTGGTCATCCCCTGTACTGTGTCTGCAGTCCATTGGTTCAGAATATTTTTTTTTCTTGTTTTTCCCCTCTAAAACCTAGGTGCGTCTTATGGTCAGGTGCGTCTTATGGAGCGAAAAATACGGTAGTTGGCAATATAGTGTAGTGTATGTATGTATGTTTGTAAATATATATATATATAATTAATAATGTTAAGCATAGTAAGATAATGGCTACAGGAGATGGGACAACCCAGGAACCTGAGTCTAGATATCTTCTCACCAGAGTCGACAAGGAAACTATAAGGAGCCAAGAGCTGATTCAGCCTTTCCTGTAGTCAAGTTTTAATGACACTTTTTCAAGTAGTACAATATTAAAGAACAGCATATTTGTTTTCTGATTCTGGACGTATATTGGTTCATAAATTTTTAACACAAACTGCCTCTGTCCTCTGTTGGGCAGGCTGTTCATTGGGTACACTTATGATTTCATAATGACTTAATTGTTCATGAACAAGTTGAAGGCAAACAGCTAAATGGTCGGTTGAAGGACATACTGTATTAAAGTGGTTGTAAACCTCAGCCACAAAATATAAACAAAGCATATCCCTCTATATTGTGTACTTCTCTCTATCCAGAGTACTAAGTGTTAATTCTGTCTGCTGCTTCTGTTCCTCTGCCACCTGCCATCACTTCTAACAAGTAGAATCCATTCCTGACATCAAGAGGAAAAAAGGTGATGGGAAGGGACCTCCAGCAGATTGACAGCCTCAGCTCTGTTCCTGTGAGCTGTGTGGAGGGGGTGTGTCTCTTCCCTTCAATCAGCTATTAGAGCTCTCCTCAGTGAGCTCTGCAGTGTCTAATTTTAGCTCCCCATCCAGTTTTCTGAAATCTCAGACAAACTCTATAAATTCTGGACTTTGAACTGATGTAGAGAAGGCAGGACTGCAGATAAACAGGTATGCCGGCAGATTTGTTTCACCTCTGTGTATTACCTGAGAAAAGTCACTTCACTGGGTATTTGTAAGGTATTACATTAAGGGGGCCCAACCACTGGCCCATGGGCCACATGTGGCTCGTGGAGCCCTCTGATGTGGCTCACAACCTCCTGCTCTGGGATGGCGCATCAGCAAGCCCAGATCACAGGTTCCCGTCATCCCAGAGCAGAAACCACACTTGCAGAATAGAAGTCTATGGCAAAGTGCAGCTAACCCGCAGGAAATCCACAGGTGCACTGCCCCCGCCGTGAGGGTAAACTGGAGTGCATCAGTGTGAAAGCAGCCTTGGGCCCCTTCCACACAATTGGTTTTCCAAGGAGACTCAATCAGACCCTCCATTCCCTTTATGGAGCGGCAGCTGTAAACAGATTTCTGCTTGTTTACCCCCGCCTACCTCCAATCCAATCTGTATTTATTTTTAGCAGAAAGGGATCCGTCTCCGTCCATCTGGGTGGATTGGATCGGAGGGCCCATAGAGTAGAGAGGGCAGTGTCTGTGTCCGCTCTGCATATGCAGAGTGGATACGGACCTGTCATATGCCAGCTCCGCTCATTGTGGCTTGCAACTGGTCACCAAGTCACTTAAGAGGCCCTTGCTCTTCAAAAGCTTGCCCCCGCCCTGGTTTACATCCACTTTACCTTTTAAAGATTTGCAGTCCTGTTTTTCTAGTCCTTAGATTTGCACAACCCTACCAGACAGCACAGCACAAGTGGGGACCTCATTTTTCTCTACCACAATTGGGCACTGCAGCAAAATCACTTCCCTGCCCACCAAGCCTGTGATTAGACAACAAAGACACATCAACACACTGGTAATTCATCACTCTGCACACTCTGATCTCTCTTAAGCCAACCATAGATGGTTCCAATCTCGGTTGCTTCAGCAGAAATTGGACAAGATTTGAACCATGTATGGGCAGGCTGAATGTACCCAAGTGATCGAACTATCAACCTGAGTACAACCAGCCTGCCGGATTTTACCTGCAATCATCACTAGAGGCTCTTAAAGCTGCTAGCAATAACAACTCTCTTCTGTCAGTGGGGACGGCTCCCCCTCGGCAGGAGAACACAATGGCTTGGCGGAGTCGATTTCCCTGTCAACACTATTTGTGTTGATGGGGGAATCGAGAAATTCACACTGTCTATGGTCTGCCTTATGGTCATCTGGTTCCTTATCAGCATACAAGTGTGATTGGCAGGTAATACTGCCCCCCTCCTCCAGTCTGAGTGCCTCTGTACAGGAGGTTGATACCAAGACATTTGCTGTCAATTACACGAATTGCATTTAAAATACATTTAGTTATTTTTTAAAATAATATATGACTGCATTAATTGTTGTTCTTAATATCTGCCTGGAGATCAGCTATAAAGAGCATTAACACCCCGGTCACACTGGGTGCGACATGCCCTGCTATTTGCCATGCCATGCGAGTTGTAAATCGCATGGTAAGTCACACCCTATTGTCTGCAATTAAAGCGGTCACAGCGGTGTGATTCCAACTTGGTCAGAACTGCACCGATTTCTAAAGCAGTGCATGCACTACTTCAGGTGCGACTTACATAGACATCTGTGTCTTGCAGGCCGCAGATGTCTTGCAAGTCACACCTCAAGTCGGAATACCATCCGACTTTGAAATCGTGCGACTTCACTGGATCACAAAGACGAATTAGTGTGACCAGGGTGTTAAAATGAATATTTTCTTAAATAAGAGAAGAAAATAACAGTGTTAATAACTAAAACATGACATGTTCTAAATAAATAAAAAAAGGTGAATTATCTAAGGCTGACACCCCAAATCATGGTATATCATACCAATATAAAAAAAAAGTAATTATAAGAGGAAGTTCTTCTCCTGCTCGCTGTGGGTGATGTGATGGGGATATTGAACAGACACTTGCGGGGAATAAACAGATAGACGGATAGACATGCGCTAAATTAATACGCAGTGTCGTTAATTTTAATAAAGCACAATATGTAATGCTGTGCTGGAAATGATTTCAGTTACTGTCCTGGGAGCCTCAGAGACATTCTGTGTTGTTTATGGTAATAGAAAAAAATTCAGTGATTACAAAAACATGATTAAAAAAGAAGATCTCTCGGTTCTTGCCTTGCATGCAAGACAGCGCCTGTTACTGCTTCTGACAGGTGTGTAATAACTGGGACTTAGAGAGGAATGGAAATGCTGCAATGCAATCTTAAAGAGGAAAAGAAGCAAAATAAGTTTGTGGGGGTTATAAAAGGTATGAGCCTGGTACCATGATATTTTTAGACAGAAGGCAAACACTTTTGGGAGAAAAACCTCCTGCTTGAAAACATTGGTCCATGGGTTTGGATCAATAAAGTTGGGCAGCCCAGTGGCTAAATGGTTAGCACTTCCGCCTGGCAGTACTAGGGTTGTTGGTTTGAATCCCAACCACGGCACCACCTGACTGGATTTTGCATGTTCTGCCTGTGCCTGCGTGGGTTTCCTCCACACTCCAGAGACATGCTGGTAGGTGAGTTGGCTCCTGTCTTAATTGGTCCTAGTATGTGTATGTATGAATGTGAGTTAGGGACCATAGATTGTACACCCCTTGAGGGTTAGAGACTGATCTGAATGTACAATATATGTGTAAAGCGCTGCATAATTTGACGGTGCTATATAAGTACCTGAAATAAATAAATAAAGTCAGGAAAGCCATGGGCTCTATTGCTCCAAAACATCATGGGGTTTATTTACTAAAGCTGGAGAGTCCAAAATCAGACTCCCTTCTGCATAGAAACCAATCAGCTTCTAACCTCAGCTTGTTCAATGAAGCTTTGGCAATGAAACCTGGAAGCTGATTGTTTTCTATGCAGAAGGGAGTCTGATTTTGGACTCTCCAGCTTTAGTAAATAAACCCCCATTGGTCAACTTACTAAATGCAGAGTGCCTTAACTGACCACTGACACCATCAATTGATGTAATAATCATTTTAAATACAACAGGAGATGGTAAGAGACTGTGAACATACAACAGAACATTTAATGAAACTCCAGCATACTACAGGAAATGGTCCAGAAAGTGAAGACATACTATAAGAGGTAGTCAGAGATTGCAGAAACACTACAAAAGATGGTCATAGACTACAGATAAAAAACACTGCATGGTCAGAAACTGCAGAAATAGTATAGGAGAGAGTAAGAAACTGCAGACATACTGTGAGAGATGGTCAGTGACTGCAGACACGTGACAATAGATGGTTAGAGACTGAAAAGATACTACAGGAGATGGCCAGAGATTACAGACATACAATAAAAAATAAACTGCATCTAGTGATTGGTGGTTTTCACTATATTATTATTATACAGGATTTATATAGCGCCAACAGTTTGCACAGCTCCTTACAAAATGAAGGTAGACATTACAGTTACAATACAATTTGGTACAAGAGGAAACAGAGGGCCCTGCTCGTTAGAGCCTACAAACTAGGACACTTTTGGTTTTCGGTTAAATACCTCTGAACTGTAGTGTCACCATTTTTGCCTATATTTGGGATAATAGAAAATATAGACTTATTTTGTCACAGGGAAAACCAGGGAAACAAACTGTTCGAAAAAGTGACAACCACCCCAACCTATCACTGGTGCACATGGAAGTCTGATGCACATCACAAACAAACAAAGATTTCCCTGAACACTTACCAGCTAGCCTGCAAATAACCAAATCGACCCTGTCTAACAATTCTCTTTAAAAACAGAGAGTTTTTTCTGCACACATTTGAAATATTTGCCTAAGCTGCTGTGCCTACATCAAGGCTCCTCTATATACGGCAGTTCTTACTCTATAATTTTCATAGTCTCCAAAGTTGGAGCACATATAGCAGTGGATAGATTAAGGGCAGGTTTGCCTGGAGGAAGCCCATATGATAAAGGAGACACAAAACATTATAGAGTTAGGACTGCAGCACACAGAGGAGTCTTGACGTGGGCACTGCTGTTCACAAATATATTTGCAAATATGTGCAAACAAAACGCTCTGTTTTTGACGTGACTTGTTAGTTCGGGTCAGTTTCGTTTTTTTTGCAGGCAAGCTGGTGAGTGTGCTGCGAAATCTTTGTTTTTGATGAAAACTAGAGAGACAGCGTCTAAGTGTTTCCTAATTCTTAAAACCCTTGGGATTCTAGGATCTCCTTCACTTCTCTCATCAGGCAGAACCAGGAAGATGAGACTTTATGAGGGACATCTGGATGTACTAGAAAACTGTGTTAGATGAAGAACTTTAAAAGTGAAAAAAGAAAAGAAATAAGTAAAAAAGAGGAAGAGAAAAAAGAAAAAAAAAGATATACTTCAGATATACTACAGGAAATGGCTAGAGACTGTAGATGTACTACAGAAGATGGCCAGAGGCAATGGGCATATAAGAGGTAGTCTGGTGAAGACTCGTGACAAACTACATGAGATGGTTAAACACTGCAGACATGGTGGAGAAGATGGTCAGAACTGCAGACATAGAACAAGAAATGGTAGGAGAATGCAGATATTTTACAGAAGATGGTCAGATACTGCAGACATATTACAGGGGATGGTCTGAGACTGCTGCCATACAATGGGGAGAAGAGATGATCAGAGAAGGTGTACATGCTACAGACAGACTGAAGTGAAGGGGGAGTGGAGGAGAGGCAGGAGAACACACAGAGCTGGCTGCACCTGGATACAGGTCAATATTAAAAAACACTGCTAGATACCATTACCATTATGGCCCCTATTCCAATAACTGGCTGCTAAGGCTTGAAGTCTGCAACATTTGTGGTTCTTGGGGCACAGAAGAGGCAGCAGGACTAAAGCTCTACATTGGTTTTGCACATGGGGCTTACAGGACTAAAACAAGGTTAAAAAAAGGGCTTCGCATGCCCTTTCCCTAAACCTTAGCCACCTAACTTGGCCTAATATGTTTGTATATGTAGCTGCTACTGCTGCCGTCCCATTATCTCCTCTCCTCCTCTTCAGCTGTCAGGGAGCCAGAGCAGTTGAGAGAGAGGAGAAAGAGGGGACATGGTTGCTGTTGCTGCAGGGCTGTGCGTGTAGCCCAAGGAAGCCCCGTCCACCACACAGGGAAGAGAAAACTTAACTGCTGTGCGTCCTGAGATGGGTAGAGCCTATTTGGAGGATCTATGACTTGTGGAAGATGTAGTCTGCAAGGAGACTGAGCCTGTGCTATAGATTGGCTCTGGAACTACAGATCCAAGCAAAATCAGAGCTCTGCAAGGGAGGACTGTTCCTGGGCTGGGGACAGTCGCAGGGAGGACATTTTAGAGCACACATAGTGCAGCAGACTACTAACAGGATGATTTATTGCATTGTCAGGGATGCAGAGCAGCTGAGTCACTGACTTTTTTGTGGGAATGTCACTGTCAAGTCTGCCTGACCGTAGGGAGGACATCACTGCAGCGTAGCCATGGACAGAGAATGGGAGGGAAGAAGTCATCACCCTTGGAGTTGGTGCTGGCCATAACCTACGGAACCCCATTTTAAGGTATAGTATTGGACACCATTTAGGCATTTATACCAGGTTAAAAGGAACTTACATTTGAGCACCCAATACCAGATTTTGGCCTTAACGCAGTGGCCAGTGGAAGAGGGATTGTCAGAGATTGTTGGGCCACTATCCTAGCATTGCCCCTTAGTCAGGACCTCCCTTAGTATAGAGATTAAGAGCAATTCATTGGTCTGGTAAGTAATTACTAATAAACACATTATTTATAACTGTTTTCTTACTTGTTGAAGTGTTATTTAATGCTTTTCAATCTCTTTTTAGTTGTTATATTATTGTACGTTTATTGCAATAAATATTCACTCTTGAGTCCAGGTGTGCCAGTGTGAGCGTGGTGCTGTTAAGGGAGTTGTTGGCAATGGCAGAAGTGGACCCAAGAAACAGCGGTTCCTTCAAGGCACTTTGTTAACTTTCAAACTGATCTTTTTGCCCCTGTTGAACCCCTTGGATCCTCCACCTAGGCTGTAACTCAAAGCTATCTACATTTAAAATGAAAAATATATGCCTTTGTTGGAAGCATTTTTTTATGTTTGCATAAATAAACTGTCACTTTAAATTCCTGTGCATATGTTGAGTCTGGCCAGATTACACAATTAAGCATTACACAATGACCACCTTTTGTTGCTTAGATTTAGACGGCCAGTTGCGTTGTCTCATTGTTTGGATTGCTCCATAATTCACTTCTCAGCTAATTTTTCCTTTAGTGCCATTTCTTGTCTCCAGAACCTTTTCTCATACCTCGTTAGGAATAAAATGTGTTGACATTTGCTTTTTTTATCTTTAAACTAATTTCCTGTTGCTTAACCACTTCCAGTCCGGACACTTTTACCCCCTTCCTGACCAGGGCAATTTTCAGCTTTCAGCGCTATCACAATTTGAATGACAATTGCGCGGTCATGCAACACTGTACCCATATAAATTTTTTACCATTTTTTGAGACAGATAAAACTTTATTTTGGTGGTATTTATTCACAGCTGGGATTTTTATTTTCTTTTGCTATGTAAATGAAAATGTCCACAAATTTTGAAAAAAAGTGTTTTTCTTATAACATTTTGCAAATAAATAATATTTCATCATAAATCTTGGCCAAAATTTATTCCGTTATCTTTTTAGTAAAAAAAAAATAAGCCAAATTAGTTTATAACCAAAAATTATAATTTTTAAACATTTTCTTTTACATTTTTATTTTTTTTTATATTATTATTTATTTTATTGTATATTTTTTTTTTTACATACTGTCACCCTAGCAGTACAGTGTCACCATGGTGACAGTGTACTACTTTTGTGGGGTGATTAAGATTTTTATTTTTTTTTACACTGATTGCTTTTACACCCATGGATGTAAAAGCAATCATTTCTCTTTCTCTCTGTCTGCATTCTTGCAGCCATTGAGAACTACTAAGTGAGCTGTGATTGGTCACAATAAATAATAATAAGGGCATGACCGTGTGGCGACTGGAAGTGACGTGGACCGTGACCGGAAGTGATGCGACGGCATCTATTACCAAGAAACCGGAGGTGGTGAGAGCACCTGGTCTATGTTTACTTCAGGCTTATCAGAGGATACATTTTTTGGGCTTGTTTTTTCAGTTTGCTTGTGAGTAAGGTCCAATCACTTTGTAAAGGATCTGTTTGTTCATACTACACCATTGGAGCATTCTTTGTTTGTTTTACATGGTGTATTTGGATACAGTGGAATCTTTATCTCAAGTTATCTATAAGTCATTGTTAAATGGGAAAAGTATCTCAGGAAGCTCGTTAGCCAACCATGAGAATGGAAGGCAAATATTTGTGGTGAGTTTACATCCATGTGGGGGAATCCTATGAAGCACTTTGTTTTCAGTTTACTGCACATGGTGAAGGAGAAGATTTGATTTCATGGACTTTGAATCACTTTATCATATGTTTTCATTGACTTTTTATCACTTTTTATTTTAAATTGATTTCTGTCACAAGTAATCACGGACAGTTTATGAATTTGTTTGTGTTGTCACCATTAAGTTCATGGGTATTCACGGCACATTTTATTATTGATTATTTATTTAGCGCCTCTATAAACACTTTATCATTTTGGTGTTTTACTTTAATAATAATGTGTGCAAAAAATGAACAAATGTTAAGGGCCCCCTTCACAGGGGCGGACCATCCATTGCCCTCTATGGAGCGGTGGATGTAAACGGACATGTGTTAATTTACACCCACCTGCATCAGATCCGCTGAAAACAGATGGACGAGGATCTGTTCACCATTCACCTAGCGGATCGGATCAGATGACAGTTGGATGTAAACAGACAGGTGGTCCACTTACATCTGACTGCCCTTAGAAGACAGTGGGCTGTCAGCCTATGCAGAGTGGACATAGACCTGTCATCCGCCTGCTTAGCATGGATCAGAAGACAGATCGCCCGCTGAGCAGGCAGATCGACTGGTTGAGACCGCTCATTAAAAAAGAATCCAAATAAAGTTAAATTTGTAAAACTTGGTACAAAGTCCACAATTATGAAATAAAGCATTAGTACATGTCCATATGTCATTTTTCCAACCCAATGTGACATTTCAAAGAAAATCTGAACAAACAAAATAACTAGGGGAGAGATAAGGGGGAGAGTAGGGGACGTAGCGAGACACTGGGTTTATGTATCCCTGTCTTGGGGAGGTAAGGCAGGAGGGGTAAAAAGAGAAATGTTTTGCATCAATGCAGATCAATTTAACTGCAGTACTGCATACCTTACTGTATAAACAGGTGACAAGGGTCACATTGTCAAATAGTGAAACCACCGGTATACATGGTGCCTATTATTTTATGTCCCATGCATAAGCATGATGGCATTTGAGGAATCAAAGATTATCCAAGAAGGCCAGATCTGTCATATTGGCCTCTACTAATTGAATCCACCTTTCTACCTCCATTATGTCAATGGATAGAGTAAAGGGAAGTCAACCGTTCCTTACTCTATTCAATTCCAAATACATTTTTGGATTTATATTTCCTTTACACTGCACTTTCACAAAATCTTGAATTTTGCTTTCTCCCTGGATCATGTTAGGGCTTGTTTACTAAACTGTAAAATAATTTTGGAAAACAACAAATTCTAGGTGTAAGGTGCCTTTCCCTGGCCTTGTTTTTAGCAATTTCTTATTTTGCATAAGATCATGATTATAAATTAATGAAAACCATGTTGATTCATGCCAAAGTGGAAGCCACCATTGTAGACTCAGTCCCCAAGTATTTATTTGAAGATCTGGACCCCTTGGGTGGAACACTTTCTCCCACCGAATTTTGATGATTCGTTGCTATGTATGGTGGAGCTGAGGGCTAATCCACACCCTAGTACGGTCCCGAGATTACCTTCTCTCTCCTAGAAGTCACACGTCCTTTCTTCCCCCCATTCTCCCTCTTGGTCTCTTCTTTTTCCCCATCTCCTTTCCTACCTAATCCTGTCTTTGCTTTCTTCTTCTCTTGTCTTACATGGAACCTACTGTATCTGTAGCTCTCTGGAGTAGCTTTCCATATTTAGATCATAATTTTGGTATACTTCCCCTTACACTGTATTGTACCCTATTGTTTCCTTATGGTTCCCAGATGTATGTTTTTGTATGACATTCTCCTTCATACCTTGGGACAACCCGTGCCCCCCTTTCTTTTTTTTTCTGTACATATATTTGAATGTCCTACATTGGCCTTTGGCTTTAAAATTCAATAAAAAGTTTAAACAAGAAAACAATGTAAAAATTCATAATACATGTTCTTTAACCCTTTCCAGCCAGCGGGAGCCAGCCCTTTAAAGGTCATCCCCTGGAGTAAATGACATTTATAACTGTCCTTAATTTGCATCTTTTTGTTAAAAAAAAACAAGGAGCTTACATTTCTGGACACGTCAGTGAAATAATTAAGCCGCTAGTAATGACAAAGCAGGGCGATCTGGACACTCCACCCTCCCAACACACAATTAGCAAATAGTATTGTCAAAAACAGGGCAAGATAAAAATCATAATTAAAAAACCATGTTTATGCATTGTCTGGATAACAATGCTGCCAGGAGCGTGTTCCATCCATTTATTTTTACTTTAAACAGATTGAAGCGTAGCCTATTTTTAAAAGATAAACAAATTTTCTTTTTCAATATTTTTTGCGTTTCAGAGAGGAAATAATAAGAGGTTACAAATATCAAGTATAACTCAGCATAAAATGAATATAATGGTTACATTATGATGTTCTTCATAAATGCCCCAGTTTAGTATGGAGTATTTGTGTTGCAACTACAGATTATGTGAATTGCCTAGCCCATGCAATTCTCTGTATAAAGTTAAATCCCAATTGAATCTTTCAGCTTAAATCAGCTAAATAAATTGCAGGAGCATCAAATTAAAAGTTGTACAAAGTCTTACAGTTTGTTTTCTTTGGAAAGCAGTCACAGACTGAAAGAAAAGCCTGTCCCTGCCAGCATGCTGCAGAGAAGGGTTTTTTCCTTCTATGTGGAAGCAGTGGTCTCTCTGCAGAAGACCAGTATGCTCCCTGCTGTATCAGAGCTAGAGCTCTCCAAACAGCAAAGCTCACACTCCCTGCTGATTGGGGAGCCCTAGTATGTTACTGGCAAAATGACTGGTGGAAAACAGAAAAAAAAAGCTGTGGATTACAGAACCCCTCCCTCCCCATGAGATAAAGTGATGAGGAGATGAGTAGAGGGAAAGGTATCCTGTAGTCCGAATCATAATCTAGCAGCCAAGGGTGACACAATGCTCCTTCATAAATACAGTAGAGAGTCTGAGTGGCGTGGCAAGATCACAAGATGAAAGTAAAGGCCTGCAAAATAAAAACAAATGCAGCCAATCCATCTAAAGACTGGTACATTGCAATATATTATATTTTTGTTCTTTGGTTTAGATACATTTTAAACCTTGCTCATTATAACAGGCATATCAGCCCTTTAAAAACAAACATTGTGGAGCTGAAAAGCTAATCATGGTTGGTGAACTGGTGATAAGTGATCACGTACTGATCCTTGTACCTCCTGAGGGGAAATCTTGACACCCAAGTTGCGTACATTTAAGCACCTTCAAGAATGGTACTGCCTTCCTACTCATTAGCAACAGCAGCTTCATTAGGCAGTGCTGGTGGCAAACCATTAGCGAGATGATTCTGTAATAGCTAAATGCCTATGTAAACAGACAGGCTAGGCAATCATTCATAACAATGTTTTCTTATTCTCTACGGCTATAGATTGCATGAAACCATTATCTAACTTGCCTATACAATGGTTAATGTCATTAACCTCCAACCAGTGTCTGATGAGTGAGGTTACCAGATCCTGGTTTTAGACAATGTGAGCTTGAGCCAAAAAACATATGGTAGCACTAACATCCAATCTTCTAATATAAATCTATATATGTGAAATAAAAAAAATATTAGTTTTTATATTATCCAACAGTCCTTAAAATAGAATTGTGGGCTTTGAATATTCAGGAAGTAGTCTAAACAAGCAGTAAATGTGCTTTAAAACAAGCTCTCACTGACCTTTGTAGTTGAAGGCACTGTGAAGCAATAGATCCTAAAAAATCAAAAGAGACTGAGTAAAGGTATTCAAATCAGATCTCAGCACTCTGCTCTCTTCCTGTACACTTTTTCCATGGTGACATCATAAAACAAAGACTAGGCAGCCTGTCAGTCTTCTCATCTCTAATGTAAATGCATTAAAAGTGGTGGTCTGGAGAGAGAGGCACACATGTCAGCTAACAGGTGGGAGCACAGCCTAGGTATCACCATATTGGTTATATTTATAAGCAGTCGAAAGAGTACACAAGATGTGGATAGGTGTAACAGTCTTAAGAATTGCAGAGATTGAAAAGTGTTGTCACTCACCCTATACAGCCATATAAGACAGCCAAGAGCATGTGTTACTAAATAAAGAAATTGTATATACTTGGCGATTTTAAGTCAACTTCCACCACTTTCAGGCCACCAGGAATGGAAAACATGCAAGTAATCTCCAGAAACTAAGCTGACACCCACAATTTTGACTGATCACCAGAAGTCAATTGTGAAGTCAAACGAGTCAAATTACTGCAATTTTGTTGAAATTGAGCAGCTTTTTCCCCTGTGTTCGATCAGAACTATTTTGATTCCAGCTCCTTGCAGATGGTTGAAATTCCTATTTGATTGTTTTGCAATTTTGACAATGAATGTCAGACTAAATGACAAGACAATTACATGTTTAGATGTGTATGGCCTGTGTGCTTCAGCTATGTATTCAACTGCTTAGCTGCAGTCCTGTAAATTAGACCTCACACTTATCAATTATAAAATGGCAGAACAAGTAAAGACTGGTGTATTAAGCTGGGTACACACAGGCAGAAAATTGGCCGAAATGGTCGGCTCAGCAGGGACTGGCAACATTCGGCCCGTGTGTATGGCTGTCTGTTCTACAGAAGCCAGCCTTACAACTGGCTTCTGTCTAACATGCTGGGAAGTCAACATCTGACCAGTCAATGGCTGCTGCCACCGATCAATGTGTTCTGGTGGGAGGGCAGTCCCCCTGTCAGAACATAGCCACATTAACATTGCTTGTGTTAGTACAGAGGTTTGTCAGTTCAGCCCACTGGGTTGAAGAAAAAAAAGCTTCTGGTGTGTACTCAGCTTTACACTATATATACCTGACCATTATACCTACCTATACAGACAAAAGTATGCAGACTCCTCTCCAAATATGTTTCCAGTGCTACAGCAAACAAATATGTTTTGGTGTGCTTCCAACAATGTGGCTACAATTTGGGGTAGACCCTTTCCTGTTCTAGGATGTCTGTGCCCCTGTGCACAAATCCAGCTCCGTAAAGACATAGTGATATGAGTTTGGTGTGGAGGAACACAAGTAGCCTGCTCAGGGCCCTAACCTCAACCATGTGGAACACTTTTGATGAAGTGGAATGCCAATGGAAAGGTCTTCTTGTCCAACATCCAAAATCTTGAGGAATGCCTTCCCTGAAAAATGGAGGCAGTTATAGCCTTGAAGACATAACCAACTCTTTATTAATGACCATGGCTTTGGAAATGCATGTTAAACAAGCTCCTATAGGTATGACAGTCAGGAGTCTACAAACTTTTGGCCACATTATATAGTGTATATTATTGTCATCTTTATCCCTAATAAGGGAAGTCCAGGCATCAGGCATTAGAAGGTTAATACAACAGGGATTTCCAGATAATCTCTTTGTCATTTCCATTTTGGCTGCAGCCTTTTTCCTCTCCTTCTTTTGGGCTGTATTTTCCCTGTTCTTATCATCTTAATCCTTCAATGTTTAAATAAAAGGTCACTGATATATTGGACAATGGAAACATAATGGAATTTTGTACAGTAGCTGTTGTAAGGAAACAGCAGATTGTTACAGAGATGGTAGAGAACAGCAAGCCGGTTGTAGCTATCGATATATTTTTGTTGTTCAACATAATGGTTTCCTGTAAGAGAAATAAGGAGGCTTCTGAGCACCATGTAGGTTGTGTATTGTGAGCTCCTAAAGGAAAAAAGATTCTACAGCTCTTGACAAAGAAAAAAAGAAGAAATTGCATTCAAGCAACAAAGGCATATTTTATTGAGAATAATTGTACAAAGAATATTTAATCTCATATAAGTGATTTATAATGAAAGTATATTTTACAACTCAAATCATTTTTGCACATTATATTGGAAAAACCTGTAAAAGATCAGCTTGATGTTATTAATCTATCAATGGGAGCAAATGTTTGAAAAATGTTTTTTACCATGATTAGTATGTAATTATGTACGTAAATGGCGGCAGACATATTTGTTGATATATATGGGCTCTACTTCCTACTTGGCAGTACTACACAATGGTTGTACTTTCCTGCTCCTTCTCACAATGTAAGTTTTAGGCTCCATGTACACGGGACACTTCTGAACGATGGAAACTGACTGCTGGAAAAACGTAGGTTAAAAAACGTCTGTGTAGCCGCGTTTTCATAATGCGTTTATGCGTGTTTATGTGTGTTTGTGTTTAGAAGTGCTTTTTAAAGATAAGCACAGGAGAAACTCCCAAATGCCCAGAATGCACTGAAAAGTGGTAAATTATTAACTATTTCAGACTGTTTCAGAGAAACACAGAGAGTAGAAGCAGAGACAGCAGTATGTGTTGAAATTAGCTTAGATGTGAGTTGCTCCTTAAAATTTCTTTTGTTTCCAAGGGTGGGAAAGGTGTCTGGTGGAGTGAATCATTAAGGTCACCTGGCAGGGGGTCTTCATGAGGAATTTGAGGTGTAAATAGTCATTAACATATCTTTTGTTTCCAAGGGTGGGAGAGGTCTGAGGTGTGAATTGTCCATTACAATGTGTGAAAAGCTTGGTAGGAACATCCTGTTTTCAGAGTCTTGTCCATCTGAGTACCTTAAAAACGCTTTGCATGTATTTTTCATGATGAAAAAAGGCTCTGGACAGTATAGGGAACTGGAAGAGTTAAAAAAAAATTCAGATGCAAACGCTTATAAACATGTTTTGCCGCGTTTATGAGCATTTTACGTTTGAAACACTGATAAAATCGACTGTAAACTCAAATGCCTGTAAATGACTGTAAACAAAGATGTGTACATGGACACATAGGAAAACATTAGGGTGAGTTCAGGGGCTGCTGAAAAAAACGCTGAACAGCTCCTAAACGTGAGTTTATCAGCTGCACTGTACATGAGCCTGGGGAGTGCAAAATGTGGTGCAGCTGTGCATAGTAGCCAATCAGTTTCTACTTTCAGGTTGTTCAATTAAGCTTTGTGAAAAAAAAAAACCTGGAAGCTGATTAGTTTCTATGTAGAACTGCACCAGATTTTGTACTTTCTAGTTTTAGTAGATCATTCCCAGTGTTACATTGCGTTCCATAACATCACACGACTCTGCATGGTCTCACTTGTTATAGCACAGCAAGCGCAGTGCACCATGTTGTTGTACTGTGATATGAATGAAGTATCCCTTGGTACACTTCATATGAGAAAAGGGGGGCTGTGTGATGCAATACCATGTGCATCACACCACCTCTGCGCCCCAAAACGCTATGCCGGTAGCAGCAGTTTGGGCTGAAGGGCAGTGTGAACCGGCCTTTACTGTTTGGCCAACAACTTTCTATCTGGTTCATCCATCTTTAGATCAAAATTTGTCAAGCCAGGCTGAGCCAAAAGGGCCACCCATAGATCAAATTTCAGCCAATTTAGCAGTAAACAACTGAAATTCGATTTGTGTATGTCCAACAGTCAGACAAGATACTCAAAACAATGCACTCCCTGCAGGGCTCATATATTAACAGGGGTTTAAGTAAATGTAAACCTAATTATTAAAATCTCATATAAGCATTTTTTTTAAGGAAAACTGATCTACTTCTCCCAACAACCCTATCTGGTTCATAACTGTGCTGCATAAGTTCCTCTCCACTTTCAAACATTACTCACTGGACTTTCCTTGGTGTTAAATATCCACACCCATTACTCTTTTTAGGTGAATTCTGGTCACTCCAGCCATTTCAGGAGGATTTTGGACTTTTTTCTATGTTCATATCTCTGATACCACCAACTGAGAAATGCGGTCCTGATGCAATTTGGTTTCCACAATGTAGTCCTAAAGTACCCATTCTTTATGCAACTCCTCATGCATACAGACCAAACCAAAACAGTCTTTGGCTAACATTCGGCCCTCCTAAAAGAATGTACCTCTTTGGACTGTCTGTACTCTCCCATATCCAATACCACCAATTGAGGTATGCTGTTTTTTCACAATTTGATTTACAAAATGTAGCTGTAGAGTACCTATATTTAGAGAAATTCCCCAGACAAAAATACCACAGCAAAATAGGCTGCAACTACTATTTGGTCATCTTAAAAGAATGCACCTCTAGATACAATAGCCTGAGAGGAATGGAGGAGTCAGGAGATGCCACCGTCTGACCTCAAGTGGGCAAAATTTGAATCCACCGTAGCACTCTAGGCAGACTGCTAGGTAAATTTAGTGTTTAGCCTGCTCTGTAGTTAGAAAAGCTGGATTTGATTGCTGGGTCTGTTAGTGGTTTCCCAGGTAGTGAGATTGATTATTTTTCCCTGTCTCTGCTGAGAAACTTTAGGGAGAGAAAAGTAAATCTCCCACATGATTACTTGCAATTGCTACCCTCTGGCCAGTCCCTAGGGAGGTGTGCCAAGTATGTGATAAGGAAGGGGGGGGGGGGGGTAAATAGTCTGGAACCTGTACAGACTTGTTCTTCCCCTGGAGGAAAGGGGACCAGTACAGAGAAGTACCTGTACAGAGCCCATTCCGGAGTGAGGCCTTAGGTGCTGCAAACTGCCCAGGGGAAGGGGATCCTTAATGGTTTGTGACCAGGAGATCTTCAGCAGACATCTTTGAGATTTACACATGCTTATATGCACATAAAGGTTGCGCATCTGGTGAGTGCGTATTCCTAACCAGGATACCATTCACCAGGATGTTGTAAGGAGCACTTATCTGAGATCCCCTCAGATGGATCATCACTTCTAAGCACTTTTTATTTATGAACTGTTTTCAGGACTATGTATGGTTATGAACACTCAGCACATTGATAGTGCTCACTAATATCCCCTTTAGATTTGCATTTTGCACTTTTGTCACTTTATATCCACATTTGGGTTTAGTGCAATTTACGTGTATGCATACATTTGAATTTTGTCTTTAGGGATTCCAGCACCGCACCCCTTTGTTTTTCTTGAACCTGTTCAGACTTGTTCTTCCCCTGGAGGAAAGGGGACCATATGTTTCAGGGGGCTGCTAAGCCCTGAAGTCTTCCTTACCAGCTGCTGAACTACTCCCCAGGATCGAGCCCATGGCCTTGCTGTTACTGGGATTCATGAGTAGAGCCCAATCTCCTGAGCTGTAGTTTATCTATGGCCCTCAGCTGTGGATATTACAAACTGTTCCAATATGCATAGTGTCAGGAATGGACTCAACACTGGTGGTGGGACTCACCTGCCGTGTGGGCTGCAGTACCAGGGCTGACCAGTGGGTGCTCTCAGCAGCCAGAAGCTCACTCCTGCAGTCAGCCAACACCTGGGGCTGATTGCAGGAGGTGTATTTAAGGAATGACCAGGCCTGTGATCAGTGCCTTGGTGTATGTTTCCCATGAGCCCCTGTACCTTGTATCCTGTGTTCCTGTTCCTCTGCCTATCTGATTTGTTGCTGACTCTGCATCGTTCCTGGCCCTGCTGACCATCTCCTGTTTAACCCCTGGCTTGCCTGACCATCCTTCTGCCTGATCCTCTGTACCGTGCTGCCCGTGAGTTACTGAACCCGGCTTGTGACCCTGACCACTCTCTGCCTGATCCTCTGTACCGCGCTGCCCGTGAGTTCCTGAACCCGGCTTGTGACCCTGACTATTCTCTGCCTGCTCCTCCGGTACCTCACTGCCCGCACGTTGCTTACCTGGCCTGCCTGACTATGCCTGACGCTACCCAGACGATCCATCCATCCTGCACGGATCCAGCCATCCCTGCTCACACCTTCTGCCTCTTCACATCAGGCTTCCTACCTGCATATACCTCTGGCGGATCCCTCTACCACGAGCAGGTGTACTCAGGGGCCGCAACCTGATTCCTGTCTGCTCCAAGTCCATCCTCACCATCAGAGGCCCTGGTGAATAAGCAGACTGGGACTTAGACTCCGCGCCCTGGGGAATCCTGTCCTGAGGACTGCTAGGGGTATCACCAGACGGTCGTTAACAGAACCATATGGCCGGCCTGACCCTTCCACCTCTCCTGCCCTGACTGCGCTTGTGTTCCTGCACATACTAAGATTAGTGGAAGGTTGGTTTGTTTACTGTGCGTTGTATATTTGGGTAGCTAATAATAAATTATATTATTATATCATTCCTGAAGCCTGTTACTTCCCTGTGTCAGTCCACACATTTCTGGTCATACCCGGATCCCTGACACATAGTGTGCTGTCCATCTTGTGGTCTTCAGCTGCAAGAACTCAGACTGTTCCAGTCTGCGTCTAATAACTGTCCAAACCTATCCTGTGGTCATCTGCTGCAGGAGACTTAGATGTTCTATACATGCTCTAATATTCTCCTAGGCCAGAGCTGAGAGTGTGTTGCTATCACCTAGAGAAAGTGTCCTCTGCAAAATTTTGGAGTATCCCATATCCCATTGTCCTCTTTTCAGCAATAAAAAGACATCCCTTAGTTTTAATATTTGAGCCAGGGTGAGCGGACTCTTGCTGTGTGCCTAGCTGCCTCTGCACTGTGTGGGAAAAAAACTGTTAATTACAGCGGCTCCTGTGAGGGTAGTGCTACACCACTACACCACTTACATATTGATATTCTCTGAAGACCAGTAATTCAACTGAAACTTTTCCACCAGGTCTATTATGCCCCAGTAAAACTATATAAACTGGGATTTTGCATTTCTATTATGTGCAGTAGGTGCTGTTGCGAAGAAGCACACTTTATACACTGCTCAAAAAGCTAAAGGAACACTTTTTAATCAGAGTATAGCATCAAGTCAATTAAACTCCTGGGATATTGATCTGGTCAGTAAAGAAGCAGAGGGGGTTGTTAATTAATTTCAGCTGCTTTGGTGTTAATGAAGTTAACAACAGGTGCACTAGATGAGCAACAATGAGACAACCCACAAAACATGAATGGTTTTACAGGTGGAGGCCACTAACATTTTCTTTCCCTACTCATCTTTTCTGACTGTTTTTCATTAGTTTTGCATTTGGCTAGGGTCAGTGTCACTACTGATAGCATGAGGCGATATCTGGACCATACAGAGGTTGCACAGGCAGTCCAATTCCTCCAGGATGGCACATCAATACGTGCCATTGCCAGAAGGTTTGCTGTGACTTCATGAGGGTGGTCTGAAGATCTGACGTCCTGCAGTGGACCCTGTGACGATCGCGGCGTCATACCCCTGCCCTTCTGTCAGGGCAGGAGCCGAGGAACGGGCAGGCAGGCCTAACAATGTAACGCACTGGCTGACGACAACCACCACCCACAGACCGAAGTCCCTCAGGGCGCGGAGTCTAAGTCCCAGGCTGCCCTTCACCAGGGCCCCTGATGGTGGGGATGGACTTGACGCAGCCAGGAACCAGGTCGCGGCCCCCAAGACACCTCAGCTGCGGTAATGGCCGCCGCCAATGGCGTGTAGCTGGTGGAAGAAACAAAAGAGTAGTCAGACAAGCCGGGGTCAACAACAACAGGACAAAACAGTATAGGACAGCAGACGAGAATCACAGGTCACAAGCCCGGTTCAGCAACAGAGGGTCAGATCAAAGGAGAATACAAAGAATAGTCAAGTCACAAGCCGAATCAGAATACCAGGAGAGTCACGAGAGTCAGAACAGAGTAATAGTAACACAAAGACACAAGACACAAGTGCAAAGAGCATGTGCGGGCCACAGGCTTATATGTCATCAGCCACGCCCCTCTGGGGGGTGGACCTCAGAGACCTGAAGGCATAAAAAGGATTCCCATCATGCACAGCAGAATCCAAGATGGACGCCAGCACATGGAGTAACATAACCTCAGGGAAAAGGTAGGACCTTGACAGTACCTCCTCCTCAAGGGCCCCTCCCCCTCCGCGGCTCAACAAAAGGTTTCTGAGGAAAGCGGGTATGAAAAGCGCGGAGGAGGGCAGGAGCATGGACATCCGCGGAAGGAACCCAGGAACGCTCCTCAGGACCATAACCGCGCCAATGAACCAGGAACTGTAATCGACCGCGCACCAATCGAGAGTCCAGGATCCGGCTCACCTCATACTCCTCATGACCGCCCAACCCGGACAGGACGGGGCCGAGGCAGAGAGGTAGTGAAGCGATTGCAGATCAGAGGTTTCAACAGGGAAACATGAAAGATATTGGAGATCCGCATCCCAGACGGAAGGGCAAGGGCATAGGCCACCGGATTCACTTTGCGGAGAATGCGGAAAGGACCGACAAAACGGGGAGCTAGTTTGGGTGTGGGCACCCGAAGATTGAGGTTGCGAGTAAACAACCACACCCGATCGCCGACCTGGTATGAAGGAGCGGGCAACCGTCTGCGATCAGCCTGGAACTTTTGGCGCTGAGCTGAGTCCCTCAAGGCCCTCTGGATCTGCCCCCATGAAGAACGCAGGGCAGCAAGATGGTTCTCCACAGCCGGAATGTCCTGTGGTGAGAACCTCTCAGGTAATACTGCGGGTTGGAACCCATAGTTGGCCATGAAGGGCGACATCCCGGAGGAGGAGTTGACCGCCGAGTTCCTGGCAAACTCTGCCCAAGGCAGGAGATCGGCCCAATCGTCCTGATGGTCTGAAATATAACATCGAAGGAATTGTTCTAAGGCCTGATTGGAACGCTCCGCAGCCCCATTGGACTGCGGGTGGTAGGCTGAGGAAAAGGAGAGACTAATACCCAACTGGGAGCAGAAGGCGCGCCAGAATCTGGACACGAACTGACTCCCGCGGTCCGAGACAATCACCTTAGGCAACCCATGCAGGCGAAAAATCTCCCTGGAAAAGACCGTGGCCAGTTCTTGCGCTGTTGGTAATTTCCTGAGTGGAATGCAATGGCACATCTTGGAAAACCGATCGACAATCATGAGGATGACCGTATGACCCCGAGACACCGGGAGGTCTACAATAAAGTCCATACCTAGGTGTGACCACGGACGCTCCCCATTGGGAATGGGTTGCAGAAGACCCAAAGGGAGATGCCGTGGAGACTTATTCTGGGCCCAGATCGAACATGCCGCTACATAAGAGGCAATGTCGGCACGGAGGGTTGGCCACCAGAATAAGCGAGAGACGACCCAACACAGCTGGTTCTTCCCCGGATGCCCGGCAGTTTTGGCGTTATGGTAGGTACGCAGCAGGCGGGTGCGCAATCCCTCGGGTACAAAACATCTACCCTCCAGCTTCCCGGGGAAGCATCAGATTGAGCCGCCAAAATATGCTCCCCAAGAGGAGAGGTCAGACTGGTGCGAATGGCAGCCAGGATCTGATCTGGAGGAATAACTGAGATTGGCTCAGAGTCTTCCCTGGACAACTCAGAGTATTGCTGTGATAACGCATCAGCCCTGACATTCTTGGAACCAGGCAAATATGAAACCACATAGTTGAAGCGTGACAAGAACAGAGCCCATCTGGCCTGGCGGGGTGTCAATCTTTTGGCCTCCGAAAGATAAGTCAGGTTCTTATGATCGGTAAGAATGGGGACCGGAACCGCGGAGCCCTCGAGCAGGTGCCTCCATTCCTTGAGAGCCAGAATGATTGCCAACAACTCCCTATCTCCAATCTGGTAGTTGCACTCTGCAGAGGAAAGCTTCCTGGAGTAGAACCCACAGGGAAGTAGGGGTCCATCGGGCGACCGACGTTGAGACAGGAGAGCGCCTACTCCCGTCTCGGATGCATCAACCTCAAGGACGAAGGGCAATCCAGGATTGGCATGAGACAGTATCGGAGCCGACGCGAAGGCGGATTTCAGAGCCTCGAACGCTACGATGGCCTCGGGTGGCCACTCGTGAGGATTACTGCCCTTCTTGGTTAGGTCTGAGAGAGGCTTTGCCAGCGTGGAGAAGTTCCGGATGAACTTCCGATAGTAGTTGGCAAAACCCAAAAAGCGCTGAATGGGCCGAAGACCATTGGGACGAGGCCACTGCAGAACCGCCGAAACCTTCTGAGGGTCCATGGAGAATCCATCCACAGAAATGATGTAGCCTAAAAAGGCAACTTGGGATCGATGGAATTCGCACTTCTCAAGTTTACAAAAAAGTTCGTTCTCACGTAATCGTTCCAGCACCTGCTTGACATCCTGGATATGGGACTCCATGGAGGCAGAGTAAACCAGGATGTCATCCAAGTAAACTACCACGCACTGCTGCAACAAGTCACGAAGGACATCATTTATGAATTCCTGAAAAACTGCGGGCGCGTTACACAACCCGAAGGGCATCACCAGGTATTCGTAGTGACCGGTTCTGGTGTTAAACGCGGTCTTCCACTCATCCCCCTGTTTGATCCGTACGAGGTTGTACGCCGCCCTAAGGTCAAGTTTGGTAAAGACTGTTGCCCCCTTAAGGCGGTCGAATAACTCAGTAATCAAGGGAATCGGGTAGGCATTCTTGGTGGTGATTCGATTAAGACCCCTATAATCAATGCAAGGCCTCAATTCACCACCCTTCTTCTTTACAAAGAAAAAGCCCGCTCCTGCTGGGGAAGTAGACTTACGAATGTGCCCCCGGGAAAGCGCATCCGCAACGTATTCCTCCATGGCCTTATTCTCCGCAACCGAGAGAGGATACACCCTGCCACGCGGAGGAGTGGCACCGGGTTGCAAGGATATGGCGCAGTCGTAAGGACGATGAGCAGGTAAGGCACCAGCGCGTACCTTATCAAACACGTCCTGGTACTCCCCATAATCAGAGGGCAACGCAGAGTCCGAGGAGGCACACAACACCTTAACCGGGCCACGGATGCACCCGGCCCCACACTGTGGAGACCACGAGAGAATCTCGGCTGTTTGCCAATTGAAGGTTGGATTGTGCATCTGGAGCCAGGGATACCCCAAAACCACCGAATAGTGCGGAGAAGAAATCACCTGGAAACAGGCCAACTCCCTGTGAACAGCCCCAATAGCTACTTCCACTGGTACAGTCTCATGGGTAACCTGCGGTGGTTGCAGGGGCCTGCCATCTATCGCCTCGAGAACCAATGGGGTAACTTGAGCCTGCAGGGGAATGGAGTGCTGGGCAGCAAACGAGCTGTCCATAAACAACCCGCTGGCCCCAGAATCTACCAACGCCTGGGCCGTCACCGAGCCCTCCGCCCAAGAGAGGACAACGGTGATCAGTGGCTTATCTCTGCGGAACGCCGGGGACGAGGAGACTCCACCCAAGATCTGTCCCCGACAGGATCTCAGGTGCGAGCGTTTCCCGGACGGACCGGACAGGACTGCGGAAAGTGCCCACCAAGACCACAGTACAGGCAGCGACCCTCCCGACGTTGAGTGGCCCGCTCCCCCTCGGAAAGGCGAGCAAACCCCAGCTGCATGGGCTCACCACCAGACAATCCATCCCCAGGAGGCGTGGGAGGAGAGGGTGGAACGGGTGGGACAGAAAACGCAGGTGCCAGTCGATTGGAAGGCCTCCGCAGGCGTTCCTTGAGTGAAGGCCTCTCCCTGAGCCTGGTGTCAATCAGGATCAGGAAAGAGATGAGCTCCTCCAACACCACAGGCAGTTCCTTAGCTGCAATCTCGTCCTTCAGTGTGTCAGAAAGACCATGGGAAAACGCAGCCACCAGAGCCTCATTGTTCCAACCGACCTCTGCCGCCAGGGTACAAAACTCTATGGCGTACTCGGCCACGGTCCGTGAACCCTGATGCATGGTCATGAGCAGCTTGGCCGCCGAGGTGGAACGAGCCGGTACATCGAATACCTTACGAAAGGCATCGACAAAACCGGAAAAATCTTGAATCACCGGGTCGTTCCTCTCCCATAAGGGATTTGCCCAGGCCAAGGCCTTGTCTGAGAGTAGTGAAATTAGGAACCCAACCTTTGACCTCTCAGACGGGAAGGCGTGGGGTATTAATTCAAAATAAATACCCACCTGGTTGAGGAACCCACGACACTGATTCGGCTCACCCCCAAAGCGCTGTGGAAGAGGGGCAGAGCCAGTCATACCTCTGGGTGCCGCTGATGCAGCCACCGAGGTGGTGGATGCAATAGGCGGAGAAGCAGCGGGAGAGACCACCGAAGTGACTACCGGCCTAATAGCACCAGGAGCAAGGTGTGCAGTGCGTGCAAGCAGAGTTTGCAACGCCTGAGCGAACTGATCCAACAGGTGATCCTGTTGATCGAGTCTGGCGACTAGCGTTGGGAGCGAAGGCGTGCCTGCACCGTCAGGGTTCATGGCACTAGTGTAATGTCAGGGCAGGAGCCGAGGAACGGACAGGCAGGCCTAACAATGTAACGCACTGGCTGACGACAACCACCACCCACAGACCGAAGTCCCTCAGGGCGCGGAGTCTAAGTCCCAGGCTGCCCTTCACCAGGGCCCCTGATGATGGGGATGGACTTGACGCAGCCAGGAACCAGGTCGCGGCCCCCAAGACACCTCAGCTGTGGTAATGGCCGCCGCCAATGGCGTGTAGCTGGTGGAAGAAACAAAAGAGTAGTCAGACAAGCCGGGGTCAACAACAACAGGACAAAACAGTATAGGACAGCAGACGAGAATCACAGGTCACAAGCCCGGTTCAGCAACAGAGGGTCAGATCAAAGGAGAATACAAAGAATAGTCAAGTCACAAGCCGAATCAGAATACCAGGAGAGTCACGAGAGTCAGAACAGAGTAATAGTAACACAAAGACACAAGACACAAGTGCAAAGAGCATGTGCGGGCCACAGGCTTATATGTCATCAGCCACGCCCCTCTGGGGGGTGGACCTCAGAGACCTGAAGGCATAAAAAGGATTCCCATCATGCACAGCAGAATCCAAGATGGACGCCAGCACATGGAGTAACATAACCTCAGGGAAAAGGTAGGACCTTGACACCTTCTCACCAAACTCGTGACTGAAGGACTAGCCAATCTAAAACCTGCGCTGTCACGTACGTAACAATGCCACGCCCAGCTACGCCCTGCACACAGATTTTCCAGCTAATGGACCACAGTTTGTGTACCAACGGCCTGGAAGCGATTGTTATTGGGTCAGGTTAAATACGCAATTAACCCTTCACACTGCCACTACCTCCTTTTTATACAGAGGAAGAGGAAACTCGGCAATATCAGCAATAACACTATGATGGTTGAAATAATCTTCTGTATACCACTGTCACTGCAGGCAGGTTATACAGAGGGTTAAACACACACAGCGGCAGGAATTCGTAATTTGCATTAAAGAGCTTTAGAAACAGTTCAACACTTTCAGAAAGAAAGATTTATTACTAAAAGGTCAAAAGAGTGCAATAAAAATATTCACAGAAAAAGATGTAGCCAATATATATATAAATATATACAGAGAGCAATAACACAGCAAAGAGATAACAGAAAGGAATTTAGAGGGTTAAAGTACTTGCCAGTCAGTCTTGGTTTGAGCAGCTTCCAAGTTTCAGAGCCAAAAGGATGCTTTTGATCTCCCACTGTTAGTTTCGATGTTAAAGCAGGGAGACCATCAACTGTCTCTCACAGCTCAACTCAGCCTAGCTTTTCTAGCAAATCCACAAGGTGTCTCCCTAAAGCAGTAACCAAGTCGTCTCTTTTGGGGAGGAAAGTGTAGATGGAGACCTAAGTTATAACCAGAAACTCTCATAGCTTATATTTTGGCCCATAACTTTTCCTAGGTACATGTAGCATTCCACCCACAGGTAGATTAATATGCAGAATCGTCTGCTGAATGTCTACATATGAGATATGACATACCTGCTGGGATGGTTAAGGAGATTTTATTTTCTGCTCTATTGTTGATCTCAGCTAGGGAATGTAATATACCAAATGATTTGTATTAACGTGACCATTCTGAAGATATATCAAACAACCATGCAGCGCTAGTTAGACATAATATTGCATGCAAATCCTCATACGGTGCATATAATAAAAGTGCATATAGTGAATGGTAAAGTGAACACCACTTAATAAAATAACCTAAAACGTCCAGGGATAATAATGATGATAAATAAGTGAGTAAATAAATAAATAAATGAAAATCTTCAACAAGAGAGTTCCTGCGGTGTATGATGTAAACCAATTTCAAGGTAAAAAGGTGACACAGTAAGTGACTTCTGTGACCATATTCTTCCTACAGAAATGAGTGTAGATTGCACTAACCAGAAAGCGCAATGGTAATGCGCATTTGAGTGTTAACCAACTCCTGGTCATCCGGCTAATGATACTGGAACTGGATCACAGAGAGTGGTCATCTGGCCTGCATCAGCTGGGCAAACATCTCAACCTCAGGAGCTCCAGGTAGCAGCGGACGTGTAGTCGTTTCACCACCGGGGGGAGTCTAACCAATCCTGATGTGGCCACCAGATCATCCCAATAAACCTTCTCCTCATCAGCTACCTGGAGCTCCTGAGGTTGAGATGTTTGCCCAGCTGATGCAGGCCAGATGACCACTCTCTGTGATCCAGTTCCAGTATCATTAGCCGGATGACCAGGAGTTGGTTAACACTCAAATACGCATTACCATTGCGCTTTCTGGTTAGTGCAATCTACACTCATTTCTGTAGGAAGAATATGGTCACAGAAGTCACTTACTGTGTCACCTTTTTACCTTGAAATTGGTTTACATCATACACCGCAGGAACTCTCTTGTTGAAGATTTTCATTCATTTATTTATTTATTTACTCACTTATTTATCATCATTATTATCCCTGGACATTTTAGGTTATTTTATTAAGTGGTGTTCACTTTACCATTCACTATATGCACTTTTATTATATGCACCGTATGAGGATTTGCATGCAATATTATGTCTAACTAGCGCTGCATGGTTGTTTGATATATTGTAGTTTGAGGCTCCTGGTGTTTGCCTTTCATGCAAGTCACTTTTTGGTTGTTTATCCAGCGCTCGTATCTTTTTTGTTTTTCATTCTGAAGATATGCCAGGTTTTTATGTAAGTCTCTCATATTCCAAGATATGAAATCATAGGGGAAAATGGATGTTGAATGTGGTGTCTTGTTTTATGCCTTCTCTGGAATGTCTTTGAACTCCCGTGAAGGACTTGGTTTACACTTTTACGATATCCCAGATTGCACAGCTACCAGACAGCTAGGCCCCAGCTCCGTTGGGGGTTTTATAGCTCGGAGCTCTTGCCTGCCTGTGACCTCTGTCATCACCCAGACCATATGTCACTCAACAGAGAGGGAGGGAGGATGATTGGAGGGGAAAGCCTGCTTTGGGAGTGAGAGATGGTACAACATGGAAAATTCTTAACAAAATGGAGGACTGCGTCCATCTCTGTGGGCACGATTGCTACAGGCCCTGTGCTCACTGCTTGGCACCATAGAGCTTGATTGGCATTTGCCAATGAACACCAGAATTGGCACAGGCTACACAATGGCACCCTGACTGCTATTAGGTATCCTTGGACCCATTGTCAGACCCTACTCTGGTGCAGTGGGTCCTGGGTTCCTCCTGGTGCATGACAATGCCCAGCCTCATGTGGCGAGAGTATGCAGGCAGTTCCTGGAGGATGAAGGAATTGATACCATTGAATGGCCCCCATGCTCACCTGAACTAAATTCAATAGAACACCTCTGGGGTATCATGTTTCGGTCCATCCGATGCCACCAGGTTGCACCTCAGACTGTCCATGAGCTCAGTGATACCTTGGTCCAGATCTGGCAGTAAATACCCCAGGACACCAACCGTCATCTCATTAGGAGCATACCCCAATGTTGTCAGGCATGCATACAAGCACGTGGGGGCCATACAAACTACTGAGTACCATTTTGAGTTGCAGCAATGAAATTTCAGCAAAATGGACAAGCCTGCTGCATCATTTTTTCACTTAGATTTTTGGGTTGTCTTTGAATTCAGTCCTCTGTAGCTTGATCATTTTCATTTCCATCAAACGATGGGGCATCCTTACGTTCCTAATACATTACCCAGTCCATATCAGTATAGATATCCAGCATGAGATTTTTACCGATTGAGATCCGATGTGTTTTCAAAGTGTTCCTTTAATTTTTTTGAGCAGTGTGCATGCTTTTGGAACTGTAAATACATAAAACAATTTTGGTCAAAGACTACCACTTTTATTGATGTAAATGGTTAGCACTTCTGCCTGGCAGTACTTGGGTCATTGGTTCGAATCCCAGTCACGGCACCACCTGCCTGGAGTTTGCATGTTCTCCCTGTGCCTGCGTGGGTTTCCTCTGGGTCTCCAGTTTCCTCCCACACTCCAAAGACATGCTGGTAGGTTAATTGGATCCTGTCTAAATTGTCCCTAGTGTGTGTATGTATGCATGAATGTGAGTTAGGGATTTTAGATTGTACGCCCCTTGAGGGTTAGGGACTGATGTGAATGTACAATATATATGTAAAGCGCTGCGTAAATTGACAGCGCTATACAAGTACCTGAAATAAATAAAATAAAAATAAATTGATGTAACTTTAGGTCTCCCTACTATTCATAATCTAAAGGTATGAATATCGAATATCAGCACACCAGAGTGTAAATACCACAGTCCCTTAGCAGCTGAAAACCTTCACCACTCCAGAACAGTAAGAGATATATGTTAAAACCAGGGTTTAAAAGTTTGAATGTCCTCCAAAGTTAGGCCCCTTTTACATGGAGCGGACCTGTCAGCGGATCCGCTTGCCCAGCAGGGTATCTGCCCACTGATCCCCGCTGAGCAAGCAGATGACAGGTCCGTGTAACACAGCCCGCTATCCTTTATGGGCTGTCAGATGGAAACAGACCATCTGTCCATCCAACTGTCATCCGATCAAATCCACCCAACAGATGGAGAACTGATCCCCATTCGTCTGTTTTTAGTGGACAGGATCGGATCGGATACAGGTGGGTGTAAATGGACACATGTTTGTTTATGCCCACTGCTCCATAGAGAGCAATGCAGCGTCCGATTGACCTTTTTACATATACTGTTGTTAAGCTATAAAGATTTTATTCCTCACCTAAGCCCTGGTTCACATCAATGCAGCTTTGAAATTGTGCTACTTTTTCAAAACCGCAGATCAGTGCAATTTGGATGTTCGATTTCATTGCAGCTTGTGACATCATTTAACAGAAGTCAATGCAAGGGGCAATGAAATCCCAGAAAAGTAGTGCAGGAACCTTTTTCAAAGTCGTTGCAACTTGAGCAGCAACAATTTAAATGGTTTCATTGCCACAAATGGGGTTAAATCACATTGGTGTGAACCAGGGCTAAAAAAAATCTTCTCCATCACATTTAGAATGGAAACAGGTTAGAGCTACTACCCTGCCTTTATACAAATTTGAACTTATTGCTTGTCATCATATACACCATAAAGATTTTAAAAAATATGGGTTCCCTGGCTTCACTCAACCCACACTGTTCCTAACTCGACTACTAGGGATGAAGGTATTTCATAAATGTCTCCCCCTATTAACTGTTTAAGAATTAGAATACCGTAGCTCAAGTAGCACTATGGTCCAGAACCCTGAATAGTGAAGTCCCAGTGGCCTCTAGCAGGTGTCTCCCAGAAGTCATCAGGTCCTAGGAATTAGGCTACATTTACATAGGGGCTGAATTTTAAAGCAGTCTTTTACATGCATTAATGTGCATATGCTGTTAATGCACACTTCGGATGCATTACACAGGCATTCAAGTCCCTCAAATGTCCTGTGAGATTTTCTTTTAATTTTTACAATGCTAAATTATCACTTTTGAGGCTTTGCAGGCTCACCTTAAACAAGCTCTATACAATGCATTTTAAAATGAGTGAATAGAGGCCATTGCAAAGAACTAACGCAACAGATGTAAAGAGAAAAGGGGGGGATACCCTCAAATATTTAAAAGCAACTGTGAGAAGATGACTCCTGGTTACAATAGTGCGACAAGATAGTACACCTGGGCCAGCCCATCAAACACTTAAGGGATACCAAAAAGTAGGCCCAGCCTTTCAATGGAAGGCAGGTCAATGATAAAAAATATTTATATTGGTGCTTAGTTGATGGAGCAAACTAAAAATATTACCCATTTTTTTGGAAGTGATCTGGCACCCCATTATTTTTCTCTTCTGTTCCTCCAGTCCCTGTTTTAACAATTGAGGGTGGCATTGATAGGTAGTTTGGAAGCCATAAAAATGGTACCCAATAGCCTCTTATCAACGTGTTTGTGAATGAGGCCATAGTCTCTACTTGATGCTGGCTGCTGGGAGGGTATTTAGCTCCACCTTAAGACTCTCTCAGTTACTCAGTATTTTTACTGGTATTTCTACTGCACATTGTACCAGTTATCCTGAGCCTGCTGCCTGTACCTGTTTCCCATGAACCTCATGCCCCATTTCGGCCCCATTCTTGCTCCGTATACCAGTTATCCTGAGCATGCTGCCTGTACTTACTTACTATGAATCTAATCTCATTCTGGTCCCATTCATAACCCCTTTTTCCTGTTGTTTCTTGTACCTCTACTTGACCCTGGTTTACCTGATTTCCTGCCTTGATATTATTGTATTTTTGGTCTTAATTACTTGTGTTGTGTTCCTAATAAATTTTAGAGTCTTGTTGTCAATGTGTATCTCTACATATCTGGTTATGCCTGCTCTGCAGGATACCAGCATGTGGCGTCCTACCCCGCGCATTCCTATGCTCAGCTTGTATTACTATTTCTTGCTGTGAGATAACGATGTATCAATGAATGTCTGGAGGCAGCTTTGTTGTTCTAGAAGAGCTGTATTATTAGTCTATGCTGTGCAAAACAAAAAAATAATCGTCTTCAAACAATCTCATATAAGCTTTAACATGTTATGGGATTTCTAAAGTCATATTCAATCTCTTGAAACCTGCAGCTTTCATTAAAATAATACCTGATCACCCTACCATGAAGCTCCTTGCTCAGGCACTTACTGTTATAGGGTGACAATGTTCTGCCCCCATGCTCCAGTTGTGCTCCCGCATTGTCACTTGTTACAGTAGCCATTTAATTGTCAACTATTATCACCACCAGGAAGCCAGAGTTGAACATGTAATAACAATTTCAAAAATATAAAAGAGCATACAAGCATGTAAAAAATTTGAACGTCATATAAAAGATACTCTAAGGGCTCTTGCACATAGGCCAGCTGAGCCCGTTCAGCATAACTCCCATCATATTTCCTCTGCCCAGGCAGCTCAGGTGCAGCATACAGCTTGTCATTAACCTGAATGGCTGTGTGCTGGTGTACCTATGTATATGGAATACACGGCTATCATAAGCATGAGAACAGCATAAACGTGCATGCAAAAAATAGAACTAAATAAATATTGAAAAATAATAAAATCATTGCTTGCTGAAAGTATGTAAAGCATGATTGTCTTCATTATCATCTGATTTCTAATATGTCTTTTTAAAGTGTATTTAAAGCAAACATTGTTTTTTAATTTTTGATAGAATAAAAGAGAACCCGTCAGGTGTTTTTTGCTGTCTGTGTGCTGTTGTGGAAATTTATATGCAACATGAAGTGGGGAGAGTTAAATCTTTTTAAAACAAGATAATTCCCCTCTATTTCTGTTATAGTGACAACTCTAAAATTCAAGTATATGTAAACCTTTACCTTGTAAAACAACCCATACAGTTTAAAATAGAAATGAAAGGTAAACATTTGTGTATAGCTATAAAAAAAACCCATTATAAACACCTTTTTCCCCTTTTTTTTATAAGTGATCACATACCCTCTGCTCTTAGCTACATAGAGAAGTGAGGATAGAGAATCAGCAGTACACCGGTCTTCCCAGTGAATGGCTGTGCAGGAAGGGGGGGTGTTAGCACAAGTTTGATCATTGGAACACACTGAGTCTCTAGCACAGTTAAGAGAACTGACCACGCTGTGCTCTCATGCCTAGTGGGGTCAGTTTTTAGTAGGAAATCAAGGAGACTGGCAGGAATACCAGGGATCTCACACAAAGGAAGCAATGCAAAGAGAACAGGATACTTTTTCACACAAGTACATGGTACAGCAGGCACATATCAGGAATATGAAATGCTGTGTTTACATATTCTTTAAAGATATCCCCTTACTTTCTATCTCCATGAAAATGGTAATAAGGACAAATAGAAAGAGTGGGTACCCCAGTGGGGATGCAGACAGAAATAAAAATATGACAAGGGTTTGAATCCTTCCACACTCTTTTCAAAACAAAAAATAAGATTTTGACTTTGCATACACTTTCGTATATCTCTGATAGGCCTGCACTTTTGTGGTGTAGATTATGTGCAATTTGAGCAATTCAAAATGAACGGGCTCAAATCGCACCACAAGGAATCGCATGTGAATTGCACAGGAATGTGGTGTGGTTCCTGTACAATTCACATGCAATTCTTAGTGTGAACCTAGACTCAAGTGTGTCAGCTGGGATTTCTCTTCAGTTTGCTACATTCTAGCTATTTGCAACAATTCTGTTTTCTCCCATATGGTGCCTCCTACAGTAGGTCTCTGTTTTTGTTTGATGCTTGAAATTTGTGATCCTTCTATTAGCTCTTTAACAGTAAAGAATTATATTTTGACCAAAAAATATGAAACCTCCCACCACAACAAGGTTCTTATCCTTCTCCACACTGTTTCCAAATAACCCTCATCCCTGGATTATTATTACATATCTAGCCTCATCATCCTCATCTCCAATTTCCCTCTCTGTAATCATCCTCATCCCTTTTCAGACTCATCCTCATTGCTTTCTGCTTTTTAATCCAGCCATCATAGTCATCCTCGTATTCTTTATGTACTCCTTCTTCAGTCATCCCTCTATTGTCACCACGTGATCCATCTTCATCCCTGTCTCCATCATCATCCTCATTCCTCCAGCAGCCCATTGCATAATCTATAACCACTTATCATCCTCATCCCCACCATCCTTTTTACCATTATCTTCTTCATCCCTGACCCTGTACCTCCCCTGATTTCTAATTTAGAGGAGACTCTCCTGATGTCATGGTGTATGACCTGTAGTGTAATGTGGTATGAAGTCCGGGCACTGCAGATTAGTACAGTCAGCCAGAGTCCACAGTCTGCACAGCACATTCACCACTCTCATTTTGCTCTCTGGAGTCCTGCATGTGCACTTCCGAGGCTAGCCACACCCCCTCCCCAAGAGACGGCCAATCAAAATGTGAGCCTAGCAGCAGACTCCACCTCCAGGATGTTTCGAATAGGAGTGAGTGCCTGATCAGCTGCTATGGAGAAGGTAGGGGGAGGAATCATTGTCCCTGGCTTGTGTTCCTCTCTCTCTCGCTTGTTCTTCTTGGGCAGGGCCGTGGATAAGGGGGTACCAGCGATCCTCCTGTATGGGGCCCAGGCCAGCAGGGGGGCCCAGGCAGATGGGTGAATCCAATGTGGGGTGATCCGCAAGGAGGGGGGAGTATTTACTGGAACCAATCCCCTGTATGGTTCTCTGCAGCAGCTGAAAGCTGGCTTCTTCTCTTCTCCCTCCTGATGGCTTTCAGTTGCTGCAGAGAGCCATACAGGGGATCAGTTCTAGTAATTGCCCCCTTCCCTGATGCACCCATCACCCTCCCTGTGCACCATACGTTTCTGCCTGCTACCTAGGCCTCCCTGTTTGCCCCCACCCCCACAGTGCTACTGGCTTCCCTCCTATCCTTCCCACTGGCAGCTGCAAGCACACAATAGGATCCTTCAGGATGAAGAGTGGGGTAAGGGTACGGGAAATATATCACATTTACCAGCTCCTTCCTATCCCGAATGAACACAATGAGTGATTGATGCCGATCACTCACTGTGTTCATTCTACCTGAAGCCTAGAAACCTGTGGGTTTTTTGTGGGGGGGCTGTCAGGTCGTATGGGGCCCAGTGGTTTCTAACAGCATCCCTGTTCTTGGGGGCTGGCCCATGCTAGCATCCAACAACTGCCTTATGCTGCTGGCAGCCCAAGCCCCATACTAATGTATGGGCTGTCCCCCCCGATGGCGGCCCTGTTGAGACAGTAACCAACTCCATCAACTTGTTCATTCTAGGATCTACGCATCGAGTTTGGATATTTAATTTAGTTAGTCATTACAGAACCTCAACCTACCATCCAGCTTAGGGAGTTTGATCGCTTGCTGTTAGATTTCCGTATAACCCCCAATGGCTAAAATGTTCTGTACCTTCACTCTAATAGGTTTTCTCCAAGCTTCAGGTACTCCCTAAGGTTTTATCTTTACCTTACTTTGACATAAAGCTCTGTAACAATGTCATGGTAAGTTCAGACAGGTAATTTTGAAAACAAGTCTTGATTTTTCTGGAAGAACTCTCTCACATCTTAAATCTTGAGTATCAGTTTATGAAATCCTAACCTTTGGTATATTTTAGGCTGGTAATACTCTAAGGATGCTTTCTGCTGAGAGAGCCTCTCGATCTTTCCAGGATTTTATTAGGTTAACATGGTATACTGTATATGAAATGTCTTTCTACTTTCCTGGCTGGTATACCTGGTAGTTGACATAACTGATTTTCTCTCTGATTTCATAGGGGTGCCCTGTCATTTTTCCAGGAAATTTACTTTTTTCAATGGACAGCTAAACTAAGATTCTGTCTCCCAGATTAAAAGTTCTGATTTTAGCAGATCAGTTATAAACTCTGGTCTGCACCTCTTGGATGTGCTCCACATGTTCTCAACCTATGGGCATGACTGCCTCTATCCTATCTTTTGTGAGATGTGGCCTCTCTCATCCATGTTTTCCTATATCCCAAGTTCCTGGAGAGGTCTACTCTGCAAAAGTTCATACAGAGAAAACTGCATTGCAAGGACTATAGAGGACTATGGCACTTCCCTGATTGAGAATATTAGATATAATATCACGTAGTCTCTGTCTTTTCCATCTTTATCAACCACTTTTTATAACATGCCTTTCAGGGTTCAGTTGAACTGTTCTATCAATTCATCAGTTTGAGGGTGGTACAATGAGGTGCATAGGTGAGTGATTCTCAACAACTGACAGCTCTTTGACACGAAAGAGGTCTCTTGATCAGTCAAAGTTTCCTTATGAAAAATGTGAAATAGTCCTGTTGTCAAAAGCTTAGAGAATGTGTTCCCTAGAAGGATTTCTTCTGGATACGAGATATCACAGTCAAGGACTACCATTATATGTTCTGGTACCCTCTGGCTGACTTCAGCAGTGGCTCAATCAGATTCATGGCAACCCTTTCACAAGGACCTCATTTATAGGCACGGGACTTTGCAAATGTTGTTGGGGTGCATTCATTTGACTCTCAAGGCAAAATTTAAATGAATATTTCTGCTGTGAAATTTAAGGATGTATTGCTCCAGATTGGATGCCATTACAGAGATCAGTGAGGGTTTGTTTTAGAGATCAATTTACTGTCTGTTAAAGCTGAAGTTCAGTCTGCTTATATTTTGCCTTCCACAGTTCCTCTTTCCCCCTCCCCATTTTCATTTCATACCTCATTTTACTTTCTGTGCTTTTAAAGTGAAGGAAATAAGTATTTGATCCCCTGCTGATTTTGAATGTTTGCCCACTCACAAAGAAATGATCAGTCTAAAAATTGAATGGTAGGTGTATTGTAACACAGAGAGACGGAATAGCAATACAAATTTCAAAAGAAATGTGTATCTAACAAATTATGCACTGATTTGCATGTTCATGAGGGAAATAAGTATTTGATCCCCTTCACAAAACATGACTTAGTACTTGGTGGCAAATCCCTTGTTAGCAGTCTCAGAGGTCAGACATTTCCTGTAGACTCAAGAGTCCTCAGTCCTGAAGCAAGCAGTGAGCCGGCTCTTGGGAGCAGTAATGCAAATATCAATATGCATTGATGGTTTGATTGCAGTTTGATAGAGTGGACAATCCTACGCAGTCTGGATTTGCAAACAGACCACTCTAGATAACACATGGGATGCTTATCCTTCATGATTATAAATAATTAAATCCAATAAATGAAGGGGGCAGGCCAGGAACAGTAGGTGTGGAGGGGAGAAAACACTAGAGTATCACAACTTTCCACCAATATCAACCAACAAGCAAGATGGAATTTAAATCCTAAGTGCTCAAACGTGGAAATTACCGATCTTGATCAGCTGCATAGAGATGAGATCAAATTGATTAGACTCAGAAAAAAAATCTGTTTTGACAATATTTCAGTAGTTTTTTCTTGTTTTGATTTTTTTCACTACCTGTAATAGAGCTGTCAGTTTATAGCCGAGTTTGATAGATCCAATTCAAATGATCAGCTGAGATCATGGGTGGTAGATTGCTTGTTTTCAGATAACCACTCTTAATATGGCCATACTGTACATGAATTGAAATAACACCAGTTCAGCAGGGACCAGCTCAATTTTGATTCATGTATATGCAGGGAGGTTGTACATAAGTCAATCTACCAGTCGACTTCTGTACAACTACCCTGACGGATTTTCCCCGACCTACCAGCACTGCAGTCTGTAGGTTGCAATGCTGATCAGTGCAGAAATCTCCCCACTGTCAGAATACAGGGTGTCCCTAAAGTCTGGACACATAGGAAATATCATTATATGGACAGCACAGTGGCTAAATGGTTAGCACGTCCGCCTGGTAGTACTAGGGTCATTGGTTTGTATCCCAGCCACAGCACCACCTGCCTGGAGTTTGCATGTTCTCCCTATGCCTGTGTGGGCTTCCTCCGGGTACTCCCACACTCCAAAAACATGCGGGTAGGTTAATTGGCTCCTGTCTAAATTGATCCTAGTATGCGTATGTATGAATGTGAGTCAGGGACCCTAGATTGTACGCTCCTTGAGGTTAGGGACTGATGTGAATGTACAATATATATATATGTAAAGCGCTGCATAAATTGACAGTGCTATATAAATACCTGAAAGAAAAAAAAAAGAAAAAAATGTGTATATATATATATATATATATTTAATATAACACTATATAAGCTCGTCAGCCCTTAAGCCTCTTGACTTCTTTTTTGAGTATGCTAAAGGAAAAGGTGCACGCAATGAAAATCAGAGATATGAATCACCTGAAGTAACGCATCATGAACAAATGTGCTCAAATTGACGGAAATGTGAAGTTACTGCATTGGGTTCATGTGAATCTTGCAAAGTGCATGGAACTCTGCATCACAAATGGTGAAAATCACATTGAAGGTGTTATTGATTAATATTCCAATGAAATAAAATGTTGAAAGGTTTATTGAAATGTATTGAAAATATGCATTTTGCCTATATGTCCACACTTTAGGGACAACATTTACAATAGCTCAGGATTCACACCTCCACCTCGAGTGTTTGGATGGGGAAATCGATCAGATTTTTTGTTCAACCCACTGGCTGAACAAAAAAAAAGTATCATCTCTAAGCTACTTTAGTCATTGATCGAAAGTGGTTGAAGTTGCCTGAGGTTTGCTATGTGTGTAGCCAGCTTTACAAAATGGCTGGCATAAATATCATATGATATATACCATAGAAAATGGCAATTGCAAGCATAAATTTCAGCCTTCTTAGAAATAAAATGCCTTGTATCGTGATAAGCCATAATTAACAAAAAATTAAAAACAAAATGGCTTTCTGAACTATATATATTGCATAAAAACATGTAAAGCTCTAGAGGGAGAAAAGTTTTGCTGCTGAAGTTATGCAGATCACCAGTTAATTTTTTCTTGTAACAATGTAAAGATGTTTCTATTGTTTCTCTTCACAGAGGTGCCTTGTGCGAGATGACAGCTAATTTGAACGGCAGGATGTCCATGAATGATATTATTCATCACAATAGAGGAACAGCTCTGGAGACAGGAATAACATCAATTTTCAGTAATATTATGATCAGCGCACCAGAATGTCAGAAATGTGTGAAGATAAGTAGATTCCCTTGTCTACGTGCAGGCGGGTTTCCATTCCAATGAAAAGGCTTTCAATTAATTGTACCTGGGATACAATTAATGTGTCATATTGTGAAATGGAGATCGGCAGAATGTCAATGATAGACAAGGGAGTTTGTGGAATAAACTGACACTTGATCAGCATTAGTCTGGAAAGATGGATAAAAATAAAGTGTTACTTTGAAAAACATTAACTTGAAGCCCTAGGTGCTATGTACAGCTTCATATAGACATCAATGGCTATGTCCGGATGTCCTCGGATATAAAGTGGTGTTATCATAAAAACTGGTACAGCATACAGGTGTATGCAAAAAAAGAAAAATTTCTGTTTTTTACATACTGTATGCTATACTTCTGTTTATATGCGCATTGGCGCATATGTGGGTATAGCTTCATGCAACCATTCATTTCTATGGGCACCTGCAAGCGGCACATGAGCTTTCCAGGCAGGGAATATGTGCTGGAATTTATGTTGCAGGGGGTCAAGTCCCCATGTGCAAGAGGCCTAAAGTGATAATGTTATTTATTTATTACAGGTATTTATAGAATGCCAACAATTTACTAATGGCTTTATATACTGTATATATTGTACATTCACATCAGTCCCTGCCCTCAAGGAGTTTACAAGGTCCTAACACACATTCATACATATACTAGGGACAATAAGCCTACCAGCATATCTTTGGAGTGTGGGAAGAAATCCACACAGGGAGAACATGCAAACTACAGGCAGATAGTGCTTTGGTTAGGATTTGAACCAACAACCCTAGTCCTGCCAAGTGGAAGGGCTAACCATGGGCTAGCCCAGCAATGGGCAAACTACGGCCCAGCGGACCTTTTAATCCGGCCCGCGGAGCTAGGCTCCCGCTAGGCTCCTCTCACAGTCCGCCCTGAAGACCGGTGCAGCATGAAAATCTGTCTCCTATGAGGATCTGTCCCCCTCGACGTATCTGCGCATGTGCCGGAGATCGCCGATCGGCTGCTAATGCCTGAAACTGGCACATGCGCAGATACGTCGAGGGGGACAGATCCTCATAGGAGACAGATTTTCATGCTACACCAGAACGGCGCGGGACACGGCGAGAGGAAAGGTAAGTGAATTGACACAGGGGGGACTTAATATGGGGAATGAATTACTATAGGGGGGATGAATTACTATAGGGGGGATGAATTACTATGGGGGATGAATTACTATGGGGGATGAATTACTATATGGGGAATGAATTACTATATGGGGAATGAATTACTATATGGGGGATGAATTACTATATGGGGGATGAATTACTATGGGGGATGAATTACTATATGGGGAATGAATTACTATATGGGGAATGAATTACTATATGGGGGATGAATTACTATATGGGGGATGAATTACTATGGAGGATGAATTACTATATGGGTAATGAATTACTATATGGGGGATGAATTACTATATGGGGGATGAATTACTATGGGGGATGAATTACTATGGAGGATGAATTACTATGGGGGATGAATTACTATGGGGGATGAATTACTATATGGGGAATGAATTACTATATGAGGAATGAATTACTATATGGGGGATGAATTACTATGGGGGATGAATTACTATGCGGGATGAATTACTATATGGGGGATGAATTACTATGGGGGATGAATTACTATGGGGGATGAATTACTATATGGGGGATGAATTACTATGGGGGATGAATTACTATATGGGGGATGAATTACTATGGGGGATGAATTACCATGGGGGATGAATTACTATATGGGGGATGAATTACTATAGGGGGGATGAATTACTATAGGGGGGATGAATTACTATATGGGGGATGAATTACTATGGGGGATGAATTACTATATGGGGGATGAATTACTATGGGGGATGAATTACTATATGGGGGATGAATTACTATATGGGGGATGAATTACTATGGGGGGATGAATTACTATATGGGGGATGAATTAATATGGGGGATGAATTACTATAGGGGGGATGAATTACTATATGGGGGATGAATTACTATGGGGGATGAATTACTATATGGGGGATGAATTACTATATGGGGGATGAATTATTATATGGGGGATGAATTACTATATGGGGGATAAATTACTATGGGGGATTAATTACTATATGGGGGATTAATTACTATGCTTACTATGGGGGAATATTACTATACTTACTATGGATGACACATACACATCATTCATCTACTCTTGGTCCGGCCCCCGGGTCCAATATATGAACCCATTGCGGCCCTCAAGTCAAAACGTTTGCCCACCCCTGGGCTAGCCACTTAGCCACTTAGTACCTGAGTTTTTCATCTTTTACAGAGAGGCAGGGGCGGACTGACAATTCATGGGGCCCCCAGGCAATAGTGCCCGAGTTTCCAAATGGTCAGTCTGCCCCTGCAGAGAGGAGTATGAAGCCTACAATTGCAGACTTTCTTCTATAGTAAAATGTCCAAAGATATAAAAGGTGAAATTAATTTATTGTAACCAGCAATGACGTGCAACTTTTTTGCATCCTCACGGATTTCTTTGTAGTCTGGAAACTTGGGCAGCCATTCAGTCTGTACTAATTTTAAATTACTTTTAACTTTGTGTATACACTGGTACTAGATAGATAGATACTGTAAAAAATAGAGAGAGAAAGATAGATAGATGGATAGATAGATAGATAGATAGATAGATAGATAGATAGATAGATAGATAGATAGATAGATAGATAGCACATGTCAAACAAATAACACCTTTTTATGTAATTTAAAGTATAAGTCTGAGATAGAACTAACCAAGCTTAAAACTCCTCTCACCCCCCTTCTAACACCTATACTAACTAACTACCCTGTAGAAGGAAGATGCCTATACTTACCTATTCTCTGAGTGCACCGGTCTGGTCATGTTATCAACTGATTCCCAGAGGCCAACATCAGGGGAGAGGAGGGACACCCAACAATGGATGCCCCATAGTAAGCCTATGGGTGATGTTACTTTCCACAGATTCTATCCATTGTTGGTGATCTTTTCTTTCCTGTGAAGCCGGCCACTGGAGAGATCATGTGACTGGACCGCAGCACCCTAAGAATAGGTATGTAAAGCATCTTCCTTCTATAGGGTAGTTAGTATAGCCTAGACTTCTACTTTAATGGAAAGATCATAAGGTATGTAGGCAGTAGGCAGGTACGGTTTGTTTTCTCCACTGCAAGCTGTACTCAAATAGAGTGGCACCTCAGCCTGGAGAGAAAGTCTAAGATAAAAAAATGTTTTTCTATGGTTTCCTGGGTCAATGGAGCAGTGGTCGGATTGGCTACCCTGCACCCTTGTGTCCCTAAGACTAGGTTCACACTAATGCGGTGCGGGACACAGCATGTAATTGTATGGCTCAAATCCCATTGCATCCGCACCAAAAAAGGCGCAGGATCCTTTTTCTTACCCGCACCTGAATCGCATTGCATGGGTGTTCTCATGCATCGCATTTTATAATCTTTTTAACATTAAAGAAGAAGAGAAATGTCACCGGCACACCAAGGATCCCCAATGTGGGTCTGAAGAGGTTTTAAGGAAAGTATACATGGTTACAGCAAGGCAACATTTCGGAGTCTCACAGGACCCCTTCATCAGGCATGTGACAAATTGCAAACAAACTAAAGAACTATTTTAAGAACCATCCACCAATCAGTGTGCACAAAATTGAGCTAGGCCCCACCCCATGACATCATTTTCCCACCATATATGCATCAGACTAAATGTTTACATTTACAGTTAAACCTTCATTAAAGCCTTTTTGGACCCACATTGGAGATTCTTGGTGTGCCAGTGAAATTTCTCTTCGTTGACTCTGCTTGGTTACAGCCAACGGTTGCTGCAGCACCCACCAATGCACCTACCAATGCATACATCCATTTCTTGCAGGAAAGTTTGTGCTGGGATTATACATTTCTGTTTAACATTGACACCCGCACCAGATCGCATGAATGCCATGTGATTGCTATGTTGTAGGAGAAACATACAGGATTTGCAGCATTTCCCGCACCGTATCAGTGAGAACCTGGTCTAAGTGGCTCTCTTGGGTCAGCAGGGTCTATTTAGGTCCCTGCTTCCAGGGTTTTGGAATGCTTCTGGCATATGGCTAGTGTTGGGAGAGAGACTCCGCTTGTTAGGGAAATAACTAACAGTAGGGAAAAGGCCATGACGAGGAGGGCAAGATTAGGGACTTACTATCCTGGAAAGGAGCCTCCATCTTGGGACTGGACCAACCAGGCTGCGCTTCACCCTCTGAAACAGACGCTATCAGCAACTCTCCTCCTCTACATCTGACTACATTGAAGTGTGAGTTATTTCCCTAGTGGTGCTCTCCCGCCTGGGTTTTTGTAACATTGGCATTCGGTTTAATACAAGTTCCAAGTTTTACTACAGCCGAACTGTGTATTTACTGCCCACACCATGCTGCACCTCCCTACACTAATATAAGATGACAATGTATGCCTTATCTGATAGTGGCAGAAGAAACTGCTTGGCTTAGGAACTATAAAATTCAAATTATGCTTTGAAATAGAACTTTTACACATTTGGCGAGCCAGCCTAATTTTTAGATATGCGTGAGTGTAAAAACTTCAATCAGCTTGTTATTGTCGTTTTTGTTATTATTTCTTAATGGAGCCTCATCCTGACTAATTTGTTCAGCTGTCTGACATTTAAACAATAACAACCATATTTGTTGTTTATTGCAAGCAAATAGTTGAATCATCTGTTTACTGATTTATTCATTCAGTTTTCATAAAGTTTTGTGGTACAAAAAACATGGTGAGTCCTGTTTGCACCTTGCTGCAAAGGAATCATTTACAGTAATTGCTCTATTTATTGGAGCATGAGAAATACTAATTATATCTGTCACACCAATAGGGGAAATCTAGAAAATACAGGACAATGGTGTAGGGGCAAACCACTGTGCCCCCATGTCTAAAAATTCTGCAGGATGTTATAAAGGACAGCTTCATCAAAGTCCCATTACTGACTCGTGTTAGGGTCACTTTTCCTCCTATGCTGACTCTCACTGGCAGCAGCAGTAATGCTGTAACCTAAGGCTGATGTCAGAAGAGAGACTGTGTCACATGCCTGATGAAGGGGTCCTGCGAGACTCCGAAACGTTGCCTTGCTGTAACTATGTGATGGTTTATTAAAACCTTTGGACCCATATTGGTGATCCTCAGTGTGCTAGTGACATTTTTTCCTGTGCCACTAAGGGCTCATGTACACGGGGCATTTGGAAAACTCTTCTGAAAGATGCAAACTGACTGCTGGAAAACGTAGGTTAAAAATGTCAGTTTAGCCGCGTTTGCATACCACGTTTATGCGTGTTTATGTGCGTTTGTGTTTAGAAGCTTTTTAAAAAGATAACCTCAGGAGACCCTCCCAAATGCCCAGAATGCACTGCAAAATAGTAAATAATCAACTATTTCAGACATTTTGAGAGAAATAGAGAGAGCAGAAGCAGAGAGAGCAGTATGTGTTGAGATGACCTGTCTTTTCTGGTTGTATTCACTATGGATCCCATCATGAACATAATGCGGCACGTTCTACCATTTTGTCCTTCTTGCGAAACCTGGAACTGACTGCGCTGGTGTACTGGGTCCATTTGAATACATGAAAAATGCTTTGCATGCATTTCTGATGATAAAAAAGGCTCTGGACAGCATCTGGACATGGAACAGTTAAAAAACGCTTCTAAACGCAAACGCTTATAAACACAGTTAACTGCCTTTACACACGTTTACAAGCATTCGAAACGCCAGTAAAATTTATTCCTGAACGTAAGTTTGGTGCGTTCAAAAAAACGACTGTAAACTCAACTGCCTGTAAATGACTGTAAATGACTATGTGTACATGGACACGTAGGAAAACATTAGGGAGAGTTCAGGGGCTGCTGAAAAAACAGCTGAACAGCTCCTAAACTTCAAATTAGCAGCTGCAGTGTACATGAGCCCTAACAATCCGGTCACCAGTGATGTGTCAAAATTGCCAGTGGCAGGATCTCAAGACGCTGCCTGCTTGTCCCTATGGAATCGCCTCCTCCACAGCTGAGGCAGCAACATGTTGCTCATATCACTGGCAATCAGCTGAATCTGGGCCAGTGACAGAGGAACACTGCGCTGCATCTGGCTACAGAGGGTGCAATCCCATAAGGAAAGACAAGCAGCCTCTTTTGTGATCCTGCCAATGCCAATTTGGATCTAGCGGCAGAATCATCTAACAGCCCAAAGGACATGTTACAGTAGAGAGTTTGTCACTTGCGGCAAATCCCCAGCAACAGGATCGCTAAAAAAAACACTCATCTGCTTTCTCAGTGGCTAAAACACTGCAAAATCTTACTCACTATTTGGGAGCAGTGATGGAATGACAACTTGTTGGTTCTTTCTGCTCTCTTATTGCTTTATCTATAAATGTATTCATCTTTCCTTCCATCCTGATAAACTGAAGATGCAAACATACACCTAGGTGTCAGTGCTCCTTTAACACTTGCTCGCTTCCATTGTTAAGGCCTTGCAATGTGCTAGGAAGCAAATGAAATTTGACCAGGGCTAATAGCCACATTAGATAATTTAGTAACTCGATTACTTTTTTTTTTTTTTCATTTGCAGAAGTGTCAGCACGGAAGCATCTACTCGTTGTGCCATAATTAAGCGCTTGATGAAATGTCTCATTATAGTATATGTGCTTCAGGTTTGGGATGGAGGGGCTAGAACTGATGTGCAATTAGTTATGCTGTAATTATTTCACTTTTCCCAGAACTCCCTTTGCCCCCTCCTCCTTCTAAATTATTATATTTTAATGTATGATGATGTGCGTAGGGGGAGAGGTGTTCTCATATGTGTCTGAAATTCTGCTACAGTCTATCTATCTATCTAGTACAAAAAAAAAGGGGGGGGAGGGGTCAAAAGCCGGGGAGTCCACTAAAATTCAATGTAAGGTGAGGCACCTCTAGAACTATCTGGTAGTATGCTGCCTAAGCCATACAATAAGAAAAACCAAAGAAAAATAATTTAGGCTACACACCTAAAAGGCTAACCTCAAAACATGTTTATTCATGAAAAGCATACAAAGTAAAAACACATTGCATTGGGGACATGGTTACCACTCCCAACCGTGAAAACCCGCACCCCTGAAATAAGGAGGACCTCCTACAGGCGGCACTCTATCGATGGTACCAAAGAGTGTCCCCAGTGTGTACACAAATAAACCAACTCACCTCCCTCAACACCATAACCACCTCTCAACAACCCCCCCCCCCAAAAGAAAACAAAGAGCCCCCACGTTCGGGAGTGGTAACCAGGTCCCCAATGAAATGTGTTTTTAGTTTGTATGTTTTTCGAGAATAAACATGTTTTTGAGGTTAGCCTTCTAGGTGTGTAGCCTATTTTCTTTTTCTTTGGTTTTATCTATCTATCTATCTATCTCTATCTATTTTTTACAGTATCTATCTATCTAGTACCAGTGTATACACTAAGTTAAAGGTAATTTAAAATTAGTACAGACTGAATGGCTGCCCAAGTTTCCAGACTACAAAGAAATCCATGAGGATGCAAAAAAGTTGCACGTCATTGCTGGTTACAATAAATTAATTTCACCTTTTATATATTTGGACATTTTACTATAGAAGAAAGTCTGCAATTGTAGGCTTCATACTCCTCTCTGTAAAAGAAAAACTCAGGTACTAAATGGCGAAGTGGCTAGCCCATGGTTAGCCCTTCCAACTTGGCAGGACTAGGGTTGCTGGAACTCTATCTATCTATCTATCTATCTATCTATCTATCTATCTATCTATCTATCTATCTATCTATCTATCTATTTATATATCTACAATTTAACTATTAAACTGGCCATGCATAAAGTGTATTTCTGCTGGTTCCTATTGAACTGAATCAAATTTGAGCTGTGGGTAGTCCTGTCTGCATCACTCCACCTGACATTCTTCAATCTGAAAATTGAAAGAGACAGGTGGAAAATTGTCAGCCGAATAGAGACTGCAGCCAAACAGACTCGCAGTCACTCCCAAGGCAGGCTGTTAGAATAAACAGCCAGCAACGGGAGGTTCATCCATTCAGACTGTTTAGCGTGAATGGGAGAATCAGTAGATTTTTTTTTGTTCTCCCTCTAGGCTGAACAAGAAAAATCTAAGAGTGTATGGGCAGCTCCACTTACTAGGTTTTCTAAGTGACATACAGTATAGTAGTAGTAGTAAGTGGCTATAGGCTTTATTTATACAGCATGCAGAGCCTGTGTAATCACTCTCCTGGGACCTGCAGCTGCTGCAAACAGCTGTCCATTAAGATGAATTTGAAGATTCAACTGTATGTAATTATGCACTGGGGGTTGAACCTGCATGCTTCAGTGTGGACATGTATTTATGTAGCACCCTCTGGTGTACATAGTTTGTAGAGTAGTTATAGGCTTGCTAGAAGCCTTGGCTGAGACAGAGGGTTACTTCAGGTTAAGCTGGAGGACTCTACAGGTCAGTCCTCTGGTACCTCCCCCTACTCTAGAAGCTTGGAAAAGCTTCTGGAAGTCAGTAGGTGGAGGTGAGAATGGGCTGATCTGCATATTTATGGGAGTCTAACCAATCCCAGGCAGATTAGTCTGGCAGTGTGGCAGACCAACTGATAAATTCGACAGAGCCTGGCCAGCAGGGGAATCGGATGGAAGATGGAGACTAGCAAGCCTATAACTACTCTCAAATACTACTTGCAAATGTGTGCTACTAAACCCCTTGTTTTAATGTGAACTGTTAGACAGGATCAAATCAGTTTTGTTGCAGGCTGGCTGGTAAGTTAGATGGGAAATTTTTTTTTGTTTTGAATTGCATTGCCATTCCATGTGCTCCTTACTTCAAAGCTTACTTATAGGTTGGGGTGGTTGCCAATTGTTTGTAATGTCACTAAGTGATATTTCATTCATTTGTATGTGCGGCCGCTCAGCTTAACTGAGCAACCGCACATAAAAACACAGGTTCACACAGAGCCCTGTGGAGCAGAAAACTCCAGCTCTATGCTATAGTGTGAACACCTCAAGCCTTTCCTGAGAGTCTAAATGTGATTGCTATCAATGGCAAGTATCTTCAGCTCTTAGTAAGAAAACATTGACATATCAGGCCGTTTGTGGGCTGCTCTTATAATCTTCCCATGATTATTGACCTATTCATTCTTGGATAACATCAACAAGAATTTTTTAACACACTTTTTGATCGACTATAAGCGGTGGCATCTAATACTCGCTAACGAACCATTGTGAATTCAGTGCTGCAGAGAGAAACACCTCTCCGCTAATTACCTTCATGAATGACGGGCCGCCTCACAAGTGCGCTCTTACAATCAATTACATTCTGCATTTTATTTTTTCAGAATATGTAAATAGTTTTCCTCTCTGCTTGATTACTTGGAAACAGGGAATGTCCCTGATGATGGAGCCGCTCTGCTCGGGAAGTACGAACTTTCATACATATTTAAACAATAGCTGGAGATTGAGGAAAGGTGATGACAGTTTTTAATGTCTTTTAAATATAAATAAACAGCGCAAATTTAGATGATAAATCAATATAATAAATCATATAAAATAGGTGCATAAATTATTCGTGTTTGCCCTTAATCTTAAACAAAAACACCCAAAAGTCCATGTGCTGAAAACATAATTAAATTGTTGAAATAAAAGTGCAAACTTCTTTTCTTCAAAAAATACTTTCACCTTCCACCCGTGCACAAACCAACATCGAATACACTCACCAGAACTTGGTGAGTAAAAGACCTTTAAGGAATTTTTAGGGATCCTAAACCCTCTTTGGTGCCACGCTAGGGAAAATCTTCACCCTCCGAATAGACTCCACCATCCAACCAAAAGAAAAAAACTCACATAGCATAATATTGTCACACAATAGTAACTTTTTCCAAATGGAGATTAAGGCCACTCACATATTAAACACTTGCTAAAGGCATGTTTATTATGTATAAAAGGCTTCAGTTCCAGCAGATATACAAACTTTTCCTTCCAGGACTCTCACATCCACAGTGGAACAAAGACAGGACTCCTCTTAGACCAAACAGTGAACCAAGATGGCCGCTGGAACGCACCGCTCAGCGTGCGTTCCACTCACCGGAAATGACGTCAGGCGCATGGAGTGTGGACCGGAAATGCGTCAACGCGTTTCGCCCCTCCCATAGGGCGTTATCAAGACCTTGATACCAAGACCTTGATAACGCACGGTTTGTGCACGGGTGGAAGGTGAAAGTATTTTTTGAAGAAAAGAAGTTTGCACTTTTATTTCAACAATTTAATTATGTTTTCAGCACATGGACTTTTGGGTGTTTTTGTTTAAGATTAAGGGCAAACACGAATAATTTATGCACCTATTTTATATGATTTATTATATTGATTTATCATCTAAATTTGCGCTGTTTATTTATATTTATATTGTTTGTGTTTTCACGATTGGCACAGCAGCATTTTTAGAGTGTTATTTGGAAAGTTTTGGCGCAGGAATAAGTTTTCTTGTATAAACATTTTAATGTCTTTTGCCAATAGAAGACATATAATTGCAAAATATTGGAAAATTAGCCAAGTTTTTGGATTACGTCATGCAGTGTGATGCAATAAAAAAAAATCCTGGCTGCTTATATCCAGGTTGTAGGTTGAAATAAATTATAAAGACCTTTGCTGAGAAGCTAATCAGTGATCTGCTAATGCACGTCAAATGGTAATAAAGCATGCACGTCAAAGGGTAATAAAGCCAAACATTTTTTGTTAGTGTTGTAGAGAGAAGAAAAGTGATATTTTTAATTGTAGAACAGTACAAAGGGGATCTCCAACACACTGTTAAGCTAGCCAGCAGAATAAAAAAAAATCTATTTCAACTACTCAGGTTAAAAACAGAACAATGATATTTGGAGTCCCAGAACATTGACTTATTGATACTTGGAGTCCCAAAACAATGGTACACTGACACCAGGGGCCCAGAACAATAGCATACTGAAATTTGGGGTTCCAAAACTAAGACACATCAGCACCTGGGGACCTAGAACAATGGCAGTCTCAGAACAATGACACATTGAAAGTTTAGTCTCAGAACAACAGTAACTGACACTTGGGGCCCCAGAACAATGAGACACTGACACTTGGGATCCCAGAGTAATGGCACACTGACACTTAAGGCCCCAGAACTAGGACATATTGAAACTTTGGTTCCAAAATAAGGGCAAACTGACTCTAAAGGTTTGGAATAATGGTGCAGTGAAACTTGAGGCCCAGAACAAGGATATACCAATACCTGGGGTTCAGAACAGTGGTATGCTAACATCTGGGGCCCAAAACATTGGATCACTGATACCTAAGGATCAGAATAATAGCGCACTAACAGGTGGAGCCCAGAACAATTGCACACTGACACCTTGGGCCCAGTATAATGACACACTGACACCTGGAGCTCAGAACAATGGTGCTGTGACACCTGGGGCCCAGAACAATGGTTCTGTGACACCTGGAGTCCACAGCAATGGTGCACTAACAACTTGGGGTCCAGAACAATGGCTCTGGTACATGTGGAGCCCACAACTTTGGAGCTGTGGCACCTGGAACCCAGAACAATGGTGCTGTGACACCTGGAGCCCAGAACAATGCTGCACTAACACCTGGAGTCCAGGACAATGGTGCTGTAACATCTGTAGTGCAGAACAATGGTGCTGTGGCACCTGGAACCCAGAACAATGGTGCTGTGACACCTGGAGCCCAGAACAATGCTGCCCTAACACCTGGAGTCCAGGACAATGGTGCTGTAACATCTGTAGTGCAGAACAATGGTGCTGTGACACCTGGAACTCAGAACAATGGTGCTGTGAAACCTGAAGACCAAAACAATGATGCACTGATGCCTGGAGTCCAGGACAATGGTGCTGTAACACCTGTAGCGCAGAACAATGGTGATGTGGCACCTGGAACTCAGAACAATGGTGCTGCGACACCTAGAGCCCACAACAATGGTGCTATGACACCTGGAGCTCAGAACAATGGCACAGTGACACCTGGAGCCCAGAACAATGGTCCGTCCACAACTGTTGTTTCAGATAAACCTTTGAATGCTTCTGCTGCTGTAGCTAAGAATAGGCACGGATGTAAATGGATTAAATACATGCTCTTCCCCGGTGCACAATGTGGCTGTATCCATTACATGCTCTTCCCCGGTGCACAATGTGGCTGTATCCATAGCTCACCTGTAATTCTTATGAAAAATGCATACTGTACATCTTGCAATATTTTAAATTGGAGCCTTGTAGGATGAATTTTTCATCAGCGCCATGCCTTGTGTAGCTGCCTGTCTTCCGCATGATGATCTCTGTGCGGGATAGTCAATGGTGAGTTAATTGGAATCCACAGTAATTCCAACAGAGCAGCTTGACTAAATACCATTAGCCTGAATGAGTCAGCTCTGGTGTAAAGCTAGATCTTTATTCTTAAAGTAAATCTGTCACATATATGAACCAAGTTCACATTGTTGTAGAAAAAAATGAATCTGTTATGAAATTGCTTCCTCCTTGAAATTTATGAAGTCGTTGCTGAGTAATCAGCAGTGGAGAAAATAGAGGGTTTTTATCTTCTGTTTAAATTTCTGACTTGATATCACAAAGCTGTATAAAATCCAAAACCTTCAAGTCTGCCTTGTGCCTGGATAATGCTTCGCCAACAATATTACTTTTTATGTGTCTACATGCTTCCAAATAAAATCCACACATACGTAGGGAATGTGTGCTTTTTTTGTGGCCTTTCCTCTTTGTGTCATAGTTGACAATTGACTTTAGTGTTTAGTGTTGCTGTTATGTCTACCAGCAAGATATAATGTGTGGGCACAGACACAATACTTTGTTATTATGCACTACGTTGCATTATTCAGGCTTTCATTTGTAGCACCGTCCTAGTTAAGGCAGGCTGCTAGGAAGATTTAGTTTGGCTTCTCTATAATCAAAGGAGCAGGGGATTGATTGCTTAGGGCTGCTTGGGGTTTCACAGGCTACTGCCCTGTTATTTTCTCCTGCTTCCTAGAGATTTCTAGAACACAGTGGGAGGAAGAACAGCGTCTGCAGCCTGAATATAGATAGGACTCAAGCCAATCCCTGCAGAGGTGTGCCCAGATGGTGGTGAGAGAGCCATGAATAGTCTGAGGCCTGAGCAGCAGGGGAAGTGTTCCTGGGTCCAGATCTGCAGGTGAAGACCCCTGTTCAGAAATCTGGGAGGAAGCTGGCCAGAAGACACCAATGTCCCAACATAGGCTTAGCTGGGGGGCCTATTTTTAAGTCCTAGTCCAAGGATCCAGTTGGGTCAGGGGACAGCTCACAGCAGAAAGCCGGGAGAGCCAGGAGGAAGCTGTGGGAGAGAGCCCAAGTTGTCCAAGATCTAGGTGGTGTGAGTCTACATCTCGCTCACTAGGAAGAGCCTGGTGGATATCGGCAGGAGGCAACCAATGCTGCAAGTGTAACAGTGTGGGAGAAGTATAGGTCACAGTAAGACTAGAGATCCTGTTGGACATTTTTTTTTGTGCGATTGCAGCTAGAAGGTGTGCAGTGCAGCCAGACGTTGTGCAAGAGCAGACAAATGTTTTGCAAGTACAGCCAGCAGTTTGTGCAGAGCAGCCAGAAGTTGAGCAGTCCTCAAGTTGTACAGTTTTACAGTTTCGAGGTATCCCATGCTCCCTATCTCTATCCAAGTTCATTGTTCCCCAATAAAAACACAAAACTAAACACCTAGATTGATCTTTTGAGAGGAAGAATGCTGTAAATTATTTGTGCCTTGCTTTGTTTTCACCAAATTTGCACAGCCATTGCCAGTCCCTACCCAGACTAACAAGTCAGTCTGGGTGGGAGACAGACATTTCTGTTGATAAGGAATTTCTTGGCAAGAAAAGTTCAGAAATAATACCCCTTGTCTTGAAACAGAAAAAACACAGAGTAAAAGAAATTTCCTTGTGGCACAGTGAGGGTTAATAGTGGCTTGAGAATATCCTGCCATACATAGGGTAGGCTGGAGCAAGTGTGTCTTGGGGCAATACTGAGCTGCAGGTCCTGGAAGATGCAGTACACCCAACACACGTGTGAGAGGAGGAAGATGAGCAGCACACATATGGTTCTTCAGTTACAAAGCTGCAATGGCTGGAGTGCATAACCACTTATCTTAGAGGCATGAGCAGATGGTGGACATCAGTGTCTGGTTAATCCACAGAGTAGGTTTCGCATTGGGCATGGTTGGAGAAGCCAAGGGATTATGCCTTGTGTGCACTGGATGTGGAAGACCCACGGCTGTTGTTAAAGCATTGTCAAGGTGTGGGAATTGTGAGAAGACCCTGATGGAGCTGACACTGACACTGACTCCAGTGACCTACATTATCAACCCTCTGTGTACAGAGGTGGCAGAATCATCCGAGTTGACTGCAAGAGGGGCACAGTGGAGCTAGTTCTGTGCAGCAGGAGCAAGCCAGCCGGGGAGCATAGAAGACTAGTGACCATGCAAGGCAAGCAGGAGACTTCTGTCCAGGGGCGGACTGACCATTTGGAAACTCGGGCACTGCCCGAGGGCCCGGGGTCAGTAGGGGGCCCCATGAGATGCCCCTGGTACCTTTTTCATAGGATTTTTTGAGTTTGGGCAAGGACACAGGGGCCCCATGATCCCCTATTGCCCGGGGGGTCAGTAGGGGGCCCCATGAGATGCCCTTGGTACCTTTTTCATAGGATTTTTTGAGTTTGGGCAAGGACACAGGGGCCCTATGATCCCCTATTTCCCGGGGGCCCCATGAGTTGTCAGCCTGCCCCTGGTTCTGTCAGATCCATCTCAGCAGAATCACAGATGATGACCAGCTGGAATGCAATGTTGGAGTGTGTGGGGGTAATTCCAGATAAGCAGGCTGCTGCTGTCTACCCTGTCACCCCACTCAGAGTGAGTAGAAGTCTGACAAGTCATCAGGTGAGCCAGTGGGGAGTGACAGTGTTGGGTCAATATGCCTGGGGTCCCCATAAGTAAGAGCCAGCTTTGGGTCCCTGGAGGCAGTTCTGCGCCTCTCCCTGCTCTTCTGATGCTGAATGGGACTGGGAGGATACCCCAGGGGAAGGTGATGAAGGACTGTCTGCAGGATCTAAGGAGGAGTACAACAATCCTGACATAGCAGGCAAGGGAGAGTCATTTGAGCAGAGGCTGGAGAGCACAGGTGCTACAGCTGAAACAGGCATATGCAGAGAGCTGGATACAGTCTGATAAACCCACTTCCTGGACATGGGCATTGGTAAAAAAAACATGTCTTTTTAAAGAGCTAATCACCAGGTTGTCTGAGTGCCCTGCAAGGGGCAACATCAGGAGACTGTTCAGATTTTCAAGGGTCCAGAGGAAAATTTAAAAAAAAAAGTGGCCTTCGAGTGGGGCCTTGATTACCCATATGTTCCTAACCATATCATGGAGTGGATTGAAGTTCGATGTTCCAAATGGGAAAATGATCTCATTTGGGACTATCTGCATGTCCCGAGGCCTTGCAGAGGGCTTCGCTACCCTAAAGTCTGGGCCCACTTCCAGGATATTAGGAAGGAATGAAGCCTGGGGTGTGCCATTTAAAAGGACAGAGTGGTCTTGTTGCTAAAAGACAGAAAACCATGCTGCCACTACTCCATCAATATCTGGGAGGTCCTGGTCCCAGATGCCAGTTTTTCCTGTTGAAGCTGGACTGACCACTTTTTGTCCTCTGCTGTATTGTTTAGGGTCCTGTAATGGATTGTTGCTGAAGGGGTCTATTTGCTGGAACTCCCAGCCCTCAAAAATACAAAAATGAAAAGTCTTTAGGAAGACATTTACTTATTGACTTTGCCTTGTTTCCAGAAATGGCATGTCTTTTTGTTTAACCATTACCCCCAGTTGAAGAAAGTTAAATGTTGAAAAGGTTAACCTTTTGAGGACCAAGGGATGTATTTGTCCCATGTTTTTAATTGCCTGTATCATCTGATTAAGAACTTAATACTTTTTTTTTTTTTTTGGTTTGAGTCAAAATATTAGTTCTGATCAACAAATGGATCTAGCTTTTTGCCAATTATTTCATGAAATGGCTTAGTTACAGCAACTGAAGTATAGGAACTTTAAAAACAAAAAATTGATTCTTTTGGCGTTCCAAAATCTTACGGTCCTCAAAGGGTTAAGGGGGTGGGCCTGTCTGGCCTTGTTACTGTATGAGGAAGGATATGTTTCTCCAAGTATCTCCTCCCAAAGTTTGTGTGATATTGGATTTGAGACTCTGGGCCTGCAGAGCCAATCCTCTTGTTAAGGTCTTGAACATTTTTCCCTGACAGCATGAAGATTCTGTTGTGCAGGGAACATGTGTATATATTGTAGATAGGTTTGTAGAATAGATAGGTAGAACTTGTCTTTATGTTTCCTTTCAGGGCTCTGGAAGAAAATGTTGCACTTTGGTCAATAGGTGGCCTTACATTTAGTGGTAGGGTTAATTATTACGTTTAGTGTTTGCAATGTTGTTGTGGCTGAAGGATCATTTCCTGGGAGATGATGCTCCTACCCAGGATGTATTGATTAATGTGCTCATTAAGGTTTTTCTTTTTAGTCAAGAACACCTGAAGATATTTATTTGTTTAAAGTTGCATCAATGGTGTACCTAGCTAGTTTTAGGACTCTACCAAGACAGGTTGTATTCATATAAATATAGAATGGGTGTCGAAGTCAGGTCTGACACGTTTGAGCTGATTATCTATTTTCCCTAACAAGGAAATATATGTTCATATGTATATAATATTGTAATTATTTAAATTTGTTGTTTTTATACTTTATTATAGTTGTTTTACTAAAGTGTCTGGTTATCATGGGGAATGGCACGTTTTATTTATTGTTAACTCCCTTCTTCCCTTCCTCTCTATATGGTATACCCATGCACCAGGGACCAGGAGCTATTATTTTGCCTCAGCCCGTGAGGACAGAACCTCTTTTATAGTGTAGGGTGGATGTAGGGTAGGCTGCTAGGAAAATGTATTTTATCTAAATAAAAAAGTCATGAGTATTTTTCCTTGAATCTTGGTGTGCTTTATGTATTTCTTCCAGATCTTTGCAGAATATCTTCCCCTCTTCATATCTCCATAACATAAGGGGGTGAGGGGATCCTGTAACTCACAGAGGTGGATTGAGCAGGCTGATAACAATGTCTTAGAACAGTGGCCGGCAACCCATTGATCATGGTCAACGAGCCGATTGTGGCGAGGTGACGGGTAGATTGCATCCTTGGCTTACAGACCTGCCATGTGCAGAACAGTGCCTCATAGAGAAGCAGTGGGACTATTTTTTAATAGGAGCTTGGCCGGGGCTGGTGCTGGCGGCTTGAGCAAGTGGACACATTTGCCTACATTGCTTCTCTAGTTCTGGCTGCAGGTGCCAGAGGAATGATATAAACTACACTCCGCCTTTCTGTATCCCTGCCTTAACTGGACTGGAGCAATGATCGCAGCAATGATAGCAGCAGCTACTGCAAGGGACAGAGACGGAAGAACTCCGGTTTGTGGTATATTCTATTTTCTATTTTGTTCAGGCCAGTGCATTTCAGTTTTGTGGCGCCTGCCAAGCATGTTCCATTCCAGTGAATGGGGTAGCTTTGCAAGAGCTCTGCCACCTTGTGCAGTAATAGAAACACACTTAGAGTCCATCTATGTGGAAGCCCAGATTCACACCACACCTAAACACGCACATTATTAAGACATGTATCGCTGCACATCTGTAAAAAGTGCTGAACATTTTTACGCATTGCAGGAGGCGCACAATTTTGTGTGAATTTCAGCATTCACAAATGTAACCTTAGGGATACATACCCTTTGATGGTTAATCCACAACCTTCTAAAATTATCTCCATACTGGCTACAATGGCTAGTTTGGTGGTCTATTGAAATATAGTTCTTTTTAAGCAGTTATCATATTCTGATCTGGGATTTCAACAGGTGTACATTAGATAAGAGAAATATAGTCCTAAACAGAAAATTACATATAATTACACTCGGCACAGTATAGACACCTAATTGAAGCCCCTACCTTTGCCTGGAAACCTTTTAAAAACGCTACAAGCTCGGAGACTTACACCTTAGTCCTGTTTCCATAAATAGAAAGTATTTTTCCCCTTTAAGATAGAAAACACGCCGTTCTAATCTATAACTCATAATTACAATCCAGTTGGCAGATTCAGTTTGTCAGGGTAGGTTATAATTGCAAATGCGTGATTAATTATTGAACGGGAGGCTTGTCATATTTGCACGGATTTATGGATCATCGATACAAAGATGACAGAACAAAGCAAGGTATGTATTTATCAGGGCAAAACATGTTAGTAAGCCAAGCAAACAAATCACACACAGGTGACTGATATCAAAACAGTTTGTGTTCAATTGAAGAAAATGACTTTTCGTACAACACAGTACCATCACAAAGTATCACAGTTTTTGGTCAAGTTTATATAATTGTATAAAACTTAAAGAGCATCTAAACCCAATAACAAAAATGTAATGTATGTTCTGGAAACAAACCCAAATACCTTCTCCTAAAGACTGGTTCAACAAACTTAACAAAATAGCAGAGATAGAGGAGTTGAATGCTCTCTCCTTGGATAGGCTGGATGGCCACTTAGAAACCCTGGTTCTGCTGGACTTATGCAGGCCATAGATGGATCGAAAATCTGCCAATTTTTCTGCCGAAAATAAAATTGTCCAATTTTCACACCGTTAAGGGGTTAATTGGTTGGCGGTTTTTCTGGATTTTGTCAGATTTTTTTGATCGGTAAAGTTGGAAAAAAATTGGCCGATTTTGCTGATCGGCCAATTTTCACGGCACTGATGGGCAAATCGGCCGATCCTTTTACCGATAAAAAAATCTGCGCATGAGCCATGACCTGCAAGAAAAAGAAGAAAAAAAAATAAAAAGAGGAAGAAGAAGAGAAAGAAGAGGAAAAGAAAGAGGAAGAAAAGAAAGAAGAAGAAGAGAAAGAAGAAGAAGAGAAAGAAGAAGAGAAAGAGGATGAAGAAGAAGAGAAAGGAGAAGAGAAAGAGGATGAAGAAGAAGTGAAAGAAGAAGAAGAGAAAGAAGAAGAAGAGAAAGAAGAGAAAGAAGAAGAGAAAGAAGAAGAATTCCAGTCCGCTATTATATTTGACATTAAAAAGTATTGCGGTTGCAACAATGTATCTGTTTGTATCCGAAAAAACCCATCTGTATCCGAAATGGATACAAATAGATACAATGTTGCAACCGCAATACTTTTTAATGTCAAATATAATAGCGGGGCTCTCTGCAGGGACAGAAGTAATTAAATGCCGGCCGTAGACGGGAAGAAAATCAGCCGATTTTTTTTACTGTGGGTGGTAACGTCGGCCTATTGAACGACCGATTTTTCGTTTTTTGTTAAAAAAACGGACAGTTTTCTCCCCGTCTATGGCCTGCATTACTTCCAATGTACTGTACTTTGGAGTATCACAACATCATGATCCCTTAGATTCCTCCATATCTATTATAATTATATTATTTGGAACCCTCGTTTATGTCCATGATGGAGATAAGCAAAATCTGCCTTCCCCACCCATTTCCTCTTTAAATTCAAAACCTTATTATGATGATCATAGAGTGCCAACGTGTGACCACAAGGTCATATCCAAACACCTGACAATAAACAATTTGTTGACCTCCCTCCACCTTATCTCTTTAACCTCTTGGAGCTGGCCGAACGCAAATGTGCGGCCTCCCAGCATCTGGGCCTAGACACCGAGCGGCCGCACATTTGCGTTCTATTAAAAAAAACCATATGTGCTGAGAGCGCACGCCCTGTGTGCTCCCACCACACATGTCCAGTACTCATGGAAAGGTCCCGATCTCCTCTTTCGATTAGGACTTTTCCCGATCATGTGATGGCATGTCACGACAGTCACATGACCCTAAACCCTGCCCCGCCTCCTGGCTTCTGAAACCCTTAAAGGGCCGGGAGGCGCCGGCGCCAAGGGGTTAATGGCCAGAAAAACGTCTTATATATAGGAAAACATGTAACACCTATGTGATAAGAAAACACTGGGTTGATCTTTATTTCCTAGATGTAACTTTCATATTCTTCTTTTTTATCTCTCTGCTCATTTCTTTATTCTGAACATAATATTGTAATCTCTCTTTTGTAAATATATATTCATCCTTGATTGTAAGGATGTCATTAAGCCTTGTGGTACCTATGTTAATCTAAAACTGCATATGCCTTTGGTCACCGTATACCATTATGTACTATATTATGTATGTTTTTCCACATTTTCTTTCAATAAATGTTTATGGAATTAAAAATGTAATGTAATGCAGCTTACCATTTCTTAGATGGCTGCATTTGTTTTTTGTTAGCCTTTTTTCCTTTATTATCACCTGTTGATCCTGGCAGTAACACACTTCTTGTCCTGCTGGTTTCAATGCTTACTTTCCGAGCAGTTGGGTTACCCTAAGACAAAACTACAGAACATCCCTGCCCTCTTCTCCTTAAAACATGGGGATGATGAGGATTGCAGTCCTCAGAAATAGCCGGGGACTTTGATAACTTATCCACTTACAAGACTTCTGGAAAACCAGATATAGCAAAACACTTTCTATGGTATATTTGACAGACCAAAAGGTAACCAAGAAAAAGAGTAGTTCATTGTTAGGGATTACATGCCCTTTCAGCCAGGACAGGGGTTTACATAATTTCCTCAACCTAGATGGAGCATCATCTTCAGCATCAATCCTCTGATACATGCCCTGGGGCAAAATGAAACATTTATTTGTCAATAATCAATGATGGCTTTCAAAAGTAGTATTGACATGTAATATCTAAGCTGTATGTATTTATGATATAATGGACGACCAAAGAATTGCTGCATTTAGTCCTCACCCCTTCCAAGATCCCCCCCCCCCCAGTTTCTAAAGCCATGCAAGCAATTGTTTAATCGATAACACATTACACACAAAATAAACCATGTTGTTTCACGTTAAATATTTATTTTGTGGATCTGCGTAGCATTTGGCGGCGGCTGCCTCCAAACCGTACAGTTCTTAGTCTCGCGCAGCTGCTGATACGTGTGTTTGAAAAATGAAATTTGTGTGAGGAGCAAACAGTGAGCTGAAAATACTTCAACATCTCTTGCTCCAGGCCGTCTGTCTGTTACAGAAATATGGGGCAGAAGAGTCACCAGCTGGGCCCAAAACACTGCACATGGCCTGCAAGGCCAGAGCTGAGGCTGTTTTGGCTAAATATAAATATTAATAGGGAAGGGGCTGACTAATCACAGACAGCTGACCTGTAACATGACGCATCTTAACATCATAGTCTGTCCTACAGAGATTAGATAGATAGATAGATAGATAGATAGATAGATAGATAGATAGATAGATAGATAGATAGATAGATAGATAGATTCTGATGGCTGTCATTAGTGCACTTCATCATCTTGACACTATCCAGAACACCAACTCCAAATTGTTGACATAGAGCAGCTCACAGTATTGCACAGTATTGGTGTGTCTCTCCAGTGTAAGTCATTCAGCCATGCGTGTAATCTGATTTACCTTGATCTACTTCAGCACAACATTTAAAACAATATCCAAAAAACAACTGTTTTCACTAAGAGCTTCACATCCTGTTAGAGATTCTGTATATAGTCCTACAGAACAGACAGTCCACAGTCCACATGTATTTGTCTGCTGCTTCTCCTCTGCTAACAGGAAACAGGAACTTTATGATATAGAAAAGAAATAGAGTTGATCATAGACGCAGCTACAAACTTAGAAGCACTGCCATCTACTGGTTGGATAATATATCTCTACTGAATACTGATACTGATGTAGTTGTGGTACAAAAATACATTAACATTGTATTCCAACTCCCCGAATCAACAACTATTCCTTATATTAGTCCCATTTCAGATCTCAGTTCTATATAAACACTGCCATCTACTGGTTGAATAACATATCTCTATTGAATACTGATACTGATGTAGTTGTTGTACAACAATACACGAACATTGTATTCCAACACATTCACTGTCTTTAAATATATAGAAAATTCCCTTTGATTACAATTGGCAGGTGGAGCATTTTATTCTCATTGATAATAGTAAATTCAATAAGAGATACACTCTCCAGCCACCTGATTAGGTGGCTGGACTGCCTTAATTCTTTGTGGCATAGATCAGTCTTTCTCAACCAGGGTGCTCAGGACCTTGAGGTTTCTTCAGGGGTGCCTTGGCAAAATGTCTACAAATTGCCCAAAACTTGTATAAAAGCCTGCCTTTTAGTTACACAGAACCACAAGTTTTCATTGTGCACCATTATGACCTTCTAGCTGCCGGCGTCCTGACAACCAGTGACATCATCGGCTGCCTGCACAGCATCCTTGTTTGACTCTCACCTGCCCCTCTTTGGTCCATATTGACATGATAGCATCACGCAGTTGCTGCAAATTTGTTGGCTGTACATCCATGATGCGAATCTCCTGTTCCACCACATCCCAAAGGTGCTCTGTTGGATTGAGATCTGGTGACTGTGGAGACCATTGGAGTAAAGTGAACTCATTGTTGTGTTCAAGGAACCAATTTGAGATGATTTGAGCTTTGTGACATGGTGAATTATCCTGCTGGAAGTAGCCCTCAGATGATGGGCACATTGTAGTCACAAAGGGATAGTCATGGCCAGCAGCAACACTCAGGTAGGCCATGATATTTAAACGATGCTCCATTGGTACTATGGGGCCGGAAGTGTGCCAAGAAAACATCCCCCACACCATTACACCACCAAAACCAGTCTGAACCATTGATACAAGGCAGGATGGACCCATGCTTTCATGTTCTTTACGCCAAATTCTGCCCCTACCATCTGAATGTCGCAGCTGAAATCAAGACTCATCAGACCAGGCAATGTTTTTCTAATCTTTTATTGTCCAATTTTGGTGAGCCTGTGAGAATTGTAGCCTCTGTTTCCTGTTCTTAGCTGACAGGAGTGGCACCTGGTGTGGTCTTCTGCTCCTGTAGCCTATTTGCTTCAAGGTTCTACATGTGTTCAGAGATGGTATTCTGCATACCTTGGTTGTAATAAGTGGCTATTTGAGTTACTGTTGCCTTTCTATCATCTCGAACCAGTCTGCCCATTCTCCTCTGACATCAATAAGGCATTTTCATCTCTTTTTCAGACCATTCTCTGTAAACCCTAGAGATGGTTGTGCATGAAAATCCCAGTAGACCAGCAGTTTTTTAATTACTCATACCAGCTCATCTGGCACCAACAACCATGCCACGCTGAGTCACAGAGTCATTTTGATGCTTGGTTTGATCTTCAACAAGTCGTCTTCACCACATCTGGATGCCTAAATGCATTGAGTTGCTACCATTTGATTGGCTGATTAGCAGTTTGTGTTACCAAGATATTGAACAGGTGTACCTAATAAAGTGGCCATTGAGTGTATGTGCCCACACATAGCATTATAGCATATTATAGTATAGCAGCATTTCTGCATAAACATTCTCAGCGTCAAAAGATATCTACACATCTCTTGTAATCTTACAAAAAAGAAGACAGTCTGTTGGTTAATAGTGTCTGATTATACCTATTACATCAACCTCAGAGACATCATTAAAGTAAAATTATAGACCCAATGATTGCTAGAAATTCATTTTTTAGAACTAGATTCAGCAAACAAATATACCAAACAAAATCATGTTACAGTGGTTTATTGTATATATATATATATATAATATATATATATATATATATATATATATATGATTTTATTTGCTTAAAGCAACCCTGTTGTCAGAGCAGAAAATATATAAAAATAGGCACTCTGCAAAAATAGTTTAACATTTTTCATTAGTATGGTGGGTGGTGACTCCAGTCTTTGCTCCAGTGGCCCAAGGATCTTCAGCATCTGTACTACTTCCAGCTGTGTCAGATCCCTGTGTTCCACTGCTGCTTGCTGTGCTTACACCCACCAGCTGCTATGTTACTACAGCACACAGCATTCAATGCTTCTAGTAGTGTCGTAGGTTGAAGATCCATTGGCCTACATAGCTCTACCATATAGTTTCAATTAGCAACACACAAGCACTATAAAATATAATATACTCTAGGTTGACAGTCCTTAGATGTGGTGGCTGCATTAGTTTTTTTCCAAGCTTTTATTTTCACCTGGTGTAACACACTTCCTGAACAAGGGTGATAACACTGCACGGTAGGCCTATCTCCGAACTGCCCCTGATTTGGAGGGATTGTCCCTCTTTTGGAACAAAGTTCCTCTGTCCCTCTTGCCTTTCATTTTAGTCTGATGTACTTTATGTACCAATTAAAAATGCATTATTTAACCTATTTAACATAAAAAATGTTTTGCGGTGCTAAACCTTTCATTTTTCATCCAACTACTAAATTATTGCATTTGTAAAGCTCAAAAGCCAGTATAAAGAAAATTGTAGTGGTAAGAAAAAGCACTTGTGGATTGTGGGTGGTCCTGTCTGCTGCCGTAAAATCAAGTCAGGCTGAGTGCTTCTCAGCCATTTACAGGACGCCTTGTATTTTTACCTATGAATACAAAACTTCCTCTGATTAGCTGCTAGGAGAACATGATGTCCTCCACCCGCCTTCCAACTTGGCCAATCAGAGGAAACTTTGTATTCATTAATAAAACTGCAAGGCTTCCAGTAGATGGCTGATATACTTGGCCCAACTCAGTTTTGTTCTGTCAGTGTCCAGCTTGGCCCGAGCAAACTTTTAAAGCGAAAGTAAACCTGGAGTTCCACTTTAGGCCGTTTAGACCCTGTTCACATCTGGCCATTTTAGAAGCAGCGGCAGAATCGCAAAATTTCAAGTCCTGAGATACTAACCAGGCATTAAGAGTTACTCGCCATCATTTACCTGCCTAACCCCTACCCTGCCCCACCCCTAAACACACCCTTGTAAATTATCTCATGAAATGACTCATTGAGGTCACAGTCTTCTCAGCCAAAAGCCAAATCTCCTCCTGAATGCCTACAAATTGCCTTTGCAAAGCGATCCACTGTGGATCACTTTATAGAGGTGCAGAAGGGACTGCAGCACATATGGAAGAGGCCTTTGTAGTGAATTGACCTGACTTCTATATACCCCATGTATTTTGTAGACATACTGTACAGTATAGCTTTTTTTTAAACTGCATCCTAGTGATGGTCAACTGATGAGATTTTGGGGGCCTCAACTGCAGCCCCTGACACACCAAAGGGTTGTGCATATTATTTGTGCTAGATGTCCCACATGAGATATTCAGAGACTGCAGATGTACTACAGTAGATGGTCAGAGACTGCAGACATACTACAGGAGATGGTCAGAGACTGCAGATATATTGCAGGAGATGGTCAGAGACTGCAGACATGCTACAGGAGATGGTCAGAGACTGCAGACATACTACAGGAGATAGTCAGAGACTGCAGACATAGTACAGGAGATGGTTAGAGAATGCAGGCATAGTACAGGAGATGGTCGGAAACTGCAGACATACTACAGGAGATGGTCAGAGACTACAGACATAGTACAGGAGATGGTTAGAGAATGCAGGCATAGTACAGGAGACGGTCAGAGACTGCAGACATACTACAGGAGACGGTCAGAGATTGTAGACATAGTACAGGAGACAGTCAGAGACTGCAGACATACTACAGGAGATAGTCAGAGATTGCAGACATAGTACAGGAGACGGTTATAGAATGCAAGCATTGTACAGGAGATGGTCAGAGACTGCAGACATAGTACAGGAGATGGTCAGAGACTGCAGACATAGTACAAGAATGGAATGGAATATATACTGTGGATGGAATATTTCAACAATCGGAAGGCACCTTTATTCCCATATAGTGAAACTGTCCTTTCAGCAATGCACAGGTTCTAAAAATCAAACACAAATGTGCTTCAGCTACTTATAAGCTGCTAAACAATAAAGCACACAAAACAGTCCCAACTCCCAACTGTTCCAATCCATCTCCACTCCGGCTGCCTCTTCTAAGTCATATGTGGTGGGCTGGGGGAAGGGGGTGGGTTACACAGTAGGGTTGGATGCTAACTGTCTGAGAGGTGGCGGGGGCCAGAATTAGTCCCCAACTTAGGGCTTAGTATGTTAGCCAGGAGCAGGACAGAGCAGTATTAGAAAAGGAAAGCCAAGTTATCATAAGCTTCACCATGCGGGCTCCCTCTTTCCAACAGCATGTCAGACAACAAATCCTCCACTCTTACCACCCGTGGCACTGCACACTGATAATGCTCATCTTTCTGCTGATCATGAAGACAAGCTGCTGTTTAACTTGGTGTGCTGACAGCTCCCTTGCATACACCGCTGTTTTTCTTTCCACCTGTAAAACTTTCCAGCAACCTCATATTCAGCTGGGTATTGTGTGCGGCGCTAGATATGTGCCGCTGAGCTTTCTGCTGTAACGTCAGTCTCATTCCACACAAACCGCCAGCAGTTGCTTAGGACCCCACGACAATTACTGGACTCAGGGCAGCTGCCCCACATTAAAGACTCCCCTGAGCCCCGCTCCTTAACACAGTGCATTGGGCAGGGGCCTTAGACACACTCGCCCTCATGTTATTTCCACTCGCCAAATGTGAGCAGGCGAGTGGAAATATTGAGTCCTGCCATTAGTGTTAATGATACAAAAAAAAGTGCAAAAGAAACAGGCATTTTGTCATTTGACAGAACTCGCACAAAATGCTCAAAACCATGCTTTTCAAAAACACGCCATAGTCGACTCTGAAAAAAAAAAGGTACGGCTACTTTGATGTGGCAAAGAAATTGGCATTTAAAAACATGCTAAAAATGTGAACGGGGCCTAAGTGGGGAGGTGTGAGAAACTGTAAAGAAATAGAAAGCCAGTTCAAGTAACTATTCCAGAAACCTCCACATTTAATTAATTTTTTAACAAAGGATGTTGACGCTTGTAACAATGTTAAAATGGCATAAAATCTACTTTGAGATAAATGCTGCAATAATAGTTTAAAATAACCCAAACTTCAAAATACTTTAAGGGCCAAGTTAAAACCTGAGTGATTTGAAGCATGACTTGAAGCTTTACCAGAGGCGATTCAATATTTGACAGTAGCACTCTAAGATAACACTTAGTGGTGCCTGTTCACACCTGAACATAGTGTCACTTGAAGCTTGGTACTTAGGGCTGTGGGAAGGACCCAGGAGGTCTACCTACCACAGGGTAGCCCTGTTTAGGTATTCTGTCATTGGCGATGGCTGCAGCAGCAGATTCATCCATCTCTGCTGTAGAGAGGGGATGGAGGAATCTGTTACTTTTTTCCTTCAGCCTTCAGGTTTTGGAAACCACAAGGTATGGAGTAACTTCTCCGTTCAGCATATTCAGTGCATATTATTATGTAAAAGGCGCGCAAACTCCTATATTAATAAACAAAAATGATTTAGCGTCTAATACAAATGCTAACACTCCTGAAAAAATACATGAAATTAAAAATCTCAAATGACAATACAAAAAATCCACATTATACATAAAACAGACTTAAAATTGAAAACCAAAATCGATGGGCAGGAGAGCAGCGGTTTACAACTGCAAGGTGCTATATGTGATATGCTTTATGTAACCTGTGATGCTTGTTAGTATATTTTATATGTAATAAATTGGGGGCTTTAGTGATAATGTTCTATAGTCTCCTGTTGTTCTTGTCCACCATTCCTGAGGCAAGTAGGGTATCCTTGTAAATTGAGAAGTGACCGGACAAGGTTGAAAATTGCCTGTGGACCCTGGAGTGACCTTACTTATGTGTTTAAGCTCTTGTCCTTAGAGATCATTTGAATCTGCTAAGGAGGTGGCACTTTCAGCTATCTGGAGCACTGCATGTAGAGTTTATGCGCATATAATATATACAGTATGTATATATACACTATATTGCTAAATGTATTGGGACGCCTGCCTTTACACGCACATTCATTTTAATGGCATCCCTGTCTTAGTCCATAGGGTTCGATATTGAGTTGGCCCACCCTTTGCAGCTATAACAGCTTCAACTCTTCTGGGAAGGCTGTCCACAAGGTGTAGGAGTGTGTCTATGGGAATGTTGGACCATTCTTCCAGAAGCGCATTTGTGAGATCAGGCACTGAAGTCTATTTTATCCCAAAGGTGTTCTACCGGGTTGAGTTCAGGACTCAACAGGACTGTGCAGGCCAGTCAAGTTCCTCCACCCCAAACTCGCTCATACATGTCTTAATAGACCTTGCTTTGTCCACTGTGCGCAGTTATGTTGGAACAGGAAGGGGCCATCCCCAGACTGTTCCCACTAAGTTGGGAGCATGAAACTGTCCAAAATGTCTTCGCATGCTGACGCCTTAAGAGTTCCCTTCACTAGAACAAAAGGGCCAAGTCCAACCCCTGAAAAACAACCCCACACCATAATCCCCCCTCTGTCAAACTTTACACTTGGCACAATGCAGTCAGGCAAGTACCATTCTCCTGGCAACCACAAACCCAGACACATCCATTGCCAGACAGAGAAACATTATTTATTATTCCATAGAACACATCTCCAGTGGTCTACAGTGCAGTGGCAGATGTTTTACACCACATCCGCACTTTGCATTGCACTTGGTGATGTAAGGCTTGGATGCAGCTGCTCGGTCATGGAAACCCATCCCATGATGCTCTCTAAGCCCTGTTGTGCTAATCTGAAGGCCATGTGAAGTTTGGCGGTCTTTAGCTATTGACTCTGCAGACAGTTGGAGACTTCTGCGCACTGTGCGCTTCAGCAAGTGCTGAGCCCGCCCTGTCATTTTACATGTTGCTTTTGTACAGAGCTGCTTCAACATTGTTATAGTACCACCAATGATTATGAATATTTATGATCATGAATGATTAGAATATTTAGTAGCAAGGAAATTTCACAAATTAAATATAAATATATATATATATATATATATATATGTATATATATAGGGGCGGACTGACAACTCATGGGGCCCCCGGGCAATAGGGGATCATGGGGCCCCTGTGTCCTTGCCCAAACTCAAAAAAGCCTATGAAAAAGGTACCAGGGGCATCTCATGGGACCCCCTACTGACCCCGGGCCCTCGGGCAGTGCCCGAGTTTCCAAATGGTCAGTCCGCCCCTGTATATATGCCTTTTAGGGCCTTAATTGAAACTGGGAGTGGACTTTTTATTCTTTATTTTTTATTGATTTTTGTATGATGTAGATTTTTGTGCTGGCATTTGAAATTTCAAATTTTATGTATTTCTAGCATGTCACTATCTGTATATGTTGTTAAATTATTTTGTTTATTAATATATGGGCTTGAACATCTTATATATAATAGTATTTGTAATTTCCTTCATCTGCATCTCCCTATTGCACTAAGCACATAAAGACATTGGGTTTTATATTAAAGGCATCCGTATAATATAAATCCAAATCACTTTGAACAAAGTAGTATTTAAATGGAATCCTGTCTCAGCATAGCAGCATAGCCTTAGGCTAGGCAGTACAATTTCTCAATCCTCAATAACATTGATAGCACTTAGGGATCGTTCACACTTGACTGATTTCTAACTCTTGCCAAACGCCCCTATATTGTTTGACAGGCGTCAAACAGGCATTTTAGGAGCGTTTTTAACGCTCCTCAAACACTCCCCAAACACCCTATGTGCGTTCTTGAGACGTTTCATAGGCATTTGCCAAGCGTTAAAACCGCACCACAAATGCCTATAATGAAGTTTAATGATATTAACGCTTCGCAAACGCCGCAAACCGCGTCGCAAATGCCCCGCCTGCCAGTCATTTGAGGAGCGTCACCATAGACTTGAATGGGAGGCTTCGACTCATCCTGACTCAACATGAGGCATCAATTTTGCCGCAACGCAACGCTAACGCTTCAGTGTGAACAGCACTGTGTGCTGCCATGTGCAGAATTTCATAGGCGTTTAAGGAGCATTAAGAACACTTCCCAAACACCTGTCTAATGCCTGCTAACAAAGCTAGTGTGAACTTAGCCTAACATATATTCCCCATAGTCAAACGATAGTCACTCACTGCATATACAGTTGTGTCCAAAATTATTCAACCCCCACTGAAATTGAGTGTTTTGGCCAGTTTGACATTGCTTTTGATCATTCAGTCATCTTGCTTACATTTACATTAAAGAGGCACTTGTAGGTCAGACAAATATAACATAACAGTTATAATGAAATAACCACAAATGTCTTTTCTGTGCTCACAGCATTATCAGTTTTATTCAACCCCCAAGTGACATTCAATCTTAGTACTTAGTACAGCATCCTTTTACAGTTATAACAGCTTTTAAACGTGAAGCATAGCTTGACACAAGTGTCTTGCAGCGATCTACGGGTATCTTCGCCCATTCTTCATGGGCAAAGGCCTCCAGTTCAGTCACATTCTTAGGCTTGCGCACTGCAACTGCTTTCTTTAAGTCCCACCAGAGGTTCTCAATCGGATTTAAGTCTGGTGACTGCGATGGCCACTCCAAAATGTTCCAGCCTTTCCTCTGCAACCATGCTCTAGTGGACTTGGAGGTATGCTTGGGATCATTGTCCTGTTGAAAGGTCCAACGTCTCCCAAGCCTCAGGTGTGTGACGGACTGCATCACGTTTCCATCCAATATCTCCTGGTACTGAAGAGAATTCATGGTACCTTGCACACGCTGAAGCTTCCCTGTACCTGCAGAAGCAAAACAGCCCCAAAGCATGATTGACCCTCCACCATGCTTCACAGTAGGCAAGGTGTTCTTTTCATCATAGGCCTTGTTCTTCCTCCTCCAAACATAGCGTTGATCCATGGGCCCAAACAGTTCTAATTTTGTTTCATCAGTCCACAGAACACTATCCCACAACTTTTGTGGTTTGTCCACATGGCTTTTGGCATACTGCAGTCGACTCTTCTTATTCTTTGGAGACAGCAAGGGGGTACGCCTGGGAGTTCTGGCACGGAGGCCTTCATTACGCAGTGTGCGTCTTATTGTCTGGGCTGAAACTTCTGTACCCACATCTGACAAATCTTTTCTCAGTTCCTCAGCAGTCACACGGGGACTTCTCTCCACTCTACGCTTCAGGTAGCGCACAGCAGTCGAAGTCAGCATCTTCTTTCTGCCACGACCAGGTAGCGTTTCAACAGTGCCCTTTGCCTTGAATTTGCGAATGATGCTTCCTAAGGTGTCTCTTGGTATGTTTAACATCTTTGCAATCTTCTTATAGCCATTGCCCTTCCTGTGAAGAGAAATCACCTCTTCTCTTGTCTTCCTGGACCATTCTCTTGCCTTCACCATGTTTGTAACCACACCAGTAAATGTCTAGAAGGAGCTGAGTATCACAGTCATTTTAAAGCTGCCTAATTGGTGCTTATTATGCTTGATTGCTGCTCGGTGACATCCACAGGTGTTTTCAATACCTGATGGAAAGCACCTGTATGAACCTCTGTTCTTCAGAGTGGTAGTCTTTAAGGGGTTGAATAATTGTGGCAATGAAGAAACCACATAAGAACCATTTACTACTGTATTACATAAACAATTGATGTCATTTTAGTTGCATTTGGGTAGTTACAACGTCCTTGTAGGATTTGATTCTGAATACAATTCCAAATGTACACTATAGTCCCTAAACCCCTTTACAGCATTGGGGGTTGAATAATTTTGGACACAACTGTAAGAAGTTTCAATACCCGAACAACTCATGATACAAGTCATGTTTACAAAAAGAATCAGAAGCCCATAAAAAAATATTAATTTCTTGAAATTCACATAAGTATGTAGTAGCCATTTGTTCAAAGTTAAGTATAGTTGTGCTTAAGGTGCCTAGTTGGCCAGCCTGGATGTAGCAAATGCTAATGTCTGAACTACAGGCTGAGGTCACCAGTTACACTGGTACAGCATTAAGGTGGCACTCCTCTTGGAAGCAACTTTACTCCACGTGTTTATTTAACTCTTTAGTCTCCACCACAGTTATGATGTCCTTCCTATGCTCCGAACTTCCATACAGCTTTCCTTTTTAATTGATGCAGCATTTCTGGGTTGGTGCCCCAGAGCTTGCACCGCACCCCATCAGTTCAGGTTCCAGTCACCTCCCACCCAATGACTTTGGCCTACATTATCCTGGACACTAAGAAGCCGTTTTTACTTCACATACAAGATTCTTTTAACCCCAGAGACCTCACTCCTTATTCTCACCTTGACATCCAGGCTGGGTACCTAGGGTGCCCCTTGCTGCAATGCTGGACCCAGTATGTGTGGTTCCAATCGCTAGGGAAGAAGCAAAGCTCATAAGCTGTTCACTACCATGGCACTTGTAACCTGGGCCATGTCACCTGCTTCCTACCTGGCTAGCTGCTTATGTACCTGGTGCTATTCCAGTTGTCATTAGCAATGATTCTGCACTTTCCCTTGGATAGTTTCCCGCCTATTAGACATTGATACAGCCAAAAAAAGCTTGACCTAGATACAATTTTCCCTTTTATATGATTTGTCCAGCATCCATACCTAAACTACAGGTTTAAATATGTTCAATAATTATATTGGATAAATCTTACCCATATCAAGGGTTTAAAGCTGCAGGTGGCTGAAGCATAAGTTCAGATATACAGTGGTCCAGATAGGTAGTCTATTGTAATTCTTCATTTAGTCTCATTGCTCAGGTCTTCATTATTGTAGGGTTCTGCACTGGGAACACCTCCTTTCTGTTTGTCCTGATAACACAAAAGTCATTGAAAGTACAAACAGGGGAGTACCTACAGTGGGCGCAATTGCAACCTGGCCTCATGCTGCAGGGGGGCCGTGTGGCCCCCTCTGTACACCTGGATAGGAAGAGAAGTGGGGGCGGTTGCATATAGAGGAATCAATCTTTCCATTTTCCTTCTCCTGCAGCTGCTAAATGCTTGCGGGAGGGAGAGGAGGAGAGGTGGGCATTCAGCGGCCGCAGAAGGAAAATGGAGAGATTGAGTCCTCTATATGCAGTCCCCCGCTCTACCTATCCAGCTTTTTCTCTCCTGCCTCCCGCCCACCCCCGTGCTCTCTGCCTTTCCTTGCTCTACGCCCCCCCATGCTCTCCAGCCCCCCTGTGGTCTCCTTCCCCCATGCTCTCTGCTCCCCCTGTGCTCTCCACCCCCCCATGCTTAATGGCACCCCGTGCTCTCCGGGCACCACCTCTGCCAAGATTGAGATCAGGGAAGGGGTCATAAACCCCTTCCTTTTCTGAATGGAGAGTTGGTGATCTGTACCAATCACTGACTCTGTCCTTTCATAACTGAAGCATAATAAACTGTGTTTACTGTGTTTCAGTTTGTGAATGAATGGGAAGCTCTGTTCAGAGCTATTCCTGTCCATTCATTCTGTGTAGCTGAGGCTGCAGAGAAGGAAATTGAGGACTGTGTCCTCAATCTTCTTTCTCTGTCTTAAAGGTGAAACTTCAGTGGTCTATTTAGATAGCTCACCAAAGCCCCCAATGGGGATCCTAAAAAAATTTACAAAATATTTTTAAAAAAAAGGTAATTTTTTTTATTTTTAAATGTGACTTTGCCCTGCCATTCTGCCACCAGGCTCAGAGGGAAGGGTCAGGAGTCAGGGGGGCCCTTCATGGTTTCTTGCACCGTGGGCCTGTAGGTTCTAGTTATGCCACTGAGTACAAACAGTAGTGCCCATTCACACCTTCATGTTCAGAAGCATCTGCGGTAATGCACCATCATTTTCTCCTATCCAGCAAACCACAGTGCATGGTAGAGCTTCTCTATACTGTGGTGCACTGCAATGCAAGTTTCAGAAGTGAATTGGGGTGCATTGAAAATGAATGGCTTTAAATGTGCATGCCTGTATGTATGAGCAGCACATTGGCCAAATGGTTAGCACTTCCACCTGGCAGTACTAGGGTCGTTGGTTCGAATCCCAACCATGGTATCACCTGCCTGGAGTTTGCATGTTCTCCCTGTACCTGCATGGGCTTCCTGCGGGTACTCCAGTTTCCTCCCACACTCCAAAGACATGCTAGTAGGTGAATTTGATCCTGTCTAAATTGGCCCTAGTATGTGTATGTATGAATGTGAGTTAGGGACCTTAGATTGTACACCCCTTGAGGGTTAGGGACTGATGTGAATGTACAATATATATGTAAAGCGCTGCGTAAATTGACAGCGCTATATAAGTACCTGAAATATAAAAATAAAATGTTTACCACACTGCAATGGACAGGTAAATGGGTTCTTACAGTTGTCACTAGAACAGGAGGTAAGGGGAAATTTTGCAATGGGGACACCTGTTCTATTCTGTTCTTTTTAAATAGATTTCTGTTGTGTATCAAGAAAAGTAAATGGAAGAAAATCTCCCAATAGGCAGAGGTTTATTTGTGGGCTTTAAAATAATTGTATGTCAGGTTTTAAAGGGGCAGTCCACCTAAAATATACAGTTCTTAAAGTAAATTGTTCAGTTCCTGGCTTCTTATTGTCTTGGATACTCCAGCAGTGATGGGTTCTTGGCATAATTCACTACTCACCTTGTGTGTCCCAACTCCTCCTGTTACATTCTCCATCATATAAATTAAATAAAAATCCAGCATTGATTATGGGAGCCATTCATAAAGGGCACAGCAAGGTGGGCAGGCCTGGAAGCTCCGTGCAGAGATGTCACCCACAGAGCCTGTGAAGAATATCAGAAAGGGATCAGTTTTGGGTGGCCTCACCCTTTTAATACAGGACAGAATCAAGAGCAAGAGTATATATTGCAGCTGCTTTAGGACTTTTTTTTTCTTGCTAATTTTCACTTTTTCCTGTTCAAACACCTTCACAAAATTAAAATGATTACTCTATAAAGACCTTTGTGGTACACACAAAATTAAAAAAAATAGCAGTGAACAATAAAGGGAGGATCGGTGCATCCAAGTAAACTTTGATGTCCCTCGTTATCTGAATGATCAGAGAATTTCCTCTATTATCCCCTTCTCGAACCTGTGACTGAAGGAATAAAAATGTCTAATTACTTGCAATCTATCTGCAGCAAATCATAAAAAGCCTTTGGTCTTTGCCAGCACTGAAAAACATCGAAATTAGATTAAAACCTCTGTTGTATTGTCGTAATCAGAGTGATCATTTTAAAGCATTTTTGTAAGCCAATTACTGACTGCCCTACTTTATGGAATCACAGCTCTACAATCCAAGCATGGAATTAATAGCCAATTTTATTTTTCTTTAGAGTATTAAAATAAACCTATACTTCTGGTGAGGAAAAAAATTACTTACATTGCATTGTAACTCCTTTACAAATACCTACTTTATGTAGTTCCTGAATAAGAATGAACAACATTTTGATTTCATTTCCTAGAAACTTTAGCAATAATTGGGAGATTTTAGTGAAATTTTACCATTTTGGCAAAATACATCGGAGAGGGCAAAATTAACAGTCATATGACGTCCCTGTCTGTATCCCTGTATCAAAATTTACAACAGCCTTGTAAAGTAGAAGTGATCCAAGTGGCTGGTTTGAGTGGCTGTACAGTTACGTGATCACTTCCACAGATGGCAAAAGGGTGTTCCCCACCGCCTTTCCCGGGCTCTCCTATCCGAGCCGATCGATCGTCCCCACCAGCGGCATTGGCTGTAATACACACAGAGAGGAACTAACTAACATTGCTCCTCCCTCTCTGTGACCCCAGAAACCAGAAGTGGAGAAAAAGGAGCTGCCATGGCCCATGCTATCACACTGGACGTTTTTCATACCTTGTGATAACAATTAAGTTGCTCAAAAACAAGAATTAAAGGGACAGTGTCAAAAATGTTTTAAATAAAATAAGTTTTTTTTAAAGTTTAAAGCGCCCCTGTTCCCCTGTGTTCAAGTGCAAACCTCCTCTAAACTGGTAATCTTTAAAGGCATTTAAAGCCTGGAGATTTTTAGGTACTGTAGTTTGGCGCCATTCTATATATGCAGGGGTGGACTGACAATTTGGAAACTCAGGCACTGCCTGAGGGCCCGGGTATCAGTATGGGGCCCCATGAGATGCCCTTGGTAACTTTTTCATAGGCTTTTTTGAGTTTGGGCAAGGACACAGGGGCCCCGTGATCCCCTATTGCCCGTGGGCCCCATGAGTTGTCAGTCCGCCCCTGGGTATATGCAATTTTAAAGCGTGGCATGTTATTTATTTACTGGGCGTAACATCATCTTTTATATTTTAGCAAAACATTTGGTATTATATAGTATTTGTGTGCACTAAAATTCATCAGATTTTCCAAAAACATTGCGTTTGAAAAAACGCTATGCAAATACCATGTGCCATATAAATTTGCAACACCCAACATTTTATTGTCTAGGGCCTCTGCTAAAAATATATAATGTTTGGGGGTTCTAAGTAATTTTCAAACAAAAAAATGCAGATTTTTACATATATGAGAGAACTGTCAGAATTGGCCTGGTGTTGAAGTGGTTAAGGTGGTTTTGGTGGTTTTTAAGGGTTCAATGTTAAAATGGTTAGAGGTTACAGAAGATCCTTTTTGCTATCCTGGACCTGTACTTGTGCCAAAAATGTCACCTCATTAACTTCATTATGCTATGTTTTTTCACAAAAGAAAAAGATAACAGTGGGAAAAAAAGTAGAGTGATATAAATAAGGATCATATAGCAAAAACATGAAAAAACACACACAAATACAAAGAACACTTAGAAATCAATTCATATACCACCAAGCATTCTCTAGTGATGAATCAGTCACTCTAATTTAAAACACATGGAACTGGAGTGAAAGTTTGCTGACTGTCAGATTCACTGCTTTCTAAATACGCCACAAAATGTATTAAACTAAACTATCTCAATTACACATCCCCCACTAAAAATATCCTCTAAAGAAAAAAAGAGCAGAACTATTCTGCCTGAACAACTCAATGAGTGAAATTAAGAGTTTCAGCTACAGCAAAATTTTGCAGACAGCAAAACTGGAAATTTTGTGGCATGGTGGTGCCTTGGGTTGGAAAAGAAATGCTGCATGTCCAGTTTAAGTGGATCTCAGGGCATTGACAGCTCTCTGAAATTACAAACAAAAAGCAACACATTAATATCAAGTGCACCTAATTAGCATCCTATATGTGAATATAACAACACATTCACCAAGGCATTAAATGAATCCATATAATACATAGGAGGAATCTGACCACAGGGATTGGCTGAGGGAGCAAGCCCCGCACAGACTTGGTTAGAAATGGGGAGAGTTGGCAGCAGTCTGGGACATGTCTAGGAGGAAGCAGGCCAAACCACAATCAGTGAAAAGTTAAACCCTGACATTGGATGAGAGATCTTGATGGTGGACAGTCCATATGTCTGGAGAACTGTTGACTATAGGATTTATCTAAGCGCTAACTTAATGGTCCACATCATCTGGTAAGAGTCTCTCTAATGGTGTCGCTTGGTGGTGAATGAGCACTTTGTTCAACAGGAAGTTGAAGTGGGGGGACACTATTCATATAATTTGGATTGTGAAAGGACTTTGCTTTAAATTTTGTTTACTTTGGGTTTTCTTTTTTTCACTTTTATATATGATATATGTATTATACATGTGTAAGCCGTGTACCGGGGTGGGCTCCCCAGGATACACTGTAGTCACGAACGAGGAAAGCAACCCCAACACCAGTTTTTGCCACAACAGAATTTTATATAACAGAATACACCCAGCCCAAAGGCTGAGACTCTTGTGCTGCACAACACGGCGCCTCCTGATGGATGAAGGTAGAAAGTGTAGTAATTTACCTACTGGCGGGCACAATTAAGCTGCCACACCTTACCCGTTATTACCCTAAGAGAGCAGGAATCAGTGTATGGGTGTATGGTATGGGCTAGCCTGCGGTGCAGCACAACAGCTTACAATCTTACACAAATCTACAGTATTCCCCCTCCCATAACTGGTCCTGAAGCACGTGCCTGAGTATTCCTTCTAAGCAAAACGCCAGTCTGGCTTGAGTTTGTAGGATTTTATCAGCTCTCCAGTGTGAAATGTCACTTTAAGTTGTGGAGTCCTTCCAATATTCGGTAACAACACTTGTGGCCTGACACAAACAGAGACCCTAACTAACCATAGGCCTGGACTCAGTCTATAGGCGCCAACACTGAAATGAGGTGCGTGCACGATCTTACCGACCTGGGTCTGCTTTGTATTCGCTGGTGACTCTGAACAGAACAAATGTCTCTCCAACAAGCTTGCGATATTGCAGTATATGCTGCGTTGTTCCTCTGCTCTCATCAGCACTACTGGCAGCAATCTTTCTTTCTCTGAACAGGATCAGGGTCTTGGACACGATCAGCTTCACTTAGCTGCAGCTCTGGTTACCGAGGGAAGCTCCCACACCTGGATGTCATCGGATTCTCAGCTCACACGGCCCCTTTATTTAGCACCGTTCAAAACATGGCTACAGTCTCCTCTTCCTGTTCACTCCAACTCTGTGTGAAAACTCCACCTCTTCATGAATATACAAATATCTATGCAGTCTGAGGCTGTGTTAGAAAAACAGTGACATCTTGTGGCTAAACCGCAGAATGTCAGTCAAAATATTAATTTACTTCCACACAATCAGTGTTCAAACAATGAGAGCTGTTTCCCCATCTCACACATGTTGCACTACCCTCTTGAGGGCCACTGTGTTTCTGGGTCCACCTAAACTCCGCACAGCCAGGCAACATGCATTTTCCACACTTGCATCCACAGTCAGTGAACAGTCCATGATCTTAGTTTTTGTTATTTTATTAGAGGAAATAACTTGGATGGGGTAATAGGGATTATGGGATGCCTAACTTGAATGAATCAATGTACGGGGACAACTTCCTTCCTAATTACAGAAAAAGATCCTGGACTGTTCTTTTCCTTGAATGTGGTCAGTTTTTATGGATCAGTAGCAAAAGCCCCTTACAGGCAAGGGCCCCTATATTACCGCAACACTCCAGTTTGAACAGGCCTTTATATTAAATGAACTTGGAGGCCCTCATGCTACTGGCATTAATACTGTAGTGCTTGTTATTAAAGGGTACCTGTACTCAAATGAAATGAGGGGAACTAATGACAGATAGCTTCCAGCTTTGAAACAAAAAAACATTTCCTCATCCCTTTGCTACATCCTATATACTATTAATAGAGGAAAAGATGAACACAGAAGGTGCTGGACTGCAGTTAGACAGCTTCTGCAAAAATAATTGTAGACAGGTGCTGTCTGTGTATCCTTCCAAACCAGGGCCGAGCTTTGAATCCAGTATCATGATGGAACTATGTTACCTCAGTGGCACATGGAAGTCCCATACCCCCAGGGTAATGGAACCTGCATTCAATCATACCCTGCTGGGGATGCTGCGGACTCTTGAACTGAGTTACCAAGACAGATGGGGGCTATAGTGTGGGCCTGCAACAACACTCTCCACCAGTCCACCGGCCACACAACCTTCTTCCCAATGTTTAAGCAATACAACAGGATGCCCATGGACCTCCTGTTGGGGGCCCTGGAACACCTTCTTCCCCAGATGCCCATTTCATGGGAGCAGGAACATAGGGAGCAGATGCAACGGGCCAAGCAGTTAGTCCTAGAAGGGCACACAGAACTGGCACCTGACTCTGCCTTGGAAGAGCTACCATTGCAACTGGGGGACCGGGTGCTACTGAAAAATACCAAAAGCACTGGAGGCAGCAAATTGGAGCTCAAATGGAAGCGTACCCCGTACCGGGTAGTTGGACAGCCTTTCCCACCTAACCAAGTATATGACTTTGTCTCTGAGGGGCTCAATCCTGTGAAGAGGTGACTTCACCATAACATTCTTAGGCCCTGTGTGCTAAGTGGTGACTGCTGCAAAGAATCTGTCAATGCCCTAGAGACGTGTGACCCTGTGGATCTTTCACCGATGTACGAGGCACCTATTTGGTGGTTCTTGCTTCCTCTTGTGCACATATATATATGTGTGTGTATATATATATATATATATGTGTGTGCTGCTATGGTCAATTTTTATTGCTGTATATTGATTGCATGGGTGACGCACATCCTTCCGCTATTGGAGGACGTAAAATGATGAAACGCGTAGGGCGGGGCTCTCATAGGTGACGTCACCACGTACGGGTGAGCTGTCGGTGTTTGTTGAGACCAGAGTTCACCTGTTTATAAATATACATGCTGTTTATGCCAGTGTCGGTGATGACACTAAACATTGTGAGTGACTTATACCTTTTAATGGAATAAAGCATTTTAATGGTTTTACACTATGAAGCTTCCTCTTCCTTTCTTCCCATGTGGTTCCATACATATATACGGGGAGCATCCAGTTAAGGAGGTGTAGAAGTCAGTTCTGCAGATCGTTGCTCCCAGAGCCGCTGGTTTATAATATTACCAGCACAGAGCTCTGATGAGTTCATTTAATTTGTCTGGTGGTGGATCAGCACAGTGTGGTGGTAATCAGGATACATATATATATATAAATTGAAGGACTTTTTTTTTGTCACATTAATTTATGGACTTTTTTTTACACAGCTATATTGGTTGGGTGGACACACTGTTATTAATATATAATTGTTGGTATATACCTATATATTTTGTGTATTTATTAATTTATGGGGTGTGTTCTATTATTGGTAAAGATTATGAGATTATGAAAAAAGTAGGTAGAGATGTTAATTATTATAATAAGGGTTTGTTTTGCAAATTTCACTTTTCTTTTTTAATTAAATCAATAATTATTGCTAAATGTTGTACGTTAGAGATTTTTTATTAATTCACTTATATTAATTTCACATTTTTCACATATATAGATGGTGTGTGTATTCATGTCCTAAGAATAAGGTGTTGAGGAGCGCTGTTCTAAATATCAATTGTGTCATACTGCCTTGGGTTCCAAGGACTAGATCGCTGTTCCACCCCCCCGTGTGGTTGTTTTTTCTTTATACACGTCCAGTGGCGCCGTCCATCAGTAAGCAATAAACACCATCGCTTACTGTTCTGATCATTTTGGAGAAACATCATTGGGCCCAGAAGAGGAGGAACGCATGTGACCCCCTGCTGCCTTTGGCCCCTGAGCCACAACTTGAAGATGAGTCCATGCTAAAGTGACTCTGCTGAAAGCCAAGAGAATTGTCTCCCTTTGCAGTCCAACTACGAGCAACTTCTTGCAAGATATTCTGACTCTGTTGTTTGAACTTGTTTTACTTTTTTGCCTTAACTCTGCTTCTGTTTGCAGATTTTATTGCTGTTGTTCTTGCGTTACTGCGATGCCGAGGACAGCATTTGTCAAAGTGTGGAGGTGCAGGCAGGTGAGGTCTGCTTCGTCCACTGTAGGTGGTGCTTGACCAGAATGGTACAAAAGCTGGAGGGAAACCTGTTTTCTGTATGATTTGCTGGGCCTCTGGGGCAGTGTTCTGGTTGGCTGCATCCAGGTGACCCCTGCTAGCCATCTTGGGTCAACAGAGTCTTTTTAAGCTCCTGTACCCAGGTTTTGGTGTGCATTTTGCACAGTGGATAGTGCAGGGAAGAGCGGCATGGAGAGGTTCCAGAAGAGTAGGGACAGGCTAGGGATATGCCACCTTATTTGTAAGCCTCCCCATTGGGACCAGATAGGCCAGGCCACATTCCACCCTCAAAGACAGATGCTGTGGCTGCATCTGAAGCTGCTGTCTCTTCAAGCTGCACAGAACTGTATGTGTTGCCTGGAGCAGTGCTATTCCTGCTGGGCTGTAAAACTTGGGTTTGCAAAGTTAAGCAGTTCCTTCAATATAAGTTTGCGTTCTCTTTAACCAGTCTCCATAGATAGCATTTTCTGGATCTCGAAGTATAGATCCCCTTGATTGATATGCTTCTCCACCTTGAGGCTGGGTCAAGAGAAAACCAAGAAGGCTGCACCCTGTAGGGATGAGCAAATTGATTCCCATGAATTGATCTGAATTGGAACCCAGATGTTTTTTTCTGCGTTGGAGTTTACCGGTAACTGGTAATTAATTTTGTGAATTGAATAATTCAGCTAAAGTGTAAGTAAACCCAAAATCCATTTTTCAGTATGTTTTTCTTTCTGTAAACAGTTTCCTTAAAACATATTTGGTGAATCTGTTGAGAAGTTTCTAACCTGGAGTAATAGCACTTTATTGTTGCAGGCTGACAACACTAAGCCATTGCCTCACAATTAGCAGCAGGGTTGTCAGGGTTGTCAGAAGTAGCTCTCTTCCAATTGGTCATTGAACTTCCCACCAGATCTGCAGGAATATTTGTCCACTAGAGCAAATATGATGAATGTAGTAGACTTCAATTATGTGGTCATCTCTAGCACCCATACCCTTTTATCCTACGTCTTTTTTGCTAATGTAGCAGCCCATCCCCAGAGATCAGCACAATACATACGGTTCAGAAAAAATATAAAATCCCTAAGCAATCTTTGCACGCAGAGGGAACAATGAATACAAGATTTATTTAAATTTAGAATAAAGTGACATGTTTCCTTTAAGCTGATTGTAAAAGCACCTGAGAGCTCCTTATGATACTGCTTTGCTGACTTGTGGTGGATGCTGATAGAATATCGGGGAAAAATGCAGCGTATAAATAAATAAACGCCAAATAAAATGTGAAGGGATTTTATGCCCATAATTAGTCTTTTAATTGGCGTGTTAGCGAGTGTGTAAGTAGAGGTGACTGAGAAGTGAGGAGCTGTCAATCCAGAGGTAGAATTTAAAGGTAAGTAATAAGGAGTCAGATTATTATGGAGTTGGAATTAATTGAATGTGATAAGCGCCGAGCTGCTAAACTGAAATGATAATGGACTTGTTCTAACTTCAGCATTCAGAGAGGAGAGCCGGCGACCAGAATATTGAGACAGGCAGAGTTTTCTTAGTAAATAAGGGAACTTGGATTTTTAGTTCTGTGATGTTCAGCACTGCCTTCTGCTCAGCATTGCCTTCTGAAAAGAGGAGGCATATGCAGTACAGTAAGTGTTTCAATCAACAGCATGGCGTGCTATCAGTAATTAATAAATACAAATAAATAAATTAAATATAGTGATAAATAAATGAAAGTTCGTGCAAATAGTGTCAAAGTTCAACACCCATATGATGAATCCAAACTATATCCTGTGAAATCTCCGTGTGTCCTAGTTCCATGTCTTTACATGAAGATGTCAGCTTACCAGAAGATGTGTGACTCCTCATCATAGAGAAGTCAAAACCGCTTGTATACATCAACTCTCCAGGGTCTTCCCTCGGATCTCTTCACACAGGGTCTCCACTGCTTAGAGTCCACAGGAATGAAAGGAAACAGAGCACCAGGCTTGCATAGTGTAGAATCCTTATAGTATGCTTTATTGTGGTTAAAAGAACTAAAAAAAATCACATTTAACGATCGGCATCATTGTGATTTCAAATCCTACAGTGCAACACAGGAACATGCAAAACCTGGTGATGTTGTGACTTCCGGTTCCGCCCTACACACATTTTGTCACAAATGACATCATCAGGGGCTCAGAGAAGCAGCGACTCGTCACCACTCGATTTAAATACAATGTTAAAGAGGAGGTCCAGGCTCCCCAAAAAAGATTAAAAGTCACCAGTTACAAATACTGTAGCTGCTGACATTTAGTATAAGGACACTCACCCGTCCAGGAGTCCAGCGTTGTCTGCACCCGGGCTAGTTCTTCACTAGCCTCTGGGTTCCCAGTGCCAGCAATGAAAGTAAGGGGAACCGGAAGTGAAGCATTGCAGCTTCACAGCTGGTTTCCTACTGCACAAGCGCGAGTCATGCTGCGCCTTGAGATTGGTCCTTCAGTCTTCTGGGACCTGCAAAGTCTCCCAGAAGACTGCTGGGGGAGGAAGGGGGGGAGCAAACTTCTAGCTCAGTTCGCAGCAAACTGGGCCAGAAGTGGTAATGGGTACCTGTCAAAATCAGGTACCTGCTCCCCCCCTCCACCCAGAAAAGTGCCAAATGTGGAGGGGGAGGGATGCAGACAAGCGGAGCTTCGCCATTTGGGTAGAGCTCCACTTTAATGACAGGGAGGAGCGCGGGAAATCAGCCTGGACTGCAATATAGAGCATGTGTACTAATGTGTCATTTTTTGGCAAAATATTGCAGGATATGGAATAGTGCAAAAAATCATTAAAAATGATAAATAAAACAAAATAAATTACTAATTAAAACATTGCCTATATTAAAACACTGTTGAACTGCAACAAATCTCTAATATATATATACACACAATATTGCCAAATGTATTGGGACTCCTGCCTTTACATGCACATCCCAGTCTTAGTCTTTAGTGTTCAATATTGAGTTGGCCCACCCTTTGCAGCTATGACAGGTTCAACTCTTCTTGGAAGGCTGTCCACAAGGTTTAGGAGTGTGTCTATGGGAATGTTTGACCATTCTTCCAGAAGTGCATTTGTGAGGTCAGGCACTGATGTTGGACGAGAAGGCCTGGCTCAAAGTCTCCTCTCTAATTCATCCCAAAGGTGTTCTATCAGGTTGAGGTCAGGACTCTGTGCAAGTCAGTCAAGTTCCTGCACCCCAAACTCTCTCATCCATATCTTTATGGACCTTGCTTTGTGCACTGGTGTGTTGGAACAGGAAGAGGCCAACTCCAAACTGTTCCCACAAAGTTGGGGGCATGAAATTGTCCAAAATGTCTTGATATGCTGATGGCTTAAGAGTTCCCTTCAGTGGAATTAAGGGGCCAAGCCCAACCCCTGAAAAACAACCCCACACCATTATCCCCCCCTCCACCAAACTTTACACTTGGCATAATGCAGTCAGGCAAGTGCCGTTCTTCTGGCAACCGCCAAACCCAGACACATCCATCGAATTGCCAGACAGAGAATCGTGATTTGTCACTCCATAGACCACGTCTCCACTGCGCTAGAGTCCAGTAGCGGCATGCTTTACACCACTGCATTCGATGCTTAGCATTGCACTTGGTGATGTAAGGCTTGGATGCAGCTGCTCAGCCATGGAAACCCATTCCATGAAGCTCTCTATGCACTGTTGTTGTGCTAATCTGAAGCCCACATGAAGTTTCAAGGTCTTTAGCTATTGACTCTGCAGACAGTTGGTGACTTCTGCACACTGTGCGCTTCAGCATGTGCTGACCCCGCTCTGTCATTTTACGTGGCCTACCACTTCGTGGCTGAGTCGCTGTTGTTCCCAGTTACATCCACTTTGTTATAATACCACTAACAGTTGACCATGGAATATTTAGTAGCAAGGAAATTTCATGTATGGACTTATTGCACAGGTGGCAATCTATCACGGTACCACGCTTGAATTCACTGAGCTCCTGAGAGCAACCCATTCTTTCACAAATGTTTGTAGAAGCAGTCTGCATGCCTAGGTGCTTGATTTTCTACACCTGTAGTCATGGAGGTGATTGGAACTCATGAATGCAATAATTTGGAGGGGTGTCACTATACGTTTGTCAATTTAGTGTAAGTTCTTGTGGTCTTCCTTCACATAGCAAAAAACTCCCAATAAACAAAACAAAAATAAATATTTTTATTTTGCCACAAGATGGTGTGTTAGTGCGCATACTCTATATTGCTGTCTAGGCTGGTTTCCTGTGCTCCTACGTATCACTAACATTGTATTTAAATCGAGCGGTGATGAGTCGCGGCTTCTCATTTGTGACGAAACGTGCGTAGGGCGGAACCAGGAGTCACAACATCACCACGTTTTGCATGCTCCCACATCGCACTGTGGGATTTGGAATCCCAATTGATGCCAATCGTTAAATATGATTTTTTAGTGCTTTTAACTACAACAAAGCATCCTATAAGGATTTTACACTATGTGAGCCTGGTGCTCTGTTTTCTTTCATTTCCATGGACTCTGAACGGTGGAGAACCTGTATGAAGAGATCCGAGGGAAGACCCTGGATTACAGCAGTAAGAGCTGATGTATACAAGCAGTTTTTGACTTCTCTATGATGAGGAGTCACACATCTGCTGGTAAGCTGACATTTTCACTGGGTGTAAGGACATGTCCTGTATTTCTCCAACAAGTGGAACTGGGACACACAGAGATTTCACAGGATATAGTTTGGGTTCATCATATGGGTGTTACACTTTGACACTATTTGCTTGAATTTTCATTGAACTTTTATTCATTTATTTATCAATATATTTGTTCTATTTGTATTTATTAATTACTGATAGCACGGCATTCTGTTGATTGAATTATTTTCAATGTATATTATCCTAAACATAATACTTGCTGCAGCTTATTTATGTTGATTGATTTGCCATTTGCACAGTATCTCTTTCTAGTTCTTATAAACAGTAAGTGCCCTCACAGCCATCAAGAATCCAAAGTGCAAGAAAGCATTTTTTTTTAAAGTGCAGCTACCATCATGTATATTATTTAATGTTTAAGGTGGTATTAAACCCAAAACCAAAAATGTATTATATTTCAGCTTACCAATCACTGGATGTGTTGAATGCATTTTTACTGTTCTTTGGCTTTTTCTCTCTCTTTTCCCCTGAGGATCTGGCCAGTAACACTCCTCCAGTATTAGTGAGATCTAACTCTGGAGGAATGAGCTCAGGAGGCACAGCAGACAGCAGTATTGTCAGTATGTGGAGAGAGGAGTGTTAGATGTATTAGCTAAATAAAGCTTACAAATAAGCTAACAAATTGAAGCCAAACTCCAGCTCATACTTTATAATCAGTTACAGCAAATATCCACATTGAAAGCACCCCTGTCAGTGTTAAATGGCTTGTCTCAAACTGATACATTCTGTTGGAGAGCTTGTGCTTTTGAAAACAACAGATTTTCAGGCTGGAGCACCAATTGAAAATAGAAGACAGCCTGAAAAAGAAAACAAATGCAGCCAACACATGTAAGAATTTGTAAGCTGAAATAAAGTTTTTTTTTGGTTTAAAAACCACTTTCGTGGGGAAAAAATTTCAAATAAAAAAATTAATATAGCGACACAAGTCATACTGTAACTGAATGTTATTAAAAATTACCTTCCCTTTTCAATCTGTAGCACTGTAATTTTCTGTAAAATGCAATGCAATGCAATATGGCTACCTGGAACAGAATGCCTCCAGAAACATATTTCCTGCTTATGTGATTGGCTTACTGATTTTCCCAGAAGTCTTTCATTAAGATATAGTTTTTGAGCATCCCCTGCAACAAAAATTTTTATTTTTTTGGTGAGGTACTCCCAATAGGAAATCACGTCTAAAAAGAGCTGTCTTTGTTTAGACCTCATCCAGAGTCAGCATCTACTTCCTTGACTGAGAAGCCAACTCAGATATGACATAATCATTTAAATTCTGGTGCCTATGCAGTTCTTAGCTGTCTTTGCAAACGTCTTACACAGAGCAGCCCCTGCAAAACCTCTCCTTTTTACCTCCTGTTCTATGGGGAAATATATTCAGCACAATTCCCAAGCTTGCCTATTCCAAGCCCTGGCTTCACAAGGTAGATGACCTTGCTTGCTCACTGGAGATACTTGATAAGTCCCCAGGAGAACCAAGATGCATGTTTTATATTGGAAGTACCCACCTTCACTCACAGATAAGTAATGCCTTCAACTTTAATGCCTTCAACTTTACTCTGAGTATCTAATTTTCATGGGCCACACCCTGTATTTTTTTCTTCCAGACACTGAACTCCCCTCTCCAGTGGAGCCAGTTTGCATAAAGTGACAGATGACAGCCATTACTCAAACAGTATTCTTGGACTCACCTGAAGGCTCTGAACATTTACGTTTGCTTGTCAAAATCCAATCAAAAACCAGAAATAGATTCCTCGAGCACTTGGAAAAAGAGATAATTAAAGTGGACCTGAACTTAAAAATTATAGATTTTAAGTTCGTATACAGAACAGCAAGTTTTAACTGTGCCTAAAGGGGTTCTGAAGTCAGAAAGTGTTTTTTTACCTTAATGCATTCCCTGCATTAAGGTAAAAAACATCCCACTACTACTTTTTGTTCTTTCCCTTGAAACACTTACCTGACTCCTCCACCAATCCAGCAATGCCCCATCTATAGCACCCCTATTCTTTCTTCCTAGTCTCACAGTATACACAGAGAGCAGCAGGAGCCATAGAGTTCTGCTGCTGTCAGCCAAAGCCTGTAAGGAGATAGCGGGGGGGGGGGGGGCGCTTGGCTGAGCTGCACTGTGTGTGTCTATGGCTGCACACAGCCTGGCCTCCTTAGCACCCGACTTACTGAAGTGGCACCGACAGGAAGTAGTAGTGAAGCGTGCCAGTGAATGACTTCCAAAATGAAGGTAAGAGACTGCTCTGTGCAAAACCTTCTTATTATTTTAACTAAAACAAATAAGTCTTAAAAAACCTACTCTTTTGTCTTGAATTGCTCTTAAATATAGCAGTGCACTTCCTTTGCCTAGGTACTCTGATGCCTTGAGCCTCATAACTGTATATCTGCATTGTGAGATCACCCAAGGTACTACTGCTCCGACTGCTAGTCTCACTACATGTGAAGTAAGATTTGGTGTCAGTACTGTTCTTGTTGCTGGAGAGAAAGCTGTACCTGAGGATCTGCAGTGTGAGAATCTCCCTGCTTCTGACTGTTCCATTCTGTGGATCTGTGCTTCCTCCAACTCTTCTTTTTGCTGCTTGAATATTCTCTGTCCATTCTTCAAATCACCAGCATAAGGGACAGCTCAGATATAAGGACGAAAAAGCTTGCCTCTACCAATATAACCACCTTCATACAGATATACAGTGCCGAACAAGGCAGGGTAAGTCTGTAATGGTCAATAGATCAGTTGCAGGAAGACCACAGGTGACAACTCATTTGCCCTTGTCCTGCCTTTTTTGAGCTTCCAGAATTTAGGTTAACTTTTAACACCTGAAAACTTCTTTACATCTTTAGCTAGACCAATATCAAAACGGTTGCAGAAGAAGCTTTGGTAGACTGTATATGGCCTACAGGTTGCCAGTTTACGCATCAATACTCTAAATTAGGAGTCCTTAAAGTTCTCAGTACAAGGGCTACATACTATATTTTACAAATATTCATGGGTTTAAAAAATCCCCATCGGAATCCCTCCACCCTTAAATTAGGGTCCCCATTAGTGAACTCCTACATGAGGATCCCTGTCAGAGTGTTCTTCCCATCCAGGTCCCCATCAGAGTCTCCTTTATATCAGCATCCCCATCAGAGTCCCCTTTATATCAGGGTCCCCAGCAAGTGTGCTCCTTACATCAGGGTCTCCATCAGAGTCCTCTTACATCAGCGTCCTCATCAAAATCTCCTGTACATTAGAGTCTCCCGGTACATGGGTAGGGGAGTGGGGGGGGGGGGGTTTAAGCACAGACCATAGGCAGTCTCTGCTGACCTTAATCCTCAGTGTATTTACATTAAGCATATGTCACTGACCCTAGGCCGCATAAAATCTTGTATAGGGCTGAATGCGGTCCACAGGCTGTTTTTGGATATCCCTGCTCTAAACAAAACAACATTTATGAAGCTAACTTATATCTTTCGGTAACCACCAAGAAACTTAAATCTTCTGAACTTCATGAATTTTTATTCATTTGGATATAACAATGTTTTTTTATCTCTTGTGTAATGCACATATTTTTCTCATGAATGTTGAACGAGCAGTCTTCCCCTGTTGTTTTCTCCTTCTCTTACCATCTACATCATTTTTGAAAAGGAATAATGCATCGACCTTTCTCTGAGAAGAACACAACAAGCAATCAGCCCTTGCTGAACTTTGCTCCTGTCTCTCCTTGCCGTATGTGTTTTTCAATAATGGCTCATTCTCCATTCTCTGTAATTTCCATGTTATGTATAAAGTTAAAAGAGAATAAAACAGAAGATAGGAGCGCTGGGGACCGGGAACCTGGAGATATAAGAGGAGAAGGAGGCAGGAGGAGACCACGGACAGAGAGAGGCACGCCCTCCCTTCTTCTATAAAGGCTCAATTCTATTTGAAAATACAACATCAAAGGACAAAGTACTATACTGTGAAAGACTTCTCCAAGAATAGGCTTTTAATTAAAAAATAAGCCAAATGGATGATGTCTTCAGACGAAGATCGTCAAACTTGCACCAAGTTCAGTGGATGTTAAAGAAAATTCAGAAAATCGATGTGACAAATACTTTCAATATAAGCCATTTGGTGGTTTATGTTTTTAAAATGACCTTTCAATTGGATCTGATACCTCCCATAACTTTCTATTATTGCCAGAAAAGTTCAAACATCTCTTCATACATGGCATCAGTATTCAGTTTACCAAATTTCTCTTTCATCTGCTTCTGTAATTGGCTAAATACCACTGCAAAAGATCCTAAAGCCAAACTGCATACATCTTGTTGGAAGGATATGGAATCCTCGGCAATTTCATTGGATTTGGTGCTCTGGGAGTTCTTCCTATGGTGACAAATGTGCACCTCTAAAGGGGGTTAGAACCTCTGTCATGAATTTTATTACTTGCCGTGGTAGGCTATGAAAGGGCTAGAACCATAGCTTCCAACTGTCCGTGATTTTGAGGGACAGTCCCTCATTCGGAACAAAGTCCCTCTGTCCCTCTTTCCTCATCATTTGTCCCTCATGTTGGTCTGATGCATATAGTTGTATATAAAATGCACTCTTTATCTCTCAAAAAGTGTCTTACAGTGCTAAACATTTCATCTAGTTTCTAAATTGTTGCATTTGTAAATTTCCAAAGCCAATATAAAGGAATAGTAGTGGTAAAAAAGCACTTGTGGATTTAACAATTTTTTTTTGTATAAGTATCCTTTGGGGGGGCATGGTGGGAATGTGCCCTATGCCTACACATATTTGCTAATAGGTGTCCCTCATCTCAGAAAGTTGGGAGGTATGCTAGAACCCCTGTCTGAGTTTTGTTGCTTTCTGTGCAACGGTGAGACATCTTTTCTTCCTGTTGTGTCACTGGGATAGAAAGTGGTAGGAAATCTCCCTGACAAGGGCACAAGCAGCGATGAAAACCGCAGCTGAGGCCAAAACCTAAAAAAAACTAAAGTATTCTACTTTAATTATTTCCAGAGGTTGTTTTATTTTTGTGAAATTCTACCTACACAATTTATACCGGCACAAGATTTTTAGGTTCACCTTGACATAACATTAGACTGCCCACGAAGATCTTATTTCCTAATTTATAACAGTGAGAGCTAATAAATCAGTAACATTTTAAAAATTATGTAAAGTTTTAATATTTAATGCTTAACTCCAGGTACAGAAATGGAAAGTGCTATGCACAGTATGTGTGCTGCCTGATCGAGAATGTCATGACAAGTGCTAGTCGTGACAGCTTCATCCAAAGGAAAGGTGATATTTATACCTGGAAACTGTTTCACCTGAGCTGATATTTAATATGGGGACTGGTCACTGTTGCTGCTTACCTATGTGATGGGTCACCTACCAGCCCCCATGTAGCTTTCTCCAGGCCACGCAAAGTTAGTATAGTGTAAGTAAAGCTAAATAACAGGGAAATGCTAATTTATCATTAAAAGCCTGTTCAGTTCTAATCATGTAAATTTGAATTTGTGTAACAAACATTTTCATTGAAATACGTTTTTCCAAATGTATTTACAAGCCCAGATATCACTTTGAAAGGAAAAGTAGTGACTTTATCACCAGGCTGTATATACAGTGTGCAGAGAGCAGAGCTTTCGTAGGGAGCCAGCAGCTTCTCCCCCTACAGGCTTCCTGCTGAAAACTACAGGGGGGCACACAGGGCCAGGTAGGAGGGGCGGCTGCCCTGGGGCCAGTTGTATACTGCTGGGATGGAGGCACCGCCATTCTGACTATATGGCTGATGGGAGCAGTGACAGCGGCATCACTAGAAGCCAGCAGCAGTAATCCCAGGAATACAGGAGCTGAACTGGAAGAAGGGAGGGGAGGGAGAGAGAACAGCTGCACAGCCGACTACTGGAGTGTGCATGATTGGCCAAAGCTGGTAGGAGGCGGGGCGAGTTCTCTCTCCCTCCAGCACCTCCCTCCTGACCACAAAGCTGCCAAGTACTGAAGTGTGCATGATTGGCCAAATCTGGTAGGAGACGGGGCGAGTTCTCACTCCCTCCAGCACCTCCCTCCTGACCACAAAGCTGCTGAGTACTGAAGTGTGCATGATTGGCCAAAGCTGGGAGGAGGCGAGGCAGAGTTCTCTCTCCTCTTCCTCCAGCACCTCCCTCCTGACCACAAAGCTGCCGAGTACTGAAGTGTGCATGAATGGCCAAAGCTGGGAGGAGGCGGGGCCGAGTTCTCTATCCCTCCAGCACCTCCCTCCTGACCACACAGCTGCCGAGTTCTGAAGTGTGTATGATTGGCCAAAGCTGGGAGAAGGCAGGGAGGAGTTCTCTATCCCTCAAGCACCTCCCTCCTGACCACACAGCTGCCGAGTACTGAAGTGGGCATGATTGGTCAAAGCTGGGAGGAGGCGAGGCAGAGTTCTCTCTCCCTCCAGCACCTCCCTCCTGACCACACAGCTGCCAAGTACTGAAGTGTGCATGATTGGCCAAAGATGGGAGGAGGCGGGACAGAGTTCTCTCTCACTCCATCACCTCCCTCCTGACCACACAGCTGCCGAGTTCTGAAGTGTGCATGATTGGCCAAAGCTGGGAGAAGGCAGGGAGGAGTTCTCTATCCCTCCAGCACCTCTGTCCTGACCACACAGCTGCTGAGTTCTGAAGTGGGCATGATTGGCCAAAGCTGGGAGAAGGCAGGGAAGAGTTCTCTCTCCCTCCATTACCTCCCTCCTGACCACAAAGCTGCGAGTGCTGTCAGATTGGGACTGTGTGGGGTTAGCTTTTTCCCCCCCATCTGCATCTTTCTTCTGTTATTTTACCCCACCTGCCCACCAACTCCCCACTGACAGCAGAAATTTCAAGTGGGGTGAGTAAACAAACCCAGCAAAGTCCTGATCTGTCAGTGCACCTGTATTAAGAAGCTAGCAGCACTGCCCCCAGTGCTTCCCAGATCTGGTAAGAATGGCTTTGAATACTTTCCCGCCCATTGAATATGTACGAATGGGTTTGAAGGTAAACAAAGCTATTCATACGAATGCAGAAAGCTGAAGTGAGGACAATGGTGACTTACTACTGTCCTCACTTCAGAGATCAGAACAATGAATGAATTTGCTGAAAAACACAAATCCATTCATAAATGTTGAAAAAAAAAAGAAAGATAAAAGCAAACATAATTAAATAAAAGACAAAGGAATGCACAGAGATGCCCCTACTGAACTTATTATTACTATAGGTACTTATATAGCACTGTCAATTTACACAGCCCTTTACATATATATTGTAAATTCACATCAGTCCCTAACCCTCAAGGGGCGTACAATCTAAGGTCCCTAACTTACATTCATACACATATTAGGGCCAATTTAGAAAGGATCCAATTAACCTCCCAGCATGTCTTTGGAGTGTGGGAGGAAACTCACGCAGGGACAGGGAGAACTTGCAAACTCCAGGCAGGTAATGCTGTGGTTGGGATTTGAACCAACAACCCTAGTACTGCCAGGTGGAAGTTCTAACCATTTAGCCACTGTGCTTCCCATCACCGGAAACCATCCACAAGCTGCTGAAAAAATTAATTTATCCACCAAAAATCCCAAATAAATCAAATAAAAAAATAAAGAAAAAAATGTTCAGCTCTATGAGCGAGACTACACAATGTCACAATACATCCCCAATAACAATATTTGTTAAAGTGTTACTAAACTTACAACAGTAAAATCAGTCTGTATATGCAGTAAAGCATGCTTATTATGCTCACTGTGGAACCTAAGGTTTTGATCCTCTGTAAAAAGGCTGTTTGATCCTGTCGGTATCTTTGTCACCGCTGAGTCCTCTAGTGACTCCTGGGCTGGAGGAAGGAAATACATCAGCAGGAGACAGAGACATCTGACACTCCCAGAAGTGTTGAATGTTGAAATCACTGAGGGTATTGCAGCATAAAAATGCAGTGGAGGTAGTAGACTTGGGCTTTGGGTTTGACAGAGAGATAAGTACAACAGCTCCTCTTGCAAGACACCTTCCTTTATGAATTTTGTACTACCCTGTTCAGGTCGCATTAAGGATGTGCACTTTAGGGATTGTTTTTACTTTTTGAGGAAAGCTGCTACTTAAAGTGTTACTAAGCCCAGAACCCTGTATTCACTATATCTGGTCAACCACAGTACACAGAACATTGAAATTGAATTGTTTAGTAAATATAAATGGCTAAATCCTTTTTCTAATGAGCAGTTGGAGCAGTTTTATGACTTCTATCAGTGCCCAGAAAAGCACTGGTTACAGCTTGTAGGAGGAGTTTTCATTCTCCCCTGATTGTCCTATGAGGCTGCAGAACCCTTGATTCTCTGTCTAGAGTGTCATGATTGGCCCTGTGCTGATCACATGAACTCTCCCAAAATAAAACTTTCTAGCAATACACACCAAACAGAGCATGTGCTGCTTGCCCCCAAGGCTCTGTTTTTTCAGCAGATGGATTGGGGACTGTGGAAGAAGAGGAGGATCAGAGAAGACAGGATCAAACTTCTTTTTTTAACCCCTTAGATTCCACAGTGAGCACAACAAGCATGCTTTACTGCATATACAAACTGATTTTACTGTTGTGAGTTTAGTAACACTTTAAATAATTGCCAGCGAAACTGTGTCCTCATACAACACAGACAGTGCAAGCCCTGCAGATTCACATTTCACAAATCCTTCCTTCACACAGAATGTTCCATCAACTCAGAAATGAAGAGACTAATTATTCCCTTTTAAGATCTTGCATGGCATATCTTACTGTATCGATTTCACCTGATGAACAGACCTCAGGAGAGAGAAGCCTACAAGAGAACATATCATGCACAATGAACATCGTCTAAGCGGAGCAGCAATTAGAGGGGGTTGGTCAGGGCAAAACGCTTTAGGCATGAACGTTCACGGAGGGAGCCAAGGTGCACAATGTCACTGAATATATGCAGCCTGGAGCTTACCAATAAGCAATTTATATCACAAGTCTTAACACAAAATGTTTACATGTACACCATTTCCAGCTTCATTTCATTTTATGAATACATTTATTGTGCGGCAATTTACTGCTGTAAAATCAATGACCCCCCTTGAGCACTATGTACATTGTATAATAGCTTATAGGGCATAATATATGCATATTAAAGTCGTTTGATTAAAATGGATTTTTATTTAATTTTGGATATTTTGTGTAGGGGGTCAGTGCAGCTAAAAGTAATAATTTAAGTATATCTAACTCCCAACTGGATGACATTTATATTACTATATTACTGTATATTTTATAGACAGCTGTTTTTTCTTTTCATAAAATACCAATTTCAACTTTTAGATAATTGTTTCCATCTCAGTACAGTGTCAGCTGCATATCTTTGTTCTGGACCGACTTCCTGATCATGGACCATGCCTGTGTGATGTGTGTTATAATATTTTGCAGTCTTAATAATGCTGAACAGCACCAGGTTATCTACTAGATGAAAGGGCTTTGCTCCAGGGGGTACAGCTACAACCTTCATGTTTTTGCAGTAAGCCAGTGAGATAGCAAAAATGGTCAAAGCTGTGCAACTGCCTGCCGTTTTGCTGTTAGGGGCTGTGCTTGCAAGATGGTGGTTTGCTTGGGGGATATCTCTAGGAGGGTTGCTTAAGATATAGTGAGATTTTTGCGGGGGGGGGGGGGGTGTCAGGGAATTTTTCCTGTGCAGAAGTGTCCTCTGCACTCTGTATGTTGGAAGTCAGTCAAGGACAGGATACAAATTTCGGGAGGTCAGTTTTTGTAAACAGACTGGCAGAGGGATAGTAGGTGATGTCATTGATCAAATATTGTCAATGACATCACCCAGCATCCAAGGTCGGCTAGTGTTTGTAAACAGAATGGTTGGGGAACCCTTGGTGATGTCATATTTGCTCAATGATGTCACCCAGAATCCTTGGCCAGTTTGTAGATATACACTAGCCCCAGGGACTCTGTCATTTATGACAGGAGCAGCAGCAGGTGACCATCATCAGGTGGTGGACCATGATGCCATTGTGAGCATGGTAGTGGTAGCATGGCAGCGCTAGCGTCAGCACAGTGATAGTGTTAACACCACTAAATGACAGCTCCTCGGCTGGTTTATATACTGTACTCTAGCTATACAGTGGGGATCGAAAGTTTGGGCACCCCAGCTAAAAATTTGTATTAATGTGCATAAAGAAGCCAAGGAAAGATGGAAAAATCTCCAAAAGGCATCAAATTACAGATTAGACATTCTTATAATATGTCAACAAAAGTTAGATTTTATTTCCATCATTTACACTTTCAAAATAACAGAAAACGAAAAAATGGCGTCTGCAAAAGTTTGGACACCCTGCAGAATTTCTAGCATGCACTGCCCCCTTTGCAAAGCCGAGACCTGCCAGTGTCATGGATTGTTCTCAATCATCGTCTGGGAAGACCAGGTTATGTCAATCTCAAAGGTTTTAAATGCCCAGACTCATCTGACCTTGCCCCAACAATCAGCACCATGGGTTCTTCTAAGCAGTTGTCTAGAAAACTGAAACTGAAAATAGTTGATGCTCACAAAGCTGGAGAAGGCTATAAGAAAATAGCAAAGCATTTTCAGATGTCAATATCCTCTGTTCGGAATGTAATTAAGAAATGGCAGTCATCAGGAACAGTGGAAGTTAAAGCAAGATCTGGAAGACCAAGAAAAATATCAGACAGAACAGCTCGCAGGATTGTGAGAAAAACAATTCAAAACCCACGTTTGACTGCACGATCCCTCCAGAAAGATCTGGCAGACACTGGAGTTGTGGTACACTATTCCACTATAAAGAGATACTTGTACAAATATGGTCTTCATGGAAGAGTCATCAGAAGAAAACCTCTTCTACGTCCTCACCACAAAAATCATCGTTTGAACTTTGCAAATGAACATATAGACAAGCCTGATGCATTTTGGAAACAAGTTCTGTGGACCGATGAGGTTAAAATTGAACTTTTTGGCCGGAATGAGCAAAGGTACGTTTGGAGAAGAAAGGGCACAGAATTTAATGAAAAGAACCTCTGTCCAACTGTTAAGCATGGGGTTGGATCAATCATGCTTTGGGGTTGTGTTGCAGCCAGTGGCACAGGGAACATCTCATGAGTAGAAGGAAAAATGGATTCAATAAAATTTCAGCAAATTTTGGATGGTAACTTGATGCCATCTGTGAAAAAGCTGAAGTTAAAGAGAGGATGGCTTCTACAAATGGATAATGATCCTAAACACACCTCGAAATCCACGGGGGATTACATCAAGAGGCGTAAACTGAAGGTTTTGCCATGGCCTTCACAATCTCCTGACCTCAACACAATTGAAAATCTATGGATAGACCTTAAAAGAGCAGTGCGTGACAGACAGCCCAGAAATCTCAAAGAACTGGAAGACTTTTGTAAGGAAGAATGGGCAAAGATACCTCAAACAAGAATTGAAAGACTCTTGGCTGGCTACAAAAAGTGTTTACAAGCTGTGATACTTGCCAAAGGGGGCAGTACAAGATATTAACTGCAGGGTGCCCAAACTTTTGCAGACACCATTTTTTTGTTTTCTGTTATTTTGAAAGTGTAAATGATGGAAATAAAATCTAACTTTTGTTGACATAATATAAGAATGTCTAATCTGTAATTTGATGCCTTTTGGAGATTTTTCCATCTTTCCTTGGCTTTTTTATGCACATTAATACAAATTTTTAGCTGGGGTGCCCAAACTTTTGATCCCCACTGTAGCTATCTATTGCTACCATGCTCACGTCAGAACATGCTAACAATCCCGTAAAACCAATCTATCAAATTACAGCTATAAAGTTTATGCTCCCTGCTGACTGAAGAGCTCCAGCTCTGACTCGGCAGGGAGCATGTTGGACCTCTGCAAAGAGATGTCTGCTTCCACACAGAGAGTAAGGGTCCTCTTCTGCAGCATGTTGGCAGGGGTAGACTTTTTGTTGCTAATATCCTAAAGTTGGGCTTTAACCACTTGCCGACTGCAGATAGCCGAATGACGGCTTCACCGAGGCCGGCCAGTTATGACGTCTTCCCAGAACGCCCCCCAGGGACGTGTACCTGGCAATCTCTGTGAACGCTGTGTCCTACGGACACAGCTGATCACATAATGTGGTAAAAGGCCAATCACAGCGGCTTTTTACCACGTGATCAGCCATGTCCAATGACACAGCAGATCACCGGTAAATGCAGTTGCCGGTTATCAGCTGCACTTTCCTCACACTGTCACAGCATGAGGAAAGAACTGCTGAGAACCGGCAATTGTCAGAGGATGGATCTGCACCAATCATCAGGGCACTGATCATCAGTGCCCATCAGTGCCACCCACCTGTGCCCATCAGTGCCTAGTAGAGCCACCCACCTATGCCCAGCAGTGCCACCCATCAGTGCCATCCTTGCCACCTCATCTGTGCCGCCTATCAGTGCTTATCAGTGCGCCTATCAGTGCCAATCAGTGCCCATCAGTGCTGCCTATCAGTGCAGCCTCATCAACGCACAGTAGTGAAGGAAAAAAATTACCTGTTTGCAAAATTTTATAATAGAAATAAAGAAACACTTTTATTTTTTCAAAATGTTTGCTCTTTTTTTGTTTGTAGCTCAAAAAATAAAATTCCCAGCAGCGAGTACATACCACCTTAAGAAAGCTCTATTTGTGTGAAAAAAATGATAAAAAGTTCATATGGGTACAATGTTGCATGACCGCGCAATTGTCATTCAAAGTGAAACAGCGCTGAAAGCTGAAGATTGGCCTGAGAGCAAAGGGGGTATAAGTGCCCGGTAGGCAAGTGGTTAAGCTGAACTTTCAAGTGGGCTTTAGATATATTGACATTTAGTTTTCCATACATTAGGAAAATTGAGTATACTTTTTGCACCTCAGTACTTTACATGTTTTTATAACTGGCATTCTATCATCACCCTAAAACGAACGGTATCTATAAAGTTATATCTGTTTTGGGGTCCTGTATTTGGTCCTATTCACTGTCAGGCCATTTGAAATGTCTCACTGCTCTTCTGTGCTGTTAGTCTCAATATGAAGGGCACTTAGCCTGGGGCAAGAAAAGTGCATTGCCCCCATGGAAGCTAGTTGTGATTCAGCCTGGCCTCTAGCTAATACAGTTTTTTTTTGTACAAGAAACCATTAATATGTAATAGGATCAGAGGTAAAACATTATTCAGGGCTGTCATATCTGTCACACACAGGAAAATTAAACTGACAGGTTGTTTATAAAACAATTTGTGTTCAGCTCTAGACTTCTGTTTTTAACACTTCAATATCTGGGGTGGCTGCAGAGGTTTAGGACCTTAGGACCTGTCACAAACTATGAGTGAACATCTCTTGAAATGCCCCAGATAAGCTCCTGTCATTAGAATTAGCCTGTTGACACACAGCTACAATGTGACAGATCAGGACTAAGAAGAATGCTGAACTAAAATATCTTTTTTTCTTGCAAACATTCTGAAATGACAACTTAAAAAATTGTGCATGCATGCATACTTGTGTAACACCCTCCAGGTTAGCTAGACAGCTGTTTGTTTCTTTTTTTTTTAGACAGAAGCTGAGTAGCAGCCTGGGATGAGTCAGCCTGTAAGTAAGACAGGAGTTCACCTCAGGACAGGCTGAGAGTCTCTAACCGGTCAGGGCTTCTGGAGTTCTCCCACCCTTCCAGAGACTTAGAGAACCTTCTAGAAGAGGGGTGGAGGAGAATAGGAGGCCCAGATCTGCATGTTTGAGGGACCCTGACCAATCCCCTGGCAGGAGGCTGAGCATGGTGGTCCAGGGCAACCCTCAAATGTGGAAGAGCCTGGGGGGAGGTGTGCAGTGTCGGGTGGAAGATGGACTGAGAGGAAGGCTGGAGTGTGGAGCCTGGGAGGGGGTCCCAGGGAGGGGAGCCTAAATGCAGGCAGGATTCTGGAAGGGAGGATCTCTTCTGTTCCATCATCTCCTTGGGAGGAAGGCCTGTGAAGCAGGGAAGGAGCCAGACCAGCATAAAGCCTGAAGGCACCCACCAAGCAAACAGGGGAAGACAGAGCGAGTATTCCTACATCCCCTGGGCCAAATAAGGGGAGAGGGTGGTTGGGTGCAATACCCAATTAGTCTTCATCCGGGACTGTTCTAAAACTACCGGTTCCAGGACCCCCTTTTCCAGGGATACCCTTAAGGCAGCTGGTTGAAGAGGAGGAATCATCCAGGGCCTGAGGAGGTACACCAAAGGAGCTTTAGCATCCCTTTAGGAGACTGAGAGACTGTTGCTATTCACATTTTGTACAAACTTTAACCCCTTAATAAAATGAAAAAAACAAACTCAAGAACTGTTCTTTGACTCCAGTAAGCAGTGTGGAAAAATGTGTGTTGCCTGGCTGTGCAGAGCTTAAGGGGGACCCAAAACTCAGTGAGTCCTAAGGGGGAATACTCTTGCAAATCTACGCCTCCTTATGCTCTATCCATATTTTATGTTATCCATATTCCATTTTGCAGTCTATTCCATTTCTTCTCTTTAGCATTAGTGGTAGGCGATGAAGGCAGTGTTGACATCTGAGGGAAGTGATATAAATATTGACTCACATAATGTTCTCTCTGAGAACAATTTTTATTGTTTGCCGAGAAGCGGGCATGTAGTAGGGTAGTTCTTTAACCATCCTGATCCTCCCTTTCTGATGCTCTTTTATCAGGTTTTGAGCAAAGTTACAGTGGTGAGTCGGCGGCAGGAATCACACAGAGACCGAGTAATATGAACTGTACATTGTAGAACGTCACAGTAAAGTACAACCAGGCCTGGTGGGAGAGCACAGCCGTCTGGAGCCACATACAAGAATAGTTCCAGGGGCTCTATATTTGCAGAGATGCCAACAGCTTCTGCCACGAGGAGTGAGAATGCAGCCTGACCAGTCCGATCCAACTGAGAGGCTTCCTGAGTGAATAGAGCAGAGTCCCTACAATTTCCCTACTGCTCTGGAACCTCTCCCTGTCACTATGTGCTCTCCCTGACAGAGGAGGGACCTGTCCTTACACTAACCACTGAAAAAATGTGAGCTAAGTCAGGAGGCAAGGGGCTTAAATAAGCTCTGCCCTCAACCAAGATGGCCGTGGAGGTCATGTGGGGCTCCAGTGTCCAGTTGGACAGTTGTTCTCCTGGTGACCACAACTTTCTTCCCCTTCTGTATTGACACTTTGGTTTAGCGCCTTCTACAGTAGGTACAGTCTCTGCCCCTTATGCAAATATAGGAGCATAATGACCTTCTAAGAGGGAGATGTGAAACGCCTATGACTTCTAAGCTGGCCAGCTTGCAAGGCCTAAACTAAGAGGTCATAGATATTTGCAGGTGTTGCTGTTGTACTTGTACAGTAGTTGGAAAACACAGCAAGAAAGCATCAGGAAACACAGATGTGCATGTATTTGGATGGAATGTGTCACAGCAGATGTTTGTCCAATTATTTGATGGGAGATATTAACGTGATGTTGCTCTCTGTAGAATTCATCATTCACCCATAGCTGTAAAAAAAAAAGGGGGGGTTAGTATAAAGATTTTTTAAAAGGAGAAGGGCTGTTCCAAGGAGGAGCTGAGGTTGAATTCTAACCCTTTTTTATTGCAATTTGTTTACGTTCACCACCACAACCTGCTAATGCCCAGCTGTCAATGAGGATTGGGAACCAACCATAGTGGTTCCTGATCATGAGATTACTTTTTCAACTCTAATAGCATGCAGGCTGCAGGGTTCATTGCTAAAAATAAAAGCCAGCAGCCTGCAGAAGAACACTTCCACCTTGCAGTCGCAATGTTCATCTGTGCCATCTTTTTTTTAGTGCTATCTATGTTTAATAATGTTTTAGACATAAAAGAGGAACAATGTAGTATGGCATAGAGGTATACAGTGAGATCCTTCAGAGATTTATAGCGGTACCTTGAGCTGTGGCTGAATGACCTCCCATCTGATGATGCTTGCAAAATTCTGGGTCCAACACCACTTAGCAAATTGTTTTAGTAAGGGGCGCATTCTGACCTCCACTACATTCTTCACACTGACCATCAACTAATACATTTTAGTAGGCGTTTCGTTAGACCTCAAAATTATTTCAAGGGTTCCTCTGCAGTAAAAAGGTTGAGAAAGGCTGGTCTGAACCTACCTAAGTCCATCCAGCTGTTATTTTTCTATATGGATTTCTAATCAATGAAAGCAATATTCCTATGTTGGAAGCCCCTTGACCATCCCACTTTCTCACGATTTAAATAATTTGTTGACTCGGCCCTCTTATTATACAATCTTAGTTTTATAAGTCAAAATTGCCCACATATTCAACAGTATATGGTCTGGTTGGTTAAGATTCTGTCATATAAATGACTCCCCTTAAATTCCTGTGTTTCCCCATAGAGAATTTTGTTTTGCTCTACTCTGTAAGCTTACTGTCAATAATTAAGCCATAATCAGATCATTGCTTGCGTCTCTGAAGATACAGGTGTAACTCGAAAAATTAGAATATCGTGCAAAAGTTCATTTATTTCAGTAATGCAACTTAAAAGGTGAAACTAATATATGAGATAGACTCATTACACGCAAAGCAAGATAGTTCAAGCTGTGATTTGTCATAATTGTGATGATTATGGCTTACAGCTCATGAAAACCCCAAATCCACAAGCTCAGAAAATTAGAACATTACATGCCTGGACTTAATGAAGCACAGTGGACCAACACCAGCAGATAACATGGCTCCCCAAATCAACACAGACTGTGGAAACTTCACACTGGACTTCAAGCATCTTGCAGTGTGTGCCTCTCCATTCTTCCTCCATACCCTGGCTCCTTGGTTTCCAAATGAGATGCAAAAGTTGCTCTCATCAGAAAAGAGGACTTTGGACCACTGAGCAACAGACCAGGTCTGTTTTTCTTTAGCCCAGGTAAGACGCTTCTGATGTTGTTTGTTGTTCAGGAGCGGCTTGACAAGAGGAATACGACATTTGAAGCCCATGTCCAGGATCCATCTGTGTGTGGTGGCTCTTGATGCACTGACTCCAGCCTCAGTCCACTCCTTGTGAAAGGCCCCAACACTTTTGAATGGCCTTTTCCTGACAATCCTCTCCAGGCTGCAGTCATCCCTACTATTTCTGCACCTTTTTCTTCCACACTTTTCCTTTCTACATAACTTTCTATTAATGTGCTTTGATACAGCACTTTGGGAACATCCAACTTCTTTTGCAATTACCTTTTGAGGCTTTCCCTCCTTATGGAGGGAGTCAATGATGGTTTTCTGCACAACTGTCAGGTCAGCAGTCTTTCCCATGATTGTGATTCCTACTGAACCAGACTGAGAGACCATTTACAGGCTCAGGAACCCTTTGCAGGTGTTATGGCTTAATTAGCTGATTAGAGTAGGACACTTTGAGCCGAGAATATTGCACCTTTTCACAATATTATAATTTTCTGAGATTGTGGATTTGGGGTTTTCATGAGCTGTAAGCCATAATCATCACAATTATGACAAATCACAGTAAGAACTATCTTGCTTTGCATGTAATGAGTCTCATCTATTAGTTTCACCTTTTAAGTTGCAGTACTGAAATAAATGAACTTTTGCATGATATTCTAATTTTTCGAGTTTCCCCTGTATATAGTATACCACATTGGTTACATGCTTCTCTTGTCTAAATTGTATCTTTCAACATATCATTATTGGACTATGCTGAAGCAATAGCTATGCATCTGTTATTTGTGTAAAAAATTGTCGAAAACCTTATTAACTCACATGCTAAAAATTATAACAATAATACAGAATAAGTCTTTAAAAAATATAAAAGTAGTATATAGATATGCAAGTTGGCCAAATAATTCTTATTAAAGTAGCCAACACATGTTGAAGACACTAAACTTGGCCTGGGCCTTTAAGGTTGATAAAAAAAATTAGAATCATTTTATATACTGGATGATTCAAAGCAACAGCAATATTGTTTACAGTATCCAATCACAGCTTTCAATTTATCCAGTAAAAGATAAAAGAAAAAAGATGAAAGCATGCTGTACTTTCCGATATTGTTAGCCTGTGAAAGTATTCCCCTCAGTTGCTTTTGTTATTTTTACAAAAAGTATGATTTTTGATCCAGTTTTATAGCTACCACAGGACCACACATAATATGGTTGTATTGCATGTAAGAGATCATATGATATGTCATGCTAGGTTTTGTTGCCTTAGGGCAAATCCACAAGGGCAAATTAAAACTTCTTCTTACTATGCTTGCGTGCTGTAGCCCCATTCATTTGTATGGGAGAGCTGCACTCATAACACAGCTGACAGTAGCCAGTGTTGAATTTAAAGTCCATCTCCTAGATTGTAAGCTCTAATGAGCAGGGCCCTCGGTTTCCTCTTGTACCAAATTGATTTGTAACTGTAATGTCTACCTTAATTTTGTAAAATGCTGAGCAAACTGTTGGCTCTATATAAATCCTGTATAATAATAATAACTCCAGGCTACTAAACAATTATCCCTTGCAGTGGGGCTCTGCCTGCACTGCAAGGGTTAATTGCTTGTTTAGGTCTAGGGAACCAATTAAAGATGATTAACTTACCTGCTCCTCCCCGCTGCTAGACTGATCCCTGCAACACTTTCTCCCCCACATGGTCTAGGTTTCTGATGTCTTCAAGACCAAAGTAGGGCCCATGGCCCTGCATTGGATGTGATGACACTGAGGAACAGTCCACGGCTGGGGAGTGCTATTTTCTGGGAGAGACAAGGTTTAGGTAGGTCAAAGTGTTTCTCTTCTCCCCTAGAGAAAAACAAGGAATTAACTCCTGCAGTGCACACACAGCCCCACTGCAAGAGATAATTGTACATTTTCTGGGAGTTGGGCTTTAAAACATTTGTCTATTTTCATGCTCAAAGCTGTATGAAAAGGTCCTTCCCCCCCCATTCTACTTTTTCACATTTTTTCATTGACAAATATTCTCTACACTAGTGTCCAGCATCCCATTTAATTTGTTTGACAATAGCTTTACCCAGCAGTCCCTCAGGGGGCCACAATTATCAATCAAATTTGGCCTCCCATTGGCAATTCACTAAAACTTTCTTGAATATTTTGATTGACGTGACAAACTTTGGGCAATTCAAATATTGGATGATTTCTTCATAAAAAGTCATGACCTGAATAAATGAGAACCTTTACAAACACCTTAGAGTAGAGGTAGATCAAATCACTAAAATTTTATATAAGTTTTAACGTGCTAATGTCATTTCAAAAGACAATAACAAGTTTCAATATTTTTAAATCTGTAGCTTTCGTTAAAATAATCCCTGGTGATCCTGCCATAAAAGTCCACATTCAGATGCTTTCTATGACAGGGTGAAATGCTCTGTTCCTGCTTCTCTGTTTGTTCCTGCATTGCCGCTTTGTTAGGCTGGTCATACATTATGCAATTTTCTTTCCTTCAACAGTGGGTTGAAGGAAAGAATATTGCTCTCTTGCCCCATCAACACAGTCCTTCCAGCTGCGCTATTGTATTCTGACAGTGGGAGGTTTCCCCGCCATCAGAATAAAATGATCACTGCTGCCGGCTTTAGTCAGCAGCAGTGGTCGTATGAAAAAAACTGACTTCGGTACAGGGGCGGACTGACGACTCATGGGGCCCCCGGGCAATAGGGGATCATGGGGCCTCTGTGTCCTTGCCCAAACTCAAAAAAGCCTATGAAAAAGGTACCAGGGGCATCTCAGGGGGCTCCCTACTGACCCCGAGCCCTCGGGTAGTGCCTGAGTTTCCAAATGGTCAGTCCACCCATGCTTCAGTACAACCAGCCAGTCCATAAATAGATCGAAATTTGTCTGGTTGCTACTGAAATGGCCGAATTTCCATCTGTCAATGACAGGCTTTACATGGGTTGCTGATGGATACCATAAGTAACCATTTCAGGCCATAAAAAGACATTATGAAGGCATGATCTACTGTTGTCAGCATCAAGAAACAGCCCTGATAAATGCCATGCAGCCATCACTGGAGTGCACATCACCAGGAAGTGGCTGCAGAAGACCCGTAACACTGAGATGCCATAAAGGATGAAAAAATGTCAAATAATTTATTAAAAAAAATGTCAGTTGTTTATGATATATAGTGTTTTAGCAAATACATTTATTTCGATTAGCATTTTCATCTACTTTAATGTTTGCAGTACATTTGTATCTTAAGCAGAAATGGCACAGGAATACCATTTAATTCATTCAAGCCTGTTTCCACCTGAAAGGACAGTCATGCTTTGGTATATCACTTTTCATTTTTTATGGTCTGATGACTTTGAAGAAATACTTTAAATCCAGCAGCAGCATGCCCAGAGGCTCTGCATTTCGAAAATATACTTCCCATATAGACAATATTGCTCTCCTATTCCTAGCACTAACACATGCAAGGCCAGCTCCCGAACCCCCCGAGCTGTCATCAGCGGGTGGGCCCAGCGCACAAATCATCGCTCCGTCTGTTTGCTGAAGGAGATAAAATGCGCTTGAGACTAGAAGAATACATTCAAACAACAGGTGAAATTTGAACAAGTGATTGCATTATAATAAACAAATCAACAAGCCTATTTAGGTAAAAAAAAAATTTCTTTTGTAAAAACAAAAGTTTTTATTTAACCCCTGCTGCAGCAGAGCAAACATTAAGTGCCAACATAACCCAACACAGGCTACATGTATATTAATCATGTATCAGTAAGTTTCCTGCCTGCTGCCCTGCCTCTCATACTATCCAGTTGGGTCCTTATGTTTACTGCTTTTACAGTTATTGGGGGAATAGTGTACCCGTGTACTCTGAAGTTTTAAATCTACAACCAAAGTGCTGGCAGAGCTGGGCGAGAGTCTGCCCTAGTCTTGGGCTGTACTTCACTAATTTAAAACAAGAACACTGTGTTTTTCAGACTGCCCAAAACCAGCCTCAGAATACTTTGTTCAGATGGGACATCAGATCTTTTTAGTGTGAGACCAGTCAACTGGAAAAGCAGTGTATAATAACAGACAGTTGGTCCAGGAGAATGGGAAATATAAATCCGCTAGGACCTAGGGTATGCCACTTGCTGAGCATAATAGATTCCTCAATGACGTAGAGCCCCCCCCAAAACACACAGGCATAATAATAATTGTTCTACCCTTCTGGCATTCATGTTTATTCCTACGGAGGAGAAAATAGCGAGGAGAATACAATACCAATGCTGACTTATATTATGGGTTACATAGCTATATGAGGTTGAAAAAAGACACTAGTCCATCCAGTTCAACCAACAAAAAAAGGATATTGAAAATCTCCCATATATACAATCCTATACTCACAGTTGATTCAGAGGAAGGCAAAAAACTCCAATAAAGCATGATCCAATTTGCTCCAGTGGGGGAATCAATTCCTTCTTGATCCCCCAGGAGGCAATCAGATATTCCCTGTATCAACTACCCTTGGTGTTATTACCTTTATATAATAGTATCCAGTTATTATATGTGCATTTAGGAATGCATCCAGTTTATTTTAAACAATCTACAGAGCTGGCCAGAACCAGCTCTTGTGGGAATCTATTCCACATTTTCACAGTTCTTATTGTGAAGTAGCCTTTCCATATTTGGAGGTTAAATATTGTTTCCTCCAGACATAAAGAGTGCCCCCTTGTCCTCTATAATGACCTGAAAGTAAATAACTCTACAACAAGTTCTCTATATGGACCACCTATGTATTTATACATGGTGATCATATCCCCCCCTTAACCTCCCTAGCGGTCTGATTATGTCAGTATTTCTGTGCTCAAAGCGGTACATTTTTTTGCATGGAAATATGTTGTTTTTTTATTGTAGGCCTGTAATTCTTAGGAATAACTCACTGAAATCTGTCTGAAAAAGAGTCTAGTAAACATCCCGGGTATGATAAAATTTGAAACACAAAATAAATTATAATATAATAAATAATCATAAAAAATAATAATATAGTAATAAATTTAATTCAATAACGTAATTGAACCGAAAACACTGAAATTTGAAATAGAGCGGCAAGTTCGCACATTGCTGAGCTCAGTCGCAGAATCGTTTTCAGTGTCTGATGACGAATTTCCCCACCAATCATTATCACTCAATTCTGCAAGTAGTCCTGATTTACTATCGCTGTTCTCTAGCTGGTCTAAAATTACTTTTGACCTAAAGGGACGCTTTTTGGACGCCATGGACTTTTCTCGGTTTCCAGGCAGAAAGAACAGTAAAAATGCAGGCAGGGCACTGAACAAAGCACTAGGGACAAAATGTATATGAAATGCTTTGATACAGTAATGTTATACTATGAGATTTTAGTGTATTGAGTGAATGTCACTTTTTAAATTTTTGAATTTCCCGCCAATTCCGTCCCCTGTACGTCCCAACGCTCGCAGAGAACGGAACCCGGAAGACGGATGCCAGCATCAGCCGAAGGAGACGGCTGGGGATGCTTTAGGGGGGACATTGCGGGAGCGCAGGACAAGGTAAGTGCTGGAGGAGTCCCAGAGCAACGCTGTAGGATGATCCCGAGTGTAACTCGGGGTTACCGCTTCTGGTACTGAAAGTTTACACTCGGGAATACCGCCAGGGAGGTTAATCTCTTCTTCTAAAGAGAGAATAAATTCAGTTCCTCTAATGTTTCCTCATAGCTGAGCTCCTCCATCCCACTCATCAGTTTGGTTGCCCTTCTCTGCACTTTTTCCGATATCCTTTTTGTGAACTGGTGGCCAAAACTGAACTGCATATTCAATATGAGGATTTGTAAAGGGACAAAATGATGTCTCTGTGGAGTCTATACCTCTTAATACAAGAAAGGCTTTTGCTAGCTTTAAATACTACAGCTTGGCATTGCATACTATTACTAAATCTATGATCTACCAGAGCACCCAAATTCTTCTCTGACATTGACTCTGCCAGCTGTTCTCCTTCTAGTATGTATGATGCATGCATGTTCTTAGCACCCAAGTGCATAACTTTACATTTATCAACATTAAACCTCATTTGCCACATAGTTGCCCAATTAAGCAAAGCATTGAGATTGTCTTGCAAGTCGGAGACTTCCTGTAAGGATGTTATTCCACTGCATAGCTTGGTGTCATCCGCAAACACTAAAATGGTACTTTTAATCCCAAACTATATCAGTTCTAAACATGTTAAAAAGTAAGGGTCCTAACACTGAACTAGTGCGTACACCACTAATAACCTTAGACCATTCAGAGTATAAATCATTAACCACTACTCTCTGAATACGATCTTTTAGCCAGTTTTCTACCTATTTACAAACTGAATTTTCTAAGCCTTTAGACTAACTTGATTTACTAAAAAAGCAAAAAAGCTATGACCTTTCCTAGGGAAGTTGCAGTTTGCAAGGGAGTTTTCTCCAGAGCTCGGTGAATGAGGTGAAGCTCTGCTGACTTCCATCAGTCCATCATGTGCAAATACAAATTCCCTTGCAAGGTGCAATTTCCCTTGAAAAGTGAACCACTCCTATATGGCCAAAAGTTTGTGAACACCTGACTATCACATCCACTGCACATGAGTTTGTTGGAAATCCCTTTTCCAAACCATAAGCATTAATATGTAATTGTTCCACCTTTGCGTCTATAGCATCCAACATGCTTCTGGAAAAGCTTTTCTGCAAGATTTTGGAGTGTGTCTGTGGGAGTGCATCCACATTCAGGCAATGGGTATCATAAGGTACTGATGTTGGATGTTCAAAGGTGTGTTCAATATACTTGCAGTCAGGGCTCTGGGCAGGCCATTCGAGTTGCTCCACACCAAACTGTTTAAACCATGTCTTTATAAAGCCAGGCCTACTGAGGAAGCCCGAATCGGGGGTGTAACGCGTATAGGTGGAAGGAGCTGAGCCCTAGATGTTTTGAACTGATGAACATCTGGGAGAGCGGGGTGGTGAGCCATGTAATGAAATTATACATTATATGCTGGCTTGTTTCTTACATTTTATAACTGTTTTTAATCTGCGGGCTAATAAATTGTTTTATAAATAGAGAGCACTATGGTTCCACTTTTTTGTTTTCCATAATATATATTATATGAGAGCGTCAGCTGGAGGAGTGTATACTGTGGCGGTGTCGGGAGAGGAGCTGGAAGAAGACCACAGAGGGTGTACACAAGTCTATCCACATGTTGAGCACATAATGACCTATTGATGAGGTCATAAAGTGAGGTGAGCAGGTTTTTCACCTAATGGTGGTGGCACGGTTGGCATTGAAGAAGAGAGAAGATTTATCTGATACACATTGCACAGTGGTGTTCTAAGAGACATTTCATGGGACTTTAATTATTGTTTAATACTTCTTTTTATATGAGATATTAGTCTGTTGCTCTACACTTTATTATTATTCATTTTAGTACCCTTCACTAGACACTAGACTAGAATGCAATTATTTGGAGGGTGTCCATAAACATTTGGCCATACACTGTATCTCCAATGGAACAGAATCCATTGGAAACCTATCCTATCCATGGCTTCCCACATCCAATCCCAAAGAGTGGCTGGCTGTGACTTCTTGTTCCAGAGGTGTGAGATTGTTGCCCAATCTGGCTGGAAACAGATGCTTAACTTCACTTATGACTGTCATATAATATACAGTCATTATCAGAATGTGATTTTAAAACTCTGTTGTTTCATTTCTTTTAAATTTAACAGCAATCATCGACATGGGGCTTTAGGATTCAGAATGAGAATTCTCTGCGTGTGGATTGGAATTATTTCATCTATATTACAAAAATAGCGAGCTTAATTAACCGAAAAATTGTTCTTGTTGTTTTATTTTTTTAATTACTTGTAGCCATTAATCTAATTTCATGGTCACCATGAGCACAGTGTCTTCAGAAATTAATTGCGCAGAAGCAGACATATCCTCAGCGCAGAGATTTCACAGAACACAATGACGTCTAAGAACAGATACATCGTCGAAGAATGAGAAATAAACCTAAAGTAATACAGTAAAAGTTATAAAGTATACCTAAAAAATCTTATTCACTTCCTTCTGTATGTGTTCCCTAAAGTTTTGTCTGAAGCAGGAGAGGACCAAGCTGGGGGGCATTTGCCTCCTGGGCCAGAACAAGTAAGATACTATATTTTGGGTTGGTTGCTCTGAATGGAGCTACTTCATGAAACAATGACCAGAGTTGGATCCGCACTCTGTTTAGACCTGCGATCACAGTACCTGGCAGAGGGAAATCCTTCAGCACTTCCTTTGCAGCACTGGTGTTTCACGTTGCTGAATGCCAAAAACCAAAAAGAAACTGATGCCAATTGAAGATGTAAAAAGGTATAACACAATAAACCATGTCCCTTAGGAACACCCACCTTTTACCATGGCCCACTTTCCTTTGTCCCCAAACATCTGTTCCTTCCAAGACAGAGCCACATGGCTGTGTTTACCCCTCCCCCCACTTACCTTCTTGTCCAAAGGTTCCCATTCATCCCTTAGCCTGAAGACTGGAACACTGCTTTTTTTAAACCTGCAGATATTTCTCTTGTCTACTGTCTTCCACCCCTATCCTGACCAATTCCTGGACTGTCTAAACTCAGTTCTAAAGATGAGCAAATTGATCAAAATCCAGTTATCCATGACTGACGTGACCACGATTTGTCCTTCGTTTGTTTCTCAGGGTCAGATATTCATGATCTGCTGCTTTTTTTGTGCATTAATGAATGACTTCTAGATCCCTAAAGCACCGTATATCGTAAACAATCATCATGACTGATCCACTGTTCACTTCTCTCTTAAGAAAACATAACCTTAAATAACCACTCTGACAACATAAGTTCTTTCGACTGGGTTTATACTTTATTAAGTATTGACCATAGCTTGATATATTATTATTATTATACAGTATTTATAAAGCGCCAATAGTTCACTCAGCGCTGTACATTACAAAGGGAGACAATGCAAAACATGAGGGGATCGAGGGCCCTGCTCTTTCGAGTTTACAATCTAGGAGGGAGGGGATAGTGGTACAGGAGGAGATAGCTGTGGGGGATGGAGTGGTAGGAAGAGTGGAGGAGGTCAGCAAGTTAGCAGGGGGTGGGGTAGGCTTCCTTGAAGAGATGGGTTTTCAGGGTGCACCTAAAGGAGAGGAGAGTATTTGATAATCTGATGGGTTGGGGCAGGAAGTTCCAGAGGATGGGTGACACCCTGGAGAAGTCCTGGAGGCAGGTATGGGAGGAGGAGACCAGGGAACTAGAGAGAAGGAGGTCTTGTGAGGAGCGGAGTGTGCGTGTTGGGTGGTACTTGGATATTAGGTCAGTGATGTAGTTCGGGGCAGTATGGTGGACAGCATTGTATGTCAGTGTTAGGATTTTGAATTTGATCCGTTGCGCAATCGGAAGCCAGTGGATATATGTAAATAATGGACAATCAAAACACTAACATATAACCAGCTCCAGAATCCCTATTGCAGGGCTGAGTGAGTGTCCACAAACTCTCTTTCCTTATCAGGAGCCAATTCAACTTCCAGCAGTCTAGGTTAGGCTCAGGGGCTTACTTGGGCATTCTGCCAGCAATTCACCCAACTTTATCCACCACCTGCTTCCTCAGCCCGCAAAAGGGATAACTGCCAGTTATGACATGAAAAGGTACAACCAGGGGCGGACTGACAACTCATGAGGCCCCCGGGCAATAGGGGATCATGGGGCCCCTGTGTCCTTGTCCCCTGTGTCCCCTGTGTCCCAAACTCAAAAAAGCCTATGAAAAAGGTACCAGGGGCATCTCATGGGGCCCCCTACTGACCCCGGGCCCTCGGGCAGTGCCCGAGTTTTCACATGATCAGTCCGCCCCTGGGTACAACAGACACACCACAACTATGATAATCCCCACACAAGTGAACATGCTTGACGAGGAACAAAAGTAGCATAAAAGCGTAAGAAAAGAAAAAACCCATGTCGTTCAGTAAATGTACATATTCCTCATTATGTTTTTTATTTTTTTTATGCAAAGTCTTTTTATTTATTTATTCATACACATTTTTTTTTTTGGAAGACAAAGTAAGGATAACAAAGCCAAAACAATAAGGATGGGAGGGATTTATTCCCTCCTGCACACGTGCAGACTGAAGGGACCCACAGATCACAAGGCACTACATTAAAGACAGTCCCCTCCTTCTTACACTCCCCACCAATAACTTCACACCTAGTTTGCACCATCCTTTTTCCTCCACCCTTCGCCCACACACTTAACCCTTTTGTCACCAATTACTATCCCAAAGGAGTTGTCATCAGTCATGTGTTATCTGTGTTATCATACAAGGCATTGCTTTTTTAACCTCTTTCCGTCTGGACCATGTCGATAAATGGCAGGACATGAGTGCTTCCGATGTGGGGGGACGTTTATAAATGTTGCCTGTGCACGTTCCCTGGGAGCACGCAGCACCGCGATTGTTGCCTACTGTGTCCTCTGGACACAGTGGAACACAGATCGCTGTACAGGACCTAGGTGTGAGGTCCCCATTCATGTGATCACTGACTGCCAATTAGTGATCACAAGAATAGTAGTAAACAAGATGTCACTTCCTGACATTATTGCTTACTACGTGTGAAATCTGTGAATGATCACAGAGGTCCAGGGGCAGTCTGACAACTCATGGGGCCCCCGGGCAATAGGGGATCATGGGGCCCCTCTGTCCTTGCCCAAACTCAAAAAAGCCTATGAAAAAGGTACCAGGGGCATCTCATGGGGCCCCCTACTGACTCGGGCCTCGGGCAGTGCCCGAGTTTCCAAATGGTCAGTCCGCCCCTGCAGAAGTCACATGGTACGATGCTATTCACAACAGCTTTGTACCATGTGACAAGCTGTGACCAATCACAGCTCTCACAGTATTTCTCAATGGCTGTAGGAATGCAGCCAGAGAGAAGGAGAAATGATTTTGCTTTATGGGTGTAAAAGCAATCAATGTAAGAAAAGAAAACCTTCATCACCCTCCACAAGTAGTACAGTGTCACTATGGTGACACCGTACTGCTAGGGTGACAGTATGTTAAAAAAACATAAATAATAATATAAAAAAAAATGTAAAAAAACAATTTTGAAAAAATCATAATTTTAGGTTATAAACTAATTTGGGTTATTTTTTTTTTACTAAAAAGATAGATGAATACATTTTGGCCAAGATTTATGAAGAAAGATTATTTATTTACATTTTATAAGAAAATCGTTATTTTCAAAATATTTGGACTTTTCATTTATATATAAAAAAAAAAATAAAAATCCAGTGGTGAATAAATACTACCAAAATAAAGTTTTATCTGTCTCAAAAAAATGCTAAAAAAATTCATATGGGTACAGTGTTGCATGACCGCTCCCTGTGTAAGGGAGCGCTAAATAATAGCTGTGAATTTCAGGAGTCATGACATCACCCATAGGCTCCCATTGCCCAGCTATTGTTGCTCCTCCCTCCTTTCCCCTGCAGCAGCCACTCTCTGACACAGGGGAGCCTGAGTTGCAGGATCATGTGACTGGAGCAGATTACAAAAAAGGTAAGTACACACATCTTTTTTATACAGGATAGGTAGGAGGAGGTGGGGGAGAAACACTTTTAAAGGATAAGTTCACCTTTTTAAAAAAAATAATAATTGCACATATTTTCGCAGGGAAAAAAAATGTGCATTTATTCTTTTTTCCCTAAGTAGCCTGGAAAACATTGCACCAGCGATCAGTGGATCAGGGATGCAATGTCAGACTCCTGCAGACAAGCCCTGCAGCTTTCAGCCCGTACCTTCATATGGGCTGACTGTTTGCAAGCTGCAGGGCTTGTGAATGAACTACAAAACCACTCATCAGTGACCCCATAGATCTTTCAGAACTACATGCCGGCAGCCACAAAGGCTGACGATACTTGTACTTACTGCACTCACAGGAAACTGAATAAATGACGCAGCCGTGTGAGAAGAGCGGCTGAGGCTTGTAGTTCTCAATGAACTACTCTTGAATTGTGAAAGCAGGTGCATGGAGAAAGTCCCCGGTCCGCTGTCACAATGAGGGGGCAATCAAGGGAACTGGCTGCCAGAGCTGGAACATGGAACATGTTCCAAAACGTGAACTTATTCTTTAAAAATAGGTGGCTATGCAGGTGGGTGTCAGTCTACTGTAGGGTGTCAATAGTGGGAGGTGGACAGACCATAAGGGCTGATCCACACCACAATTTCTGCATATCAATGTGTTGCGGTGCAATTCTTCCTCTTTTTTCAATTCAGGACATGTGCGTTCTGATGCTTTCTGGGTGCATTTACAAGTGCTCTGGTGCATTTTTCAGGCATTTTTGTTGCGTTCCCATGTGTTTTTCTTCTCTTCTTTTTTTTCTTCACCTCTATTCAGGACATGTGCATTCCAGTGCATTTACATGTGATCTGGCTGCCCAGTGAAAGAGGACCAACATCAGTGAGGGACCAGGGTGGGGGGACTCCAGGTTAGAATAATTTGCTTCAACGACTCAGGACAAGTAAACGTCTCGCAGCGTGGGTTAAAGGGGGTGGGGGTGATAAGGCTATAAAGTGTATCTAAATGCAAAGCTTTTTAATTTCTTAGTCCCCTCTTCAGGTTCCTGTTGCTGTATATTGTGACACTTCAAGAAATTATTCCTGCAGACACTGAAAGATCCACTTTATGGACCTGTCAGGCTTTGAGGAAGAGGAGACCTCTCCTCAAAATGCGTCAGTCATCTGGAGGGTTTTCTCAAGATTGGGAGCTGATACGGTGTACTGGTTCTTTGAATTCAATATGCCTTTGTTATCACAGTGTTTGTGAGTATATTTCTTCTTTGAATCTAATAAAAGTATCATCTTAGGTAATGCACAAGGCTGGTATGCCCTCTTTTTTCCTGTTTTTACAGCTATCGTCCCTGGGTTCTTCCCCCAACCCCTATAGGCAGGGCTTTCTTTCTGCCGGAACGCGGCGGTACTGCGTTCCGCCACCTTTTTCTTCTTGTCCCCGCCCACCGACTGCCTCTGCAGAGCTGACAAGCTATGCAGAGCAGCGAAAGTGACAGGTGCCGGACGCGGCTTGTTTATGTCATGCTTGCGCGTGCCCGGCACCTGTCACTGCCGCTGCTCACAGCCGGTGAGCGGGGACATGCACGCTTCACCCCCCCCCCTCTACCGCCAGCGTGTAAACATCGGGGGCGCGCGGCCACCCCCATAGGAAAGGTGTATCTTAGTACACCCGGCGGTGCGCGCTGACGTCATCACGCCCTCTGCTCGTCGATCCTACCATAGCGCGGATCGTCAGCATCAGGTAAGGAGCGGCGATACAATTTTTCTCGCTTTTCTTGCTAATGTGGGGGGGGGCAGTGTTACTCGCTATTCTTACTAATGTGGGGGGGGGGGCGGTGTTAATTCCATACATTTACTTTTATAGCCCCTCCCAAATTTTACTTGCATTCCTGTTCTCTAAAGGGGTGGTCCTAGGGTTTGATGGGGGCGTGGCCAGGTTTGGGTGGGGGAGTTCCACCACCTTTCCTCTGAGAAAAAAAGCCCTGCCTATAGGGCAGCAAGGCATTTGCCAGCACTGGATGCATAAAGGACCAGACACTGTTAAATCGTACTATACCATTCTCGAGCGCAGGGGACTGTTTCCTTTTTTATGTCCATTTTATATCCTGTGAACACTCTTCAGTCCAGTTCTGCCATTGTCACAGCTTTATCTGAACACACTCTCAGTATGACCAGCTGAAATTTATCTTCATATTTTTTATTGTTTTTTTGCATAATAAAATGTTAAACATTGTTATATAATGGAGTAGAGCTTAACTTTCCTTACCACAAATCTTCAACTTAAAAAAGGATCATTGTATAATGCAGGGGTTTCCAAACCTTATAAACAAAGGGTTGATTTTATGTCCTGTTGGCTTTAGGGGGGCCAGACAGTGGCCAGTGGGAAGAAACAATGACCCATCCTTGGTTTTAGTGGGAGGAATATTGCCCCATTGTTGGCATTAGTGGAAGGAATATTGTCTCAAGGGCCAGATTAAGGCAAGCAAAGGGCCCCATGGCCACATTTTCGAGACCACTGCTATAATGCATTGTAGACATGTGCATAGTGCTATCAAGAACAGTGTTAGACACACACCATATTGTAATAATGAAGATTTTGGATTACAAGGCCTTTTCCTTTCCACTATACTCTCATCATACCTTCCAACCGTCCCGGGTCCTGTGGGACCTTCTGGGAATTTCAACTGAGTCCCGGAGTCCCACAGGTCTGGGAGAGAGGTCTGAGGTGCAGAGGGGAGTTTGGGGTACAGAGGTGAGTAAAAAGAGGGGGCGCAGAAGTTAGGAGAGAGAGTGGGTGCAAAAGTGAGCGAGAGGGGAACAGAGGTTAGGAGAGGGAGAGGAGTTGTGGTGCAGAGTTTAGCTAAGAGAGGGAGTTGATGTGCAAATATTAGAAGAGAGGGGAGTTGGAATGTACAGCAAGGAGCAGATGGGCTACAAAGGTGAGAAGACAGGGGATAGAATGCAGGACAGGAGCAGAAAGGGGGGTTGAGGTGCAAAGGTGAGTGTAAAGCTAAGCAGAGAAGGGGGTTTGGGGTGCAGAAATGATCAGAGATGGGGGTTTGGGGAACAGAGGTTAGCAGAGGTTGAGGGGTGCAGTTTAGCAGAGAAGGGTGTTTGGGTGTAAAGGCAAGCAGACACAGGTGCAGAGGTAAGCAGAGAGGGCATTTTGGATGCAGAGGTCAGTGGGGGACTGTTGGGGTACAGAGGTTAGCAGAAGGAGAGGGGTTGTGGTGCACAGGTTAGAAGGGGGAGATGGGTGTAATTGCAGCAGTGAGCACAAAGGGGTTTGGATGCAACTTCTCCCCTTGAAATACCCACCTCAAAGGGAGTAGAGGGAGGAGGGCAGTGTGTACAGAATGGGGGAGTAGTGTAGAAAGGGAGTAGGAGTTATTAGGTCATGCCCAATATTTAGCATAATTTAACCACACCCACTTCAGCACTCTATGTGCATGCCGAGGGTTACCGTCTCCTTAATGTGTCCCTCATTCTCAAGTTCAAAGGTTGGGAAGTATACCCTTATTCATAATATTCATACTTATTAGGCCTCATGCACATTGCAGCTTACAAAATGCCACTTTTAAAGGCATTTGTCGCTTTTTTTTTTTCAATCTGTAAAAGAACCTCAATGTTGTCTTGTGTCCATGCACACATAGGTGTTTTCAGGTGTATTTACAAGCTGGAAAAAAAAATCAAAAACACATTCAGGAGAAGAATGTTTAACCCCTTGACGCCGACGTCACACAAATATGTGGCCTCACGGAACTGGACTTTTTTCCGTGGGGCCGCATATTTGCATACCTGTCTTTGTGCTGTCTTTGTGCTATGAATGGAGAAGAGAGATACATTGTATCTCTCTAACTCCTGGCATAGAGGGAAAAAAAAAAAAAAAGAAGATAAATAAATAAATATTAAAAAATAAAATAAAAAATAAACAAAAATACCTAGATCAAGGTTTGATCTAGTTCAGTGCCAGGGTTAGTGGTTGGGTCAAGGTCAGGGTCAAAGATCAAGGTCAAAGGTCAGGATTTAAAAAAAAAATGGTATCAGTGTCAGTTAATGTTAATGTCAGTGTGTTTTAGGTAAAAACACACTGACATTAACATTAACATTAAAGACAAAAACAAAATGCGCAGTATTGTTTCTGGGCTGTACAACGGGTACAAACAACAAATAACATACACATATATGGTATCGCTGCGATCGTCAAGAGCTGGAGAATTTTTTTGGGTTGTTCTTTGGTGGTAGGTTATGGTCGTAACAATAAACACAGAGCTAAATAAAAAAAATGATTTTTTTTTACTATTTTTGGCCAGTTTTCCTTTGATAATGAAAAAAATCAGAAGCTATCCATTACCATTTACCACCAAACTGAAAAATCATGTGACGTGCCTAAACGCGTCTAAATGCTAGACACATTTGAGCGGTAATGCATTCCAGTGGCCAGAATAAATGATAATATTCTGGCCAATGGAATCCATTAATGCTCAAATGCTTGATGAGCTTAAAAGATAAGTTCACTTTTCGTAACATGTTACATGTTAAACCCATATTCAGTGTGTAACAGGTAACACGTTACTGTCTGCCCGGCGCCCGCACCCCCCCCAATGCCCACTGTGACTGTTAGTAGGGGATCTTCTCCCCCCTCACTAGCTGTCACAATTTAAAAAAAAGTGGCCGTGCGGGGCTCCACCCACCTGGCTGCATCATTCATTCCCAGCTTACTGTGAATGAGAAAACTACAAGTCCCAGCAGCCTTTGCATCTGTCGGCTTGTAGTTTTCAATGAACTACCATGGCACTCCACAGCGCCATGGTAGTTCTTTGAGCCTTCGTGATAGTAGTATCTGCTTGCTCATACGGGATGTACGAGCAAGCAGATATACTGACAGGTCAGGGCGAGACCTGCCTGGAACCAGTGATCTGCTGATCACTGGTGCAATGCTTTAGAGGCTCCATAAATAAAAAATAATAAATGCACATTTTTTTTACCTGCAAAAAAATGTGCATTTATACATTTTTGTTAAAAGGTGCACTTATCCTTTAAAAGCATGTGCAACACACAGCTTTAGGTGCATTTTTTAACCACATGCCGCCCAGCCACTGTAGAAATACGGCGGCAGGGCAGCACGGCTGGGCAAAAGCACGTTTTAAAATGTGTGTTTTTAAAACAGGTAGGGGGCGCGCACGAGGCGCGCCGCTGCCCTACCTGTCCCGCCGATCAAAGCCGCCGATGTCAGTCGCCGGGTCAGAGCCAGTTGTTACCGGCTATGTCCCGGCGATCGGCTGCAGTAGCTGTGCTTTCTGTCAGTTCCCTGACAGCTCCAGGACACGCTGATCGGGACAGAAGAGTTTCTCTCATCCGATCAGCGGTGTTCCCTGCAATACACACCCCCGCTCCCTAGTAAAACACTCCCCTCACACAGTTAACCCTTTCCCTGAATAATAAACTTAACCCCTTCCTCCCCAGTGCCATTAGTACAGTGTCAGTGTTTTTTTTTTGCACTGATCACTGTATTGGTGTCACTGGGGATGTCAGTGACCCCAAGTCAGTACCCCCCAATGTCAGAATGTCCTGCCATAAGTCGCTGATCGCCGCCATAAGTCACTGATCGCCGCCATAAATCGCTGATCGCCGCCATTAGTAGTATAAAAAAGAACTAAAAATCCCAGTATCTTTCCCGCCATTTGTAAACACTATAACTTTCACGTAAACCAATTAATTTACACGTATTGGGTTTTTTTTTTAACAAAGACATGTCGCAGAATGCATTTTGGCAAAAATTTATGACTAAATTTGATTTTTAAATTTGTTTTTACTGGACATGTTTTATAGCAAAAAGTCCAAAATATTGTTTTTTTTCCTCAAAATTGTCAGCCTTTTTTTTTATAGAGCAAAAAAATAAAAACCGCACTGGCGATCAAATACCACTGAAAGAAAGCTCAATTTGTGGGAAAAAAGGATGTAAATTTCATTTATGTACCGTATTGCATGAAAGCGCAATTGTCCGTTAAACTAGCGCAGCGCTGTATAGCAAAAAAAATGGTGTAATTGCAATATTTATACCATAGTTTGTAGACACTATAATTTTCACACAAAGCAATCAATATAGTAAATTAGAACCACTTGCAGAATTGAGTGATAATGATTCATGGGGAAATTCGTCATCAGACACTGAAAATGTTGTGACTTTGCTCAGTGATGTGCGAACTTGGCTCTCTATTTCAAATGTCAGTGTTTTTGGTTTGATTATATTATTGAATTACATTTATTATTATTATATTATTATTTTTTACGATTATTTATTAAAATATAATTTATGATTTCGTGTTTCAAATTTTATCATACCCGGGATGTTTGCTAGACTCTTGTTCGGACAGATTTCAGTGAGTTATTCCTAAAAATTACAGGCCTACAATAAAAAAACAACATATTTCCATGCAAAAAAAATGTACCGCTTTGAGCACAGAAATACTGACATAATCAGACCGCTAGGGAGGTTAAATTGCAAAGTGCAAAAACAGTGAGGAAACAGTGGTAATGTGCCCGTGACTTGCCCGTGACTTCAAACATACAAATAAGTGCTGGTGCTGAGTTCTCATCGGCGCTGTCTGCTCTGCCGACCCCAAAACACCCCCCGTACTCACTGGAGCGCTGGGCTGTGGTGGGGCAGGGGCCGCTCCAGACTATGGGGTTGATCCCGACCATATGGTGGTGATCCTGCCCCAGCCTGTACCGGCTCTGTGATGTCAGCGACTGCGGGCTTCAGCCCACTGTCAGCTGAAAATGGGTCATAGGAGTGCAGAACAAACTGTACTCCTGGGATCCATAGGAGACGTATAACAAAAAGAGCTTTGGCTGTACCTCTCCTTTAAATGACAACCAGTACGGTGCTCATTCAGTCAAGTGCAAACAAATCCCATGAAACAATCCCTATTATAACTAATGAATAAAACATGTAGTGCAGGTAATAAATATACCAATGAACCTGTCAAACGAATCAGTTTAAGATAAAAACATGCGCTAGAGATTTTTTATTTTTTTTTCACCATGTAAACGCTCCTCTTCTAATACTTCAATAAATATCTAGGTGTGCATGGACACATAAGCTTACATAGAGGTGCTTTTATATGCTGGGAAAAAAAACAAAAGGGCCCAGCACTATGTATTTGTATTAAATAATTGGGCTTCATGCTCACTGTGCACCTTTTGATGCTTTTTTCCTTACAGAGAAAAGCAGCTTAAAAAAAAAAAAACACCCACGTTTATGTTTCGCACTAATGCATTCTACTGGTCAGAATATGAATTTATACATTACAATATATTAACAAGTGACCAGGCCAACGCACGTTCACACGTTTACACGTTTTTTTAATGGTCAAATGTTCCTCTTCTGAATGCGACTGTCAGGAAATGGCTCACCACTGGTGGTGCTCTGGCTCACCTGCTCTATGAACTGCAGTACCGGGGTTTACCAGCAAGTGCACTTCAGCAGCCAGGATCTCACCTCCTGCAATCAAGCCATCACCTGAGGCTGATTGCAGGAGGTGTATTTAAATAGCAATCATGCCTGTAATCAGGGTCTTGGTGTTTTGTTCCATGTGTCTGTGACATCTGTATTTCTGTTATCCTCTGAACCTTCTACCTGCTCCTGTTACCTACTTCTGGACCCAGCACATTATCTCTATTCCTTATCCCTTCAATTCAGCCGGTTTCCTTCCAACCAGGTCTCTCTGCTCCTGTGATCAACTCCTTGTCCTGCCTGGCTCCCAGTGCCCCATGCTTAATCTCCAGTGTATGACCCCTGCTAGCCTTGACTACGATTTGACTCTGCATGTGTATATATTTGGTGGATGTTTTGGTTTTTGCTTGCACTGTGCGTTTATATATTGGTGTGTCTTACAAATAAATTGTATTATTTTACATCACTCCTGAAGCCTGATATTCCCTGTGTCAGTCCACACATTTCTGGTCATATCTGGATTCCTGACAGCAACTTTGGTGGTTTTTTCCTTCTGCCTCTAAACACTCCTGTCTCTAAAAACTTGTAAATGCCGATGTGTGCATGGATACATAGATTAACATGGAGGGGCGTCTGGAGGCAGAGAAACAAAATATCAAACCCTGTAAAATAAGCATTTTTTAAGCTGAAGTGTGCATGAGGCCTAAGGCAGGCCATACACTATACAATTTGCTGTCCAATTTCTGCCCAATTTCTTTTAGATTTACCTTCAGCTATGTAGTGCAAGGGCCTGCCTAAATGGATACAATTGAAAGTGTTGTTTAGGTTTGACCTCATATGGTTTTTGGTAAATCTAAAGCAAAATTCTCAAGAAAATTGAATAATGTATGGCCAGCCAAAGGCTTCATTTAGATGTGTGGTTGGGGGGTTAGTAAAAATGGGCAGTTGAGCAGCATTTTTGCCACCAGCCAACCACCCCCCTTTACATCCTTTGTGGCATCTTTCTGCTACTGATCTCCTACAGCCTCTTCATAGACACCTCCCATCAAAGTGCACTCCAGTAATGACTGCATGGAATTTCTTAGGGCAGGTTTCCTGATGGGGACAACAGAAGATAATGGATAAATCAATGCGAGAGCTGTGCGTCAATGTCTCTACGCACAGAACACATTCAGCGTGGAGAGATTGACGCACAGCTCAAGCATTGATTTTTCAGTTGTGATCCCTACACAGTAGCCTGTAATTAATTTGGTGCTGAATAGTAAGAGAAATTAATTGGTTAACAGAAGACAATGCTTGCATAATGCGTATTGAAACAGCCACTTGCAGTCTCCATCACAAACCTATATGGCGAGGTTGCAACACAAGAGTACAACTGAGAAACAAGGCCAGACCGTCATCACTCTTAAAAAGAAGCGCCTAAACAAGGATCTTCAAAGGAAGGATCACTGGGTATTATTTTAATGACATCTGTGGACTTACACATTTTAAAAATGTACTTTTGAAATTACACGGAAGTGATACTAAACTCTGGTTAAAAAAAATATAGTCTGGTACAAAGGAAAAAAATTCCTTTCAGTCACACCACAGACTCAAGGGGCATTTTTCCTTCATATTACACCACCAACGCAGACATTTTTTTTCCTTCATTGCTGTTAGCCTCATATTTGTGCACTGATTTTGAACTCTTCAGTTCACTGTGATCTGTGGTGAATCGATATTCAGAGGGTGGTATAGCAGCAGCTGGCCTGCATTCAGGAGGTGCTACTGCTGCTTGTTATTTTGTTTTTTTTTTGTCACCTCTTTATTAATTGCTGAACAGTAATTTTACATTGCGGGACTGTGCTGCAATTGAAAGCCAAGTGTTTCGGTCCCATTGAGGCCCCGAGGGTGAGTTCGATGGGTGGTGCAGCTTGTCAAACTCTGTAGTCTGATTTAACACCTTCCGTAAATCTGCTATAGGCTGGGCGGGACACTCGCCCTTGTGACTGGGCGTCATATGACATCCTATCAAAACGAGCCGCTCACGCGGCCGTGGGGCCATGCAGCAGCGCGATCTTTCACCGACTGTGTCCACGAGACACAGCCGATGACATATCACTACACTGGCCCATTGCCAGTGTCATGTGACCACTGTGACCAATCAAAGCAGATCACATGTCAATTGTATACAATGGATGGCTTCCATTGTATACAATTATGTTGTTAGCTGTGACTGGTCAAAGCAGTCACATGATACAGACAGGGCCATTCAAAGCCCATCTGTATCATGTGATCAGCTTTGCCCAATCACAGCTAATCACAACAAAAGACAGAATGAATATATTGGTATTAACAATCATAAGGTGTTATAAAAAAGAAAGAAAAATCCTGATCACTTGCTCAGAGTAGTTCAATGTTACTATGGTAACATTGTATTGCTTTGGTCACAGTGTGTTAAATAAAAAATAGTAAAAAAAAGAAAAAATAATGTAATAAAAAAATAATTGAAAAATTTGAAAAAAAAAAAATTAAATTGTTATTATTATTTTTATTATTTCCACCAAAGAAATGTAGCATAATACATTTTGACCTAAATTTATGAAGAAATGTTATTTATTTGCAAAATTTTATAACAGAAACGAAGAAAAGTGCGTTAATTTTCAAAAGTTTCAGGTGTTTTTTGTTTTATTTAGCAAAAAATTAAAAACTCAGTGGTAATTAAATACCACCAAAAGAAAGCTCTATTTGTGTGAAAAAAATTATAAAAATTTCATATGGGTACAGTGTTGCATTACTGTGCAATTGTCATTCAAAATGCAACAGTGCTGAAAGCTGAAAATTGGCCTGGGCAGAAGGGGGTATAAGTGCCCGGTATTGAAGTGGTTAAAATTGCTGTGGTTGCGAAGCCACAGTCAGCCACTGTCAGGCTATGATGTTAGAATTCCTGTGGGTGGCCAGGGGGAGCACAGTAAACCGTGGCTCAGCAGCCTGTTTTTACTACCACTTGGCCACCAGTGTGATAAAGCACCAACAATTACATTAGTGTTAATTTATCACATGCCACAAACAATGCATACATTTTGGCATGAAAAACTATTGGCCTCATCCTCTTCTCCATCCAGTGGAAGGGGGGGGTGCAGTTTTCTATGTCAGTGGGGGAAGGGGCACCATGGGCACTAGGTGACCTTGCCCCAACACCACTATGGACTTTGAGATGTGTAGCATGCATATGACTGCAACTAACGTGCACTGTTTGCTCCAGACAAAAGGGAAGTGGGGGAAAAAAGAAAGATTTAGAGGTTCAGAAGTAAAAGGAGGCAATGAAACAGGGCAAGAAACAATTTAATGAAAAGTAGATTACAGGGCCTTTAAGTAGAGGATGAGTATGGATTATTTTTGGAGAATAAGGATATCCTTTATTGTCATTTTAACATTAAGACTTACATGAGAATTCTTTTATTGGGTTCACATACATAATTTATTTTATTTTAATTACATAATTGGGCTTCATTTACATTTTGCATCTGCAGTCCCTCTCCTAGCCTGAGGAGGGCAGAGAGAAGGATTGGGCTTCATCCTTGTACACAATGCATTCCGCATCTCATGTCTGTGAGAAACTAACAGGTCCTCTTTACAACATTTGCTAACATTTTTTTGTAACTTTGTGTTGCTGAGAAGTCTGTGCACAACCTAATCCATCAATTTTCAAACATTCCAGATGCTGCAAGCGGTAGTGCCAAGGCCACTCAGTCTTTGGTGATATAAAGGGTCTCATAAAAAGAAAGATGGGTTTTCGCCAACAAGAAAACAACGCTCAGGCGGCTCAGCTTATTTATGCCTTCATAATTCTCTTACAAAGCTCTCTCTGTAACGTTATGAGAAGCAGCGGCTGTTATGGAAATTCACTACTTACTTAATATCCTATGTAGTTCTGTGTGCTTATACATCAGTGCATTAAACCATTATCCTCCTTTGCAGTCGGTGCCTTCCCTCCCTTAATCATAATCACATTGTGTATAAGTAGAGAGCTTAGAAGCGACGGTGGCAGTAAATATCTCATGATATTATGCATTCTCCTCGGAGACGTCCGCCCGCTCTTTTCTAAAAGATGGAGTGTAATATTCAGGTCAGAATTTCACTCTGCGACTAGCCATGCCCTGCAACTGGTGGATGACCAGCTTCTGTATCGCTGGAGCTACGTGCACCATTAGGGACCTGTAGCACTACCCCTGTAGGGGCCGTTTGATAATGCTTGTCCCCAGTGCTTGTCCTGACCTTGCAAGCCTCCCAACACCTCTGACGCTCTGGGTTCAATAGTATAGGATAATAATGCAAGAGACACAATTATTAGCAACACGAATGTTAGTCTTGTTCAAAAGAGTAGACCGCAAGAATATTGGGTTTAGGATATACTAGAACACTGGTAAAATAGGAATAATCAATCAGCAATGTGTAAAAGATTATACAGTCATGAGTAGTAAGCTTCAACTATTTCATTGCAACAACAGCAGTAAGAGTGGGAAGAAAAGGCTTGTTGACTTATCAACTTCCTCTAGGCCACCGGTACCACAATGGTAGATGCAAAGAAATATGTAAAAATATACTCTGACATATATAGATAAAAGTATCTAATTTGTAAAAAGTACCTAATTTGAATAACAATGGACTTAGAAGACAGGGGTTCCCTTTAACTAGAGATTTGATGGTATCACGTCTTCCTTTAAGTACTGTGATTTTTAAAGTTCCTGATATGCTGGTGTCTGTTATCTTCTGATAGCAATAGTGGGGCCCATAAACAGTAGTGAATACTCCTAATTCAAAGAAGTTAAACAGCCTGTGCTACTGCTCAGAGCAAAGATTTCCTGTTACTGAGGTGTAAAGGTGTCAGCATGCAGTGTCTCTGGAGTGATGACAGAAAGAGATCGGGCATCAGTCTGCTCACCAATCCCATGGATAGCAAGGCCAAGGTCTTCTATGAACAAGAGTTCTTGCACAGGCTTGGCTATTTGCAGGGATGTGCAGAGTTGCCACCTGATAGCCTGTCAGTACAGCATGCAGAGATGTCTGTGTGAAGACTGGATAGTGACAGTCCAGATTCAAAGAAGCTGATATGATCACAGTGTGGCTATCGGCATCACATCTGTGCTGAACTGATGTGCAGAGTCCTGCAGCAGTAAGCCAACAATATGTCTCTGGAGAATGGCAGTTCCCCGTTTTCAGCTCTGAATCCCATGCCAAGAGTCCCCTGCTGTAGAATATATCTGATCTCCCAGAATCCTTCTGGTTCGCCATCTCTCTGGTAGTTGTAGTTCAATTAGCAGAGTAAGTATTGGCTATAGGACTACAGGTCCCAAGATTCTCTACAGTCAGAAAAACTGGATACACTCTGCTAACAGGAAGTGATGCATCAGTCCCAGGACTGGGCACTGGTGGAAAAGCGCTTAGGAGCATTTAGTATTTATTTCTGCCAGAAAAATGCAATCCAAAAGGGATTATTTTCTGCCTCTAATTGCTGAGTTTATAAAATGCCTAACGTCCTAATGTGCATGGACACAGGATAATGCTGAGCTGCTCCTACAGGCAAACACAAAACTCCTATAGAAGCAGCATTTTTTAAGCCTGTGTGTATGGACCCTCAGGCAGGAAAAACATAAGAGCTTCTGGCCTTTAAGACAAACTGAGAATATGTTCCACTTTATTCTATCCAACCGTCAAGAGTTTCATAAGAGTGTATAAAATTAGTTACCCATAATAACAGGAGGCCTTCCCCAGCATCACCACATTACTTCTTTATTACTATCATTATACAGGATTTACTGTATATAGCGCCAATAATTTGCACAGTGCTTTACAACATGAGGACAGATGTTACAATACAATTCAATTCAAGAGCAATCACAATGCCCTGCTCGGTACAGCTTACAATCTAAAAGGAAGGGTCGGGTGATACAAAAGGTAATAACTGTTAAGGATAAGCTGATGGAGAAAATAAAAGTACAGTTGCTAGGTGGAGGCAGGATAAGCTTCTCTGAAGAGAAGGGTTTACATGGAGTGCCTAGAAGCGGACAGAGTAGGAGATAATTGGATAGATTGTAGTAGGAAGTTCCGGAGGATGGAAGAGGCTCGGGAGAAGTTCTGGAGGCAAGAATGGGGAGTCAAGAGAGCTAGATACGAACAGTAATTAAAGTAGATGTAAACCCTAAATGAATGAGTTATTTTTCTAAAGCATAGTATATCAGGGAAGGTCAACTGATTGTGGGGGGGGGGGGGACTTTAATGTGAGCCCTGACCCTCACCTTGATACTTCCTCCAGCCATTCCTCCCACTCATTTGCCTTCCTAAAACACTTTCAGAACACAATGCCTGCTCAACATTTGATAGACTGCTGGAGAGTTATTCACCCCACTACCAAAGGTTTCAGCTGCTATGCAACCACTCATAATGTGTATACCTACACTGACCTCTTACTAATGGACCAATTGTTCTTAGAATCCCTCTCAGGTGCATGCATTGGTTCCCTCACACTACCAGATCATGCCCTTCTCTCTTCCTTTGGTCCCCCTGTCCCCATAGACTAAACAATGGACCTGGCATCTGAAAGAGAACTTGTTAGATGATGCAGTGGTACTCCAACAGGTCTCTGACACTCTCTCACATTACTTTGTTGAAAATGCATTGGGAGAAGAAGGGGCAGCCTCCAATTTTGTCAAGGACAATAATTTTGTCAAAGTTTTGGTCAGCTGCATGTCTTCAGTGATGAAATTAAACAAAAATAAAATTAGAATTAAGTCAATTGATGAAAACTATGATGAAAATCAAATCAAATTCAAAATCTCCAGCACACTTTAGTCAACTATGATCTAATGGATTTTGTTAAATTGTAATGCATTATTTGATGGAGAATTCTGGTCAAAAATTTATTTCACCTGTGCAGTGGGGCTGTGCCTGTACAAGTTAACTGCTCGTTATGCTCTATGGGAGAAAACAGTGGAGAAATTCTCATCTGACCCGCTGATCCTAACCACACAAGACTGGTCCCTTTGGCCCCTGCCCCCTCCGCGGGCCAGCAGACTTGTAAATGGACTATTCCTGACATCAGTGTGCAGTCCACCACTGGACCGCAGGGAAGCGCGATTTTCCAAAGGATCAGCAGGTCACGTGAGTATGAGCTTTGTCCTCGCCCCTAAAAAAAACAAGCAGCTGATCCATGCAGTACGGGCACAGCCCCACTGCAGGTGAAAAACATTTTTGACCAGAGTTCTCTGGAATTTTCAAAATCATTATATACTCCTGGGGTAAAAATCTAATAACGTGTATTATGTATGGTATTAAGGTTTGAACATGCACTTCTGACACAGATTTAGCCGTTGTGATATATAACATCTTTATAGCCAACCAAGTTTCATTAACAAACAAAAATATTTATTTTTGACAAACAGAAGTGCAACTTTAAAATTTAAAAAAAAAACCAAAACTGTAAAATATATTAATGCTAGGCTGCAAGTAGGGAAGAGGAAGTAAATGGGAGAGAGGGAGTGCCCAGGGCAGGACACATTATACTTTGGGAATGGGAAGGTATCCTGCAAGTGGGGATGAGGAAGTAAATGAGATTAAGGGAGTGCACAGGGCTGACAACTGGACGGTCTGGGGGGGCTGTTATTTTACACAGTGCTAAGCACTGCTACCACTGCTTTCTGGGAGGGGAAACACTCACTACGTCACATCCAGACAGACATGAATTCGACAGAGGAGTTCCTCTTTTGTGGTTTGCAGCATTGTTCCAGGACTCCCAGGCAGCAGGCAAACAGAGGGAGCCTGCGTCTCTCAGCCAATACAGCTTGCTGATAGCATACTGGAGATTTTAGTCGACTAAAATGTACTGGAGATTTTGTCAACTAAAATGTACTGAAGATATTAGTGGACTAAAATACAACTAAAACTAACATGGCACTTTAGTCAAAAGACTATGACTAAAACTGAATTGAAATGTTATGCCAAAATTAACAGTGCTGGCTTGACATTCATCCTCACTGTGCCACTTTAGCCATGTCTTCCAGCTCCCCCTGTATTGACAAACCTGTTTCTGTATTACTGGCATTGCTTTCACCTTTAATATACCACATCTACAATGCATGCTGCCTGTACTGACCTGTTTCCTTCTGTGTGTGACTGGCATAGCTTTTACATTCACTATGCCACCTGTGCCATTCATGCTGGCTGCCTCTGGACAGGCATAGCTATCACCCTCACTGTGCCACCTCTGCCATGCATGCCAACTGCCCCTGTACTGCCATGCTTTCTTATAATGATATGGGAGGGGGATATGTGGAATGAGGCTGTGATGTGAAGAGGGGGCTCCTGATGCTAAAGAGGCCTCTAATGGGTGTAAAGGAAGACGTGATACCATTATCCTATGTATATGTCAGCCCGTTAAATATAGTTCAGTGTTACTCGCTACATGTGCAACTATAAGCCCCACTCTCTCCCTTATTTTGCCAGAGCAAAAGGTGGCAACCTCAAGAAGGACAGAGAGGAACAGCAACCTAAAGCAGTTTCTATCTTTTCCGCACACTATCCAAAATTAGAAAATAAAAAAAAAAGCTTGACTGGAGTTCCACTTTTAGAATTTGCAATTAACTGGTCAGAGACAGATTGTTGCCTGGAGTCGTCGTTGATTTTCCCCGTAGACCAGACACTCGAAACAACTATATTGGCTGAGAGGATAAACAACCAGGAGCTCAAGACGAATAGTGAAATAATTAGCGGCGTCAGAGAGAAAAAATGAGGTGTATGCATAATGTTTGCTAATGAACTAGATCACAAAACTTAATCACTAATAGTGGATACCTGGCGATTCTTCAAGTCTTCTGTATCCAATAGTAACGATCACTGTGTCTCTTAGTACAGTGAATCAGCTGAATGCTAATTTATGTTAATGGTTCACTTGTCTCTTTGTTCAGTAGGATAGTTCCCTGCTATGGATGGCAAAAACAAATAACACATAAAAAAGGATGACAAGCTAAATTCTTTTTTTGGAAGGTGAATTAGTTTAATTTATGATAATTGGTTAGTTGTCGTTAATAAGGTAACAATCCAGTTTTGGAGAAAGAATACCATGAATTTTATGTGTAGTCAATAATAATTAGTACTAGTCATTATCTGCAACTGGGGCATCCACTCTGTGTACCTGCTATGCAATTTGCTAATTTGCCTAATTTTTCAAAAACGCTTTTTTTTATATATAGCTGCTGTCCCCATGGAAACAGATGACCTCTCTCTTCACTGAGAATCTTGCCATTTTTGGGTATTGCTTTTCAAGTAGTCAATTGGGTTTCTTTGCTCTGTAGAACTACGAAGCAAATGGTGTCTCTGATTGCCCCGCAGCGAGGATGGCCATGAGGGGATGATGGAATGGTGATAAAGTAGTGCCTATCCACTAAAATGGGTTAGGGTAGGTTCTTCCATAATTTGGAGCTAGCACTGGGGGCCAAGACTTTGGCTCATGGCTAGATTGCAGAAGAACTAAGGGTGTGCCAGAGCACCAGACCCAAAACTTAAAACACATTTATTCAGCATACACAACTTTATTCGCATATGGCACAGAGACACTCAACCTGTTCCTCCCTCCATCTGTTTATTCCTCTTAGAGGTAGGAATGGTTGGAAAGTCTCTGTGCCATTTTCATAATAAACCTTTGTCGAAGAAAAAGCACTGTAACTGTGATCTTCTTGCAAAGGAGAATTGACGCAACCTAACATTTTGCCGACACCCCTGGCTAAAGCGTGGCACGGGACTTCATGGAGACATTGTAGGATGTGTGAGAATGGGCTTTCATTCATGGCCCATTCCACCATTTTAAATGGATCATGCATTATAGTAGACAGACATTTTTGTTTTGACATGGGTTTCTAAAACATTTCTGCATTTTGTGAAGGCGGTGTTTGAGTTTTGATTTGCATCCAAGGGTCCTTTCACACAGGCGTTCCGTATGTCCATTTGCGGGGTTTAAAATGGACACCCATGTATTTCTGTGGTCTAGGGAATGTAAATGGATGACCATCTGTTTACATCCATTAATGTCTGCATCTATTAACATCTGTTTTTTTAAACGGAAAAAAACCCTATTTTTCTTCTGTAAAAAAAAAAAAAGGAACGGATGAAAAATGGATGTTAAAGGACACAGGGTCTGTTTTTGTAAGCCGTGTACCGGGGTGGGCTCCCCAGGATACAGTGTAGTCACGAACGAGGAAAGCAACCCCAACACCAGCTTTTGCCACAACAGAATTTTACTTAGATGTGGCAAGTAAACACAACCACAAATGCTGGAATATACAATAAATTTACATACACCCAGCCCAAAGGCGGAGACCCTTGTGCTGCACAGCACGGCGCCTCCCGATGAATGAAGGTAGAAAGTGTAGTAATTTACCTAAGCTGCCACACCTTACCCGTTATTACCCTAAGAGAGCAGGAATCAGTGTATGGGTGTATGGTATGGGTTAGCTGCGGTGCAGCACAACAGCTTACAATCTTACACAAATCTACAATATTCCCCCTCCCATAACTGGTCCTGTAGCACGTGCCTGAGTATTCCTTCTGAGCAAAACGCCAGTCTGGCTTGAGTTTGTAGGATTTTATCAGCTCTCCAATGTGAAATGTTACTTTAAGTTGTGTAGTCCTTCCAATAATCGGTAACAACACTTGTGGCCTGACACAAACAGAGACCCTAACTAACTAACTATAGGCCTGGACTCAGTCTATAGGCGCCAACACTGAAATGAGGTGCGTGCAGGATCTTACCGACCCGGGTCTGCTTTGCATCCGCTGGTGACTGAACAGAACAAATGTCTCTCCAACAAGCTTGCGATATTGCAGTGTATGCTGCGTTGTTCCTCTGCTCTCATCAGCATTACTGGCAGCAATCTTCCTTTCTCTGAACAGGATCAGGGTCTTGGACACGATCAGCTTCACTTAGCCGCAGCTCTGGTTACTGAGGGAAGCTCCCACACCTGGATGTCATCGGATTCTCAGCTCACACGGCCCCTTTATTCAGCACCGTTCAAAACATGGCTGCAGTCTCCTTTTCCTGTTCACTCCAACTCTGTGTGAAAACTCCACCTCTTCATAAATATACAAATATCTATGCAGTCTGAGGCTGTGTTAGAAAAACAGTGACATCTTGTGGCTAAACCGCAGAATGTCAGTCAAAACAATAATTTACTTCCACACAATCAGTGTTCAAACAATGAGAGCTGTTTCCCCATCTCACATTTGCATTGGTAAAGGATGTAAAAAATTTAAGTAGAAACTGACAAGAAACTGATGAGAAACTGAAGAGAAACTGGTGAAAAAACTGATGACTGAACTGATGAAAAAAACGGAACGCCCATGTGAAAGGACCCTTATGCAGCAGCATACTTTATTCAAATGACTTATATGATGGAGGCATGGGGAATGTGCATACATTATGTGCATGATCCTTGGATAAACTTAAAGAAATATTTTAGTGAAAGCAACACAAAGCCTATTGCTGGTCACCTTCTGACAAAAAAAAGCTAATGACTTGAAATGCTGAATATTGTCTTACTATGAAGAATTGTCAAATGCAGAATGTTTTTATTTTAGCATTTCTTTGTGCTCCCTTTGAGGCCTCGGGCAACCACCTGTTCTGCTCTTCACCATTGCACATACCCCTGAGGATTTCCCAGGTTTATAGTAGCATCTAAGAGGAATCCCAGAAGATATAGCAGATTATATAGATAAGCAAAGCAGTGTACCGATACCGGTATGTCTAACCCTCCGGGGTGCTGGTCAATGCAAATCTGCACAGCTACCAAAGCTTTGTTTTAATCCACCATTAAGGGGCAAAATTTAAATAGAACTCATCATCAATATTAACAAAGGTGCACAATCGTATATGATATTTTCATAGAGCCAATAACTAAGATCATGCCTTAGATGCAGTCAGCTCCTTTGCCAGAAAACATGGCTTAACGAATAAGTTCAGATTTAAAAAAACAAATGCACATATTTTTGTAGGTAAAAAAAAATGTGCATTTATTATTTTTTTTTATTAGGAGCCTGTAAAGCATTGCACCTGCGATCAGCAGATCATGGGTGCAATGCACGGTTCTGTCAGTGTAAGCCATCTGTTCGTACATCACATGGGCAGGCAGTTACGCACTGGCAGGAAGTATCAATGAATTACCTGAAGCCTTCAACAGTGCCCTTGTAGTTAATTGAAAACTACAAGATGTCAGCCGCAAAGGCCGTCGGTACTTGTAGTTCATTCATTCCCAGAACTCTGTGAATGAATGAAACGGTTGTGTGCTGCGCTCTTTTCAAATAGTAACAGCAGGTACACAGAGAAGATCTTCGAACTGCTATCACAGAGAGTATGGGGATCAGGGAGCGGCAACATGTTGCATGTTCCACCGTAAAAATGGGTGTTCCCAAAGGTGAACTTATCCTTTAAAGTGTATCTACATGCAAAACATTTTGTTTTCTAATTTTGAAGTGGAAAAGGGTTAGCAACCCATCAGGAATTTATACTAAATGCAGAAAAGGACCAGTACACCAGCATGAAATCTAAAGCTATGATCACTTCAAGTTTGTCTGTGCCTTTTTCTGCATTTGGATTTGCATAGTACCACCGTTTACCTTGGAAGACACCTCTAGATGTGAGATCATATTAAGGTTGTGCGGAATGGTTTGATATACTGTAGGCCAGGGGTAGGCAACCTTTTCAGCATAGTGTGCCGAAAAATGTTTTCAACGAAATGGAGAGTGCCAGATACATAAAAAAACTGCCCGTCTCACACTCTCAATCACGAAAAGGAATCTTTATAAAGTAAATGATGTAAACCACTTAAATAATGGTAAAAAATCAATACTGAGCTTTGCAGCTTCACACCTCAGATCAGATCCAATTCCTATACTTTCACACCTCAGATCAGATTCAATTCCTGCACATTCACACCTCAGATCAGTCCAATTCCTGCACATTCACACCTCAGATCAGCACAATTCATGCACCTTGACACCTCATGTCCCCCCAATTCCTGCACTTTCACATCTCAGATCAGCCAAGTTCCTTTACCTTCACACCTTAGATCAGCCCCAGTTCCTTCACCTTCACACCTCAGATCAGCCCAATTCCTGCACCTTCACGCTTCATATCAGTCCAATTCCTTCACCTTCACACCTGAGATCAGCCCCAATTCCTTCACCTTCACACCCCAGATCAACCAAATTCCTTCACCTTCATATGCCAGATCAGCCCGATCCTGCACCTTCACACCTCAGGCCAGCCCCAATTCCTGCACCTTCATACCTCAGATCAGCCCCAATTCCTGCACCTTCACACCTCAGATCAGCCCCAATTCCTGTACCTTCACATCTCAGATCAGCCCAGTTCCTGCACTTTCACGCTTCATATCAGCCCAATTCCCTCACCTTCACACCTTAGATCAGCCCCAATTCCTTCACCTTCACACCCCAGACCAGCCCAATTCCTGCACCTTCACATCCCAGATCACCCCAATTCCTGCACCTTCACACCTCACTTCAGCCCCAATTCCTGCACCTTCACACCTCAGGTCAGCCCCAATTCCTGCACCTTCAAACCTCAGGTCAGCCCCAAATTCCAGCACCTTCACACCTGTGATCAGCCCCAATTCCTGCACCTTCAGAACACACAAAAGGCAACACAGCTAGCCACTCACAGGTGTCAAAACCAGCAGTAGGAATCAGCAGATTCCTACCCATGCAATTCTTATAATGCCTAAACGCTTTTGCGAATGTAGCCTTAGAACAGGGTTTGGGAGCTATTACTATAAAACAGGGTTTTGAAACTAGTTACCAAACCCTGTTATAAAGTGTAGTTCCCTGTAAAACATTTAAAGTAGTGGTTACAAAGCCAGTTATAAAGAATTACCCACAAATTTAAATATAAAAGAGTACTCACAAAGCTAGCTATTCAGCATTAATCACAAAGCCAGTGTGAGTAATGCTTAATAGCTGGCTCTGTGAGTAATGCTTAATTACTGGCTCTGTGAGTAATGCTTAATTACTGGCTCTGTGAGTAATGCTTAATGACTTGCTCTGTGAGTAATGCTTAATAACTGACTCTGTGAGTAATGCTTAATGACTGGCTCTGTGAGTAATGCTCAATAACTGGCTCTGTGAGTAATGCTTAATTACTGGCTCTGTGAGTAATGCTTAATGACTGGCTCTGTGAGTAATGCTTAATGACTGGCTCTGTGAGTAATGCTTAATGACTGGCTTTGTGAGTAATGCTTAATAACTGGCTCTGTGAGTAATGCTTAATAACTGGCTCTGTGAGTAATGCTTAATAACTGGCTCTGTGAGTAATGCTTAATAACTGACTTTGTGAGTAATGCTTAATAACTGGCTCTGTGAGTAATGCTTAATTACTGACTCTGTGAGTAATGCTTAATAACTGACTTTGTGAGTATGCTTAATAACTGGCTCTGTGAGTAACGCTTAATAACTGGCTCTGTGAGTAATGCTTTATAACTGGCTCTGCGAGTAACGCTTTATAACTGGCTCTGTGAGTAACGCTTTATAACTGGCTCTGCGAGTAACGCTTTATAACTGGCTCTGAGAGTAATGCTTAATAACTGGCTCTGTGAGTAATGCTTAATAACTGGCTCTGCGAGTAACGCTTTATAACTGGCTCTGTGAGTAACGCTTAATAACTGACTTTGTGAGTAACGCTTTATAACTGGCTCTGCGAGTAACGCTTTATAACTGGCTCTGCGAGTAACGCTTTATAACTGGCTCTGTGAGTAATGCTTTATAACTGGCTCTGCGAATAAAGCTTTATAACTGGCTCTGCGAGTAATGCTTTATAACTGGCTCTGCGAGTAATGCTTTATAACTGGCTCTGCGAGTAACGCTTTATAACTGGCTCTGCGAGTAAAGCTTTATAACTGGCTCTGCGAGTAACGCTTTATAACTGGTTCTGCGAGTAACGCTTAATAACTGGCTCTGCGAGTAATGCTTTATAACTGGCTCTGTGAGTACTGCAATGCCAGTTATAAAGCATTACTAAAAAAAAAAAAGATAAGTAACTATTACTGAGTTTATTTTTGTTGAATTATTTTAAATTATGCTTCCATTGCTGTTGTTTGTATTAGGGAAGTGGGGGGGAGGTCCACAATAGATCCAAAGATAAGTCCAAAGATATTTCTGCTTGAATTATGTGTGCATTATTTACTGCATGAATATGGTATCTTATCTGCACCATCCAGAGATTTTCTACCATCATGTCAGTCGACGCTTTATAATATAATTATAAGGGTAAACTTGTATACTTTCTGCAGCTAATCCTAATGGTGAGCACGTTGCTGTGAATGTCAAAATAATGTCACTTCTGTACCTCTGGTCACCCTTCATATCTCCTTTGTATTTAGATTAATCAATACAGAAGGATCATTACTATGGACGACCAGTAACTGCATTATCTGATGGTTGTAATTAGTCCAGCACTCTCGGTAATATGTACTTTGTTGCTTTGTTGGGGTTTAAAACATGTGCTATGCCCATGCAAGCACACCCTAATGCAAACCTCCCTGGCAGGTATGTACTTACCTTTCTTTCACGCTCAATACTGTGCAAGCTGCTTGTTGCTGGAGTCGTAGCCTATACAGGTTTGAGGAGTTTTCATGTTACAGAGTTGATTGGCCCAACAATGTCATATAGAGTGAGTCACAAGTCCTTGGACTCAAAGCACTGCAGCAAACAGTGGGGGACTGAAGGCGAGATAAGTAGAGTGCATGCTACTAGAGATGAGGGAAGTTAAAGAATATGCAAACCCAAAATTTCATATTCCTGATATATGCCTGCTGTACCATGTTCTTGTATGAAAAAGTATCCTGTTTTCTTTGTATTGCTTCCTTTGTGTGAAACCTAGGCAGGGGAGCAAAGTGTGGTCAGTTCTATAGTTGTGCTGGGAACTCAGCCTGCCCTCCTAAAATGGTCAGACTTGTCCTGACACACACACCCACCCAGCCTTTCACTGGGAGGATCTGTGTGCTGCCATTTCTCCTCTCCTAGCTCTTATGCAGCTGAGAACAAAAGTATGTGATCCCTTTTAAAAAAGGGGGAAAAGGTGTTTACAGTTTGTTTGTTTTTTATATCTATACACAAGTGTTTTGCCTTTCATTTCTATTTTAACCACTTCCCGACTGCCCTAAAGCAGAGATACTGCTACAGGGCAGCATGGGTGTGCAAAATCACATATATATATATGTGATTTTGCATTTCCGGGTAGGGGGCGAGTGCGAGCCGTCAATTACTTGGTCCCGGCCAGTAATTACTCACCGGTGCTCAGTGATTTCCGAAGATCTCCGACAGGGAGGAGGACTGTTTTACTTACTAATAGTCCTCCTCCCTGTCAGACCGGACACACTGCTCTGGATGGCTGTGCACAGCACAGCCATCCAGAGCAGTGTGATTACAGTAAAGCACACTGACACTCCCTGCACACAGTTAACCCTTTCATCGCCTGTCATGTTAACCCCTTCCTGCCCAGTGCCATTATACAGTGTCAGCTATTTTTCTTTAGCACTGATCACTGTATTAGTGTCACTGGAGATGTCAATGACACCAAGTCAGTTCCCCCCAGTGTCAGAATGTCTGCAGCAGTCCCGCTATAAGTTGCTGATCTACATTACTAGTAAAAAAAAAAAATTCCAGTATATATACTGCCATTTGTAAACGCGAAAACTTTCAAGTAAACCAAATAATTTACACGTACTGGGCATTTTTGTTAGCAAAGACATGTAGCAGAATACATTTTGGTGTAAATTTATGATGAAATTTGATTTTTTAAAATTTTTTTACTGGACATGTTTAATAGCAAAAAGTAAAAAATATAGTTTTTTTTCGCACAGGCAATCAAGTACCACTGAAAGAAAGCTCAATTTGTGGGAAAAAGGACGTACATTTCATTTGGGTGCAGTGTTGCATGACCCCGCAATTTTCAGTAAAAGTAGCGCAGCACCGTAACACAAAAAAATTACCTGGTCAGGAAGGGGGGTAAATCCTCAGGAGAGCAAGTGGTTAAACTGAATGGGTTGTAGTCTATTTTTCATTAAGTTGTTTATTACTGTTTTTTTCTGCCTTCTTGTAGCACCCTTCGTGAGCTACCAGATCTCTCCTTTTCTCCCCTAACTTTCATTTGTTCGGAATGTGCAATGGGCGCTACTTGTGGCCATGTGCACTGCTCTATGCACACTATAAATCCCATAGCCCATCTAGGGAGCGAGCAAGACGGTGGCTACATTCCTACATAATGTGGGATCATTGAAAGCGAACATAGACATCCTCTAGCAGGAAATCAGATTGCAGCAGAATTCTGAGATTTGAAGGTAGCTGAGAGTAACAGAAGGGACTTTTGTGAGTTAAGAATACATACTTGAATAGAATTTTTGCTATCTAGTGTAGTGTCACTTTAAAGTGGTATTAAACCCAAAAGGTTTATATCAGTTAACCAATTCTTAGATGTGGTGGCTGAAATAGTTTTTTTTCGGTTTTCTTTCCTTCATTTTCACCTGGTGATCCTCCCAGTAAAGTCAGCCATACACTGGGGCGTATTTACCATAAGGCACACAAGGAATTTGCCGAGGGTGGCATTTTTCAGGGGGGCAGCAGCATTTTTCAGGGGGGCAACGCTGCCCTCCGAAAGGAGGGATGGAAGAAGGGACACACATGGGGACCAGGTGGGATCTGAGAGAGGCTGTGGGCTGCTTGCTGGTGTATGCAGAGCCTGACTCTTGTTCCTGGGGATGGCCGGAGCTGTGAAGGTGAGTATCTTCTCTCTCACCAGGGTAGGGGGTGTGCCAGTGTATTGGGGGCAGTGGTAGTGGAAAGCTCTCTCAGGTGGGGTTTGGGTGCTGGTGTGTTGTTGGTCAATGTCAGCCTCTCTTCGTGGGGGAGGGGGGTGTTGGTATCGGTGTCAGGGTATATCCATGGGGGGGGGGAGACGATTTTTGTGTTGCCTAGGGTAACACAAAACCTAAAATACACCACTGGATATACATGTATTGAAATTTGGTCACTTTGGCAGAGATTGGTTGAATTTCAGTCTATGTATGGGTGCTTTGGTTGTACAGAGGTCGATCTGCTGATCAACCTCCCTGTTGGGTTTTCCACTCTCGATCAGCACTACAGGCTATAGCAGGCAGCTCTAACCAGTGTATTCTAACAGCAGGGAAGTCTTCCAGCTGTCAGAATACAATAGCTCAACCGGGAGGATTCATTTATGTTTTCCATGTACATCAATTTATGCAAATCATTACACATATATTGTACATTGACATCAGTCCCTAACCCTCAAGGGGCATACAATCTAAGGTCCCTAACTCACATTCATACATACACATACTAGAGCCAATTAATCTACCAGCATGTCTTTAAAGGGTGGTAGGAAACACTCAAGCACAGGGAGACCATGCAAACTAGAGCCAGGTAGTGCCATGGTTGGGTTTCCAATCACTAACCCTAGTGCTGTTAGGCAGAAGTTCCAAATACGTAGCCACTGTGCTGCCCATCATACAATGAGTGTGTGGATCAAGTCTTTTTTTTATTCAACCCAATGGTGGAAGAAAAAAAAAAGATTCATCTATGAGCAGCTTTAGTCTGTTGTTTTTTCAACAGGACAAGCTGTCCTGCAAAATGTAGCAGTTAGAGGGTTGAAACAAACCACTTACCACTGACAGGGGTGAATACAATGATCAGCTGTTATTTATTCATGTAAAACTTTTATTCCAAAAGAATAAAAACTATTGCTGTAATTGCTTGTGTAGTTGCAGTGTGAGCTGGAGTTTGGCTTTAATTTGTTAGTGTATCTAACTCTGCTAGTATATCTAATACTATCCTCCCCTCAGATTAACAATGATGCTGTCCTGTGATGAGCTGATTCATCCAGAGTAGGGGCACTCTAATATAGGTGGTGTGTTTCTGGCCAGATCACCAGGTGAAAACAGAGGGGAAAAGCCAAATAAAGAAAACTACTGCAGCAAACACATCTAATGATTGTTTAGCTATATATTTTGCCATTTTGATTTGGGTTTTTATACGCTTTAAGCTGAGTTCCAGGCAAATGGCTAAATGAAATACATACATAGGAGCTGTTTTACCTGTCCTAATACTTGCATAGCTCAGGCAAAGGGCACAACCCTGCCTAGCATGAAAGGGGGCCTGATCTTTTGCTGCTGCAGTTTCACTTTCATTTACAGGTCTCCTCCCTACCTTGAACCATGTGACTGGACAGTTAGTGGAGAAGCACACTGATGAGCTTATCTCTCTATCACAATGCTTCCTCCTCTTATCAGCATAGTTCTTACACTGCAAAACTCCTGATTGGCTCCTTGTGCTGCTTCTCTCTCCCCATCTCTGAGCAGTGCTGCAAGAGGCTGATATCAGGTCAAATTTAGGTATTTAAAAAATGCATTTATTCATATATTAATGAATACAGAGCTGCGTTATTTTGTGTCTTTTATATCTGCCTGGAGTTCAACTCTACATTTTGAAAATGGTTTGAGAAAGAAGTAGACAACTCCACATGCCATGAAGAAGTCACATTTAAAACTTTCACTCCAGCTTGTTTTTCAAACTTGACACAATAAGAGCAGAATCTCAGGAGGTGGAAGGTTGGAGGGTTGAGTTGTTTTTAGATGATTACTTTATCTTTCCTGGAGATATGGCTTCTCGCACCCAGAAGTATCGTTATTGAACCTCTAGACCACATTTTAAAAAGTGACGACCCCAAAAGTCTGCAGAGAAAGATTTATGAGATTGTTACACCTTGTGCAAAGACATGACCAACTCGCAAAGCTTTAATAAAAGTCATAATTCTTCTCTGGCCCTTGAAGCTGGCACTGGGTTAAAGTACAACTGAAGGCTCCCATATAACAGTCCAAACAAGTACCAAATCCAGTTACTATGTGATACACAAGAGTCATAACTTAAAACACTTGCTTTACCTTCCCTGACGGATTGAGCATAATGGATCAGAGTCTGATCCATTATCCTCCCCAATCTGCAGATTCGATCCATCCTGAGGGGATCGTCGGCATGCAACCTATACGAGGTGACACCGGACCCGCTTCACAAAAAGGTAAATTGTAAAGAAATCCGACGATCCCCGCAGATGGATTGGATCTGCGTATTGGGGAGCATAATGGATCAGACTCTAATCCATTATGCTCAATCCGCAGATCCGATCCATTCTGCGGGGATTGTGGGCTTGCTTTACAACTTACCTGTTTGTGGAGCGGGTCCGGTGTCACCTCGTGTGGTAGGTGTCACCCGGAGTGGCGCGCACCTGCCTAGGGACGCCACTGGGCAGGACTATTTGTGGCCACGTGCTAATTGACAAGCTACAAGCTTGTAAATTGGCAGTGACATTTCTCCATACCTAGCAGCTATGAGTGGCAGGGGAATCATGTGATTGCTATGACCAATTATAGTGATCACATATTTATGTAATCATCACAGCTTGATTACTGCTGTGATGCTTAGATTAGCCCACAGCTATCGCATGGTACCTGGGTACCTGTACCATTTGATTAGCTATAGCCAATCACAGCATGTGAATAGTAACTAAGCTGTCATGAATGGGTTTCCTGATGTAAGTATGCAAAAAAAGAAAAAATGTTAAAAAATACTATTCAATTAAAACTCACCTTAAGCTCTCTTACTAAATACCTTGGGCTGCCTACTTTCCAAAAATAAATGATTTAGGGTATATATGTATTGTCCTGGCATTTTCAGGCCTCAAGAAGAGATAGGCCATCAGTACATCAGAAATGATCAATTTTCAAATATATATACCACAGTTTGTATGACTAAATATACAACACCAAAAGAAAACTCTATTTGTGTGAAAAAGCAAAAAATTTAATTTGCATAGAGTGTTGCATGACTGAGCAATTGCCAGTTAAAATAGCTCCAATCCATTATGCTCAATCCGCAGATCTGATCCATCCTGCGGGAATCGCCAGCTTGCTTTACAACTTACCTTTTCGTGGAGCGGGTCCAGTGTCACCCCATGCGGTAGGTGTCACCCGGTGTGGCGCGCATCCCCCACACCTGCCTAGGGATGCCACTGGGCAGGACTAATACACCAGCTTTGCTTTAATACCCACCCCAGCAAATTGTTATACTTTATTTTCCCTGTGATTTCAGCACTGGGAGCTTAAAGCGGAGTTCCACTCACACTGTAAAAAAATAAATGTCAGCAGCTAAAAAAACTGTAGCTGCTGACTTTTAAAAAACAGCCACTCACCTGTCCCATGATCCCGCGGTGTCCACCCCGCAGCCCCTTTAACCAGCCGTCTGGTGTTCCAGGCACTGGCATCTTCAGTGTGGGCACCTGGCTGTTACAGCTTGCCCACTGCACATGTGTGAGTAGCGCTGCATTTCCTGAATAGCCCTGTAGTCTTCTGGGACCTGTCATTTTTCCTGGAAGACTATGGGGAGGGAGGGTAGGAGGACAACTACTGCTTCCGATCGCCTAAGCCATCGCAGCGGAAGTTGGAGCAGGTACCTGTCAATTTCGGATTCCCGCTCCCCAAAGGTGCCAATCCTTAACGGGGAGCTGGGGACCAGTCTTTAAAGCAGAACTTCCCCTTTTGGGTGAAGCTCCACTTTAAGTAATATACTCAGAACTTCCAAATATGGAGGAGCATGTGACTCCACGTGACAACGATGGGTCAATCTTATAGGCAGGGCCTAGGGCTGGGATACCCAATCTGAGAAACGTTACACATAAACTCCTTGGTGTTATATTACATTTTATATTGTATCTAGGTTAAGTTGAATGCAGACAGTTTCTATAGGCACTGATACTTGGGCAACAAAGTAGTGGTTGCCCATACACTTTCCAATATACCATCCAGTAATGGCACAATATTGCAAGGTAGCAGTATCACCAGGCTTGCCTGTTCTACTAGATGGCGGTTTCCGCTGGAGGTATGGCAAACTGCTGAGTACTGAAACAACACTGAGGGGAGTCCCACTTCACTGATCTAGATACCGGAATATCCACATGGCCCAGCGTTTTCCCTTCACTGACCCTACTCAAACAGGAACTTCTCCCAGTGCTGTTTACTTTCCCTAACAAGTAGGTCTTCTGTCCCTCACCTACCACCGCTAGAGGCGCACCTGAATGGCTCTGGGCCCCCATAATTTATAGAGTCCTCCACCAAGATGACTGCCAAAGTCATCAGAAGTTGCAGCATCCCATCAAACAGCTGCAATCTCTGTCATAACTACAGTATCCTTGAAGGAACAATTTGCCTCTGAAGACTCCATCCATCTGTATTTTGGCACAGCACCACTTATTGGATGGAGGGAAAAGCTGCACCTGCCTAAAAATCCGATGACTCAAATTTTACACAAGGCTCATCAAAGGAAATAAAATAGAAAGCAAACAAATGATTCTGGGAAGGGCCAGTTAAAGTGAACACATGTGTAGGCAGGTATAAGTTGACCTCCTTACACAGGTGAGGCTGTTGCAACCACAATGCAGGGAGAGTGGAGGACAGGAGGAATGTACATTCTCCTAGGCCTTCATACTTGTCATCGGGAGGGCTGCTGTCCACGTGGACGCTGCTACCCTGGATGACCCCCACAGCCATCTTTAGTGAGGGCAGTGCTTATTAAAAGCACTAGCTCACTGCAGTTGGTGCGCATTTTATGTGTGGCTAGGCCAGGGACAGGAACCAACTGGACAGGAAGAGTGTTCCTAGCTCGAGGGAAAGGTTCCAGAGGAGAAGGGACAGCATGGGGACTGTGGGAAACCTTTCTGATACTAGTTCTAACTGCTTACTGCCTACCATCCACCCCCTGCACCAGATGCAATCGGTCTCCGAGCATCACTCTCCGCAAGTACTGTATAACCATCTGTAAGTGTTGCCGCCAGTTGTAGGCATAGACTGTTGCTGTATGTTGGAACGTTCTTGACATTTCCTACAACTCCAACCACTCTGTATGTCATTCCCACCCCCGAGCATGCCTACACCCAGCATCCCTACGGCCTACACATTGCTTTGCGTCAGCAAAATGCAGGTGGCAGCAGCTGATTGATTAGCAGATCTCACTATTGCATAGTAAGGCAGCTTTGACTAATTTAACCAGTGAGTATGATCTGCATGGCCGCTAAACATCCGGACTTACTTAGTATTAGCAGTCTGTTAGGGTTGCTTTAACAGTCTGTGTTCCTTTGGTGAAAGAGGTTGTACATTTGGAAGGTACAGGGCCCAACTGCTGTATTATATTAATTTCAAGCTGACAGGTTGCCTCCCTGATTTTTCTCTTTCACAAATAGCGAGGTGTTTGTAGTAACCATTTCACATCCCATGTTATGAATGTTTAACCCCTCATAGAGACTTTAAAGGGAAAGTCAAAGCTGGAGCGACTGGTCCGCTGTGTGACATTGCTGCAAGCTCCCCTACGGTGTACCTTGATAAAAACAGACCTGAGCCACCTTTTCAAGGTGAGCCATTCATGTCTCTTTCTGTTCTTTCGTCTGCCTAGGGGGATCGTCCTACTGGTAGCATGACATACAGACTGCTCTGCGACAGCAGGGGCTCCATTCGCCAGACAGTACCAGAACAGAATTCAATTTATTACTGGACAATGACATGCACATTAAATGTGACAACAGTGAAAGGACAAATCTGCTAAGCTCTCTTCATATCTGAACGGGCCACAAAACCTCACCTCTGTGCAATCGGAGGACATCGGGAAGTCTCTTTTAAAATCAGCTTACTTTTTATATCTGCTTGTCTATAAAGGCCAGACACACGTAGAGGAATCTGCATTGTAGTTTCTGTGTGTGCCCATTCCTTCTCTTGAGTTTTTCATAGCTAAGTAGATATACTATAACAAAACAGATTAGTTCCCACAATGCAATAGTAGCTTTCAGTGTGTGTGGTTGTTTGTATATCGTATGTTGTGGTCCTTTTAGTAACTTTACAGGTCTACTGACATATCACAAAATTAATATTATTATTATACAGGATTTTTATAGTGTCAACAGTTTGCACAGTGCTTTACAATGTGAGGGCAAACAGTACAGTTACAATACAACTGAACACAGGAGGAATCAGGCTGCATTCACACCTGAGCGTTTTATAGCTTGAAGTTCGAAGCTCCAAAAAAGCTCAAACTTAATAATTCAGTTGTTCTCTATGGTGCCTGTTCACACCTGATTGTGTGAACAGGCAGCTTAGAGAAGAATTGATTTTTTTAATTTGAGCTTGATTTGGAGCTTTGAACTTTGCCCCCTTATGCTGGTGGTCAGTGGAACTTTGCCCCCTTGTGCTGGTGGTCAGTGGAACTTTGCCCCCTTGTGCTGGTGGTCAGTGGAACTTTGCGCCCTTGTGTAGGTGGTCAGTGGAATTTTGCCCACTTGTGCTTGTGGTCAGTGGAACTTTGCCCCCTTGTGCTGGTGGTCAGTGGAACTTTGCCCCCTTGTGTTGGTGGTCAGTGGAACTTTGCCCCCTTATGCTGGTGGTCCGTGGAAGCTCTGTTATTGTGTTTTTCTTTTAAGAGAAAAGATGTTAACCAGTTCAAAGCCGCCCTATAGCAGAAATACTGTTACAGGGAGGCACGGATGCGCAAAATCATGTATATATATATATATATATATATATATATATATATACAGTCAGGTCCATAAATATTGGGACATCGACACAATTCTAACATTTTTGGCTCTATACACCACCACAATGGATTTGAAATGAAACGAACAAGATGTGCTTTAACTGCAGACTGTCAGCTTTAATTTGAGGGTATTTACATCCAAATCAGGTGAACAGTGTAGGAATTACAACAGTTTGCATATGTGCCTCCCACTTGGTAAGGGACCAAAAGTAATGGGACAGAATAATAATCATAAATCAAAATTTCACTTTTTAATACTTGGTTGCAAATCCTTTGCAGTCAATTACAGCCTGAAGTCTGGAACGCATAGACATCACCAGACACTGGGTTTCATCCCTGGTGATGCTCTGCCAGGCCTCTACTGCAACTGTCTTCAGTTCCTGCTTGTTCTTGGGGCATTTTCCCTTCAGTTTTGTCTTCAGCAAGTGAAATGCATGCTCAATCGGATTCAGGTCAGGTGATTGACTTGGCCATTGCATAACAATCCACTTCTTTCCCTTAAAAAACTCTTTGGTTGCTTTTGCAGTATACTTTGGGTCATTGTCCATCTGCACTGTGAAGCGGCGTCCAATGAGTTCTGAAGCATTTGGCTGAATATGAGCAGATAATATTGCCAGAAACACTTCAGAATTCATCCGGCTGCTTTTCTCAGCAGTCACATCATCAATAAATACAAGAGAACCAGTTCCACTGGCAGCCATACATGCCCACGCCATGACACTACCACCACCATGCTTCACTGATGAGGTGGTATGCTTAGGATCATGAGCAGTTCCTTTCCTTCTCCATACTCTTCTCTTCCCATCACTCTGGTACAAGTTGATCTTGGTCTCATCTGTCCATAGGATGTTGTTCCAGAACTGTGAAGGGTTTTTTAGATGTCGTTTGGCAAACTCTAATCTGGCCTTCCTGTTTTTGAGGCTCACCAATGGTTTACATCTTGTGGTGAACCCTCTGTATTCAGTCTGGTGAAGTTTTCTCTTGATTGTTGACTTTGACACACATACACCTACCTCCTGGAGAGTGTTCTAGATCTGGCCAACTGTTGTGAAGGGTGTTTTCTTCACCAGGGAAAGAATTCTTTGGTCATCCACCACAGTTGTTTTCTGTGGTCTTCCAGGTCCTTTGGTGTTGCTGAGCTCACCGGTGCGTTCCTTCTTTTTAGGAATGTTCCAAACAGTTGTTTTGGCCACACCTAATGTTTTTGCTATCTCTCTGATGGGTTTGTTTTGTTTTTTCAGCCTAATGATGGCTTGCTTCACTGATAGTGATAGCTCTTTGGATCTCATCTTGAGAGTTGACAGCAACAGATTCCAAATGCATATAGCACACTTGAAATGAACTCTGGACCTTTTATCTGCTCATTGTAATTGGGATAATGAGGGAATAACATACACCTGGCCATAGAACAGCTGAGAAGCCAATTGTCCCATTACTTTTGGTCCCTTACCAAGTGGGAGGCACATATGCAAACTGTTGTAATTCCTACACCGTTCACCTGATTTGGATGTAAATACCCTCAAATTAAAGCTGACAGTCTGCAGTTAAAGCACATCTTGTTCGTTTCATTTCAAATCCATTGTGGTGGTGTATAGAGCCAAAAATGTTAGAATTGTGTCGATGTCCCAATATTTATGGACCTGACTGTATATATATACTCTGTGTGTATATATACTGTGTGTATATATATATATATATATATATATATGTGTGTGTGTGTGTGTGTGTGTGATTTTGCAGTTCTGGGTAGGGGGAGCACGCATCCTATCTGCTCCACTATTCGCGGCCTTGGCTGTCAATCACTGGGTCCCGGCTGGTGATTACTCGCCAGCACCCGGTGCTCGCCAAGTATCTCCGACGGGGGAGAAACCTGTGTATAAACAACACAGATTAGTCCCCTGTAAGCTCCTGCACACAAGTAGTAAAACGGCACACAGTTAACCCCTTCCTGCCCAGTGCCATTAGTGCAGTGTCAGTGCTTTTTATTAGGGGGATGGCAGTGACACAGTGGTGTCACTGGGGATGTTAGTGACACCAAGTCAGTTCCCCCCAGTGTCAGAATTCCTGCCTATGTAAACCAATTAATTTACACGTATTGAGATTTTTTTTAGCAAAGACATAGCAGAATACATTTTGGCCTATGTTTATGATGAAATTTGATTTTTAACATTTTTTTACTGTACATGTCTAATAGCAAAAAGTCAAAAATATTGTTTTTTCTCAAAATTGTTGGTCTTTTTTTGTTTATAGTGCAAAAAAATGAATAAAGACACAGGTGATCAAATACCACCGAAAGAAAGATCTATTTGTGGGGAAAAAAAAGGACATAAATTTAATTTGGGTTGCATGACTTTGCAATTGTCAGTTAAAGTAATGCAGTGCTGTATTGCAAAAAAATGGCCTGGTCAGGAAGAGGGTTAAATCCTCTGGAGGGCAAGTGGTAAATGTATGGGTTGCTTTTTCTAAAATAAAACCTCAGTATTCAGGTTTAATTGCAGTGTTGGCAGTTTGCTATAAATAAGTGGATTTTGGGTTGCAGTTTGGGCACTTGATCTCTACAAGGTTTGCCATCACTGATCTAAAGTATATTTTAAATAAATAAATATATATATAGATATATATATTTATATCTATATATCTATATATATATATATATCTATATATATAGTTCTGTCTCTCCAATCTAAGCATTGAAAGTGTGATCTCTGTAACTTACAGTTGTGATAGCGATAACTCCAATCTTAGTTGAATTACCCAGGCAGTGACTCGATCCAGATGCCACCTTGTAGATCTTGTGAAGTTTATTCCATAAACTGAGAGAATCTTACAACAATGAACATCGGATAGGTCAAAAGATCATAATGTGATCTACTTCCATAAGACATGAGGCTAGAAGCTGAAGTGCATTACTGGGAAAAAGGGTGGGCTATCTATACAGCATGAACTAAACCAAAGGAATGGAAGGAGCAGAGACAAAATACAAAGAACACTTAAAGGCATATGACAGTCATTCGAAACATGACATATATATAAATAGATAGAAGTGATTACTTATACACTAACATAATTGATAACATTAACCTCCCTGGAGATATTCCTGAGTGTAGCTCAGGGTAAAGTTTCAGCACCACAAGCTGTAACCCCGAGCTACACTCGGGAATACCCTGCAGTGTTGCTCCGGGATCCCTTCTGCACTTACCTTGTCCTGCGCTCCCGCGATGTCCCCCCTGCAGTGTCCCCTGCCATCTCCTCCAGCTGATGCTGGCATCTGTCTTCCGGGTTCTGGTCCCTGCAAGCGTCGGGACGTACGGGGGCGTATCCGGCGGGAAATTTAAAAATGTCAAAAAGTGACATTCACAAAATACACTAAAATCACATAGTATAACATTACTGTATCAAACCATTTCACATATATTTTGTCCCGAGTGCTTTGTCCTTTGCCCTGCCTGCATTTTTACTGTTCTTTCTGCCTGGAAACTGAGAAACATCCATGGCGTCCAAAAGCATCCCTTTAGGTCAAAAGCGGTTTTAGACCAGCTAGAGAACAGCGATAGTAAATCAGAACCACTTGCAGAATTGAGTGATAATGATTCGTGGGGAAATTTGTCATCAGACACTGAAAACGATTCTGCGACTAAGCTCAGTGATGTGCAAACTTGGTGCTCTATTTAAAATTTCAGTGTTTTTGGTTTGATTACATTATTGAATTAAATTTATTATTATTATATTATTATCTTTTATGATTATTTATTATATTATAATTTATGATTTCGTGTTTCAAATTTTATCATACCCGGGATGTTTACTAGACTCTTGTTCGGACAGATTTTAGTGAGTTATTCCTAAAAATTACTGGCCTACAATAAAAAAACAACATATTTCCATGCAAAAAAATGTACCGCTTTGAGCACAGAAATATGGACATAATCAGACCGCTAGGGAGGTTAAACGATTACTAAGTTTCTTGTAAATCAATAACTATTAAAAACCTACACTACAAACAGCCACTTATAGTCTCCTTTAGAAGCCCATGTGACAGAGTGACAACCCTAGAGCACACCCGGAAAAGAGGGACATAGCATTTTCACCCTATAACAGGAAGTGCCTGAAAAAAGACCTTCATGGTAGGATCACCAGGCATTATTTAACGAAAGCTGCCAAATAAAAAATATTGAAAATGACTTTTGAAATGACATTAACACGATAAAGCTTACAGAAGACTTTAGTGATTGGGTTTACATCTCCTTTAAAGTCGTTGTCCTTTAAACCTTCCAGTTCTTATTCTGTATTACCTGGCCTTAGAAAAGCACAAACCTGATGAGAGTGGGTATTTGGTGTCAACCCCCTCCGCCAGTGACGAATGCTTTGATGGGATCACATCAGCATATGAAGTGGGAACATAATTACAGTCTCGGAATATAAGAACGTCCCATTGTGCCTCTCTCTCTGTTGTGAATTTCCTCTCTTCCAGCGATAAGATACGACGTTTCTTTGTTAATTCATCTCCAGTTAACAGCGCGGCGAGATAACAAGCAGGTTGATTGGAAAAACCTTATCTAGGTAGCAGCGCATGAAAGGGGAGCGGTAAAGCAATGTGACATAAATAATAGAGAAGAAAGAAGGCTGGGAGGGGACGGGAGAGGTGGACCATACATACAGATGGAGATTGCCTGCCGTATTGCCAAAATAGTTTAACCCTTTTTCTATGTTCTTCTGATGTATGGACTCCTTTATCTCCGCTCACTGTACCTCACCTTGGGATTAAAACTGTGCTTCACGAAAACATCTAAATACACAGATAAAATACATACATGGGAGCTGTCTTGTTACAGGATTTGTATTTCAGCCCTGCCAGCCCTGTGACCTGACTTTTCTCAGCTATATATAAGAAACACAGCTAGGTCACCTCCCTGCCCCCAGCTTGTGAATGGACAGTGAAGGAGCAGTAAGGAACTGATGAGGTTGTCTCTCTGCTCTCTCCTCCAGTCAGCATGCCCTATGTAAGCACGTGTGAAGGTAGGATACCTAACTGGGCCCAAGTACTGCTCCTTCCTCAACCAATCTGAGTGCTGCTGTAAAGTGTGCCAGAAGAGGCTGAAATCAAATCAAACCTAGGTATTTTTGCTAATTTAAAATTAATTTAATGATTTGTGTTTTTAAAATATCTCCCCAGATTTAAAGCGGAACTTGGTAGTTGCAAAAGATACAAATTAGCACAGCTCTGTAATCATTAATGCAGTAATAAAATTATACTAAAAGTTTATTTTTTAATAAAAAAGATGTTATACCTACTTGATCTGTGCACTGATATTGCTCTGAGTGGTCACTTACCTCCTCTTTGGTGGTGCCCCGCCAACGCTTTCTGCTCCTTCTTTCTCCAGGTACCCCCTAGCAAGCTGAGTGCTAAGGGGGCATCCATGCATGCGCATTTCCAAGCCACGTTGTGTGCAGCCATAAACATACAAAGCACTGATAAGCAATGCCCCTGGTCCCTCATCACAGGAGTCTGACTGAGAACAGCAGGAGGCTATGGGGGAGATTTACTAAAACTGGTGCACTCAGAAGCGGGTGCAGCTGTGCATAGTAACCAATCAGCTTCTAACTTCAGCTTGTTCAATTAACCTTAGGCAATAATACCTGGAAGCTAACTGTCTTCTGGCTTATGCAGAGTTGCACCAGATTTTGCACTGGTTTTAGTTAATAACCCCATATGTCTCCCGCTGCTGCCTGTGTCTCCTGTGAAACCAGGAAGACAGGAGCTCGAGCAGTGCTGCAGACAGGGACAGCGCTGGATCAGTGACAGCAGTCTAGAAAATGTTGGGGGGGGGGGGGTTAAAAGAGAGAGGGGAGTTTTTTTACCTTAATGCAGAGAATGCAGTAGGGTAAAAAAAAATCCATTTTGACTTTATAACCACTTTAACCACTTGCCTACTGGGCACTTATACCCCCTTCCTGCCCAGGCCAATTTCTAGCTTTCAGCGCTGTCACACTTTGAATGACAATTGCGCGGTCATGCAACACTGTACCCATATGAAATTTGTATTCTTTTTTGAGACACATAGAGCTTTCTTTTGGTGCTATTTAATCACCTCTGGGATTTTTATTTTTTCTTAAACAAACCAAAAACCACTGAAAATTTTGAAAAAAAAACGTTTTTTCTTAGTTTTTGTTTTACAAATTTGTAAATAAGTGATTTTTCTCCTTCACTGATGTGCACTAATGAGGCTGCAGTGATGGGCACTGATAGGTGGCACTGATGGGCACTGATGAAGAGGCACTGGTAGGTTGCACTGATGGGCATTGACAGGCATCACTGATGGGCACTGATACATGACACTGATATATGGCACTGATATATGGCACTGATAGGCAACACTGACTGGCACTGTTAGGCGGCACTGAATGGCACTGTTAGGCAGCACTGAATGGCACTGTTAGGCGGCATTGACTGGCATTGTTAGGCGGCAATGACTGGCACTGATAGGCGGCACTGACTGGCACTGATGCGCTCTGATAGGCGGCACTGACTGGCACTGATAGGTGGCACTGATTGGCAGCACTGATAGGTGGCACTGGTTGGCATTGATAGGTGGCACTGACTGGCAATGATGGGTGACATTAAAAGGCAGCTCAGATGGGCACTGATATGTGGCATTGATGTGCACTGGTAGGCACTGATATGTGGCATTGATGTGGCACTGATGGGCACTGGCACGTGGCACTGATGGGCACTGGCACTGATGAGCACTGACAGGTGGCACTTCTGGGGCCACGCTAATCATCAGGGCACACTGATCATCAGTGCCCTGATGATCAGTGTACATGTCCCCTCCGCGGAAAGCCGATTACCAGCTCTCCTCTCGAGCTGTCAGCGTAACAGCTTGAGAGGAGAGAAATGCCGATAACCGGCATTTCCGTGTTTACATGTGATCAGCTATGATTGGACACAGTTGATCACATGACCGAGCCGACACAGCAGACCGGCAATCGCCGCGCTGCGTGCTCCCTAAGCCGCGCATGCGCAGTGAGAATGGTAGGACATCATATGACGTCCTATCAGAACGAGAGAACCACCTTGCGCTATAGGGCGGGCGGAAGGTGGTTAAATGTATTCTTTAATATGAACCATCTAATCTACCTGAATTTGTCCTTGTGTCTGCTTTTTGCAGTTGCTGTAGAACAGGGCTGGATTGTGAGAGGAGAGAGAAGAGAGCAGAGTGACTGAGATGAGCTAATCACTGTGCTGCTTCTCTTCCACTGTCCAATCACAGACTGGGGTCAGATTTAGGACAACCTGGGTTCAAAGGACATCGGTTAACCACTTCAAGTCTGGACACTTTCACCCCCTTCCTGTCCAGGCCATTTTTCAGCTTTCAGTGCTATCACACCTTTAAGGACAATTGCGTGGTCATGCAACACTGTACCCATATGAATTTTTTAGCATTTTTTGAGACAGATAAAACTTTATTTTAGTGGTATTTATTCACCACTGGGATTTTTATTTGTTTTTCATATATAATTGAAAATGTCCAAAACTTTGTAAAAAAAAAGTGTTTTTCTTATAAAATTTTGCAAATAAATAATCTTTCTTCATAAATCTTGGCCAACATTTATTCAATTATCTTTTTAGTAAAAAAAAAAACATAACCCAAATTAGTTTCTAGCTAAAAATTATAATTTTTCTAAATTTTTTCTCACATTTTTATTTTTTTTTGTTATATTATTATTTATGTTTTGTTTGTTTTTTCAACATACCGTTACCCTAGCAGTACAGACACTGTACTACTTGTAGGAGGTGATGAAGATTTTTTTTTTTTACACTGCTTTTACACCCATAAAGGCTGTAAAAGTACTCATTTCTCCTTCTCTCTGGCTGCATTCTTGCAGCCATTGAGAAATACTGTGTGAGCTGTGATTGGTCACAGCTTGTCACATGGTACAAGGCTGTTGTGAGTAACCTTGTACCATGTGACCTCTGTGATCACTCACAGATTTCACTAGTAGTAAGCAATGATGTCAGGAAGTGACATCTTGCTTACTACTCTTCATGTGATCACTGATTGGCCAATCAGTGATCACATGATCAGGACCTCACACAGAGGTCCCGTACAACGATCGGTGTTCTGCTGTGTCCTCCGGACACAGCGGGCACCGGATTGCAGTGCTGCGCACTCCCAGGGAGCGCACACAAGCAGGGAGCAGAGAGGATGTATATAAATGGCCACCCACCCCTGCACTGCTCCCATCCAGCCGTTTATATACATGGACCAGATGGGAAGTGGTTAAATTATACTGGCTACAGATTGAGGATAGTTATGTACTGCTAGGGGAAATCTCTGGATTGAAGGTAAACATTGCGGCAAAAGAGGATTTGGTTATTTTATCTTTCATGGACTATTAGTTTTATAATTTTATATTGGCCAGAGTTCTGTTTTAAAGAGTATGTACAGTCAAACGTATTTTATTGGATAGAGAGGGGAAGGGTTAGAACTATTCTGGCCTTGTTAGAGAGATTTCTACTCACTCCCTGTTCTGCTGACAATGTTTTACCACATAGAAAGTGAGGGAAACTCTCCAACAGAAACAAAGACAGAAATAAAAATGCTTTTTTTTTTACCACAGTAGGGTAAGGATAGAACCCCTGTCAGATATTTATTTCTCAGGAAAGTGCATAAGAGGAGCTTGAACTCTGTGGTTTCTTTATACGTTTTTTTTTAACATTATTGTTGCCATTCATTTATATGGGGGAAGGGGTGTAAATAAAAACAATGTGACTATTGGATTCTTTCTTGGATACACAGAATATAACTGGATACTAACATTTGTAGGTAAAGTTGATCCAGGGAATATCCAATTGTCTCTCGGGGGATAAGGAAGGAATTTTTTCCCCTGCAGGAGCAAATTGGATCATGCTTTGCTGGGGTTTTTTTTTGCCTTCCTCTGGATCAACTGTGGGTGTAGGATTATAGCCTTTTTTTTTAATGGTTGAACTGGATGGACTTTTGTCTTTTTTTCAGCCAAACTAACTATGTAACTATTGGGCTGGCAGCTTATGCACATCAAAAGGCTTCCATGGCCACCTTGGGTTGTGCTAGAGATGAATGAATTTTAAATCTAAGCACCACACTGTGATATTCAAGTTCAAAACCAAATGTATTCCAGTGATAGGTTGTCTGAAAAGCCATTGCCTTTCTGGGGACTGTAACGCCACCGCCTTAATCAGGACTTAAAAGAATGAATCAGTGATACAATGTATGTGGACTCATTAATCAGTATACAGTTGGATGTTGTTGGAATGCTGGGGATTAGCACAGCATCCATCACCAGCTGGTTCAAGCAGATATTAATATCTATGAATCTGTTGCACATAAGCAAGTTCACATTTCAATTGTATATTTAGTTGCTTGCCTGAAATTCTGATTCAAAATGAAAATATCTTTATACAAGTTACCTCCAGTTTGTATTCCTATACGCTATGCCACTAAGTAACAGTTTGAGAAGTCAAAGCCTTGACATGCTCTTCACTGTATTATTAGTAGCATGCTGAACATTACCCAGTTCTGCTTCGCCTATCTAAGCACTGCAAGTGTGATCTCAATAACTGATCCAGTTATGGCAAGATAGCTGCAATTTACAGTCTCAGTAAAATTAGTAGACAGTGACTTGATCCAAATGACATCTTGCAGATCATAGAAAGCTTTAATTTTCACAGATGAACATCAGATAGATTAAAAAAACAAAACAAAAAAAAACATAGTATGTCTAGCTTGAGGAATTACATGTGCTCATAACAGATTCTAAAGACACACTGAAAAGTGAGTAAGACTAGCTATATAGAACATCTCTTCGCTACAGAGGAAGGAAGGGACACAATTATTTAAAGGCAAACAAACATTGCATGTGTAACATGATATTAACCTTCCCTCCATCCCTTACCTACAGTGCCATAGCCACATCCATTCTCTAAATCCAAAGTCTTCTTGTCTGCTGATCTTGGACCATCCACCTCTAGATGTTATGTACTGAAGACTGCAATGTTGGAACTGGCTTCACTGATATGTGAACTTTCACATGTAATGTGCCCTGCAGGAACCTCTGTCCATGCCAGAGATAGATAAAGTTGAGGAAAGTGAAAAGCCAGCACCGGACTCACAGGTACACTCCACTGGTATTGTTATCTTAAGATATTATGTTGGTGTAAATTATCTGGTTCCCGGGCAGGCGGCTTCTACACCCCAGAGGATCTCCACAGTCTCCCTGGCTTGTAGTGTATTGTAAGAAAAGTTGAAATTGAAGCATCACACCACTGTTAAGAGGTCCAGATACAACTTTATTCCATTAAAGGTCAGGGGTATAATTTGAGAAGTATCCAATGCATTTTGGGGGTTCAAGTTCCCCCCCTTCATCAGGGCTTGACTGGCAATAAAGTGAACAGACCATGAGTGAACTGGACCTACCTTGGCATTTATTCAAGTGTGAATTGAAAACAAAGGCCTAATCAACAGCTTGTTTGGCAGCCTTTGATAAAGGTCTCCGACAGTTAGCAAAGTGGAGTATGGGGGTGAAGCCCATATAAAACAACCCTTACAATTAAAAGATGTGCTTTACTTTTTCTACAGCAGTATATTTAAAAGCATACTTTAGAGGAATATACAGTAAATAATACAATTTTGAGTGACTGTATATTGATATTTGTCACGGAGCTGGCCCTTCCTCCCCCATCCTCTAGGCTTGCTGCCTGACACCCCCCCACCCCTCAGCAGCCCCTCACTCTTCTTTTCCATCCATGCTGGGACTTCTAGTCCTCCGCGTCCCTGACACAGGCAGCTCTCAGCAGCCCCTCACCCCCCTGCTGAGGGAATCCACAAACAGGCCCCTACCCCCTCCCTTCCCCCTCTGCACATCTTCCCGGGCTCCATGCCGGACAGGGACAAAGGCCGTGTTCCCTGGGCAGGTCCAGAGACCTGGGGGACAGAGCCCATTGACATGGTAACCCGACAGGAAGTCTCAGGCTACCACTGCAGCAGCAAGGCGCCCAGCCCTGTACTTAAGAGCGAGCAGGGCAACCCCCCCTTCTGTTCCCTTGGCTGCCTGTGTGAGGGAAGACTGTGCTGCAGTGCCAGTTTCTCTCATACGACCATCCCCCGGGCCCCTTCTCCTCTCCCTGACTGACCTGACTGCCAGTCTGATGCTAGATCCCTCTTTTGTGTGGGGTGAACTCTCTGCTGCCTGGAATCCCTTCCCTGCCTGGATTTAACCTCTTGTTCCCTGTGAGCTTGCGGGTTGGACACCTTCCCTGCCTGGATTTAACTCTTTGTTGCCCGTGAGCCGAACAGACTTAACCCTTCCCTGCCTGGAGCTACCTGTGCGGATTAACCTTGTGTTGCCTGTGTGGACTGTAACCATCTGTGTCCGGCTCCCCGCATCCAGTAAGTGGACTAACCCCGTGCTGCCCAATAGAATGAGCCCAATTCTCCCCATGAACCCGAAGTCCCACAAAACCACCCCGCCCTTGCCTTACTGAACCCTGTGGATTATCATCCCCCTGTTGTTCCATATTGCCTTCCAGAGAACTTTACTGTGTTGCCGTGTCTGGTGTGGATCTGTGGACTAAAGGAACTGTTGTCTGTGCCCCAAAAACCTCCCCAATAAATGCCCGCAAGTCGGGTTCCGTGCAATCTGTCTCTATGTGCTCTCTGGTTCGCTTGACAATATTGTTGTGCAGAAAACAAGAATCAAAATAACAAAGTTAAAAGAGTGAAAAAGAGTTATATTTTTACTGTAATAAAACACTGTATATACTGTATATTTATATAACGGGACATTCTTAACAAAGACTGCCTTGAGTTGTTTCCCTCTAGTGTTCAGCTTTTTTGACTGCAACATTGTGCCCTGGAAGCATCAGAAGGACTGCTACTGAGAGCAATAGATTGTGGGACATGTAGTCCTGAGAGCCAGGTCTTGACATGGAGCCAGTGCTGCTGAAAACTACAAGGTCCAGTCAGCTGTACAAAAGTGAGGAATGCTGGGAGAGGATATATATGGCCTCTCTTGAGACTGCTGTCTGAGGTTGAAAGGAAGGGCCCGGCCATTCTGGGTGTTTAGAGCAGGCCATGCAGCCTAAACAGCACAGGGACTCTTCAGAGGGTGAGCTACATATCTGGAGGCAGATCATCCGTGTCCAGCTTCCTGCTGTTTGAGAGACTGCCTAGGATTACTCACATCATCTCCGTGACAAGCTTAGCAGAACCTCAGCGTCGCCAGGTGGACGGTTCTGGTGCTTTCCACTGGAAGCAGAGTCTTCAAGAGCCTGTTCCGGGACTTCTCCATCCCTTGAGCCTCAGTATCTTCAGGATTGGTGAGCGGGCAGAAGCCCACACTGAGTAAACTCTTCCTAAAGACACTGCATGCAGACACCTTTTACTTTATCCTCTTACACCACTAAGCTTCTAACAGGGAACACTTGCACACGTTAATCTCTCTTGCTAATCTTTCTCTATTTCACAGCAATTCCTCTGTACCTTGATCGAGCTAGCTGAAGATTTTGGACACCTTCCATTGCCAAGACTTTTCGCTCTTTTCTTAAAGAACACTGTGCTCTACTTCTGAGTACATTAGAGAGGAATGCACATTCAGAAATAGTTTACTGCAATACCTACTGTCACGGAGTCCCCGTGCCTCCCCCACCCCCCTGTGCCTGCTGTCCCCCGGCCTGTTGTCACCTTACCCCTCCCTCCCCCCCTTGCTGAGTCCTCTCATCCTGCCGCAGCCTTTGAAGACAGGCTGTGCAGGATGAGAGGAAGTGGCCCCTGTGGCGAGGATCACACCTCTCCCGGCAATATCGCCGGAAGAGTTGCAACCCTCCAACAGGAGACCCCGGCACAGTGCCGCCAACCTGTCTCTGCGCGCCCCCGACTGCAGCGCGGGCACAAGGCTTCCAAAGCTCTGCTCCCTGAGCACGGCCCGAGTGAGGGGGGGGTGCCTCGTTGCCCTGGCAACCCGATGCTGGGCCGGCCATTGCCGGGGCAACCGGGAAGTGTCCTGCACCGGCTTATGAAGACCGGCATGGGACCCAGCCTACTGCTTGTCCCCCGCTCGGGACAGTGTGATGTGCGGGGTCTGAGCTGAGGCCAGACCCCACAGCCAAGACCTTGCCGAGTCCCTGCAAGCCTGCTGTGTCCCTGACAAGCTGACCACTGTGTTGGTCCCCTGCACGAGAGAGAGAGAACAGCTGTTGGGAGGTCTGAGCTGAGGTCAGACCCCACAGCTAAGACCTTGCTGAGTCCCCGTGAGCCCGCTGTTGTCCCTGGAAAGCTGAGCCCCGTGAGGATCCCTGTCTGCTGACCGCTTGGTCCCTGGAAAGCTGTGTGAGGTCTGAGCTGAGGTCAGACCCCACAGCCTAGACCCCGCTGAGCCTGCTGTTGTCCCTGGAAAGCTCAGTCCCCGTGAGCCTGTTGTTGTCCTAGAAAGCTGAGCCCCGTGAGGATCCCTGTGTGCTGACCGCTTTGTCCCTGGAAAGCTGTGTGAGGTCTGAGCTGAGGTCAGACCCCACAGCCAAGACCCCGCTGAGTCCCCATGAGCCTGCTGTTGTCCCTGGAAAGCTGAGCCCCCTTAGGATCCCTGTCTGCTGACCGCTTTGTCCCTGGAAAGCTGTGTGAGGTCTGAGCTGAGGTCAGACCCCACAGCCAAGACCCAACTGAGTCGCCGTGAGCCTGCCGTTGTCCCTGGAAAGCTGTGTGAGGTCTGAGCTGAGGTCAGACCCCACAGCCAAGACCACGCTGAGTCCCCATGAGCCTGCTGTTGTCCCTGGAAAGCTGAGCCGGTGAGGTCCCCGTGAGCCTGCTATTGTCCCTGGAAAGCTGTGTGAGGTCTGAGTTGAGGTCAGATCCCACAGCCAAGACCCCGCTGAGTCCCCGGAAAGCTGAGCCGGTGAGGATCCCTGTCTGCTGACTGCTTTGTCCCTGGAAAGCTGTGTAAGGTCTGGGCTGAGGTCAGACCCCACAGCCAAGACCCCGCTGAGTCCCTGTGAGCCTGCTGTTGTCCCTGGAAAGCTGTGTGAGGTCTGAGCTGAGGTCAGACCCCACAGCCAAGACCACTCCGAGTCCCCGTGAGCCTGCTGTTGTCCCTGGAAAGCTGTGTGAGGTCTGAGCTGAGGTCAGACCCCACAGCCAAGACCCCGCTGAGTCCTCGTGAGCCTGCTGTTGTCCCTGGAAAGCTGAGTCCCTGTGAGCCTGCTGTTGTCCCTGGAAAGCTGAGCCTCGTGAGGATCCCTGTCTGCTGACCGCTTTGTCCCTGGAAAGCTGTCCCTGTCTGCTGATCACTTTGTCCCTGGAATGCTGAGCCCGTGAGGATCCCTGTCTGCTGACCGCTTTGTCCCTGGAAAGCTGCCCCCTGTCTGCTGATCGAGTGTCCCTGGAAGCCGCCTGCTGCTGAGTGTCTGCAAGCCGCCTACCGTGAGTGTCCCTTACCTAAACTTCCCCATTGAGTGCCTGGATTATTGCTACCTGAACTGCCCCATTGAGTGCCCGGATCAGTGCTGCCTGAACTGCCCTTATTGTGTGCCGGGATTAATACTTTCTCGGACTGCCTATTGCGTGTCTGGAGTATCGTAGCTACCTGGACTGCCCCCCCCCCCCCCCGAGTGCTCAGGTCATCACTACCTAGATTGCCCTATCGTGGGCCGGATTACAATTATTTTGGGCTTCTCCCCTCTCTTCCCCTTTTGTGTACCTGGACGCTACCTTCCTACCCTGATTGAGTGCCTTCCATAGTTCAATAAAGCTTTGTGTGTTTACCATCTTCTTTGTGTGTTCTGTCATGCCTACGCTTCCGTCCCACCTACATATGTATTTATTATAAACTGTGTTTGTTGTTCTGGGCCCAAAGCATCAGGACTATAAGAGAGAGGATTGACACAGGAAAGTCTTCCTCCTTCCTTTTATATCTGGGGTCATAGGTTCTTTATGGGCCTACTTGTATTTGCTGTTTGATTCTTCTTCATTGCATATCTGTGCTCTAAATCCTTTGAGACTAAACGGTTTATACTAAGAGGTACTTGTATTAACAATCTTTTGCTTGTGTCTGTTGACTTGGAAACTGCTAGTAAATATTGAATTGCCTTATTACAATTTTGCTGCTGTTGCAAGTGTGAACAATGTTTGAACCCAGGGTGTCAGAAGTGTTGGAAGGCTTATAACCTTTAGGGATCATCATCATCCAGCTGCCCCTATGTGGGTGGCGCTACACTGACGATGAGAAGCTCCATTACAGGCATGTCAGACAACAGGACTTCAGGTCTCGGACTCAAAGAACAATGCTTCCTGTTTGGGAACAGCCCTCCCCCAAAAGAGGAAAACACAGGCATAGGTAACCCATGGGATCTGCTGCCCTCAACTGTTAGCTGCTAATAACACAGTGTTATGTATAATTATGTATTAGCACTTCCTGTTCTTGAGGAGATGGCTTAAAAAAACAGAAGGAGGAAGTAATGAGAGAGAGGAGCTGACACCACAAGTCCATATACAGAAACTGAATTACTGCAATACTGTATTTTATCCAGACTTGAAGCATTAGGTAAATGTCCCTGTGTTCTGGCTGTTTAACTGTAGCTGTCAATAACTTCTTGATCGGAATCCTAGTAACAGACAAGTCTCTAGCCTATCGTTATTGTCTTACATACACAGTGCAAGATGTCTGCCCTACCGTATGTACAGTATGTAGTGGCCACCTTCCAGCATATTAGAAGGTGAACCTGTTTATTGTAATAAAACCTAAAACCTGTTTCTATGCAGCTCCTGTTATTTTAGTTAACCCTGTGCTTTCTGGTCTGGGATTCTATAGCTAGAATTAAGCTTAGGGTTCGATAAGCAGCATAGACTGGAGCTGGGTTAGGCATTTGACTGCCACTTTTGGTAGTTAGAGGTCTGGTGGCATGTCAGATTAGAAACTACACCGTGTTCCAAATTATTATGCAAATGATATTTTTCTCATTTACCTAAATAATTGATGTAAATAACAGTCAGCATAATTCTCATGTTATCAACTATTAAGAGTACAATTCATATTTTATTGAACAAACCTCCAAATGATAACAGTATTTTTGTTAAACATAAAAAACTTACAATGCACTGTTCCAAATTATTACGCACAGTAAGTTTCAAAACACTTTATAGGGTGTAAAGAACTGAAAATTCTCATTTGTTGTGTTTGCAGCATATTTACTGAAATCAAAAGCTATTTCAATCAAACTTTTAACATTTTAACTTTTTAAACATTTCAACAGGTCACGTTACATTGTAACATAGGACCCCTTATTTGATAGCAGCTTCACAAGTCTTGCATCCATTGAACTTGTGAGTTTTTGGACAGTTTCTGCTTGAATTTGTTTGGAAGATGTCAGAATAGCATCCCAGAGCTGCTGTTTGGATGTAAACTGCCTCCCACCGTCATAGATCTTTTGCTTGAAGATGCTCCAAAGGTTCTCAATAGGATTCAGGTCAGGGGAGGATGGAGGCCACACCATGACTTTCTCTCCTTTTATCCCCATAACAGCCATTGATGCAGAGGTATTCTTTGCAGCATGAGATGGTGCATTGTCATGCATGAGGATGATTTTATTATGGAAAGCATAGTTCTTCCTTCCGTACCAGGGAAGAAAGTGGTCAGTCATAAACTCCACATACTTTGCAGAGGTCATCTTTACACCTTCGGGGACCCTTAAGGGGCCGACCAGCTCTGTTCCCATGATTCCTGCCCAAAACATGACTCCACCACCGCCTTGCTGACGTCGCAGCCTTGTTGGAACAGGGTGGCCATCCACCAACCATCCACTACTCTATCCATCTGGACCATCCAGGGTTGCATGGCACTCATCAGTGAACAGGACTGTTTGAAAATTAGTCTTCATGTATTTTTCTGCCCAATGCAGCCGTTTCTGCTTGTGAGCATTGGTTATTGGTGGCTGAATAGAAGGTTTATGCACAGTTGCCAGACTCTGGAGGACTCTACACCTTGATGTCCGTGGGACTCCAGAGGCACCAGCAGCTTCAAATATCTGTTTGCTGCTATGTAATGGTATTTTAGCAGCTGCTCTCTTGATCCGATGCATGGATCTGGCAGAAATCTTCCTCAATGTGCCTTTATCTGCACAAACCCGTCTGTGCTCTGAATTAGCCACAAATCTCTTAATAGTGCGATGATCACGCTTAAGTTTTCGTGAAATATCTAATGTTTTCATACCTCGTCCAAGGCATTGAACTATTTCACTCTTTTCGGCAGCAGAGAGATCCTTTTTCTTTCCCATATTGCTTGAAAATGGTGCTCTGCTTAATAATGTGGAACACCCTCCTTTAGTAGTTTTTCCTTAAATTGGGCTCACCGGCCAATCTAATTATCACAGGTGTCCGAGATTGTTTTCAGTGATCAAAAGAGCCCTGAGACACAATGCCATCCATGAGTTAAACTGAAAAACAAAATATTTAATCTTTGTGACACTTAAATAGAATTTGCATAATAATTTGGAACGCAGTGTATTAGGGAGGAACTAAAGTGCAGAGTGGATAGACTATCTCTGAGTTCCAGTGCCACAGCACAGATTCTATGCACGAGAAGCTGCATTCTAGAGTGGTTGGACAATAGTTGGAGGTTCTCCCCATCACCGCTGATGTTGTCTTCAGATCTCCGACATAAAGACGGACGCCAAAACACGATCAGCCTCAGGGGCCCCTGCAACTAAACTTTGTTACAACGTTCATCTGCGGTTATCTCCATTATTAACTATATATAACCGGGTATATGTACACAATTCCACCAATATCCACCATTTGCTGATAATACCTGTTTATACTTTGAATGTATGTACTGTATTATCTACATACTGGTGTGAATCTATATGCTTTTGATTAATATTACAGTGCCTTGAAAAAGTATTCATACTTGAAATTTTCCACATTTTGTCATGTTACAACCAAAAAGGTAAATGTATTTTATCGGGATTTTACGTGGTAGACCAACACAAAGTGGCAAATAATTGTGAAGAGGAAGGAAAATGATGAATGGTTTTGAAAATTTTTTACAAATAAATATCTGAGACATACATTTGTATTCAACTCCCTTTACCCTGATACCCCTAACTAAAATCAAATGGAACCAATTGCCTTCAGAAGCCACCTAATTAGTAAATAGAGTCCACCTGTGTGTAATTTAATCTCAGTATAAATACAGCTGGTCTGTGAAGTCCTCAGAGGTTTGTTAGAGATCATCAGTGAACAAACATCATTATGAAGGCCATGGAACACACCAGACAGGTCAGGGATAAAGTTCTGGGGAAGTTTAAAGCAGGGATAGGTTATAAAAAAATATTCCAAGCTTTGAACGACTCAGGGAACACTGAGTCGTTCGAAAATGGAAAGAGTATGGCACAACTGCAAACCTACCAAGACATGGCTGTCCACCTACAGTAAACTCATGGGTCGGGCAAGGTGAGCATTAATAAGAGAAGCAGCCAAGAGGCCCATGGTAACTTTGGAGGAGCTGCAGAGATTAACAGCTCAGGTGGGAGAATCTGTCCACAGGACAACTATTAGTTGTGCACTCCACAAACCTGGCCTTTATGGAAGAGTGTCAAGAAGAAAGCCATTGTTGAAAGAAAGCCATAAGAAGTCCTGTCTGCAGTTTGTGATCAGCTATGTTGGGGACATAGCAAACATGTGGAAGAAGGTGCTTTGGTCAGATGAGACCAAAATTGAAGTTTTTGGCCTAAAAGCAAAACGCTTTATGTGGCGGAAAACTAACAGTGCACATCACCCAGAACACACCATCCCCACCGTGAAACGTGGTGGCAGCATCATGTTGTGGAGATGCTTTTCTTCAGCAGGGCCAGAGAAGCTGGTCAGAGTTGATGGGAAGATGGATGGAGCCAAATACAAGGCAATCTTAGAAGAAAACCTGTTAGAGTCTGCAAAAGACTTGAGACTAGGGTTAACTTTCCAGCAGGACAACGACCCTAAACATACAACCAGAGCTAACACACCAAACACTTTACTCCTGCGCTAGGAAAGGACTCAGTAGACCCAATAGGAAAGTTCTGGAATTTTCTGGAATATGCACTGCTTGCTGCCCTCAACAGACCGGGGTGGTCCGAATACACTGGATACAAATAGAGAAACAGAAAAAGGGCGCACCGACCTAGTGCATTATCGTTTAAAATAATTTATTAAAGAAACAAAAATAGGTATCATACTCACAATGGACATAATAACACAGCCATGTCAAGCTGAACAAGGTGTATGATCCAAACAACATCTGAGTCCATACGATGGAACCCTGGATGACCAACTGTCTAACGCGTTTCGAGGACACAACCTCAGGTTGGCTCTGAGGAAGAGGTTGTGTCCTCGAAACGCGTTAGTAGGTTGGTCATCCAGGGTTCCATCGTATGGACTCAGATGTTGTTTGGATCATACACCTTGTTCAGTTTGACATGCCTGTGTTATTATGTCCATTGTGAGTATGATACTTATTTTTGTTTCTGTAATAAATTATTTTAAACGATAATGCACTAGGTCGGTGCACCCTTTTTCTGTTTCTCCATTTGTATCCAATACAACCAGAGCTACAATGGAATGGTTTAGATCAAAGCATATTCATGTGTTAGACTGGCCCAGTTAAAGTCCAGACCTAAATCCAATTGAGAATCTGTGGCAAGACTTGAAAACTGCTGTTCACAGACACTCGCCATCCAATCTGACAGAGCTTGAGCTATTTTGCAAAGATTGGGCCAAAATTTCACTCTCTAGATGTGCAAATCTGGTAAAGACATCCCCAAAAAAGACTTGCAGCTGTTATTGCAGCAAAAGGTGGTTCTACAAACTATTGACTCAGGGGGGCTGAATACAAATGCATGCCACACTTTTCAGATATTTGTAAAAAAAAATTTGAAAACCATTTATCATTTTCCTTCCACTTCACAATTATGCGCCGCTTTGTGTTGGTCTATCACATAAAATCCCAATAAAATACATTTATGTTTTTGGATGTAAAAGGACATAATGTGTAAAATTGGGGTATGAATACTTTTTCAAGGCACTGTATATTCTGGTTGCAGTAGTTTTTCTGCTCCCAATTACTGATTAACTTTCCAGGAAGGGAATCACTTCTGCTCAAAGAGGCCGTGTCCTGGGTGGAGGAACTGCAAACTTCATTATCAAATCCATGTCTACTTAGAGAAGGTTCTGGTTCTCCTATTTACCCACAGGTTTAGCACACTATCCTGTTCAGGGATGGTCATTTCTCATAACCCCCTCCATCTACACATTTCTGACATAGGACCTTGGAAGCCACTTAACAGAATCTGGCATGTAATGTTTAGCACTACTCTTGTAGGAGCCACAGGAATACTGTCCAGGTCCTTCCCAAATAACTTGCCTTGCAGCCAAGCACATAGGCTCATTCACTAATTTCTCCAATAATCAGCATAGGGCTGTTGATTTTGTTGTTTTTTTTTTGAAGAAATTAGATGGGGATGAAAGAGATGGGTGGGATACTCCAAATTATGAACTATGTACATTGAGGCCTTTGTCTAATCTTCAGGGCAAGCTATATCAGCATGTAAACAGTAGCAGTAAGTAGTAGCAGTAACAACAGTAACTTCTTTAGAGCCTCAGAGCAGTGTCCCTTTAAGTAGTAGTGGGCAGATGTGAAAGCCTTTCTGAACACCAGCCAGTCTCTGTAAACCCACAGCTAACTTCCTAGCACCAGAAGGGGTTAAACAGCACACAGTCTCTAAGATCCTGAAATATGTCTGCACTCACAAGGCCCAAGAGCATCTGGATGCCTTTCTCCAGAATACCAGACCAGATCTTCAGTAGACAGCCCCTCAGTCAGCATAGCAGAACGCAAGTCTTAGCAATTCAGGCCCTCGGGTAGTCCACCTGAAGCTTATAGCAGCAGCTGCCTGGGAGGGCAACATGCCCTCTCCCCAGGTTTGGGCAATCCTAGTCAAGAAAGACCCAGAGCCCTGTGTGCTCACTGAAACTATACAATTATCCAGCATGCCTTAGAGCCCCTCTCTCTGGGATAAGCTGAGGAGGTATCAATATTCATGCTGCTATCTGCATTACTCCATACGTATCATCTGGAAACTTCTGCAGTCTCCTGGATACAGTGGAAGCTAGGCAGACTAGCAGCACCTGAGCACACAGAGCAGACCTCAATAAACAATCACAGCTCACAGAGTACTGTGAACTAACAAATACGTTTACCTATCAAAAATATAACTAATCCTATCTTATACAAGCACCTTCCTAGGGGGGTGCTACAAATGTAACTGAAAAAACTCCAGCGCACATGCCTGTCAAAATCATACGTATGGTATAAAAATGGATCAAACAGAAACTCACAGTATACATTCCTGCTTAAATATCATGCATGCAACATGGACCATCACGGATTGTTTCTTATAAAGTGCTGCTAGGAACACCTCCTCTAGGTTACCTAGATTTTTTTTGTTCCATTAAAAGAGCCATATAGCAAAAGAACAATTTGTCAGTCCATTTTGCAGGTGGGTTATTAAAGTGAGTGTGTACGATTTTGGAAGTACTGGCTAAAAGAGGAAAGGGCGCAACACACTCAAAGGCTAAAGATTTGTATCTCAAGTGAAAGGCTTGTTTCAGCGGCCAGACAGAACCCTCTTTGTCAAGGCTTAACACCTTTCCACCCAGCTTATAGCAGATTGACGGCCTGGCGGGACGCTCCTCCTTCTGAGTGGACGACATAGGACGTCATGTCAGAAGGTGCCGCTCAGTCGCGCGATCTGTCACCGACTGTGTCCACGGAACACAGTCAGTGACAGATCACTACACCGGCCCGTTGCCAGTGCCATGTGACAGCTGTGATCAATTAACATCAGATCACATGACAATTGTATCCAATGGATGGCTTCCTTTTCTGCCATGTTGTTAGCTGTGATTGATCACAGTGGTCACATGGTACAGACAGGGCTAATCACAGCTCATGTGTATCATGTTATGAGCTTTGCCCAATCAAAGCTAATCACAACAAAAGACTGAATGAATTAGTTTCATTCAGTAACAATGTTTGCTAATATCAATTAAATACATTGGTATTAGCAATCATAATGTGTAAAATATATATATATATATATATCCTGATCACTTGCCCAGAGTAGTACAATGTGTGTTTTTTTTTTTTTTACACACTGTCACCAGTCAGTGTCCCTGACCACCGCCACACCAGTTATATGATAACGCTGTACTGGACTGGTGACAATGTTTTTTTAATTTCTTAATTTTCCAAAAAATTACAACTTCAAAAAACTCACCGTGCCTCCTGCTAAATACCTTGGACTGTCTATTTTCCCAAAATTGGTCATTTGAGTGTATTTGTACTATCTTGGCATTTTTGGGCCTCAAGAAATGAGTTTAGCCATCAGTACATCAGGATTGAGCGATTGTCAGATATATATACCATGGTTTGTGGACTCTATAACTTTCCTACAGACTAAATAATATACACACATTTGGGGTATTTTTACCAAAGACGTAGCAGAATACAATTTGACCTAAATTTATGAAGAAAGGTTATTTATTCACAAACTTTTATAACAGAAACAAAGAAAAACACATTTTTTTCAAAAGTTTCATTTTTTTTGTTTATTTAGCAAAAAATAAAAAACTCAATGGTGATTAACTCTCACCAAATGAAAGCTCTATTTGTGTGAAAAAAAATTATAACTTTTTTATGGGTACAGTGTTGCATGACCATGCAATTGTCATTCAAACTGCAACAACACTGAAAGCTGAAAATTGGCCTGGAAAGGAAGTGGTTACGTTAAGAGAATTCAGGGCTTAAATTGGTTGATTATTTAGGAAAGTTTTACATATATAGTATGCAGTTAAGCAAAAGGCAGAAAATGCCACTGATAGAAAGCTATTCTATATGGCTGCAAAGCATAAGGAAGAAACACTGTAGCTCAGCAGAATGTGTGCCGCTGCTCTACCTCCAACCTGACACCCATTTATATTTTTTTGCCCCCTGTGAACCCACCTTAGTAACCACTCTCCGACCTATCAGAGGAACACACCCACTCTAAACTTAACTTCAAACTTCCACAGGAGTGTGACAGCACAGTATGAAGATAGCTCTAATGACCTGAATGAAAAATGAATGAAAAAAAAACTGGATGGTTTTCAAAGAGAGCATAAGTCAACTAAAGGCTGATTTTATTCAGCCACCCTAAAGTTACAGAATGTGAGCCCAGAATGGATGTTTTTATATACAGTATAGACATTGATTTACCGTCAAATTATTTCTTTTTCTCAAATATTAAAAATTAATTCCAGAAATGACAAGACTTTACCAGTTGCATAGAAACCTGTAAGGGCTGCATAGTGGTTTCGAGTCGGTCCACTTCAGATTTAATGCAGAGATTTACAGTATATAATGAACTTGTCCTCGGATAACGAGAAGCTGCAATACTGAGCCTTGGCACAGAACAGTAAACCTCACAGCTTGAAGGAATGAGGATGAAGGAGGAGAATCCTCTTAGCTTCCAGTCATTAATATTTGTGGGCCACTGTTTTGCCGGAGGGAATGTATATTTTGATGAGAGTCCCTCGTGACATGTTCCAGAGCCTGCTCATTATCTCCTAGTACCCGGAGAAATAACATACTCTGGTTTATATCAATAGAGGTGATTGACTGAGTTTTCCTTGAGAGAACATTGAATTAGATTAGATGAGTGGAACAGGTGCTTCAGGCAGTGCACTGGCTAAATGGTTAGCACTTTAACCTGGCAGTACTGGGGTCTTGAGTTCTATTCCCCCTAGGGAAATGCCTGTAGGGAATTTCCTTTGTATTTATAAGGCCCAATGGTTTCATCTCACTCTCCAAAAAAACATGCACCATGTGATTGTTCCTTCAAATTAATGAGGTAAAGGGTACTGTTAATGCCATAGTATACAAAGGCAGTTGTGTATGTTCAACCTTGTAGGCACAGTTGGGGAAGGCCCTTTTTTTTCCACCATGATTGTTCCCCTGTGCACAAAGCCAGCTCCATAAAGAGATGTATATAAAAGTGACTTTGTGCCCTAGGTTTCTAATATTATTAAACTACTAATAAAAGTCTGAAATACTGCAAGCTTATAAGGCTGCTGGTATAAACATGTCTAAACCAAGCACAATATACTAAGTATTCAAGACTTTAACTGCGCATATCACAAATAAACTTCTAAAAAAAATCCAAAAATAGCAAAGCCTGTCCAAATATAGTCCCATTTGGAGCAAAATTGCCAGTGCTCTAATATTGGTATGGTGCTCTACCTGACAGTTATGTTGTGCCCACATAGACCCACACTCACCCTATGTCAGTGACCAACTAACACTAGTGTACCCCTATATGGTTCTCTCTGTTCAGTTATCCAAGAAATATGCAGCATATAAGACCAAATTCTCTCAGGAGAATAACAACAGGACAGAGGATCCCATAACGTAAAATAATTAAGTATTTTTATTAAAGTTATTCAAAAGAATAACACTCACATTTGATAGTGCCTTTGTGACGGGAACCCAGTATATTCAGCTTGTGTGCAGGGGAAGATGGCCGTTATCCACTCCGAAGCCAGGATATGTTCCACCGCCCGGAAACCACGTGACTGGAAGTTGTGTCACTAAGTCTCAACGCGTTTCAACCTGATTGGTTGTCTTCAAGCAGCTTGGTTTTCACCATATTTGTTACTGGTTTATATACCCTTAGGGCTTTAACCCTTTGGTTCCCAATTTCAATAGACCAGATTTACACCCGCTGAATATACTCTGTATGCAGCTACATTCTTAAATAAGTTTGCCAATCTATTTTTTTCACATAGTTACTGACATATATTTAACCTGTACTACAGATATCTAAATGCATAATTACTCTCTAATTTAGGCATACTTCCTGTGCTCATGAGCGATCATAAGTGAACTTTGATGTAACCTTACCCTGAGCCTGAAATCATCTTGTGGTGTAAATTAATATGATACTAAACCTTTATAATAAAGTATCCATAAAACCTAAAAAACAGGCTACATACAAAATATTAAAAAATTTAAAAAAAAAGTATCAATTAATTAACCTCTAGTTTTGTATTGATTTAAAATTAACTACTCTAATAACAATATAATAAACTAGCACCCACATGGTAATATTAATTAATAATCTGCAATAAAGAAGTTCAAGTCTATTTCTATATTGAAGCCTAGTGGTGTCAAAGTCTGAAGCTCATGAATCCACTTGGTTTAATTTTTTGAGACCTCTCTTATTAAATTAAATTCTCACCAATGTCTTTCCACCATATCAATGGCATAGAAAGATAAATAGGCAAGATCTTTATTATGCACCACCCTAAAATGTTTTTTATATCCCTTTTGAATATTTGTTATATGTTCACTCATTCTTTTAGTGAGTGCATGTGTGGTCCTCCGCACATACTGGCAACCACAGGTGCACTCTAGAACATAAGTGGCATATTGGGAGTGACATGTTATAAACTTCTTAATAGGATATTGCTTAATTGTTTGGTGAGACATAAAAGTAGTCTTTTTTCTAGGCAATTTTTATAGTATATCTACAGGGACTGCATCTTCCACATCTGAAGAAGCCACCTTCTGTAAAGAAAGAAGGCTTCTTTTTTGGGGGGATCTAGAATATTGTGAACTATCTTAGACTTTAGCCAGGTGCCCTTCTATATATAAAGGAAGTTTTTTGGGGGAGTACTTTGTTCAGTGTGGGATCTTTACATACATTACATAAATAAACACTTGGTCAAAGTTTTTCAAAATATCTCTCCAGTTATCTATACTGTGAAAGCTATTAGAACAGAATTCAAAAGAAGGGAAATCCTATGATGTGGCAAACATTACTGGTTTCAATAAACAGTATAAACAACTGGAGAGTTGTTTTAAAAGCATTGGCCAATTTTATGTATAATGCAAAAGCCAAGCTTCCTGAAGATGACCAATCAGGTTGAAACTGATAGAAGCTTAATGACGCAACTTCCAAGCACGTGGTTTCCTGGGCGGTGGAACACATCCTGGCTTCTGACATTGGAGTGGATAGTGGCCATCTTCCCCCTGCTCAGGAGCTGAATATACTGGGTGCCAGTCATAAAGCCACCATCAAATGTGAATGTAATTCTTTCAATTAACTTTAATAAAAATACTTAACAAGTTTAAGCTATGGGATTCTCCCTACTGTTTTTCTCCTTAGACTATTCATTTTTATATGCTGAACGGAGAGGACTGTCTAGGGCAGGGGTGGGCAAACTTTTTGACTTGAGGGCCGCAATGGGTTCATATATTGGACCCGGGGGCCGGACCCATAGTAATTCATTCCCCATATAGTAATTCATCCCCCCTATAGCAATTAATCCCCCATATAGTAATTCATCCCCCATAGTAATTCATCCCCCATAGTAATTCTTCCTCCATATAGTAATTCATCCCCCATAGTAATTCATCCCCCATAGTAATTCATCCCCCATAGTAAATAATCCCCCATAGTAATTCATCCCCCATAGTAATTCATCCCCCATATAGTAATTCATCCCCCATATAGTAATTCATCCCCCATAGTAATTCATCCCCCATAATAATTCATCCCCCATAGTAATTCATCCCCCATAGTAATTCATCCCCCATAGTAATTCATCCCCCATATAGTAATTCATCCCCCATATAGTAATTCATCCCCCATAGTAATTCATCCCCCATAGTAATTCATCCCCCATAGTAATTAATCCCTCATAGTAATTCATCCCCCATAGTAATTCATCCCCCATATAGTAATTCATCCCCCATATAGTAATTTATCCCCCATAGTAATTCATCCCCCATAATAATTTATCCCCCATATAGTAATTCATCCCCCATATAGTAATTCATCCCCCATATAGTAATTCATCAACCCTATAGTAATTCATTCCCCATATAGTAATTCATCCCCCATATAGTAATTCATCCCCCCTATAGTAATTCATCCCCCATAGTAATTCATCCCCCATATAGTAATTCATCCCCCCTATAGTAATTCATTCCCCATAGTGTGTCAATTCACTTACCTTTGCTCCGCGCGTTCCTCTCGGCGTGTTCCCGCGCCGTTCTGGTCTTCAGGGCGGACTGTGAGAGGAACCTAGCTGCCCCACCTACATCCTGACAGCCAATGTTTGCCACGCAACGCGGGCCGGATTAAAAGGTCCGCCGGGCCGTATACGGCCCGCGGGCCATAGTTTGCCCATTGCTGGTCTAGGGGCATGCCCCATGACTCCATGTGGGGCACAACGCCACTGTCAAGTGGAGCACTATATCAATATCAGAGCACCGGCACTTTTGCACCAAATGGGACGATATTTGGATTGGCTTTGTTATTTTTTATTTTTCAGAAGTTTATTTGTGATATGCGCAGTTAAAGTCTTGAATGCTTTCCATAAAGAGATGGGTTGATGAGTTTGGTGTGGAGGAATTCGTGTGACATAGATAGAGCCCTGACTTCAACCCTTTGTTTCCAAAAGATGTCCCCAATTTAAGGTTAGGAGAAGGAGTAGTCAAAACAATAGGAAGCCTTTTAACCTTTTACTGAACCAGTTGATTTATATATGTACACACATAAATTATCCAAAGAGGAGAGACAAATTGGGAAGCCTGCACCTTTTTAATGGGTTGTTAGTAGTCCCAAACGTCCTGCACCTTTTCTCTCTACTTCTCCACTAAGATGATACTTCCAGGAGTTAAAGCCTCAAAGATTGCATCTTTGCTATGGTTTGATCCTTCCCAGTATAAGCATTCACAGGAGGATTTCTGCCAGACTATATTTATATAGAGCACTTTTTCCCAAAATGACCTACCATTGGCAGGGGCAGGGCTGGTACTATCTCACTCTTTGTGGTACACCCCACTCACTACATTGGGGATCTCTAGAAACCACCTAGGAAACTACACTGCTACTACTCTCACTACAAGGGATCCTGATTCTAACTATGGCAACATACAGTGACCATTTTGGGGAACTACACTGGACACTCCTGTGACCCTTCCCTACACTCCTTCATGGGAAAATAGAGTACTTCCTCACATCAAGCCCCACCCAAAAACGTAGGGACCTAACCCCAGTAAAACAAAGTAACGGGCCTAAATCCAAAGGAGAAAAATCAAAAGCACGGGGTGGAACCCCTAGAAAAACAAAACAGGAGCCTAACTCCTAGGAATTTTCTAAGGGGTCTAACCCCTGGGCAATACAAAAGAGCAAAAAGCTGACCATAGATGGATTTTCAGCAGGGACCTAAGAGCTTCAATTCCTCTAAGGGAAGGCTGGTTGTACTATAGATGATCCATCAATCGACTTCACCACAACCAGTCTGTTGGATTTTTTTCACGTGATCACTGGCTATAGCTGCCAGCAGTGATCATAGTGTTCTGCCTGCAGGGAAGGACCCCCATTCTCCCCGCTGGCAGAACACAATAGCACTGCGGGAACAATTCCCCTATTAACACAGTCATAGTGGATAGAAAAAAAGTTGCACAATATATGGGCTGCTTTACCCAGACTAAAATATTTGTATATCAGCCTATACATCAACTTATGTACATGGATCTCATTAGTTTAAAAAGCATACATTTTTTACATTACGTACAATTATGTACAATAAAATTTAGATCACACATAACTTCTCAACAGCTTTATATACATATGAGGATCTTAACAGCACATCCTTTAACAGTCGTTTAACCCTCTCTCAAGGGCATAAGTCACTTAAAGTGATATTAAAGGCAATTTAAAAAAAAAAAAAAGCAAACATGTTGTATTTACCTCCTCTGTACAGTGTTTTTGCATAGAGCAGCCCTGATCCTCCTTGAGACCATTGTGAGCAATAGAGACATGGACGCTGTACCTGACAGCCATCTTGTTAAGTCTTAGCCATGTTCTCTCTGTCCTCCCTTCTCCCTTTTGAATGGAATGTATAACTGTAAGTTGAACGGAATTCAAAAGGGCCTCTTATCCTAAATAAAACACAGCTAGATAAAGCTCCAGGGCTGTAAGCCGCTAATTACTCTGGTTCAAGGGGTCTTCTTTGAAAACCACTTTCCTCTGCCCGATCGTAAAACAATAACTCAGTCAGTCATGACCTGTTAGGCCGTTAGGGCTAGAGCATGCCATAAAACATACATTCCACATGAGACATTTTTCATACAATTCATAAAGTTTAGCAGGAACTGGGCACATTAATATTAGGTACATATTTGGATAGATCATTTTAATATGAGTCACACAAGACCTTACATGATTATATTGGCACCTAGAAGAGAGAAGAAGCAGTCTCTTTCCTCCTGTGTGACAAGGGTACGCTGTGTTTAGTATCCCTGCATTTGAAATATAATTCGGAATATTAATCTGCCAGTTGATAGGATGCTACCTGTATTGAAGGTTATTGACCTTAGTATGAACTTGTAAAGGATTTGGTCATAACCTTGATTACCGCATAACACCCATCACCAAACTGGATGATTGGTCATTTGTTCTCAGGAGACACCCCTTTGATATGATAGAAAAAGACTGACAGGCTGGAGAAAAGACAGCTCTCGTTTAACATCAATCAGGAAACATCTAACAGACTTGAGAGCCAAGGCAATCTGTTTGATCGGACAATTGGACTCTGCTAAAACCAAGGACAATGCAAATATTCTGCCTTCTGAACTCCTTTCTTTTATTTCTCTGTTGTTTTATTGTTCTCTTTATATCTTTGTTACATCTTTTTCTGTAAATATTTTAATTGCACCATTTTTACCTTTTTAGTAATAAATCCTATTTTAAAAAGTGTTGAAACTGTCTCTTGAAGAGTGCTACTGTGTAATAATCCTCTGAATATATCTGTCTGTGGTGACAGTGTGTATTACAGATGTTTATGCTGATATCATAGTGTTACTGCTAAGATTTGTGAGTTTCCTCCTTCTCTGTAAAAAGGAGGTGGTGGCAGTGTGAAGGGTTAATTGCATAATTAACCTAACCCAGTAACAATCGCTCTCAGGCTGCCGGCACATAGATTGTGGTCCCGCGAGCTGGAAAATCTTTGTGCAGGGTGCAGCTGAGAGTGGCAAGTGACAGCGCGGTGCGAGATTGGCTGGTCCTTCGGTCACGAGTTGGTGAGAAGTGCTGGGGTCGGGCGCCGTGTTCCGTCACACTCCTCTTCTCGGGTCCCCCACCGGCACTCCTGGCCCATCCCTCCTGCTGAGTGCCCCTAGAGCAAACAGCTTGGTATGGGGGCACCCAAGCAGGCTCGCTCCTGAGCTTCTGCTCTGCATGTCCATTCACACACAGAGCTGTGGCTTTGCCCCACCTCCTCTCTCTCCTCGTTGGCTCACTGGCTGTCTCGGCCAATGAGGAGGGAGAGTCCCCGGAGAGCTGAGGCTCTTACTGGATCACAATGTGGCTCAGGTAAGTATTGGGGGGGGGCTGCTGCATACAGAAGGGTTTTTACCTTCGTGCATTCTTAAGGTAAAAGCCTTAAGCCTTTACAACCACTTTAAAGCTCATAATAACAGGAAACAGATAATGCTTTACTTTTCCCATCTGTGGATTTCTGGTCATCACAGTCCTGACTCCTGATAACATCCAGCATATTTGGCCTCACCAAAACCACCCTGACCTTTAAGATGTGGTGCCCAAAATAAACTCCCTGATAGGCAACATCAAATCTTTATTTACAGCCTTCTTTTCCAAGATGCCTATACACAAATATCATCAAGATAAACTCCCACGGCTTCAACTACCATCTCTATGCCGTTGACACGCAAATCTATCTCTCTACCCCCCACCTCACCCCTTAGTCTCCAATCGCATCACCAGCCTACTAAGTGACATATCGGACTGGATGTCACTCCACTTCCTCAAACTCAACCTTTCCAAAACCAAGCTCCTAGCCCCCCAGCCCGTGCCCCCCCTGACTTCTCCATCATGATCGACAACACTACCATCAGTCCCACCCCTCACGCCAAGGTACTAGGTGTAATCCTAGACTCCAATCTGTCTTTTCAGCCCCAGCTGACAAACTCATGTAGACTTCACCTCCACAACATCTCCAAGATACGACTATTCCTAACCTCGGAAACCACTAAGCAACTTATTCACTCCCTTATTATATCAGGCCTTGACTATTGTAACTCCCTCCTCACTGGCCTACCTTATCACAGGCTATCCCCACTCCAGTCCATCATGAACGCTGCTGCCAGACTCATTCACCTTACTGACCGCTCTGTATCTGCCACCCCTCTCTGCCAATCCCTCCACTGGCTTCCAATTGCCCAGTGGATAAATTTCAAAATGCTAACACTGATGTATAAAGCCGTTCATAACACTGCCCCTAATTACATCACCGACCTTGTCTCTAAATACCACCCAAACTGTACTCTCCGCTCCTCGCAAGACCTCCTACTCTCTAGCTCCCTTGCTCCTCTCCAGGATTTCTCAAGGGCTTCACCCATCCTCTGGAACTCCCTACGACAATCTATCAGGCTGTTGCCTACTTTGCTCACTTTTAGGTGCACTCTGAAAACCCATCTCTTCCGGGAAGCCTACCCCAACCCCAGCTAATATTGGAATCATCTACTCTTCCTACCACTCCATCCCCCACAGCTAATTACCACTTGTACCACTATCCCCTCCCTCCTAGATTGAAAGCTCCAAGAAGCAGGGCCCTCTAATCCCTCTTGTATTGAACTGTATAGTTACTGTACTGTCTCCCTCCATAATATAAAGCGCTGAGCAAATTGTTGGCGCTATATAAGTCCTGTATAATAATAATAATAATAATAATAATAATAATAAAGTGTTACCAGAAGGGGGTGTTTGGGTGTCTATCAACACATTTTTCTATTTTTTCCTCTCAGTTTAGCCTTTTTTCATGGAAGAGAGGCCTCAACATTTATGTCAGTGTTTTGCCAAGAGAACCCAGTGTATAACCACAATATAATTACCCAAAGATTAACTTAACTGCTCTATGAATCCCTGCTTGGTGACTTAGAAATTGCTGAAAGTACAGAAAGGTTTTCCTTCAACTCTGTTTGAGGACTGTTCAGCTGGTGTTGTCCTTAGTGTGGTGCAGTGTAAAACTCAAAACCTTGACAGCACAAAATGGGGGAGATTTACTAAAACTGGTGCACACAGAATCTGATGCAACTGTGCATAGTAACCAATCAGCTTCCAGGTCTTACTGTCAAAGCTTAATTGAACAAGCTGAAGTTAGAAGCTGATTGGTTACTATGCACAGCTGCATCAGATTCTGCGTGCACCAGTTTTAGCAAATCTCTACCACTGTCTACCTGAAAGGGAGATCCTCGGGCCAACCCAAACAAAAAGCCGCTGAATTGCATCCCATTGTTCTTGGTGTTCACAAGGTGCATGTGCTGCCACTCCAAAGGTCTACAAAGGTTACCAAACCTGCTCAATGCTCAGTGTCATAAAGAAGATCCTCTCCAATGTTTGTCAAAAAACATCTCTCTGCTATGATATCCACTTCATTATTATGTATGCCCCATGATTATTTGGAACACAAACAATATCCTTTATGATACTTGGGCAGAAATAATAACACAAGGCAATATAATAAAGAAAACAAAAATAAAACCATTAGTCCTTTAGTTCTTTAACTAGAAAGATATTCACTGTGATTAAAGTGGGTGATGCAATCAACCCAGAGAGACGAGAGTCGGGGCTCCAAGGAAAATTTTCAATTACGATCAAAAAGAAAGTAGTTGGAAATTCTCCATTGTATACTAAATTATACACAAGTTTATTTCAAAAAATGGAGTAAAGTGCACTCAAAAAAGTAGATACAAGGGGCAGTACATACAGACCAAAGGCACATAGAGTCTCTCCTGATATCATCATCTTGCCTGGCCACAGGCAGGAAATGCAACTGTCGAGAAGATGAAGTACTCAACATAAAGAAAAGAGACCAACATATCAGTGGTCCAAGCTCCACCCCTTCCAAAATGTCAGCAGGTAATAGGAACACATTTCAGAGCTAGATATTCCCATTCATCAGAAGGATGAAGAAGGGGAATCTCTAGCCCTGAAATGCATTCCGGTGACGTGTTAATGTTTTGGAATGAATGGAACTTGGACTGCTGACATGTTGGTATCTTCTCCTGACGCCGAGTACTTCACCTTTGGGACAGTTGTTTTCCCTGCCAGTGGCCAGGGCAGGACATTGGTATCATTTGAGGCTGAAGATATGGAATCTCCAACCCTTAAACATATTCCTGTGACCTGTTAATATTTTGGAAGGAGTGGAGCTTGGACTGCTGACATGTTGGTATCTTCTCCTCATGCCGAGTACCTCACCTTTGGGACAGTTGTTTTCCCTGCCAGTGGCCAGGGCAGGACATTGGTATCATTTGAGGCTGAAGATATGGAATCTCCAACCCTCAAACATATTCCTGTGACCTGTTAATATTTTGGAAGGAGTGGAACTTGGACTGCTGACATGTTGGTCTCTTATCTTTATGCTAAGTACTTCATCTTCCTGATGGTTGTCTTTCCTGCCAGTGGCTGGGCATGACACTGGTATCAGGAGAAGCTCTCTATGCCTTTGGTCTATACTTACTACTTCTTCCCCCTCTCACGCCTAAGCTTGTGAATGTATTCTGCTCCATTTTGTAGCAATAAACTAGCCAGGTCAAGTTATGTCAACTTAATATGGAAACAATGCAAACATGGTTAGTAGGTTCCCCTCTGCATGCCAGCTGAAAGTTTGAAAAGGGCTGATAGTTGTAGTTCTTTTATCTACATGTTTCAGGCACTAGGGGTGATGTTTAGGTCTGTCTGTAGGCAGCAGACATGTCTTTTTATAGGAAGAACCACTTTTATTAATTTTTTTTAAAACATACATATATGTATATGATTAACTAAATGCTTTCACTTGTAAAATCTGACCCAACTATGAGATTTGATAGGTTTCTGATGAACACAAATGACTTGATCTTGACAGAATCCAGCGTCAAGGTTCTGAGGTCAGCCTGGCTTTCTCCTGATGGACAGACATGTGTCAACGTTTTTTTCTTGACTCTTGCTAGAGCTTTACACAAACATTGTCTTCAGGTGTTAGCGGGCATGCTGAATGAGCAGTGACAAGATGAGCAATGGTTGGCCAGGACTGGCAGTTTGGTGAATCTCCATCTGGCAGAGATGTCCTGTCAGAACCTTCTATTATTCATTCAGACAGCTGGCTCTCCTGAGCAGCATGCTGTGAACATGATGATTCGTAAAACCTTTGCAGCTTTCAACAAGACTCATGACTGAGAAGAGAATAAAGCATGACTTTTGAACAAGGCTCCTGGGAAAAAACATTAAGAAAACACTCCCAGGTTCAGATTTTATGATGTTCTATTAAATAGTCCCCTTAGGCCTGCAGACATGTTCTGGGGTAGAAAGTCACCACTGAGCACTATGGGCCTTTAAATTCAATGGCATTTCTAACACAGCTATATGGCATGGAGCATACATGTACCAGGTGCTGCAAAAAGAAAACCAATCATATTGTACTGTACCTGGCTGTAATTCAAAATCAGAACACTCTTTCCATGTTAGTAAATGGCATATAAATCAAAGGCAACTTGTCATGTTAGAAATTTAGGGAATACCATTTTATTTTTAAAGGGTGCCTTCTTTGATAGGGAGTAGATTTAGATACCAGGATCACAAGGATGATATCTTGATGAACAGATGGGTTGGTGTTCAGCACAAAGAATTCATGCAGGAGAGAACAGTGTGTAAACATAGTTACATAGTTAGTTTGGCTGAAAAAAGACAAAAGTCCATACAGTTCAACCTCAGAAAAAAAAAAGTTATAATCCTATACCCACAGTTGATCCAGAGGAAGGCAAAAAAACCCCAGCAAACCATGATCCAATTTGCTCCAGCTGGGAAAATAAATTCCTTCCTGATCCCCCGAGAGACAATCGAATATTCCCTGGATCAACTTTACCTATATATGTTAGTATCCAGTTATATTCTGTGTATCTAAGGGCTCATTCACACTTGACTGTTTTACCAATGCTTGCCAAACACCCCTATAGCGTTTGGCAAGCGTTGGTCCGGCGTTTGCGGAGCGTTTTTTAACGCTCCGCAAACGCCGCATGCGCGGTTTAGCGGCGGTTGCTAGGCGTTTGCAGAGCGTTAAAAATGCCCCACAAACGCCTATAATAAAGTTTAAATGGTGTTACCGCTCCGTTAACGCCCCGCAACCACGCCGCAAACGCGCTGCAAATGTGCGGCACCATAGACAAGAATAGGAGGCTTCAACGCCTCCTGACTCGACCAGAGGCGTCCGTTTTGCCGCACCATGAAGCGCCGTGACGCTACCGCTCCCGTTAGAACAGCACCATGTGCTGCAATGGGCAGAATTGTCCGAGGCGTTTGGGAAGCCGTAAAAACGCTTCCCAAACGCCTTTCTGCCGCTTGAAAACAAGGCTAGTGTGAACGTAGCCTAAGAAAGAATCCAGGCCTTTTTTAAAGCAATCCACTGAGCTAGCCAGAACCAACTCTTGAGGGAGTCTATTTCACATTTTCACAGCTCTCACTGTGAAGAAACCTTTCCATGTTTGGAGATTACATTTATTTTCCTCCAGACATAAAGAGTGCCCCCTTGTCCTCTATGATGACCTCAGGGTGAATAGCTCTACACTGAGTTCACTATATGAACCACTGATGTATTTATACATGTTGATCATATCCCCCCTTAATCTCCTCTTCTCAAGAGAGAATAAATTCAGTTCCTCTAATCTTTCCTCATAGCTGAGCTCCTCCATGCCTCTTTTCAGTTTAGTTGCCCTTCTCTGTACTTTCTCCAGTTCCCCAATGTTCTTTTTGGGAATTGGTGCCCAAAACTGAACTGCATATTCCAGATGAGGTATTACTAATGATTTGTACCGGGATAATATGATATCTCTCTCTCTGGAGTCTATACCTCTTTTAATACAAGAGAGGATTTTTCTTGCTTTAGAAACCGCAGCTTGGCATTGCATGTCATTATTAAGCTTGTGATCTACCAGAACCCCCAGACCACCATTAAACAAGGAATTAAAGTAAATTAGGAAATTTAGGTATAACAGTTGGGGTTACAGTTAGTGTTAGTGTTACATGGAGGGTTAGCGTTAGGAATGGAATTACGGGGGGTTAGTGTTAGGATTGGGGTTACAGAAAGGGTTAGTGTTCAGGTTACAGGAATAGTTATGGTTACAGGTAGAGTATTTCGGTTAGGTTTATAGGGAGTGATAAAGTTACTAGAGGGCCTAGGGTTGAGATTACAGGGAGGCATAGGGATACAGGAAAGGTTTGTGTTAGGAATGGAATAACAATTAGGATCAGTGTTAGGACTTGGGTTACAGGGATGGCTAGTGTTCAGGTTATAGGGAGACTTAAAGTGGTTCTAAAGCCTTAAGGTTTTTTTTTACCTTAATGCATTCTATGCATTAACAACTTCCCATCCGGCCCATGTACATAAACGGCCAGACGGGAGCAGTGCCGAAATGGGTGGCCATTATAAACGGCCCCTGCATTCACTGCCTGTGCACGCTCAACAGCCTTGTACCATGTGACAACCTGTGACCAATCACAGCTGTCACAGTATTTTTCAATGGCTGCAAGAATGCAGCCAGAGAGAAAAAGAAATGATTGCTTTTACAGCCTTTATGGGTTATAAGCAATCAGTGTAAAAAAAAGAAAATAAAAAACTTCATCACCCCCACAAGTAGTACAGTGTCACTATGGTTCCCACTGCTATCAATCAAACTCTGTGACAAAACAGCAGGGGGGAGGGGCCATGCTCCACAGTCTGTGTCTATAGGCTCAGGCAGTGGGCTCAGGAGCAACTTCCTATGGAGCATTGGATGAAGAGAAGGAGTCAGCAGCCACAACAGGAGAAGAAAAGGGTGATCGGGGTTGCTCAGTGCAACTATTCCACAAAGCAGGTAAGTATAACATGTTTGGTATTTTAACCACTTGCCCTCCAGAAGATTTACCCCCTTTCCTTACCAGGCCATTTTTTGCGTTATAGTTCTGCGTTACTTTAATTGACAATTGCACAGTCATGCAATGCTGCACCAAAATGAAATGTATATCCTTTTTTTTCCCACAAAGTGAGCTTTCTTTTGGTGGTATTTGATCATCTGTGTGTTTTTTATTTTTTGCACTATAAAAAAAAAAAGACAGACAATTAAAAAAAAAACAATATTTTTTACTTTTTGCTATTAAACATGTCCAGTAAAAAAATGTAAAAAATCAAATTTCCTCATAAATTTAGGCCAAAATGTATTCTGCTACATGTCTTTGGTAAAAAAAAAAATCCCAATACGTGTAAATTAATTGGTTTACGTGAAAGTTATAGCGTTTACAAATGGCGGTATATATACTGGAATTAAATTTTTATTTTTACTAGTAAGGGCAGCGATCAGCGAATTGTAGCGGGAATGAGGGACTGCGGCGGACATTCTGACACTGGGGGGAACTGACTTGGTGTCACTGACATCCCCAGTGACACCAATACAGTGATCAGTGGTAAAACAAAAGCACTGACACTGTACTAATGGCACTGGGCAAGAAGGGGTTAACATGAGGGGCAATCAAAGGGTTAACTGTGTGCTGTTTCACTGTAAGCTCCATCCGTGTGCTTCACTGTGATCACACTGCTTTGCATGGCTGTGCTGTGCACAGCCATGCAAAGCAGTGTGCAGGAGTTGACAGGAAGGAGAACTGTTTTGTTTACAAACAGTTCTCCTCCCCGTTGGAGATGCTCGGCAATCACAGGGCGCCGGCAAGTAATCACCAGCCGGGACCTTGTGATTGACAGCCACAGCCACGAATGGCGGCGTGGGTAGGGCGCGCCCCCTAACCGTAACTGCAAAATCACGTATATATATGTGATTTTGCGCACCCGTGCCGTCCTGTATCAGTATTTCTGCTATAGGGCAGTCGGGAAGCAGTTAATAAAAAATCATGGAGCTTTACAATTACTTTAATATTAGGGTTACAGGGAGGGATAGGGGTACAAGAAAGGTTAGTGTTATAGTCACAGGGAGCCAGGTGTATTTAGTAAACAAAAAACAGTATTTCAATGTATTTTTACTCCTAAATATGATAAATAAATACAAAAGCACTGTACATTCTATGTGGCAACATTCATACTAAAAAATCCTAGTTCAGGCACTTTTGTACCATTTAAAAATATATTGTATATGTTGAAACTCCCCTTTAATGCAAACACTTCTATACTGATGTTGGAGCTTAGATACGGGAGCATGGGACTGAAATCAATTGATACATTTATTTTCATTTATATACTGTAATTATCTCACAGCTTCTTGTTGCAGTTTATGTGTGCAGCAGCGTAATACAGTGCGCTGCCACTGACACGCTATTCATTGTCAACTATTATCAGATTTCTATGCAGCTCCAATACATTGTATATATTGCAGTGTCGGCATAACACCAGGCTTAACTTGGACAATAAACCAGCTAGTGCCTGTAAAATATTCATTAAAATATGAAGTTTCTCTCTCAGCAAACCACAGGCTAGGATATCTCGAATGTATCGCCGTTATTTATTTGCTGTTTTAATGAAGTGTGTAAATGCCTTTCTATTTATCTTAATCCACCCAATATCTTCTTTCTGTTTTCGTTGACACCGCAAGCCTCTTGTCCACATTTGGAAAATTAGATTTTTTTTTCCTGTCTGAATGGTGTTTTCATATCCTGGACCTGAATGCTGACTTTTTTATATGTTGCATGTTTTGTATTTATTCTCTTTTAGAATTTTTTTTATTTTCTTGGTTATACAGTTGCCTCATTTCCATGAGAAAAGCGGTGCAGTCATCAGTCCACGGGCAGTAGATAGAAACTGGTAGGAATCATAGAGAACCAGCAATTGGATATTACCAAGTCAGTTAGTTGTGGGTAGAGAAAAGAAAGAGGGAATCTTAACTTTACTTAGGCTGGCCATACACTATACTTATATTATTTATTTTATATATATATACACTATATTTATATTCTCTGTCCAATTTCTGCCCAATTTCCTCTAGATTTACCTTCAACTATATAGTGTAAGGGCCTGCCTAATTGGACACAATTGAAAGTGTTGTTTAGGTTTAACCTCATATTATATGGTTTTTGGTAAATCTAAAGCAAAATTCTCAAAAAAATTGTATAGTGTATGGCCAGCCTTATGCCCTGTTCACATGATAAGAAAATCGTCTGAAATATTTTGCGGAACTACTAATCGAACAATTTTCTCTTCGTTGATGAGCAGGATGTTTTAACCGACAACGATATTGTGAACGAAAAAATCTGGTTGAACAACAGTGAAAAATGTTGTCGTTTCGCATACAAACAACCGATTTTCTATGTGGTGGTATTAAGCGCTATCACGCATGAGCGGAAACAGAAGATGACACGGATGTTTATGTCCAAGGAATCTTCGTAAACACGAACGAAAAATCCAAATGTTAACAGTAGATTGGCCTAATGAGATAATGAAACCAGAATTCTGCATATTAGATTTTATGTATCACTATTTATGTATATAGGTCATGTAATAAACTATATTATACTCATTGCTGTTAATTGTGTATATCACTTGTTCTGGCTGGAAGGGTGTGGCTACAAGGTCACATGCACACCGCATCACTTCCACTTGTACTGAAGACATCCACACTACGTATTGCCCGGCAAACAATTTTTTTAGATTGGTTAATGTGGGCCACGGTTTTGACCAACGAACGAACGCCTCTCGGTCGTCAGATGACCGATCGGTCGATTTTCTAATCGTGTATTCCCACTTTAGTGTGGTGTTTGTAGACATACTGTAGGAGGACATTTAGTTATACAGATGCGACCTGACTGCCATCTAGGATCTACAAGAGATGACTGATTCATTAACAGGTAACTTCTGCTGAATTAAATGTTAGGACCAACAAAATAAAGAAGTGGTCCCATAGGACTGTTTTTTCTTAATATTTATTCTTAATATTATTTCAATTCAATTTATAAGACAACTAAGCTTTTGGGCTGCTGTGCTGGATTTTATTCTTTCAAGGAGAGGTCTATGTGGTGTTGTTGAAGGAAGCTGAAAGGAGATGCAGCTACTGTTGAGCTGTTGATTTTTGAATCAGTCTCTGACACTTTGTATAAAGATAGTGTTTATTGGACCTCAGTTTTCCCAGAGTCCCTTATAAGAATTTGTAGCACTTTTATCCATAAGAGCAAACTATGGGCATCCCACTCACCTACACTGTTTATCATGGTTTTTCCTCATTTGGGGTAACATTGCTTGAGTTGTAGCCTCCCTAGCGGTCTGATTATGTCAGTATTTCTGTGCTCAAAGCGGTACATTGTTTTGCATGGAAATATGTATTTTTTTTATTGTAGGCCTGTAATTTTTAGGAATAACTGACTGAAATCTGTCTGAACAAGAGTCTAGTAAACATTCCGGGTATGTTGCAATTTGAAACATGAAATCATAAATTATAATTTAATAAATAATCATAAAAAATAATAATATAATAATAAATTTAATTCAATAATATAATCAAACCAAAAACAGTGAAATTTGAAATATAGCGCCAAGTTCGCGCATCGCTGAGCAAAGTCGCAAAATCGTTTCAGTGTCTGATGATGAATTTCCCCACAAATCATTATCACTCAATTCTGCAAGTGGTTCTAATTTACTATCGCTGTTCTCTAGCTGCTCTAAAACCGCTTTTGACCTAAAGGGGCGCTTTGTGGACGCCATGGACATTTCTCAGTTTCAAGGCAGAAAGAACAGTAAAAATACAGGCAGGGCACAGGACAAAGCACTAGGGACAATATGTATGTGAAATGGTTTGATACAGTAATGTTTTACTATGTGATTTTAGTTAATTTAGTGAATGTCACTTTTAAAATTTTTAAATTTCCCGCCAGTTCCGTACCTGTATGTCCAAACGTCGCAGGGAACGGAACCTGGAAGACAGATGCCGGCATCGGCCGGAGGACATTACAGAGGACACTGCAGGAGGGACATCGCGGGAGTGAAGGACAAGGTAAGTGAAGAAGAGATCCTGGAGCAGCGCTGCAGGGTATTCCCGAGTGTAGCTCAGGGTTACCGCTTGTGGTGCTGAAACTCTACCCTGAGCTACACTCGGGAATACCTCCAGGGAGGTTAAAGACTAAGATTTTTAATTGTACAATGTTAATGTACAATGTTATGATTGAAACCACCACCACCCCCTACTCAGCTTCCATAATTATCATGGTCACCACAATCAGGTCTTATTTAGTTCTTTCTCTTCGTGTCTTGACAGCTACAAAAATCTTCTTAGGACCCATCAACTGTAGGGGTTAACAGGCCTATTCAAGTCTATGGGGAGTGACTTCTGTCATAACCTGCATTAATTTGATTTTTATTGCTGGGAAATGAAGGACTGAAGAGGGTCTGATTGTGGTGTTAAAGGTTACATAGTTGGGGTTACATAGTCAGTGGAAGGTGTCTGTGATAGTGAGCCCCTGTAGATCGCCAACTCAGGGTTCCCCAGGATGCAGAGTCTAAGCCCCAACCTGCTTCTTCACCTGGGCCCTGATGGTGAGGATGGACTTGCAGCAAGCTGGAACCAGGTCACAGCCCCAAGGTATGTCCAGCTGAGGATACGGTGAACAGGAAGTGATGGAAGGGAAAGGAAATATAAACCCACAAAATGGCAGACCATAGGTATACACATAAGCCAAACAACACATGTGAAAGGAATCCAGGTCTAGGAGAAGCACTGCACAGCAAGGAGTTAAGAATTACACAGGCAGGAAAACTGCAGGTTAAATCATGACAGTCAAGTTGAAAAAAACACAAGTCCATTTAGTTCAACTATTAGAAAATAATAAACAAATAGAAAAATTAGACAGACCCCCCCCCCCCCCCACTGTTAGACTACACCCACTGTTGATCTAGAGCAGGGGTCTCCAAACGTTTTATGCAAAGGGCCAGTATACTTTCCTTCAGACTTTAGGGGGGCCGGACTGTGGGCATTGGGAGCAGAAAATGTCTCAGCATCAGTGGGAGCAAACAATGCCACATCCTTGGTGCTAGTGAGAGGCATTGTGCCCCATCATTGGTGTCATTGGGGAATTGTGCTGTGTCATTGGGAGGAATTGTGTTCCTTCATAGGCATCATTATTGGTGTCATGCAGGGAATTATGCCCCATTCTTGGTGTCAGTGGATGAAATAGCACTCCAAAGGTCAGATAAAAGCAAGCAAAGGGCCCCCAGGCCACAGTTTGGATACCATTGATCTAGAGGAAGGCAAAAAACCCATTGAAGCATTGATTGAAGCTCTAGTGTTGAAAATAAATTTCTGATTCCCCATAAGGCAACTGGATGCTGTTTTTGGACAGAGCGCTGTATCGTGATTGGGATAAGGTAAGTAATTAGGGTATTTATTGACAGATTTTTTATACTTTAATGCAGAGAATGCATTAAGGTAAAAAAAAAACCTTCTGCCTTTACAACCACTTTAACCAATTCAATACCGGGCAATTTTACACCTTCCTGCCCAGCCCATTTTTCAGGTTTCAGCGCTCTCACACTTTGAATGACAATTGCACGGTTATACAACATTGTACCCAAACTAAAATTTTATCATTTTCTTCACACAATTAGAGCTTTCTTTTGGTGGTATTTAATCACCGCTGGGGTTTTTATTTTTTGCTAAATTAACAAAAAAAGACCAAAAAGTTTGGAAAAAAAACAAGTTTTTCTTTGTTTCTGTTATAAAAGTTTACAAATAAATAATTGCAGAGTAGACAGTCTGACGTACTTCATAAGAGGCGTGGCGAGTTTTTTGAAGTTGTATTTTTTTTGTCATAATTTTTCGGAAAATGAAAAAAATTATTTTCACTATTGCAGTCACCAGTGCAGTACAGCATCATCATATAACTGGCAAGGATACTGACTGGTGACAGTATGAAAAAAAAAAATATATATATATATATTTTTTTTTTTTTATTATTATTTTTTATTAAATTTTTTTTATTTTTTTTAAGTTTTTTTTTTTCCTATTTTACTATGACCAAAGTAGTACAATGTTACCATAGTAACATTGTACTACTTTGGGGAAGTGATCAGTATTTTTTTTTTTTTTACACAATTTGCTTATAGCAAAGAATTACTTTGCTATAAGCAAGCATTTACCTGAATGACATCGATTCATTCAGGGGTTTGTTTTTTTTTGTTCTTAGCTGTGATTTGGCCACAGCTAATCACATGACATGTGCATGTGACGTGCTGTGACCATTCACAGCTAGACACTAGTATACAATGGATGGCATGAGTGAAGCCATCCATTGTATACAACTGTCATGTGACCTGCTGTGATTGGTACCGGAAACAGGGGCCGGTACTCAGATCTGTCATTGGCCGTGTCCGAGGTACACGGCCGGTGACAGTTCGCACCGCTGCACGGCTCTGCAACCGCGCAAACTGCGCATGTGCTGGAGGACGCCAAATGGCGTACACCCCGGAAAGCTAATGCAGTTTTGCGGCCGCCAAACGGCTATAGGCCGGGCGGCAAATGGTTAATATCCAGTTATATTTTGTGCATTTAAGAATGCATCCAGTATTATTTTAAACAATGTACTGAGCTGGCTAGAACTAGTTCATGATGTAGTGGATTCCACATTTTCACAGCTCTTACTATGGAGGTTAAATCTCTTTTCCTCCAGAAGTAAACAGTGCCCCCTTTTCCTTTGGACCACTTATGTATTTACTGTATACATGGAGATCATATCCTTCCTTGATCACCTCTTCTCAAAAAGAATAAATTCAGTTCAATCTTTCCTATACATAATACATAAAATAAGGCAACATTGTGCACCAAGCATAGTATCAAATAGGAAGTTCAAGAAGGTCACTTAGCTCTGACTAACAAGATACTCCAATATATCCCCAGGTGCCACGTGCTTTAGCTGAAGGTCGTGTTAGCATTTTATTGTCCAGCAGCTCTGACATTGAGACTTGGCTTAGATGTTTCTTGTTTTATCTTCAACAGTTGCTTCTCGATCTCGATCTCACTGGTTTGTGGCTGGAAAGTGGAATACTTCCTGACTTCTAGTGGCTATTGTGCCCATATTCCCTCTGGTATTTATCATTTTTTTGGATCTGTGTCTCCAAGTGTAATATGGTTTTGGTGCATCCATATTCCCCTGATTCCCCATGGTACCCTTGTGTCTAATAATTTTGCCTTCCTATAATACCCTTATACTAATGTGTTTTGCATGTATCCTGCAGCACAGAGAGCGAGTGGCATTAAAATCGAAAGCTTAATATATCGGGTTGCTCCATATGCAGGACAGGAATTTAAGTTGAACCTTTTTGCGGACGATGTCATCTTGGTTCTCATTAATCCCCTAATGACGCTCCCAAATTTGCAACAGGTTCTCCTTGATTTCGGATCTTCGTATTAATTTGGATAAGACTGTCGCTCTCAATATTACTTTGACCTCAGATTTGGTTTCGCGCCTACAATCCCACTTCCCTTACAAATGGGCCTCCTCTTCACTTGAATACTTAGGCATTTGCTTGACCTCCAACTATGGCTCTTTGTTTGCTGCAAATTATTATCCATTGCTTCACTCTGTGTCCTCTCTTATGCACTCCTGGCAATTTCCACACCTGTCTTGGATAGGACAGGTTAATTCCGTGAAAATGACCACCCTTCCTAAATTGTTGTACTATTTTCACACCCTCCCAGTGCGGGTTCCTCCTCATTTCCTTCGGTTGATTCAGGCGCGGATTATGCAATTTATCTGCGCTGACAGCCGCCCCAGAGTCTCCAGAAATACACTTTTTGTCCATAAACTTCAGGGAGGTCTTGGGGTACCTAATGTAACTAAGTATTATCAGGCGAGACAGATTGGCCCACTGTATATGTTGCACACTTCCTCTGACGTTCCTCTCTGGGTCCTGCTGGAACTACCTAATTGTGCCCCTATTGCAACATTTATTTATTTATTTATTTATTTCATCGACCCTTCTATGGCTCCCCCCTGCCCTACGCCCTATGACCCTGAGTCTGATTTTACGCCATGGCCTACAAGTGTGGGACTCCAGTGGCTTGATGTCTCCTTTCCCTTACCAAATTAACCTGTCTAACAACATGCGTTTAAAAACAGGGGTTTAGTTAGTACACATTTGCAAATACATACATAAGCCACAGAGCCACATCACAGCACCCAGATATTCTGTGGTCCTAACCCTATAAATCTTGAGAGTCCTCATAGTAGAGGCACATTGGTCTATCCATTAAATGCATGTGCTGTGTGCTAACTAAACCCGTTTTTAAACGCATGTTGTTAGACAGGTTAATTTGGTTTTTGATTGTTGGCTAACTGGCTGGCAGATTGAACTGGCTTTCTTATACCCCTTTTTGATAAGTGATAACTATCCATGTTCCTTGCTGATAAAAGCCATTTTTAGACTGGGGCTGCTGACCAATGTTGTTGGTTAGCTGGCTGGCAAGTTGAACAGGGTAGCCCTATTTATATTTCTTCTGGTCGTTTATAGCTAAATGTTCATTTACTACAACCATGCTGGAGGCGGCATACAAAGTATTGTTTTGTTGGTATTGGGTCACGGCTCATTTGGATCAGGCGAACCCTGCCTGCAGTGATCGCTGCTTTCGGGGTTGTGGTCATCGTGGAGATGTGTTGCATATATGGTGGTCATGCCCAAAACTGATTCATTTGATCTTGTTTTTTATTATTATTATATTATTATACAGTATTTATAAGGCGCCAATGGTTCGCTCAGCACTGTACATTACAAAGGGGGACAGAACATGTGACAGAACAATACCAATACAATGCAAAACATGAGGGGATCGAGGGCCCTGCTCTTTCGAGCTTACAATCTAGGAGGGAGGGGATGGTGGCACAGGAGGAGATAGCTGTGGGGGATGGAGTGGTAGGAAGAGTGGAGGAGGTTGGCAAGTTAGCAGGGGGTGGGGTAGGCTTCCCTGAAGAGATGGGTTTTCAGGGTGCGCCTAAAGGAGAGGAGAGTAGGTGATAATCTGATGGGTTGGGGCAGGGAGTTCCAGAGGATGGGTGACACCCTGGAGAAGTCCTGGAGGCGGGCATGGGAGGAGGAGACCAGGGAACTAGAGAGAAGGAGGTCTTGTGAGGAGCGGAGTGTGCGTGCTGGGCGGTACTTGGATAGTAGGTCAGTGATGTAGTACGGGGCAGTATGGTGGACAGCTTTGTACGTCAGTGTTAGGATTTTGAATTTGATCCGTTGCGCAATCGGAAGCCAGTGGAGGGATTGGCAGAGGGGGGTGGTGGAAATGGAGTGGTTAGAAAGGTGAATGAGTCTGGCAGCCGTATTCAGGATCGACTGAAGCGGGGATAGCCAGCGGCCAGCCAGGCCAGTGAGGAGGGAGTTGCAGTAGTCGAGTCGTGATATGATGAGGGAGTGGATGAGCTGTTTAGTGGTTTCTGGGGTTAGGAACGTGTGTATTTTGGCGATGTTGCGGAGGTGGAGTCTGCACGAGTTTGTTAAAGATTGGACTTGGGGCTGGAAGGATAGGTTGGAGTCCAGAATGACACCAAGTACTCTGGCCTGCGGGGCGGGTTTGATGGTTGCGTTGTTGGATGTGATGGAGAAGTCAATGGGGGTTGGGGTTCGGGCTGGGGGGAAGACAAGAAACTCAGTTTTGGAGAGGTTCAGTTTAAGGAAGTGGAGCGACATCCAGTCTGATATGTCGCTCAGTAGGTGTGTGATTCGGGCAGAGACAGAGGAGGTGAGGTGGGGGGTTGAGAGATAGATTTGTGTGTCGTCGGCATAGAGGTGGTAGTTGAAGCCGTGAGAGTGTATGAGTTGGCCAAGGGAGGAGGTGTAGATGGAGAAGAGAAGGGGCCCGAGGACAGAGCCTTGAGGGACCCCAACAGAGAGGGGAAGTGAGGGGGAGGTGGTAGCATTATAGGTAACGCTGAAACAGCGTTGTGACAGGTAGGATGAGAGCCAAAAGAGAGCAGAATCTCTGAGGCTGAGGGAGTGTAGTTTTTTGAGGAGGAGGGGGTGGTCGACTGTGTCGAAGGCCTCAGAGAGGTCAAGGAGTAGGAGCACTGAATAGTGGCCATTAGGTTTGGCGGTTAGAAGGTCGTTGGAGAGTTTGAGTAAGGCAGTTTCGGTGGAGTGTAGGGGACAGAAGCCGGACTGTAGGGGATTGAGGAGGTTGTTGTCGTTGAGGTGAGAGCTTAGGCGGGTGTAGACTAGGCGCTCGAGGAGTTTTAGATGTAAATGGGAGCAGGGAGATGGGTCTGAGGTTGTTCGGGTCATTGGGGTCCAGGGAGGGCTTTTTAAGTATGGGGGTGATGTGTGCATGTTTCAGAGGGGAGGGGAAAGTGCCGGAGGAGTGGGAGAGATTAAAGATGTGGGTGAGGGAGCGTAGGATGGAGGGGGAGGGAGGTCGTAGGAGTTGTGAGGGGATAGGGTTGAGGGGGCAGGCGGTGAGGCGGGCATCAGAGAGGATCTTGGAGACTTCCTCGATGGTAGTAAGGTCAAAGGTGCGGAGTGTTGGCCTCCTTTTCACCTTGTTCCATCTCTCCATATGCCGGGATGCTCGGAACGCTTTGCTTCATTGTCCCTTACCGGGCCATTTTGCTCACCAGCAGAAGTTGGCTTCCTATTTGTTCTTGTCGGCATGGAAGAGTCCGTCTGTCCCTTTTCAGGGGGTGCGGGACCGTATGACCACTCTGATGCTCCATGAACAGATGTCGAGTATCTGTAAGGACTCCCAATGGAAATGTTTTAATATATGGGAGCCGTGGTTGACATATGGTTTTCCCACGCTCCCCCTGGCTAGTCTGGGTTTGTGATGTTGTTCAGTGTTGGCGTTCCCGGACCCCTGCTCCTGGTCTTGTCTTCTTCCTTTTCTACTCCTTTTTCAATTCTATTTTTGCTTGCCTTTTGTGAGGCAGCCCCTGTGTGGGCATGTCTTGTTATTCAAGTCTTGTTGAAATGTTACAAATTAATAAAAACCATTGAAATACAAAATCGAAAGATTGCCAGATTGCACCTGTGTCAAGACTATACTGTACCTATACTGCATGCAGGTTAATTGGGACTGTCATTGTACTGACATTCTTAAGGGGCCCCAACAATAGCTGGCAGGAGAACATCTAAAAGGACTGCCCCTCACATAATAATTATTCTGCAAACCCCCTTTTGTTCCCCTGACCCCATCCACTACCATCCTCCTTTTCTTTTGGACAGTACATACCCAGTTGGTCTAGGACTAGCATTGCCACCATAAATGCGCTCTTGCAGTATAGTTCCTGCTCTCAGTAGATTAACCTTTACTGCTGCACTAGAGGTGGCTTTGCTACTGTTTATGCTGATCTGGACGCCAAATGTCATCCTATGCCTAGTCCTTACTATAAGTCACTTTGTATGCTAAATTGTGTTATTGCCATTGTTCATTTATTTTATGCTTGCCTAGTTACAAACCATACTGGACAATATATTACATTTACCTTTACTACCTGGTTTGGTGCCTGTTTTTTTTTTTTCATATAGCCCTACTATTGGGTGATACGTATTGCTTTTGGTGATTCCCTGTGATATTGTATGTTTGTACACTCAACTTGGTGTGTTAGAGGGACTGAGGTTGGTTTTTTTTTTGGAAAAGGTCAAGGCAAAGAACAGAGGACCCATCCTAATCAGAAGCTCCTACAGGGGTAGTGCTAACTAAGCGTCCTTTTATTGTACTTCTACCAATGTTACAGATTTGGCAGGGAATGGGAAGACTAGGGAAACTAGATCCTATGTTTATTTAAATACAAACTCATTCACCTGGGCTGTTAAAACTCTCCTCTGCCAGTGAAAGTCCTCCTGATCATACATCTTCCAGGAAAAGCAACCCTTCCGTGGCTAGGGAGTGACATTAATTACTGTACTTGAAATGGGGCCTTGGGTCTTTTTATTTAAAGAGCTTTTTTGGCATACAAATGTATACAAAGATGACAGTACGTTGTGATAGTACATGGTCTACAGAGGTACAAGTTTATAGACAAAACATATAACATTCTGAAAGGCGTCATCACTATCCATATACTGTACATAGAAACAAGTGTGTACTGTTATGTTTCCAGTACAGTAAACAGTACTACAAAAGGGAGTTCAGTGTCTCTAAGCTCAACCACTTTTAAGTATCCCTAGATTAAGAGTTCTTCACTATGCTAAACAAAACGTATTGCCTACAATTACAAGTCATCATAGCAACACAAGGTGACAATAAGTCCATTAAGCCTCCTCCCTATTGGTCTTATTTAAATCTTCAGGGTTTCCTGTGAGTCCACCCATTTAAACACATTTTTTTTCAAATTGTTTTGTTGTTTTTGCATTCCCTTTGACTTTTATAGATAGAAAATGAAATCTCATGCAAATAAAAGCCCAAGTACACAGGCCCTTACCAAATTAAAGTGATACTAAACCAAAGACCCTGAATTCACTATATCTGGTTTCCCACAGTACACAGAACATGGAAATGCAATTATTTTAGACTGCTAAATACCTTTTCTCATCAGCAGTTAGAGCAATCTTGTGACTTCTATCAGTATCCAGCAGAGCACTTGTTAAAGCTTGTAGGAGTTTTCATTCTGCTCTGATTGTCCTATGAGACTGCAGGACCCCTGACCCTCTGTCTGGACACTGATGATTGGCTCTGTGCTGATCACATGCACTCTCCCAAAAAAAACAAAAACAAAACATTCCCTAGCAATACACACTAACTAGAGCATGTGCAGCTTTCCCCCAAGGCTCTGCTCTATCAGCAGGTGAATTGGGGACAGTAGGAGAAGGGGGATGCTGAACCCCTGACCTCTGTCTGGACAGTGTTGATTGGCTATGTGCTGATCACATGCACTCTCCCAAGAAAAAAAAAAACCTCTATAGCAATACACACCAAACTGAGCATTTGCCTGAGCATGAGCGTCTCCACACAATATCTCTTATCCAGGGGCAAACTGATCATTTGGAAACTCAGGCACTGCCTGAGGGCCTGGGGTCAGTAGGGGGCCCCATGAGATGCCCCTGGTACCTTTTTCATAGGCTTTTTTTAGTTTAGGCAAGGACACAGGGGCCCCGTGATCCCCTATTGCCCGGGGGCCCCATGAGTTGTCAGTCTGCTCCTGCTCTTATCAGGAGATAAGAGGGGGACACTGAAAGAAGGGGAGGATCAGAGAAGGCAGAATCAAACAGCCTTTTTACACAATGCAGAGGATTAACCCCTTAGGTTCCACAGTGAGTATAACAAGCATGCTTTACTGCATATACAGACTGATTTTACTGTTGCAGGTTTAGTAACACTTTAAGAAAGTCTGTATGTTTGCTTTAAAAGACAACTACACCTACAGTACTAAATACAGTGTTTCAGTACAGTAACTAAAGTAGCCAAAGTATTCTTGTACTCTCTCAAACCTTGCTGTGCTAGATGGCTGCATCCCCACAAGGGTGACTCCTGCCTACATTGGTTTACAGCGAAGCAACTCCCACAGCAAGTCTGCTTTCCTCTTCCAGCTGGCAAGCAGCTAGTTACACATTACAAAGTCAGTTTTCAGGCCCTCACATTGGATGAATAATTTCATGACCTTTGCAGGAACATGTAAGTGAACTAAAGACTGTTTTTTTTATATATCTGCCTGGAGCTGTTTTTTCAAGCAGATGGAGCATAAAAGACGAGCATAAGTGTCAACAGCAAGGTTTAGGATAAAGATAATCTCGCCATTATGTACACAGACTTCTATTTATATTCGTGAATAGCATTGAGATACAAGTACAGTGCATTGCATACAATGTGGATAAGCATGTAAAGTGGGGGACCTTGTGAGATAACTTAGCATTCCCGAAATGCACAATGTGACCTTGGGTAAAGCGCATGAATTTATTTCCTAATGGTACATAAACATAAGGATGATTTATTCCTATATAGCCCTTGGAGGGCTTCTGTGCCATCTCTGTGCAATGTTAATGCTACTTTTCATTCCGGATAAGAAAATGTCAAAGGAAACATAAAAAGGTAAAGGGAAGAATATTGAAAGGGTCATACTGATACAAGTAAGAAACATTTTTTTTGGGTTAAAGGGCAACTGTAGTCTTAATGTTTTATAGACAGACATGTAAAAAAGGTCATGAAAGTAATACAGTATGTGTTAAAGTAAAACTCCAGACAAAAATGTTTAACCACTTCCACGCCACCCTATAGCAGAAATACTGCTACAGGGAGGCACGGGTTCACAAAATCACATACATATATATGTGATTTTGCTGTTCTGGGTAGAGGGCGCGCGTGCGCCCTACCCGCGCCACCATTTAGTGCCTCAACTGTCAGTCACCAGGTCCCGGCCGGTGATTCCTAGCCAGCACCCAGCGATCTCCGAGGATTCCCGGCGAGGGAGAGACCTGTATGTAAACAATACAGATCTTTCCCCTGTCAACTCCTGCACACTGCTTTGTATGGCTCTGCATAGCTATACAAAGCAGTGTGCTTACAGTGAAACATACACACATAGTAAAACAGCATACAGTTAACCCTTTGATCACCCCACATGTTAACCCCTTCCTGCCCAGTGTCAGTACAGTGTCAGTGCTCTTTATTAGCACTGATCACTGTATTGGTGTCACTGGGGATGTCAATGACACCACGTCAGTTCCCCCCAGTGTCAGAATGCCTACTGCAGTCCCGCTATAAGTTGCTGATCGCCACCATTACTAGTAAAAAAAAAAAAATTCCAGTATATATATACCGCCATTTGTAAATGCTATAACTGTCACATAAACCAATTAATTTACACGTATTGGGATTTTTTTTAGCAAAGACATGTAACAGAATCCATTTTGGCCTAAATTTATGACAGAATTAGATTTTTAAAAATTTTTTACTGCACATGTTTAATAGCAAAAAGTCAGAAATACTGTTTTTTTTCTCAGAATCGTCCGTCTTTTTTTTTTATAGCACAATAAATAAAAAACACATATATGATCAAATACCACCAAAAGAAATCTCTATTCGTGGGTTGAAAAGGACATAAATTTAATTTGGGTGCAGCGTTGCATGACCGCACAATTGTCAGTTTAAAAAATCAGCGCCATATCGCAAAAAATGGCCTGGTCAGGAAGGGGGGTAAATCCTCTGGAGGGCAAGTGGTTAAATAGATTGGTGATGTTTCTCCTCACTTCAAAAACATCATAAAAGTACCTAAAAATACTTTGATGGAAGCTGTACTAGACACAGTATTTGATTTATCCAGCAACTTTTGACACACAAGTGAAAGATATAACGCCAACATGTCAGAAAATATTTTTAAAAAGTCAAAAACAGAATCACGGAGTTGGAAAAAGGATCACCACCTCCTAAAAAATGACTTGTCAACTCAATCAGGTGTAGCTAATCACCTTCTCAATTAAACATAAAGCCATTTGATTTTCAACTGTGCTCAGCTGTGGTAATTTTGATTAGGTCAGCATGAAAAGAGCTTTCCTGGAACATTTCAGTCCCTGGTAGTGCAACTGAAGCAAACAATCAACTGTTGGTGGCAAGGCATTGTCAAAAGATCTCTGGGATAAAGTTGTGGACAGGCACAAGTCAGGAGATGGATACAAAAAAATGTAAATGGCTTTATCAATGCCTAGAAACAGAGTGATGTCTATTATTAAGAAGTAGGAGGTATTTTGTACAAATACAGACCCTCCCTGAATCAGGAAGTAGCTCCAATTGGATGAAAGAGACAGGAAAAAAACTGGTTAGAGAGGTTACCAAGAGGCCTTCAGCAACTCTGAAGCAGCTGCAGGAATTTATGAAAAAGAGTGGTCATTCTGTGCATGTGACAACAATATTGCAAATTCTCTACAAATGTGGCTTGTATGGGAGGGTTGCAAAAAAAAAGCTCCTCCTCAAGAATGGCCACCTGCAGTCATGACTGAGCTTTGCCAAAAGGCACCTTGAAGATTCTAAGGGCACATGGAAAAAGGTGTTATGATCAGATGAGACTAAAATTTAATTATTTGGCCTCAACACTAAATGATATGTCTGGCTGAAATCCAATACAGCTCACCATCCAGATAACACCATTCCTACAGTAAAGCATGACGGTGGTAATATCCTGTTATGGGGGGTTTTCTCTGCCGCAGGGACTGGAACACTTGTCAGGATAGAAGGAAACATGGATGGGGCAAATTACCGTCAAATTCTTGAGGGAAATCTGCTGCCCTCTGCTTGAAAGTTGCCAGTGGGAAGTAGGTTTTCCTTCTCACATGACAATGACCCAAACACACAGAAAAATAGACCACAGTGGTTGAAGGAGAAAAAGGTGAATGTCAGAGCCCAGACTTAAACCCCATTGAAAATCTGTGGAATGACTTAAAACTGCAGTCCACAAACGATCACCATCAAATTTAACTGAACTTAAGCAGCAGTGCAAAGAAGAGTGGAAAAATATTGCAAAGTTAGTAGAGTCATTTCCCAACAGACTAAAGGCTGGAATTAAAGCAAAAGGTGGTTCAACAAAATTTTGACACAAGGTGGTGATCGTTTTTCCAACTCAGTGATTCTGTTTTTGATTTTTAAACTTTTTTTTCTGACATGTTGGTGTTATATCTTTCCCTTGGATGTTATAAGTTGCACTAAGTAAATACGGCTGGATAAAACAAAAACTGTGTCTGTCTTCATTTCAGGCTACAAAGCAACAAAATGCAATTATTTTAAAGGGGTTGGTTCTTTTCTTTACTCACAGTATACACATACTGTATATTTGGTGCCAGCCATAGTGCTAAATATGTATGATCATGTCACTGAAAGTCTACCAGACAGTTCTGTTTAAGAGCATGGTATTGCTTTTAATAGTAGACTTTATGGGTGCCCAAGGATTCCACAAACCAAACATTAAAAACTCTACAAAAATGTATTGATACAAAAAATGATGGACGTAAAAACATTTCATGCATCAACATTTCTATTAAAAGTCCTCCTGTTCACATTTGCTTTTTTACATGGGTACATGACTCTCATTTTGCCACTTCCTATTGATATACCATATATGTAAATGTACACAGTTTAAATATGTATAGTGTTGTGTTTAAACCAATATAAATTTGTCAATATCAAGTACAGGTATTTATCCTTATGGGTTATCCAAGGGAGCTGTATTCCTCAACGCGTTTCATGGGATGCAGCTTGCTTTCTCCAGAGGGAGGGAGACAACAAGATATTTGAAAATGTGTAACAAACATAATCAGAAGTACTATGATAGTCTCTGTGGTTAATTTAACAATTGACTGGGATGAGTAATGGTACAATGACACTCACTGCAGATGAGCATAGAATGATTTTGGGTAAATGGGTCATTTTTTTTTAAGTTTATACATTTTAAACTAAGATTTATATCTGTTTCTTTGTGATGCTGGCATGGTAATTTATTTATAATTGTCAGCAGGCATGTGAAAGGTTTGTTACAAAGAACTGCATTCTTTAAGACTACACCCACCTTTCATAATGTCCATCAATCACAGCAGCACTGTGGCACACTTTATATGGAGTACTTTCTAGGGCCTAAAGGAAATCTTCTCTACCATGAAAGGGCCAATTGTTTGTGTTTACCCCCTAGGCAAAAAGTTTCCAGTCCTCCGCTGGTTCTATCCCTTTTTTCCTCTGTCCAAAAAAATAAAAAATAAAAATTATTTTAGCTGCAGATACAAAGAACTTTTGTTACAAAGAAATTCATTCTTTAAGACCACACCCACCTTTCACCATGCCCACCAATCACAGCAGCTCCATGGCACACTTTGTATAGAGTACTTTCTAGGGCCCAGAGGAAATCTTCCTTACCATGAAAGGGCCATTTGTTTGTGTTTGCCCCTAGACCAAAAGTTTCCAGTCCTCTGCTGGTTCTATCCCTTTTTCCCCCTGTCCAAAAAACCTCCAAAAAACTATTTTGGCAGCAGATAGGCTGTAAAATATCAGTGTTTGTATGCACTAACCCTTTAAACCAGGCTGCAACATTTATTAGGGAGCAGTTAACTTCTCTAAGCAGAGCAGCTGGTATTCTGACACCCCACTGAAATTCATTTATTTCCTTGGAAAATACTCGAGTTGTATTAAACAGCTTCGACGTCCCTGGCTTTGTGAAGTGCAGCTGCCTTACACATTGCTATTCAAATCTTCCTAAGCACATTTTTGCAATACATTAAAAAGTTGGTTCCTGTTGTTAATCCGCAGAGATATAAAATGCCCAAAATAATCCTCCCCTCCTGACAGTGGAACATTGTTTCTTCCCTTTATCATGGCTAGCAACTCAATCTGGTCTTTAGAAATTACTTTTTTTTATGTGTTTCAGTAGTGTGATGACAGGTTAAAAGGGACAACTCCGGGAATAGATTTAAAAACGCCCAACCATTCACTCATGTGTTTTTTTAAATTATTTTTCAATTCAGCAGCTTTAATTATCTGATACCTGCCTTTTTTATTGAGTAGTCACATACCAAATGAAGCTCCATTTTCACAGCTAATTGACAAAGTATTTGTTCAGTAGGTCAGTTCAGGTTTAGATCAGGTTCAGGACAGGTTTAGATCAGGATCAGGTAAGGATTTGATTCTCTTCCCAACTGATGACATGTGCGATTCAGAGGTATTCCCATAGAAGTCAATGAGCCTGAATTCGCACCTGAGTCAGACCACACTGCTAAGAAAACCAACAGAACTCTTTTTCAATTCACACTGAATTCCCACTCCGGTTGCACCGCATATATGTGAACTGGCACAATAGCAACCAATGTTATTTTACACGTCACGCGAATTGGATGCGGTTCAAAAAAGCATCCAATTTGCATATATGTGAACCTGCTGTAAGAGCTGAAACCGGGCTGGCAGATGAAAGTGGCTCAGGTGTGGGAGAGATTTAGGGAGGTTAACAGGCTCCAGCTCAGCTGTGTTAATTCCAGCAGCTGTGACATCACCCACAGGCTCCCATGCCCCAGTCCTTGTCAACACTTCTTCCTCTCCCCTGCAGCAGCCACTCACTAACACAGGTGAGCCAGAGCTGCAGGGTCACATGACTATACTGGAGCAGATAAAAATAGGTAAGTCCACAGATCTTTTTCACATAGGACATGCAGGATAGGTAGGAAGAGGGAGCAGGGAATGTTTTGAAGAATAGTTCACCAATTCTATTTGTCCTGTTGACCATTGTCACTGAGACTAAAAGTGATAGGAAATCCAAGATTTCACAGTTATCAGTGAAACAGGAATAGAGGTAAATTTTCTAACAGAGACACCTGTTCTGGTGACAAGAGGTGATTTCTGTTTGGAGAGACTGCCTGTCCAGCAACACTCAAACTCAAGACTGAGGACATCAGGGCATTCAATGTGTAATGGTGCAGAGAGTAGTGCTAACTTCATAACATCAGCAGGCCTTTCTGCATCATTCAGGATTATCCTGCCTGTAGAAAAGGTGAAGAGAAAAAAAAAACATTGGGCCTTACCTGCACTGCTTAGAGATTTCAGAAACAAAAGAAAAAACATAACATACAGTTTGGTGGACTGTCATGAGAGTGGGAGGGGAGGGAAAGTGCCAAGCCCAAAATTGGGTAATAAAGATTACAGCTTGGTCACCTAACAACCACTGACTGTAGAATGAGGAAACAGCAACCCATTGGTAAGGTCATTGAACCCTGAACCCAGTTGGTCCAGAACACTGACAGTCTGTGTGCTGCTATGCAGGAGGTTAAAATCCATCAGCTGTACTTTTGTCAGGGTCTGGATTGAACCTGCGACCCCTGTGGTGCCTGGCTGTAGCTCTTCTCACTGAGCAACATGAGATGCTGGTCAGTTCCCTATCTGTTCTCTTAAAACAATCATGCCTTGTCTTTTGTTTCTCATGAACCTTGAACTCTTTGCTCCTCCCATGAACTTCCTGATTTTAGCCAAGACTCTGCACTTCCTGTTTACCAGATTATTGTGCTCTCTCCAGCCAATATCTTGCTCCTTTGTGTACCTGCACCTGTCTTTATCTTCACTACCACTTGTTACTGACTTATGGCTTGTTTTTTGACTACGCTTCTACTTGATCCCAACTTGCAATCACTTGTTACCATCCTTTAGCTTGTTTACCAAGTACGCTTTTGCTTAATCCCCACCTGCTATATCTGTTACTGGACCCCAGGTTGCTTACCTCCTGGTGGGACGATCCTGAGGACTGCAACCTGGTACTAACATGCACCAAAACCCATCGCCACCATCAAGAGCTCTGGTGAATATCGGTTATTGCTTACTGAGTCCGCATCATCCTCCAGGGTGACCTGCTTGTCTACTTATCCTGCTGGTTGGTTGGAGCCTCTCGACTGCTATAGCTACTGGTCTTCAAGCCTGACCCCTGACCGTGAAAAGTTTTCAGCTGACTGCCATTGTTTCTGCCAGAGAAAAGGTGTCTGGGGGCTCTCTGCTGCCATAAATATCCTGATAGGAAACCCAAGCACGCATGTTTATGCCCCATCCTATCAAAGAAAACAAAGTACATGCAAGTTATGGTACATACAGTGAGGAACAGAAGTATTTGAACACCCTGCGATTATGCAAGTTCTCCCACTTAGAAATCATGGAGGGGTATAAATTTCACATTATAGGTGCATTCCTACTCTGAGAGACAGAATTTAAAAAAATTCAGGAAATCACATTGTATGATTTTTAAAGAATTTATTTGTCTTGTACTGCTGAACATAAGTATTTGAACACCTGAGCAAATCAGTGTTAATATTTGGTACAGAAGCCTTTGTTTGCAATTACAGAGGTCAACCGTTTCCTGTAGTTCTTGACCAAGTTTGCACACACTGCAACAGGGATTTTGGCCCACTCCTCCACACAGATCTCCTCTAGCTCTGTCAGGTTTCGGGGATGTCGCTGAGCAACACAGAGTTTCAGCTCCCTTCAAAGATGTTCTATTGGATTTAGGTCTGGAGACTGGCTAGGCCACTCCAGAACCTTGATATGCTTCTTACGGAGCCACTCCTTGGTTATCCTGGCTGTGTGCTTCGGGTCGTTGTCATGTTGGAAGACCCAGCCACGACCCATCTTCAATGCTCTGACTAAGGGAAGGAGGTTGTTGCTCAAAATCTCACAATAAATGGCCCCATTCATCCTCTCCTTAATACAGTGCAGTCGTCCTGTCCCCTTCTCAGAAAAGCACCCCCAAAGCATGATGTTACCAACCCCATGCTTCACAGTAGGGATGGTGTTCTTGGGATGCAACTCATCCTTCTTTTTCCTCCAAACACGACGAGTGAAGTTTAGACCAAAAAGTTCTACTTTGGTCTCATCTGACCACATGACTTTCTCTCATGCCTCCTCTGGATCATCCAGATGGTCATTGGCAAACTTCAGACGGGCCTGGACATGTGATGACTTGAGCAGGGGAACCTTCCGTGCAATGCATGGTTCTACCGAGAGTGACCTTTGAAACTGTGCTCCCAGCTCTCTTCATGTCATTGACCAGCTCCTCCCTTGTAGTTCTGGGCTGATTCCTCACCTTTCTTATCATCAGTGATACCCCACGAGGTGAGATCTTGCATGGAGCCCCAGTCCAAGGGAGACTGACAGTCATCTTTAGCCTCTTCCATTTTCTAACAATTGCTCAAACAGTTGATCTATTTTCACCAAGCTGCTTGGCAATTGCCCCATAGCCCTTTCCAGCCTTGTGGAGGTCCACAATTTTGTCTCTGGTGTCTTTTGACAGCTCTTTGGTCTTGTCCATGGTAGTAGTTGGCGTCTGACTGACTGTGGGGTGGACAGGTGTCTTTAAAGAGCTCAGACAGGTGCTACTAAGTTAGAATAATGAGTGGAGTAGAGGTGGACTTTTTAAAGGCACAGTAACAGGTCTTTGAGAGCCAGAATTCTTGCTGTTTCTTAGGTGTTCAAATACTTATGTTCAGCAGTGCAAGACAAATAAATTCTTTAAAAATCAGACAATGTGATTTCCTGAATTTTTTTTTAAATTCTGTCTCTCACAGTGGGAATGCACCTACAATGTGAATTTCAGACCCCTCCATGATTTCTAAGTGGGAGAACTTGCAAAATCGCAGAGTGTTCAAATAATTCTGTTCCTCACTGTACATGGCCAATCATTCTCTACTGCCAATAGCCACACTAGACCTATTGGTAACAATGGCTTTGCAGGACATAATGGCTAACAGGCCTGTGTTGGTTCATAACTCAGTTGAAATTCTTAATCTACAAAGTCTAACATGTTTGAAACAGCAAAACAAATTCACCTTTCAGGTAATAAGAGATTCAGTTGCCCTGAGTAGAAGGTCATGGGTCGCGCTTTAGGAATGTGCTGGGGTCTTGCTTATTGTTGATGCAGGGCTATGTACCACTCAAACCTTGTAATTATTTTTACAGTTTGTACAGACTAAGCAGTATGTCATTGGCAGATTATTTTCCTTACACAAGCTTTTTTTTTCACTTCCGCCAAACTGCAAAATGCCCTTAAAGGTGACCTATCGCACAAAATTTTAATTTTAACTGAATAAAAATTAAAAGCTCCCTGAAGCATTATAGATTAAATAGCAAATAAAAACTAAGATTTTGTAGCAAAGGATATTTAATTAGTAAAAGTAAAGGTCCAGGCTCTAGAGATATAGAAACCCTGCAATATAATTTGCCGTCTTTGTCCCTAGGTCTTTAGGATGTGTTCTAATGTATTTTCTGCCTCCTCTGTTAGCAGTCATCCTCTTTTTGGTCACTGGATTGGAAATCTACAGTGTTGTGAGTAAGAATTGCCACCCTAGTAATGCAAATGCAGCCTGCTGAGGAATGCCCACTCCTCAAGACTGACATTCACCCATCAAGACATTTTGATTTCAGGGCGAAGGGCTTGTGAGAGGAGTACTGAGGCAGGGTGCCATGATGTTTTTAGGAAGTTATGTACAGCACCCTGTCCACACTTCCCACCAACCATCATCTGCCTGTATTGTATAGACAAGCAAAGAGACCCAGCGATTACATTTTTTGTTCTAAAATAAGGTATGTAATGAAAAGGGAGAGGTTTTAATTAAACATTTCATAAGCATGTCCATGAGTGTGGAAGGAGGAATCAGAGATTAAAATTTGGCTTTAACAGATGTAACAAATGGTTCCCGAAGGTATAGGCTACACAGTAGCATATAGACGCACGTCAAAGCAATTAATGGTAAACCAATGGAGTTCTGAATAATTATGTGAGAGGGATGGCTACTTTGAACTACTTGCGTAACTTACACCGTAGGGAGCCAAGTGTTCCATCTGTTTTGTGATCACTACTCGCAACAGTTAGTCACTAGAAATTAGTAATAACACTAAAAATAATTCTAGCTTAAAAGGATAAAAACAGATGTTTCAGCACAGAGTATTTCAAGAGTTAGTTGTGGTAATCTTTTTTGCAGGAAGTGCCATTGCTGGGTATAAGAGACAAATAAAAGTAAAGACTTCATGATAATGAAATGCACTAATGAACTAGGACATGAAAAAATTCAGTGATATTATATAAACTGTTGAATTAAAGTGTTACTAAACCCAGGACCCTGCATTCACTATATCTGGTCTCCCACAGTACACACAACATGGAAATGCAATTATTTTAGTAGATATAAACTGCTAAAAAACCTTTTCTCATCAGCAGTTAGAGCAGTCTTGTGACTTCTATCAGTGTCTAGCTGAGCCCTGGTTAAAGCTTGTAGGAGTTTTCTTTCTGCTCTAGGAGGATGCAGGACCCCTGACCTTTGTCTGGACAGTGCTGATTGGCCATGTGCTCATCACATGCATTCTTTCAAGAAAAAAAAACACCTCTCTAGCAATATACACCAAACTGAGCATGTGCACAGCGACTCCACACAATATGTCTTATCAGGAGACAAGAGGGGAACACTGGAAGAAGGGGAGGATCAGAGAAGTCAGGATCAAACAGCCTTTTGACACAGTGCAGAGGAGTAATCCCTTAAGTTCTTTAGTGAGTATAACGAGCATGCTTTACTGCATATACAGACTGATTTTATTTTTTTGGCTTTTGTAACACTTTAAGTGTTAGGAGAATAGGCCTTCCACCCATTTATGAAGTTTTACTCACTACCTTTCCTTTATGACTTGTTTTATTGGCCTATTAACTACCAGGACACAGCCTTACAGTATCTCACAGAAGTGAGTACATCCCTCACATTTTTTAAATATTTAATTATATCTTTTCATGTGACAACACTGAAGAAATGACACTTTGCTACAATGTAGAGTAGTGAGTGTACAGCTTGTATAACAGTGCAATTTTGCTGTCCCTTCAAAATAGCTCAAAATAGATCAACACACAGCCATTAATGTCTAAACCGCTGGCAACAAAAGTGAAAATGTCCAAATTGGGCCCAAATGTCAATATTTTGTGTGGCCGCCATTATTTTCCAGCACTGCCTTAACCCACTTGGGCATGGAGTTCACCAGAGCTTCACAGTTTGCCACTGGAATCTTCTTCCACTCCTCCCTGATGACATCATAGAGCTGCTGGATGTTAGAAACCTTGCACTCCTCCACCTTCCTTTTGAGGATGCCCCACAGATGCTCAATAGGGTTTAGGACTGGAGACATGCTTGGCCAGTCCATCACCTTTACCCTCAGCTTCTTTAGCAAGGCAGTAGTCGAGGTGTGTTTGGGGTCATTATCATGTTGGAATACTACCCTGCGGCCCAGTCTCCAAAGGGAGGGAATCATGCTCTGCTTCAATATGCCACAGTACATGTTGGCATTCATGGTTCCCTCAATGAACTGTAGCTCTCCAGTGCCGGGAGCACTCATGCAACCCCAGACCATGCCACTCCTACCACCATGCTTGACTGTAGGCAAGACACACTTGTCTTTGTACTCCTCACCTGGTTGCCGCCGCACACGCTTGACACCATCTGAACCAAATAAGTTTATCTTGGTCTCATCAGACCACAGGACATAGTTCCAGTAACCCATGTCCTTAGTCTGCTTGTCTTCAGTAAACTGAAGCCTTTCTTGTGCATCATCTTTAGAAGAGGCTTCCTTCTGGGATGACAGCCATGCAGACCAATTTGGTGCAGTATGCGGCGTATGGTCTGAGCACTGACAGGCTGTCCCCCCACCCCTTCAACCTCTGCATCAATGCTGGCAGCACTCATACGTCTATTTCCCAAAGACAACCTCTGGGTATGACACTGAGCACAGGCACTCAACTTCTTTGGTCGACCATTGTGAGGTCTGTTCTGAGTGAAACCTGTCCTATTAAACCGCTGTATGGTCTTGGTCACCATGCTGCAACTCAGTTTTAGGGTCTTGGCAATCTTCTTATAGCCTAGGCCATCTTTATGTAGAGCAACAATTATTTTTTTCAGATCATCAGAGAGTTCTTTGCCATGAGGTGCCATGTTAAACTTCCAGTGACCAGTATGAGAGAGTGAGAGCGATAACACCAAATTTAACATACCTGCTCCCCATTCACAACTGAGACCTTGTGACACTAACAAGTCACATGACACCGGGAAGGGAAAATGGCTAATTGGGCCCAATTTGGACATTTTCATTTAGGGGTGTACTCACTTTTCTTGCCAGCAGTTTAGACATTAATGGCTGTTTGTTGAGTTATTTTGAGGGGACAGCAAATTTACACTGTTATACAAGCTGTACACTCACTACGTCACATTGTAGCAAAGTGTCATTTTTTCAGTGTTGTCACATGAAAAGATAGAATAAAATATTTACAAAAACGTGAGGGGTGTACTCACTTCTGTGAGATACTGTATATTAAAGACTCAATGAGATGGCAGGGGAGACAGTGAGGTACCCCACAGGTCGTCCGGTGTATGAAGTAAATGCTTGTTTAGTTTTAACTATGTAATATATACAGGACAAAAGGCTTATTTTCAGAGTCACAACAGATATCCCCCATTGGTGTTTCTGCAGTGAATTAAATTTTGCTTGGCACGTTGTATCCATAACGCAGTCTTGGATCATTAAATGAAGGACAGTGCTAGATGGTAATTGTGTACACTGCCAGCTTAGTTCAAAAGTTCTTCCAAGTTCCAAAGAATGAATTGATTTATTTAATAATTAAAAGGAGACATGGAAAACCTTTGCTGGCTGATCTTGGCCCTCGTCATCCGCTCACAAATTGAAGTAGGAGAATCATAAACTTCTTATTAAACAGAAATATCTGGGAAACTAGTTGAAGACAATGGCAAGTTGTTGTTTCTTTTGTATTTCACAGAACAACTTCTATTGTAGCTCTGCACTGAATTCTCAAAGTCCACTAACTTTTAGGCCTTGTGAGGTCTACATTAGTACAATTTCAGATGCGAATTGAGCCACATGGAATTGCATGTCAAGGGAAATCACATTGTTTCCAAGGGTGTCCATTCACATCAATGCGACTCAGCACAGAGTGATTTTGGAAAAGGTTCCTGTACTACTGTGCTGCAATTCCAGTGTGATTTTGGCCCTTAGAATATAAAAGCCTTATTAAAACTGCATCAAATTTGCATCCAAGTGGCATCCAAGTAGCACTACATAATCTCACTGAAAGTCAGAGTAAAATCATATAGCAGCAGTGTGAACCGAGCCTTAGAAACCTTCTTCAGGCTTTATGCCATTCTAAAAATGATTCTGAAACTGCACGCTCTCAGCATAGTAAAGTGTTTGCCTAGGACCCCATATATGCAGCTGTTCAGCGTTAAAGCCCATCCGCTGAAAGGTCGCATAAATGTGCTAGGTTAGCAGGAAGTGGTTAAATAACTTAAGTTGGCCAATAAAGGATATCACTTAAACTCCAAACCTTCTGTATTAACAATACTCTGCTACTTTTTCTGAAACAACAAACATTTTGGAAAGGGGTATTTTGTCCCCATATCTTTAAAGCTCCATCCCCATACAAAATTTTCCTTTTTTGTATGTGTGTAAGGGGGTCCTCAAGAGAATATTGTTTATCTATTTTATGGCATTTTATGTGTAGGTTGCTTTGTCTGTGCTTGGTGGAATTCTCTGGTAAGAGGAAGTACATTGCTGGCAGGTCATGTGATAATACTTTAAGATCTGAAGGGAGGAACATAGAGCTTTTGGTCTCTCCTGGGGAGTTGGTGGATAAGAAGGTGTCAGGTAGTCTTGTTTTAGGTTCCCCAGCTTAAAGCAGAACTCTGGGCAAAAACCTCTTTACATGTCCTTGTTGCTGATTTCACACATTCACTGAATTTATCATCCGTCTTGTGGTTCACTGAGAAGTTGCTCTGACATAGCCTATTTATTTTCAAATCAAACCGTTAATTCTCTTTGGTTTCCTGTTTGTAAGGCCGGGGGCTGCTATGACTGCTATACCCCCAGCTTCTGGTCTTGGCACATCCCATCTGTAGTTCTTTCTCCAGGAAGCAGTGATGTAATTCAGCCTCATTTGCAGTGGTGGGTGGGTGGACCGAGACTCTCAGACAAATTCAACATGTACAGACCTAGAGTACCCGCCCACATTCAATGCACTTCTTAGAGGTTGATGGGAACTGTAGTTTCCTTTTACTGTAGAGAGTGAGGAGAGGATATGATGTAATCCCTGCTGTTACACCTCCTCCTTGGCAGAGCAGATGCTGTTATCTTTTGAATTACAGAGATTTATTTATAAATTAAAAAAATAATAAATACATTACAGAGATGAGGTCATGAAAATTCAATTAGACTTTTCACCTAAATGGTAAGAATTTTAAAATTTTATTAACCGTTTAGTGTTTTGTGTAGAGGGGTGTACTAATGGATCATTATTTTGCCTGGAGTTCTTACTTAAAGCGTAAATCTGCGCCTGCACCGCAACGGTAACTGCTTGTTTTCTCTAGAGAAGCACACTAACTCACATGATTCTTTGTTCCCCTGGCAGATAGTATTCCCCCACACTCCAGCGGTGGACTATCCCTCAGCCTCATCATTTCCAAAGCAGGGCTATGGACCCTTCATTGGTATTAATAATGTCAGGACCTTAGAAGACTATGGTGTAGAGGAGAAGACACTGCTGGGATTGATCTAGCAGCAGCAGGTGACTGAGTAAGTAAACAAGTACCCTAGACCTAAACAAGCAATTACCCCTTGTGGAGCAGCTGCAGCCCCACTGTAAGATATAATCTTTACGTTTTCTGGAGTTGGGCTATAAAGGAGTACGGCATCATTGCCAATGCTACCCTAGGGGCCAGCCCATATGCCCACTCTGTGTCATTGAGGCAAGGAGTAAGGGTCATCAGTACTAGGTGCAGAGAAAGCAGCTCAAATGATGTTGTTCATTCTAGGCAGAAAAGAACAAAGTTTCAATATAGAACAATGTAGAATATAGTTAATAAATTATAGCATATCTAAAACAAAAACTAAAATTTTATATATTGCAGTTTACAACTCCTTAAATTTAGAGGTTGCATTCATTTTTTTTATTTTAAACTAAGCATATTTTCACAAAGTAAAGAAAAAAAATCTGTTAATCCTGCCAGAAATACAGGGTCCTTGTCCAGGTGTTTGGCCCCTTATAGCCAGGTTTTGCCCCTTTGGGTCTAAGGGAAGGCAAAGGGTGGGAGGGTGGAAAGGGGAGAAGAAAAGGGAAGGGAATAGGGGACAAACAGTAGCTAGACAGAACAAAGACTTGATCATGATAATGATACCTTCCCATTCTATTTAGGGACCCTGGATATAGAATGATACTAAACAAAGGGGTCAATTTTCCAGCTAGAAAAGCATGCAGTACTGGCAATATGGTCTCACCACTTCTGTTTACTTCCAAGAAAGTTATAAAAACATGGCTACACAATATGGGCATGTTTAAATGTGGGGCTATGAAATGTGCTAGCTGTAGGTAACTGGGTGATCCACACACTATTGTCTATGGCAATTTGACTTAATAATTGGTGAATTACAAACCCAGTCCATGATCTACCTTATAACGTGTCATCTGTAACATCCAGTACATGAGCAGAACCACCAGGCGGTTATGTGATAGGATACATGTTTCCAATATTAATACTGACATAGATACTAATCTAGCAAGACGTTTTGGAGACGTTCACAGTGTGAATACACGGTCACTCAGAGTCCAGGTCATTGAAAATGAAAATTAATTTTCCCCCTCAGGGTGGAGATAGGTATTCAATCCTTTGTAAAAGGGAAGTTTATTGGATTTTCCTACTTGGTACTCGGATCCCCAGAGGCCTGAACTGTGAATAGGACATTACACACTGTTACGAATAAGTTCATGTCTTGTCCAACTATTTCTCCAGAGGTCTCATTATGCATGGGACATTATACATTATCATGAACAAGTTTCTATTCTGTTTAGCTACTGTTTCACCCCTATTCCCTTCCTTTTTCTTCCCCCTTTCCCCCTCCCTTACACTCCCCCCTCACCTACCCCCTTCCTGTATCCAGGGCTGCTGTTAGAAATCACACGGCCCCGTACGGCCTACCTGACAGCCCCCCCCCCCAAAATAATATCAAATTATATTTTTGATAAAATGCCATGGCTGCTATGCTATACTTTTCAGCCATTGCAGAAATTAGACCCTCATCGAACAAGACCCATTCAGTTGTGTGCAAAGAATGTAGTTGATGTGCATTTGTGCGGGGTTAAAGCAGGCAGTGAGGAGGTAACATGCTTCCTCACCACTTGTCAAATACTCTCTGAAGTGTGGTCCAAATGCTGACTGCTCTTCAGAGAGCAAACTGCATGTGAATGAGTTCTTTTTTAGGATTTCTTCTACAAATGTTTCTTCAAAAGCATTTCTCACTGAAGTTCTTCATATGTGTGTAACAAATTCAGGGGCCACACCACGGGTGGACTGACAACTCATGGGGCCCCCGGGCAATAGGGGATCATGGGGCCCCTGTGTCCTTGCCCAAACTCAAAAAAGCCTATGAAAAAGGTACCAGGGGCATCTCATGGGGCCACCTACTGACCCCGGGCCCTCGGGCAGTGCCCGAGTTTCCAAATGGTCAGCCTGCCCCTGGGCCACACTAATGTCTTGGAGTGCACAACTCTACTTGCTTTCCTTTGCCATGTACAAGACTTCATTTGGCCATTTGCAGCTGAATTTTTCCTTAGTGCTTCTCCAAATTGTCATGGAACAGCCATCAATAGGACTCAGGTTTATGGGCATTCCATTAGTGCCTCTCCCATGGCCAATCATCAATCTCGCTCCCTATCTGTGGGCAAAATATCCAATTTCCAAAATACAAAGGCCTACAACTAGGCCAGTTACAACCAGGTTCTCTGCTCCTAGCTGCTTCTCTACCTCTATATTATCAGCCCTTCTTTGGCCATAATACACTCCTTTCATCTCCTAAAGTAACTGCATTGACTTCAGGCCACGTGTTCTTTTATGATGTGTAAGATGTGATCAGTGACCACACAACTGTAGTTGAAGTGCATCTAAACCCAAAAATAAACAAAACAGTAATATATTGCTGCTCACTAGTCCTTACATATGGTAGCTGTGTTAGTATTCCTTTTTAATTTAGTTTCTTTTTAATTTTCTTTTCATTTAACCTAGTGTTCTTGCAAATAACATATTTCCTGTATGTTTTTTCTCCACTGTATTAATAGACTAAGCCATGGTGTTCACACAGGGTGGACATCAAACATATCTGCCTTTTTCTTCTCTATTACATGGTGGATTTATGAAAGTATACTGTAGAAGCATAAAAAAAATTCCAGTAACGGCATACCATGCCAAGTCGTGTCAAACAGACAGTAGCAGCTTTAGCTCACTCTGTGTAGGACACGCCACAAACAGGTGTCGCTCCACCTCCAAGGCTTAATCATGGAGGTGGGGGGTTCTAGGTGGCAGAGGAGTTACAGTATATCCCATCATGAGCAGCTCATATAATTAAACACACAAGCCACACCAGACTGTGTTTAACCTTTAAGGACTGCTCTATAGCAGATATACTGCTACAGGGCGGCCACGCATTTAGCATTTCCATGTAGGGGGTGTGCACGCGCTGTCATTGGATCCCAGAGATGTCAATCAATGGGTCCTGGTCTGCTCTGCACCAAGGTGTCTCTGGCTATCAGCACATCTAGACTCAGCAATCTGGATCCTGTTGAAGCCACCATTATGCAGCAGTGGTGGTGCATATTGGACAGCGATGTGCACTCTCCATGCTCCTTCTTGACAAGAGAAAGTTGTGTCATCTACAGGCTGAGAAAATGCAGCTCTTTCCCCTCCTCCTGGCAATCTCCATCTACAAAAGCTCTTATACAGTAGAGTCTCTCTCCTCTAGACTACAGTTCCCACAGTGCAGTGCTGCCTGACTCAGTCTATTGAACTCTTCCTCCTCTAGCTGATATAGCTTTTACTCAGTTCAGCACTGCAGGGCAGCCACTGCAAAGAGCAGTGTTTCTTTCACTCTCCACTCCTAGCCAAGCACCAGGCTACATGTTTATTTATTTAAAAAAATTTTTTTATGAATATTTGCAATCACTTTAATATACTTTTAAAAATATCTAGTGCATTCATAGTCTAACATTATCTTCACACGCAAATGTAGCCTCCTGCTACACCGTTCTTTACTATGCGATCTCCCTTTCATTCTCATTCTGGTGATGATGAGGAAGGTTCAGATAGACTTCTGCAGACAGAAGGAAACAAGACATTTTTTTAGGCTTACCTCCAGGGCCATACAGAAAATTAGGAAATTACCAGCTTTAGCTAATTGGGCAGCTGGGTCCAGAAGATGTGACATGAGGTCATGTGACCTCTAGCATGAACCCCACATTCCAATGCGAAGTGACTTTAGGAGGTAAGTCTATAGAACAGTGAGATGGAGGGTTTCAGTGGTCCAACATCTATTAGAAGTTAGAATCAGCTTCCGGGGATACAGAGAAGATATTTTTTTTCCATAACAGGACAGATACTGTATGTGCAGGGACCTTGTCTACTTTAGTCAAAATAATGACAGTAAGAGAACCATCCTCATCATCTCAGGCTCAGCATCACAGTACAAAGGGGTTACTGAGACAAATTTGGTGGCTGATCAAAGCCAACAAAATAGTTCTTTAGCTTTCCTTAGAGTGGGCAATTTGGAGTGAATGGGGATTTTTATTCTTCTCTGCAACTCCACTGGGGAATTACTTGTCCCAACAATTATCCATCATCTGGACAGGAGGTGAGGATAAAAACCGTTGCGGTCATTGTTTCCGATTGCTTGTACTGGAAATGGTAGCAAATATATTTTGGTTGGCTAATTCCCCCGTACTCTATGATTCCAGATTTTACAATAAATCTAAGTATTTGTAACACACCTAACACACACTTTTGTTGGTAATTTATAAAGCAGAACTTTTCACCACCAGATGCAAATTGGAGAATTTGCCTCTTACAAGAAACATTTGCTTATCATATTCATGAGTCTACCAACAGAGTGGAGATGTGCAAAAATGTGCTTAGTTTCGCATTTGTTCATTAAGTTAATAATTTTGTTTCGTCATATTTGTTATGTTAGAATGATTCATTGTTGGGATTCATTTTGTATGTATGTTATTTTCACATTGATTTGAAATTCAAATTTCAGAATTTGAAATTCTAATTGTAGAAGAAAGCTAAATTCATTCTATTTTATTCTATTCTAATCTTTTAAATTTTTTTCCATTCTATTATATTCTACTCTATTCTTTTCTATCCCACTCTATTTTTTTCTATTCTGTTTGTTAAGTTTCTTTTCTATTCTGTTCAGTTTTATTATATTCTGTTATTTTCTGTTCTAATCTGTTTTATTCTATTCTGTTATTTTCTATTCTAATCTGTTTTATTCCATACTGTTCTTATCTATTCTGTTTTACTCTATTCTTTTATTTTCTATTCTGTTTTATTATATTATATTATCCGTGCCGTCGTGCCCTGGAGCGACTATGGCGCAAAACTAAATCCCAACAAGCCTTCACCCGCTACAAATCTGCCTTCCGCACCTACACCTCCTCCCTCCACGCAGTCAAACAAGCCTACTTCCTGACCCTCATCAAGACCCTCTCCTCCAACCCTCGCCGACTCTTCTCCACCTTCAACTCTCTACTCTCTCCACCCCCACCTCCACCCAGCACCTAACTCACCGCCCTTGAGATTGCCAATCACTTCAAAAACAAGATTGACACAATTCGCAAGGACATTAACGCAACTCACACGCCCTCTCAACCCGTCCCCTCTCACACAGCTACCCCCTCATCCCCCCTCCCCCTCGACATTACCCGCAGGGACTTCGTCACTGCTCAAACTCCCTCCAACCCCGTTCCCCCTCACTCAGCTACCCCCTCATCACCCCTCTCCCACGGACCCACCACTGCTCTGACCTCCACTTCCACCCCACCCTACATTCCTCATACTGAAGCTCCCCCAACACTCCACACCTTTGACCTTACTACCATCGAGGAAGTCTCCAAGATCCTCTCTGATGCCCGCCTCACCACCTGCCCCCTCGACCCTATCCCCTCACAATTCCTACGACCTCCCTCCCCCTCCATCCTACGCTCCCTCACCCAAATCTTTAATCTCTCCCTCTCCTCCGGCACTTTCCCCTCCCCACTGAAGCATGCACACATCACCCCCATACTTAAGAAGCCCTCCCTGGACCCCAATGACCCGAACAACCTCAGACCCATCTCCCTGCTCCCATTTACATCTAAACTCCTCGAGCGCCTCGTCTACACCCGCCTATGCTCCCACCTCAACGACAACAACCTCCTCGATCCCCTACAGTCTGGCTTCCGTCCCCTACACTCCACCGAAACCGCCTTACTCAAACTCTCCAACGACCTTCTAACCACCAAAGCTAATGGCCACTATTCAGTGCTCCTACTCCTTGACCTCTCTGCGGCCTTCGACACAGTTGACCACCCCCTCCTCCTCAAAATACTACACTCCCTCGGCCTCAGAGATTCTGCTCTCTCCTGGCTCTCATCCTACCTGTCACAACGCTCTTTCAGCGTTACCTATAATGCTACCACCTCCCCCTCACTCCCCCTCTCTGTTGGGGTCCCTCAAGGCTCTGTCCTTGGGCCCCTTCTCTTCTCCATCTACACCTCCTCCCTTGGCCAACTCATACACTCTCACGGCTTCAACTACCACCTCTATGCCGACGACACACAAATCTATCTCTCAACCCCCCACCTCACCCCCTCGGTCTCTGCCCGAATCACACACCTACTGAGCGACATATCAGATTGGATGTCGCTCCACTTCCTTCAACTGAATCTCTCCAAAACCGAGTTTCTTGTCTTCCCCCCAGCCCGAACCCCACCCCCCATTGACTTCTCCATCACATCCAACAACGCCAATATCAAACCCGCCCTGCAGGCCAGAGTACTTGGTGTCATTCTGGACTCCAACCTATCCTTCCAGCCCCAAGTCCAATCTTTAACTAACTCGTGCAGACTCCACCTCTGCAACATCGCCAAAATCCGCCCATTCCTAACCCCAGAAACCACTAAACAGCTCATCCACTCCCTCATCATATCACGACTCGACTACTGCAACTCCCTCCTCACTGGCCTGCCTCGCCGCTGGCTATCCCCGCTTCAGTCGATCCTGAATACGGCTGCCAGACTCATTCACCTTTCCAACCGCTCCGTTTCCGCCACCCCCCTCTGCCAATCCCTCCACTGGCTTCCGATTGCACAACGGATCAAATTTAAAATCCTAACACTGACGTACAAAGCTGTCCACCATACTGCCCCGAACTACATCACCGACCTAATATCCAAGTACCACCCAGCACGCACACTCCGCTCCTCACAAGACCTCCTTCTCTCTAGTTCCCTGGTCTCCTCCTCCCATGCCCGCCTCCAGGACTTCTCCAGGGTGTCACCCATCCTCTGGAACTCCGTGCCCCAACCCATCAGAATATCACCTACTCTCCTCTCCTTTAGGCGCACCCTGAAAACCCATCTCTTCAGGGAAGCCTACCCCCTGCTAACTTGACCGACCTCCTCCACTCTTCCTACCACTCCATCCCCCACAGCTATCTCTTCCTGTACCACCATCCCCTCCCTCCTAGATTGTAAGCTCGAAAGAGCAGGGCCCTCGATCCCCTCATGTTTTGTATTGTATTGGTATTGTTCTGTCACATGTTCTGTCCCCCTTTGTAATGTACAGCGCTGAGTGAACTATTGGCGCTTTATAAATACTGTATAATAATAATAATAATAATATTATTATATTCCTTTATTTTCTATTCTATTCTGTTTTATTCTATTTTTTTTTTTCATAAAGCAGCCTAAGTAGGAATCATCTTATTTGACTTTTATACCTTACTGTATTTATTGAAATATGTTTCTATTTCAAATAATTTTTTAATTCGAACTCATTTTCGAATTCAAATAATTTGTTTCGTTATTATTTATTTTGGATTAGTTAATCTTCCTTAATAATGTAATTTGGAAATTCAGATATATCCGGATCTCCAAATGACAAACATTTTGTCTGCATTTCGATTTGTAAAGAAAAAAATTTCACGTGTCTACAACCCTTTCACCACTGTATTCCCAATATCTGGATTTCTCATTCTTTAGCCAAAGCAACATTTTGCCATGTTTCTAATACAGCTTGTGTTACATGCATCAGAAAATTATCTGTGTGACTTTTTTTCATAGTTTTGGATAGTGTGGGGAAGGATTAGAACCTCTGTCAGGTGTTTGCAGATAATTGGGGCTCTGCTATAGAGATTTCCTTTTTCTTCCAACAGCAAGTTTTCTTTTTAGTGGATTAAGGGAAGTCTAGAACCTTCAGATTTTTATTTGTGGTGTAATGGAGAAGCACTGGACTGCTTGGTATGTTGTGGTTTGCAATGAGAGGCTTATGGAGACTGGTAGGCATCTCTTTTAGTCCCAAGAACACTTTAAGGCAGTCCTTATGGAACTATGGAAAGAAATTTTAAAGATAAAGGCACTGCTACAATTGTATAAGTTGAATAGTTTAATTTGTATGCAACAAGATATTCCAACGTGTTTCGGGACATGCATTCCCCTTCATCAGAGTTGGAATAATAGAGGATTCAAGTCTGGAGTTGGCTGATGGATCAGGGAAGCAAATAGTTGCTGAGGACTGTGTATATCGGCAGCTGCCAAATTCAAACTAGAACTGGTAATATACACAGTCCTCAGCAAGTATTTCTATCACTGATCCCTCAGCCCAGTCAAGACTTAAAAAAAGAAGTTTCACTTACATCTTTTGTTGGCATGGTCATCTACAGAACAAAGTACATGTAGTACTTTGTCCTGTCTGTCTAGGTGCTGAGGTGCTGTAGAAGCCAAGATCGCAAAGTGGACAACGCCCCCAATCTCACCCCACCACCACTCCCCCAACAACACAAGGTCAAGGACATGAAAAAATGAGGCTTGATTGACGGTGCTGTCTCCTGCTCCATGTGCTTGCAAAGTACAAGCAGAAGGGAGGAGGATATGTCTACTAAATCTTCCAGGTGCATTCACAGCAGAACTATGCACTACATGACTACACAAGGGGTATTTGGCACTACAAGACTACACAATGGGGATTTGGCACTACTGGCAACACAAGGGGGATTTGGCACTACATGACTACACAATGGAGATTTGTCACTACAGGACTATACAAGGGGTATTTGGCACTGTCATGGTTTGGGAGCCTGCCAATTATTAATCCCCTTATTAATGCCTTGTATTACATGCCCTCAGCATCCTGCTCTGTATTGTTCCAATTGTCCCCTGTGTCACTAGGCCAAATGGCCTAATTAAATGGCCTAATCAAATTACTCTGGGCCCCCCTCCCTTCCAGCCAGCTGGCTGGGAGCTCTCTGCACACCTCCCAACTTGCTTTTCATCTATGCAGACATCATCTCTGCCCCCCAGGATGTCCCTGTCACCAGCCTGATTCTCCTTGGGGCATAGTATTCCCTTCCTCCCCTCCCGGTAGCCAAGCCGACCAGGGAGCTTCCTGCAGCAGTTTTAAGAGGCTGATGCTGGACGCTCCGGTTTCATTCCGTTGTGCAGTCATCAAAGGATCTCAAGCTCCGGCGAGACCTTTGTGACTAGACTACCCCAGCCTCACAAAGACCCCACAGGAGGGAAGAGACAACCAGAGAAAGCCTGCCTGTGATTGCGAGAGGCCCCACAGAAGGGGGAGAGACTACCACAGCCCGTCTGCCAGAGCCAGATGCCACTCCACAGGTACCTGCGTTCTGCTTCTACCCCTGGGAGACCAGGCTCCCTGTTGGATCCGTGAGTACCTGCTTCCCCACTGTGTTACCTGAACTGTTGCGGTGGTGGCCCCTCGCACCCCCCTCCTGCGTCGGACTACCCCTGTTACAGGGACACCCCCTTGGCTCTCCTAGTGGACTATAAGTGGGTGGGGCCCCCTCGTTACCCTTTAGTGGCAAATCCACCCTCTCTGTCAACCCCCGTATTGAAGGACTGCCGTCTGTTTGTCTCAATAAAGCTTTGTGCGTCTGCCATCCACTCTGTGTGTTCTGTCCTGCCTTTCCTCCGTCACAGGCACTACATGACTGCACAAGGGGTATTTGGCACTACATGACTGCACAAGGGGTATTTGGCACTACAGGACTACACAAGGGGTATTTGGCACTACAGGACTACACAAGGGGTATTTGGCTCTATAGGACTACACAACGGGGATTTAGCACTACAGGACTACATGGGGTATTTGGCACTAAATGACTACACAATGGGGATTTGGCACTACAGGACTACACAAGGGGTATTTGGCACTATAGGACTACACAATGGGGATTTGGCACTACAGGCACTACAGGACTACACAAGGCGTATTTGGCACTATATGACTACACAACGGGGATTTGGCACTACAGGACTACACAAGGGGTAATTGGCACTACATGACTACACAAGGGGTATTTGGCACTATATGACTACACAAGGAGTATTTGGCACTACAGGACTACACAAAGGGTATTTGGCACAGTACAGCAAGAGTTATGCCCAAAGAAAAGCCAGTTTTATGGGGAAGTAGCACATGCATTTCTGGACCACTGTTTATATTGAGGATCATGGGAGCTCTAGTGTAATCTTCTATTATTCCAACCCCAATGAAAGGGGATCCCCATAGCCCCCAAAACTCACTGCCACATCCTATTGAACACAGAAATTTCTGTCTGTGCCCGTTGCAGATTTTTCTACACTTCCTGTCTGGTGAAACCATTGTCAGCAAGACAGGAAGTGAGAGGAAATCTCTAACAGCACTTTGAAAAAAAAAATCAGCAGTTCTCATTCTTCCCTATTCCATCCAAAACAAGCAAAAAAAGTTTTGGCCTGACATACACATGTTCTCTGTCTTCATATTGCTGATGTTATCGCTGTTGATTCTTGTGACCCACTGCACACAATACACCATCCTTCTCCTGCAGCCCCTTAGCAGACACTTCGGGGTTTATTTACTAAACCTGGTTGACTCAGAATCTTGTCCACTTCTGCATAAAAACCAATCAGCTTCCAGGTTTTATTGCTGAAGCTTAACTGAACATGCTGAGGTTAGAAGCTGATTGGCTACCATACACAGGTGCCCAAGATTCTGAGTCAACCAGGTTTAGTAAATAAACCCCTTCCTGTCTACGTGCATTTTAGTGGTGGTATCATGGTATTTTTCAGAGGGTAAGGTGTTCCTGATGGTGACAACAGTGCACCATGCCTGTGTGATGCACACAATACCATGCTTTCAGTATTGCGCACATTCAAACTCTTTCTAGGTGTCTTGTCTATTGAAATCGTACACTGCTACTCAAGTTGTCCACAAGGTGGCAGAGCATTCCCCCAACAAGGACATCAAGTGACAGTTCAGAGCTGGAACATGGCGGGCATCTGCAGATCGAACAGCAACGTTTGCTGAGTTTTGTTTACATCACTACAAAAGGCCAAACTAATTGTCAGGGAGCTGTAAGATTTAAAAGATGACAAAGCTTTTACAAAACAAACACATCTATTTTGTCTTTACTGCTGAGCCTTTCCCTAGATCACAGTTTTTTTCAAGAATGACAATCATAACTGAATTACATTTAGTTTGCAATTGACAATGTTTTAATTAACTACTTGCCTACCTGGCACTTTTACACCCTTCCTGCCCAGGCCAATTTTCAGCTTTCTGTGCTGTTGCACTTTGAATGACAATTGCACGGTCATGCAGCATTGTACCTATATACATTTTTTTATCACACAAATAGAACTTTCTTTTGGTGGTATTTGATCGCCACTGGGGTTTTATTTGTTGCACTATAAACAATAAAAAGAGCAAAACATTTGGAAAAAAAGTTTTCTTTGTCTCTATTATAAAATTTTGCAAACAGGTAATTTTTCTCCTTCACTGATGTGCGTTGATGAGGATGTACAGGTAGACAGCACTGATGGGCACTGATAGGCAGCACTGATGAGGCTGCACTGGTAGACATCACTGATGGGCACTGATAGGCTGTGCTGATGAGGTGGCACTGATGAGGCAGCACTGGTGGATATTGATGAGGAGGCACTAATGATGCTGCACTGATATGCAGCAATGCTGGTCACTGATGGGCAGCATTGACTGACAGCACTGATTGGCGATGCTGACTGGGGGGCACTGATGGACACTGCTGGGTGCAAATGCTGGGCGCCACTGATGAGGTGGCAGGGATAGGAAACACTGATGGGAACTGATAGGCTGCACTGATAAGGTGGCACAGATGAGGCGGCACTGGTGGGCATTGATGAGGAGACACTGATGATGCTGCACTGGTATGCAGCAATGAACACTGATGGGCAGCACTGATGGGCGGCAGTGACAGGCAGCACTGACTGGCAGCACTGATGGGCACAACTGCTGGGCGGCACTGATGAGGTAGCAGGGATAGGCAGCACTGATGGGCACTGAAGGGCTGCACTGATAAGGTGGCACTGATGAGACGGCACTGGTGGGCATTGATAAGGAGGCACTGATATGCAGCAATGATGGGCACTGATGGGCAGCACTGATGGGTGGCACTGACTGGCAGCAGTGACTGGCAGCACTGATGGGCACAACTGATGGGTGGCACTGCTGGACGACACTGATGGGCACTGATGATCAGTGCAGATCTGCTCTGTGACATTTGCCGGTTATCACAGTACTTTCCTCATGCTGTGACAGTGTGAGGAAAGTTCTGCCGATAACCGGCAGCTGTATTTACTTTGTGATCTGCCGTGTCATTGGACACAGCTGATCATGTGGTAAAAGGCCACTGTGATTGGCCTTTTACCTAGTCATGTGATCGGCTGTGTCCATAGGACAAAGTGATCACTGACAGCGCTGAGTGCACACCACTGGGGGCGCACGGGGGGCGCGTTCTGGGAGGACATAATATGACACCCTCCCCGAACTGGACAACCACACTGTAGCCATCTTTTGGGTATAATGCAGTTGTAAAGTGGTTGAAATACTTGTTTCATCTCTTTTCATCCTTCTCCTGCAGCCTCTTTGCAGACACATGGGGGTTTATTTACTAAAGCTGGAGAGTCCAAAATCAGACTCCCTTCTGCATAGAAACCAATCAGCTTCTAACCTCAGCTTGTTCAATGAAGCTTTGGCAATGAAACCTGGAAGCTGATTGGTTTCTATGCAGAAGGGAGTCTGATTTTGGACTCTCCAGCTTTAGTAAATAAACCCCATCCTGTCTACATGCACTTTAGTGATGGCAGCATGGCATTTTTCAGAGGGTGAGCTGTTCCTGATGGTGACAACAGTGGACCATGCCCTTGCAATGTGCATCACTATGGTTGTTTGTAGCCTACATCAGAAGTCCCTCTCACCCCACGGCAGTGCTGCAGGTTTCACAGACATCAGCCTGTGGTTGTGTCTTGGCCCATCTACTCATGGCCGGTCACAAAACGCATAACCACGGCATCATTGCACACTGTGTTTTGTTAATTGCTGTGCAAAGGCAGGGATGGAGCCACCATGCCAGTGCTAGTGTCTATAAAATCTGCATTACTGATGTTGACGGGAGCTGTGCTATGAGATAATGTCAGCAGTCTGCTGCAAGCAGAAAGAACTATTTCCTTAGTCTCCTCTCCCTCAGTAATCAAACTGCAACATTGTAATTTTTTAGCAAGTCACAAAGTGAGAGGCTGCAAAACGAGCTGATCTTTGTCAGACATTTGTGAACACAACCAAGAACTGTACAGGAACCAGGATTTACCAGGATATAGCTCCATCGTTCTGGAGAGAAACGTAGATGAAGTCAGGGGGAGTACTGTGATCTCTGTGAGAGGTTATAAATACCTGGAAGGGTTACACTTACATGCTACTTAGCACACATGGACTTAAGGGCTTGTTCACACCATGGTGCATAAACGTCAGTTTTTCTGCATGTGTTCTGCAAGGGCACAACAAAATCAATTGTTCTCTATGTGCCCTGTTCATACCACAACACTGGTATTATGTGCAGGTTTTTTCTGTGCAGGAATCTGCGCGCGCATGAAAACTGATGTAAACTGAAGTGAAACTGGTGTAAACTGATGTCTCTGCAAGTGAAATCTGCGCGTCAGTTTCCATCAGTTTTTCAGCACGTATGGTGTAAAGTGTTACTAAACCCAGGACCTTGAATTCACTATATCTGGTCTCCCACAGTACACAGAACATGGAAGTGCAATTATTTTAGTAAATATAAATTGCTAAGTACCTTTTCTCATCAGCAGTTAGAGCAGTCTTGTGACTTCTATCTGTGTCCAGCAGAGAACTGGTTAAAGCTTGTAGGAGTTTTCTTTCTGTTCTAGGAGGATGCAGAACCCATGACCTCTGTCTGGACAGTGCTGATTGGCCCTGTGCTGATCTCATGCACTCTCCCAAGAAAAAAAAAACCTCTCTGGCAATTGACACCAAACTGAGTATGTACAGAGTGTCTTCAAACGATATGTCTTATCAGGAGATAAGAGGGAGACAATGGAAGAAGGGGAGGATCAGAGAAGTCAGGACCAAACAGCCTTTTTACACAGTGCAGAAGATTAACCCCTTGGGTTCCACAGTGAGTATAACAAGCATGCTTTACTGCATATACAGACTGATTTTACTGTTGTGGGGTTTTTTAATCTTTTTATTGAACTGTTTAACATATTAAGGACATACACACAACAAACAAACAAAAAAAAAACATAAACAAAGGTTCACATATGTCCTACCCTCGCAGGGGTGGAGAAGGTCAATAATACATCCTGAAAATTGAAAACAAAAGACTGCATCCAAAGATTCTCCAAAATGTTTACTGTTGTGCGTTTAGTAACACTTTAAAGTCAGGATCCACTCAGATGTCTGGACTGGTATCTGGTTCAGTCTCTCAGTGATCCGCTGAGAGCCTGAGCTAGCCACACCCACATCCTACACAGCTCACGGATCACTCAGAACTCAGCAATCAGTGGTGTTTGATCGTTCAGTTCTCAGTCTTAGGCTCCATTTACACTGCAGCTGATAAATTCACATTCAGGATCTTTTCTGCATTTTTTTAAGCAGCCCCTGAACTCTCCCTAATGTTTTCCTATGTGTCCATGTACACATCATCCTTTACAGTCGGTTTCAGGCAGTTGAGTTTACAGTCATTTTTTTGAACGCACTAAACTTGCGTTCAGGAGTAGATTTTATCAGCGTTTCAAACGCTTGTAAACATGTGTAAACGCAGCTAACTGTTTTTATAAGCGTTTGTGTTTGGAAACATTTTTTAACTCTTCCATTTACAGATGTTGTCCAGAGCCTATTTTCATCATGAAAAATGCATGCAAAGCGTTTTCCCGGTACTCAAATGGACCTGGTACACCATACTTTGAGGTTTTGCATGAGAGAAAATGTTAGACACTGCTGCAATAATTTCTGCACAGAAATGAGCTGAAACACTTCCAAGCACTACAAAAAAAAAGACAGCTAATCTCAACAAATACTGCTCTCTCTGCTTCTGCTCTCTCTATTTCTCTCAAAATGAAATAGTTAATTATTTACTGTTTTTCAGTGCATTCTGGGCATTTTGGAAGGTCTCCTGAGGTTATCTTTAAAAAACGCTTCTAAACGCAAACGATCATAAACGCGGCTAAACAGATGTTTTTTAACCTACGTTTTCCAGCAGTCAGTTTCCATCGTTCAGAAGTATCCCATGTACATGGGGCCTTAGAGCCATAGGGGACCAATGCTGCATCCACCTAGGTAAGTATGATTTCTAGAAAAGAAACTTCTCTTATAATGTTGAATATTTTCACTTTGGGATGTAGAACTCTAGTCGCATTGTAGTGACCTTCCCTCCCCGCTGACTGGTATATATCAGTTTTTTCCAGCCACTCTGCTTCGTCTTTTACCCTTTTATCCTCCATAAGATTAATGCCATTATCATTTTAAAGAGCGACAAAAGATTTGTCAGCAGCCGGTTCTGACAACCGTGTTTCTGATAATATAATAACACTTAGAGACTGATGAGGGATTAGATGGGGTGGATTTAGCATGTACAAAATAATATTGCTGAAAGTAGTGGCGTCCTCCAAAAATGCTTTTATCGGATATATTACATCGGGAAAACACAATTTTCCTTTCATTAGCAAATATTTAGGTTATCTGGGGAGTAACCATTTTCTCTTGTCAGTACAGAAATGTGCAGATACAGCATGTACGTGTTGCGTCACCGTAAGGTGTTGTGCACAATGCCTGCATTCGGGATTGGGTACCCTCACCTGCACCCGCAGCGGTTGTGTCCGTGCAGCTGCTGCATTCCAATGGACTTGAAAGGGTCTGCCAGCATGGGATGCCTGTGCATCCCCCGTGTGGGTAGCAACATCCCCTGCACAGGTGTAGTGTAGTGTGAATGAGGCCTATTTCAGGGTCTATTGCTGTACTGAAATAGTTTACTCTGATTTCACTGCACACTGTGAGGGTCTCACAGTGTACATTATAAGCAGCACAAGTCAGAGCTCTTCACATTTTGTGGTTAACACCTTCCTGCCCGGCCTATAGCAGATTGATGGCTAGGCGGGACACTCGCCTTTGTGACTGGGCCAGGGGCAGACTGACCATTTGGTAACTCAGGCACTGCCCGAGGGATGGGGTCAGTAGGGGCCCCATGAGATGCCCCTGGTACCTTTTTCATAGGCTTTTTTGAGTTTGGGCAAGGACACAGGGGCCCCATGATTCCCTATTTCCAGGGGGCCCCATGGGTTGTCAGTCCACCCCTGGACTGGGCGTCATATGACGTCCTGTCAAAATGAGCCGCTCATGCGGCCGCTGGGCCACACAGGGGCACGATCTGTCCACGGGACACAGCCGATGACATATTACTACACCGGCCCGTTGCCAATCACAGCAGATCATGTCAATTGTATACAATGGATGGCTTTCTGTCATACCATCCATTGTATACAATTATGTTAAGGCAGTCACATGATACAGACAGGGCCAATCAAAGCCCATCTGTATCATGTGATCAGCTTTGCCCAATCACAGCTAATTACAACAAAAGATGAAAGAATCAGTTTCATTCACAAAAAATGATTGCAATTATCAATTAAATACATTGGTATTAGCAATCATAATGTGCGAAAAAAAAAAAATCCTGATCACTTGCCCAGAGTAGTTCAGTGTTACTATGGTAACATTGTATTGCTTTGGTCACAGTGTGCTGAAAAATAAAATAGTAAAAATAAAGAAAAAATGTAATAAAACATAAAAAAAAGAAACATTTGAAAAAGAAATACAAACTCAATTATTATTATTATTATTTTCACCAAAGAAATGTAGCAGAATACATTCTGACCCAAATTTATGAAGAAATGTTATTTAATTGCAAACTTTTATAGCAGAAACAAAGAAAAGTGTGTTTTTTTTAAATGTTTCAGGTGTTTTTTGTTTTATTTAGCAAAAAATAAAAAATTCAGTGGTGATTAAATGCCACCAAAAGAAATCTCTATTTGTGTGAAAAAAATTATAAAAATGTCATATGGGTACAGTGTTGCATGACCGCACAACTGTCATTCAAAGTGTGACAGCACTGAAAGCTGAAAATTGGCCTGGACAGGAAGGGGGTATAAGTGCCCGGTATTGAAATGGTTATAGAACGTCCAGCATCATCTAGCCCCATCCTTCCCAGCCTGACTGTCTGTGGCCTGCCTTTTTATTCACTGGATTTCAGTTCTTTCAGTCATAAGGGCTCAGCATGGATGCCCACCCATGAAGACATTTGAAGATATTTGCATTACCCATCCCAAGAGCCAGCCCACTGCTGGTACCAGGGCTGAGGACTCTAGGTAGGATGCTGTGATGTTTTCAGAAGGCCATGCACAGCACCCTGTCAGCCCTTCCCACCAACCATGATCTGCCTGCTTTGCATAGCGAAGCACAGAGATGACATCACTAGGTCAAAGATAAAGTATGTAATAAAACGTTAAGAGTTTTATTTGCAAATTCGGTTAGCATGTTGATGGGGGGAGAAATGAGGAACAAGGGAAAGCAAAATAAAAGCAGTTTAAACTGCAGCTTGAGCCCTGGTTCACACCGATGTGACTTATCATGTGAATTGCAGCACATAAGGTCGCATACCAGGTCAAAACACATTTATTTCAATGGATGCCAACTTAATTAAAGAGTTAGTAAACCACATTTAAAAAAAAAAAAAAAGTTTTCTCCTGCAAGGTAATGTCATAATGTACCAGTGTGCATCACATACCAGCACATTATAGAGGACTTACCTTAACTACTTCCTGTCCGGCCCATGAACATAAACGGCTGGACGGGAGCACTGCTGAAGCTGGTTGTTATTTATAAACGGCCCCCGCATTCACTGCCCGTGCGCTCTCCCTGGGAGTGCGCAGCACCGCAATCCAGTGCCCGCTGTGTCCGATCGCTGTAAGGGACCTCTGTGTGAGGTCCCGATCATGTGATCACTGATTGGCCAATCAGTGATCACATGAATAGTAGTAACCAAGATGTCACTTGCTGACATCATTGCTTACTACGTGTGAAATCTGTCAATGATCACAGAGGTCACATGGTACAAGGCTATTCACAACAGCCTTGTATACCATGTGACAAGCTGTGACCAATCACAGCTCTCACAGTATTTCTCAATGGCAGCAAGAATGCAGCCAGAGAAAAGGAGAAATGATTGCTTTTACAGCCTTTATGGCTGTAAAAGCAATCAGTGTAAAAAAAAAAAAATCTTCATCACCCCCCACAAGTAGTAGAGTGTCAATATGGTGACAGTATGGTAAAAAAAAAAAAGAAACATAAATAATGGTATAAAAAAATAAAATAAAAATGTAAAATAGAATTAGAAAAATTATAATTGTTGGTTATAAACTAATTTGGGTTATTTTTTGTTTTACTAAAAAGATAGATGAATACATTTTGGCCAATATTTATGAAGAAAGATTATTTATTTGCAAAAATAAAGAAAAACACTTTTTTTTTTTTAATGTTTGTACTTTTTCATTTATATAGCAAAAAATAAAAATCCCAGTGGTGAATAAATATCACCAAAATAAAGTTTTATCTGTCTCAAAAAAAATGCTACAAAATTCATATGGGTACAGTGTTGCATGACTGCGCAATTGTCATTCAAAGTGTAAAAGCACTGAAAGCTGAAAATTGACCTGGACAGGAAGGGGGTAAAAGTGTCTGGACTTGAAGTGGTTAAAATGAAGCCCTCCAGCGGCGCTCTGTCACCCCTGCAGAGGCTTCCATCTTCACCAGGTCTCCCTTCAGGGTTCGCGAGCTCCAGCTGTCTGACTGGCTGAGCCACGATGACATCACCCTTACGCATGCTGCGACGCAGTGCTCTGAAGGAATGGCGCGGCTATGCTGTTCCTTCGAGCACATGCGCCAGCTGTCAATAGGAGTTAATATCTCCTCAATGGTGCACATTTAGAAGACATTCATTTTATTCTAAGCTTACCTGTAGGTAAAAATTTTACTACCACTTTAATGCAACTCAAGTTGCAGCAACAAAAAAAAAAAAAGTTCCTGTATTACTTTTCTGCAACTTTGGTGTGACTTGAGTGCTATAGACTGGAGTGTTAAATCAGAAGTCGCAAGGAAGTTGTAAGGAAATTGCAAGCAAGTTGCATGACTTTGGGGTCACAGCAGTGTGAACTGAGCTCTCCAGGCAGATATAGAAGGCACAAATAATGTTGTTCTGTGTTATTTAGTAATAAGGTGTTATTTCATGTTTAATGCAGCTAGTTGAAGTACTGGAACATCATCAGTTATCAGCCTCTTGCAGTCCCGGTACAGCAGTGCCAGACCCAGAGTGGGAGAAGCAGCTGAAAGAGGCAGTAAGGGCTCATATACACTGCAGCTGATAAACTGACGTTCAGGAGCTTTTCTGTGTTTTTTTCAGCAGCCCCTGAACCCTCCTTTATGTTTTCCTATGTGTCCATGTACACTATGTCATTTACAGTCATTTACAGGCAGTTGAGTTTAGTCATTTTTTTGAACACACCAAACTTGCGTTCAGGAGTAGATTTTATCAGCATTTCAAACGTCAAATACTTGTACACGCGTGTAAACGTGGCTAACCGTGTTTATAAGCGTTTGCGTTTAGAAGAGTTTTTTAACTGTTCCATATCCAGATGCTGTCCAGAGCCTTTTTTCATCATCAGAAATGCATGCAAAGCGTTTTCCATGTATTCAAATTGACCCGGTACACCAGCGCAGTCAGTTCCAGGTTTTCCGTGAAGGAAAAATTGGTAGAACGTTCCGCATTATACTCCATATACAACGTTCCATAGTGAATACAACCAGAAAAGACAGGTCATCTCAACACATACTGCTCTCTCTGCTTCTGCTCTCTATTTCTCTCAAAATGTCTGAAATAGTTAATTTTGTACTGTTTTTCTGTGCATTCTGGGCATTTTGGAAGGTCTCCTGCGGTTATCTTTCAAAAAATGCTTCTGAACGCAAACGCGCATAAATGCGCATAAACACGGAATGCAAACGCGGCTAAACAGACTTTTTTAACCTACGTTTTCCAGCAGTCAGTTTCCATCGTTCAGAAGAGTTTTCCAAACGTCCCGTGTACATGGAGCCTAAGTTGTACTACACTGCTCATGTGCTAACAAGGGACATGCTGGTAGCAGAAGAGAGCAGAGTGACAGAGAAATGAGCTCATCAGTCTGCTACAGACCTACAAGTGCTACCTAACTGCAGTAGAGAGAAATCAGGTCCCCTGCCCTACCTGACAGAGCTGTGCTGTGCGGTGGAGCTATGTAAATCTCATGACTGGATAGACAATAATACAAATCCCTTGGAAGGAAGAAGCGGCTCTCTTACATGTATTTCATCTATTTAGCTGTTTGCCTGAAGTTCTGCTCTAAATTTGGCTTCTAAACCATATTTTAGACCATTATCTGTTCCCATTTCTCTTCCATGTCTTTATTGATTCTGTTTTGCTTCTTCAGTTAAAACCCAACACAGCACTTACTGGAAGAGCAAGAACATTATTTTATATGTTGCAGCATTATTTTTTATCATTGCACATCCTCGCAATTTGGACAGACTGCGGGGTTTGGATAAAAGGTTTAAGGGTCACTAAACTGTGCATTCAGCAAAATAAAAAAGCGCAGCCAATCCCTCATGAATAATGCAGGAACGTACACACTGTATAATTCTGATAGACACCGGCAAGGTGAGAGACACGGGCTGATACACAGCTTTAAATGAGAGATTCAAACTATCACTCCAGCAATGTAAATATTCCAAGAAATAATTGTAAAAAGTCTCATAGTTATTTAGGGTGAAAAAAAGACACATCCATCGAGTTCAACCAAATGAGAAAATTAAAGCAGTTGTAAACTTCAGATATGAAATATGAACAAAGCATTTCCAACTATAGCAGAGGTCTCCAAACTGTGGCTTGGGGACTGGTTGCGGCCCATTGCTTGCCTTTTTCCTACCTTCTCACTGGTACAAGACACTATTCCTCCCACTGACACCAATGATTGGCACTATTCCTTTTATTACCAATGATGGGACACTATTCCTCTCACTGACATCAATGATGGGACACTATTCCTCCCACTGACACCAATGATGGGGTACCATTCCTCCCACCGACACCAATGATGGGGTACTGTTCTTCCCACTGACACCAATGATGGGGTACTATTCCTCCCACCGACCCCAATGATGGGACACTATTCCTCCCACTGACACCAAAGATGGGGTACTATTCCTCCCACTGACACCAAAGATGGGAAATTATTCCTCCCACTGACACCAATGATGGGGCACTATTCCTCCCACTGACACCAATGATGAGGTACTATTCCTCCCACTGACACCAATGATGGGGTACTATTCCTCCCACTGACACCAAAGATGGGAAATTATTCCTCCCACTGACACCAATGATGAGTTACTATTCATTCCACTGACACTAATGATGGGACACTATTCCTCCCACTGACACCAATGATGGGGTACAGTTCCTCCCACTGAAATCAATGATGGGGCACTATTCCTTCCACTACCAATGATTGGGCACTATTCCTTCCACTACCAATGATCAGGCACTATTTCTCCCATTGATACCAAAGATGAGGCACTATTCCTCCCACTGACACCAATGATGGGACCTATTCCACTGACACCAATGAAGGGGCGATATTTCTCCTACTGACACAAATGTTGGGGCAGTATTTCTCCCACTGACACCAATTAAAGGGCACTATTCCTCCCACTGACACCAATGATGGGGCAGTATTCCTCTCACTACCAATGATGGGGCACTATTCCTCTCACTGATACCAATGATGGGGCACTATTCCTCCCACTCATACCAACGTCTGACCCCTCTAAAGTCTGACCCTTTGTTTTAAAGTTTGGAGACCCCTGCTCTATAGTGTGTACTTGTTTCAATCCAGGTTACAAAGTGTCATTTCTGTCTTCTGCTTTATTCCTCTGCTATCAGCATGAATCACTTCTGACAAGTTTTCCTGACACCAAGAAAAAAATGGTGACAGGGGAGCGACCTCCAGCAGATTGACAGCCTCAATTCCTGTGAGCTGTGTGAAAGGAGGTGTGCCACTATGTGAAGGGGGGTGTCTCTTCCCTCCAATCAGCTCTCAGAGCTCTTCAAAGTGTAACATCAGCTCTCCACCCCCTTCTTTCTGAAATTTCAGACAAGCTTTAAAATTCAGCACTTTGAACAGATGTAGAGAAGAGAGGACCGCAGATAAACATGTACAACTTTTGCAGGAGAATTTGTTTCTGAGGCCAGTCACTGCACTGTATATATGTAAGGGTTTACAACCACTTTAAATGTTACGCACCCATGACCCCTGATGTCAGGAAGGGCTGACATTCCACCTTAGGATGCTGGTTGATAGGCATGGTGGGTGTGGACGGTTGCAGAAAATGGACTCCAGTCACTTTTAGGTTGAACAAAATTGAGTTTATTTCTCACAACAACAAAATTCCGGGAGAGAGGGTTAGGGCACAGGACACCCTAGGACAGGAGGCAAACAGACCAGCAGATTCCTTACACAAAAATAGCCAGGCAGACAGCAGTACAGAAAAAGGGCCTTTGACCTGCACCCAACGTTCTGTACCTCCGTAGTATCAGCTGTCTCCTATAGCAACAAAAACTCACAGTACAGTGCAGGGGCGGACTGACCATTCGAGCACTCGGGCACTGCCCGAGGGCCCGTGGTCAGTAGGGGGCCCCATGAGATGCTGCTGGTACCTTTCATTGGCTTTTTCATAGGCTTTTTTGGGTGTGGGCGAGGACACAGGGGCCCCATGATCCCCTATTCCCCGCGGGCCCCATGAGTTGTCAGTCCGCCCCTGGTACAGTGCATGGATTATCTGGATGAGTCCATCTTGACACTTTCCACAGTCTCTGGTTCATGGAAGAGTAACCTCTGGTACTTCATCTCGGGCTCCATCCCTTTCTTCATGCCTCCAAGCAACAGCCAGGCTCTAACTTGCAGAACCTCAAACACATGGTAAGGCCTTAGGTTTCAGGCCTACCCAACGCAGCTGTTGCTCACACATCCACACCAGACCACGGTCTGGGTAGGTGGGCCTTGATCACGTGACCTCCCAAAATATTTATACACTCTCCCCGCATGCACCAGAAACCAGAAAAACTCCTACTGATTGGTTGAGAGAAGTATGGATATTCATAATCCCGCTTCACTGTAGCTCATCATACTAATACTAAAGGTACCAGTGACACCAACCGGCAAAAGGGAGGAATCACAGCTATGATAGACGTAGGCTAGGTTTACACCTATGCAGTTTGCGTTTGATCCGTTTCTGCAGTGCTTTTTTGACGTGTTTTTGATGCATTTTTTTTTTTTGCCAACTTGTTGCTGGGCATATTAAAATGCAAAATACATCAAAAATCCACTACATGCATTTCTGTAGCGGCTCTATTGTAGTCTGTTGAACCAAAACACAATGTTTTGCATTTAAAAAAGTCCCTGACCCTTTCCAAAAGATGCACCATTTGAAAACTCGGAGATGTGAATGTGTCCCATAGGAAATTATGTTAAATGGACTGTAGTGTGTTTCTGCAAAATGCAAAAGGCACCGCAAAAGGTTTAGGTGTGAACCTAGATTTAGGCTGGCCATACACTATACAATTTTCTGTCCAATTTCTGCCCAATTTCCTTTAGATTTACCTTCAACTATGTAGTGCAAGTTCCTGCCTAATTGGATACAATTGAAAGTGTTGTTTAGGTTTGACCTCATATTATATGGTTTTTGGTCAATCTAAAGCAATTTTCTAAAGAAAATTGTGTAATGTATGGCCAGCCTCATGCAAGCCATAGACGGGTCGAAAACCGTACGTTTTTTTTTTTAAAAATGAAAAATCGGTCGTTCAATAGGCCGACGTTACAACCAACGGTAAAAAAACTGCCGATTTTTGTCCTGTTTACGGATGGCATTTAATTACTTCTGTCCCTTGCAGAGAGCTCCGCTATTATGTTTGACATGAAAAAGTCTTTCGATTGCAACAATGTATCCATTTGTATCCATTTCAGATACAGATGTTTTTATTCAGATACAAATAGATACATTGTTGCAACTGAAAGACTTTTTCATGTCAAATATAATAGTGGCCTGGAATTCTTATTCTTTTTCTTCTTTTTTTTCCTTCTTCTTCTTCTTCTATCAGGTCACGGCTCATGCGTAGATTTTTTATCGGTAAAAAGATCAGCCGTTTTTTTTCCAACTTTACCGATAGAAAAAATGGGCCAAAATCCCAAAAAACGGCTGACCAATTAACCCACTAACGGTGCGAAAATCGGCCAATTTTTTTATCGGCCGAAAAATGGCTGATTTTCAACCCATCTATGGCCTGCATTAGGCTGGCCATACATTATACAATTTTCTTGAGATTTTTGGTTTAGATTTACCAAAAACCATATAATAGGAGGTCAAACTTAAGGCTGGCCATACACTAACAGATCTTTTTGGTCAGCCTTTTGGGCTAAATGAAAACATCCATACACTGCAGATAAAGGGATCTTATTGCTTTGCTACTTTTATCTGACAATTGGATGCAACCGTTGTTCAGCCAACAATTTTCCACCTGGATTTTATAATCAAAGTTCTCATGGTTGTACAGCCAGCTTTAGGGTCCTTTCATACAGGCATTCCATTTTTTTCATCAGTTCAATCATGTTTTTTTTTTCAAAATCGGAGCTGAATGGATCAAGACTTCACTTTTTACCTCCATTTTCATATCCGTTTACATCCATTTTTGATTCGTTTATATCTGTTTTTTTCATCAGTTTCTGGTCAGTTTTTACATCAGTTTTTTACATCCTTTACCAATGCAAAAACAGATGCAAAAATAGACCGTATGTCTGTTTACATCCATTTTTCATCCATTACGGGGTTTTTTTTATGGAAGAAAAACAGGGCTTTCTTCTGTTAAAAAAAATGGATGTTAACGGATGTGGACATTAATAGATGTAAATAGATGATCATCCGTTTACATCCGCTAGTCCATAGAAATACATGGGTTTCTGTTTTTTATCCGTAAACGCGCAGATGAAAAACGGAGATACGGAACGCCCATGTAAAAGGACCCTTTCGCTCGGATAAGGGTCTGGTATGGATTTTGGGGGGAACTCCACACCATTTTTTTTTATTTTGGCGTGGGGCTTCCCCTCAAAATCCATACCACATCCGAAGGGCTTGGTATGGATGGAAGGGGGGGGGGCCCACGCCATTTTTTATTATTTTTTAATTGCCCCTCGGACACAGCGGATCACCGATCCACGGAAAGAGCCGAAGATGTCAGCTCGGTCATGTGATCAGCTGTGTCCAATCACAGCTGATCCCATGTAAATATGGAAATGCCAGTTATCGGAATTTCTCTCCTCATGAGCTGTCACGTTGACAGAGGAGAGGAGAGCTGGTAATTGGCATTCCGCGGAGGGGACATGTACACTGATCATCAGGGCACTGATTATCTGTGTAGCCCCAGCAGTGCCACCTGTCAGTGTCCATCAGTGCCAGCTCTCAGTGCTCATCCATGCCACCTGCCAGTGCCCATCAGTGCCACATCAATGCCACATAGTGCCTCCAGTGCACATCAATGTCACATATCAGTGCCCATCTGAGCTGCCTTTCAGTGTCACCCATCAGTGCCAGTCAGTGCCACCTATCAATGCCAGTCAGTGCCACCTATCAGTGCTGCCAATCAGTGCCACTTATCAGTGCCAGTCAGTGCCACCTATCAGTGTGCATCAGTGCTGCCTATCAGTGCCCGTCAGTGGCGCCTGTCAGTGCTGCCTATCAGTGCCCGTCAGTGCTGCCTATCAGTGCCACCTAACAGTGCCAGTCAGTGCCACCTAACAGTGCCAGTCAGCGCTGCCTATCAGTGCCAGTCAGTGCCGCCTATCAGTGCCACCTATCAGTGCCATATATGAGTTCTGCCTTTCAGTGCCCATCAGTGATGCCTGTCAATGCCCATCAGTGTCCATCAGTGCAGCCTATCAGTGCCCATCACTGCAGCCTCATTAGCGCACATCAGTGAAGGAGAAAAAGCACTTATTTACATATTTTTATAAAAAAAACTAAGAAAAAATTTTTTTTTCATAATTTTCACTGGTTTTTGGTTTGTTTAAGAAAAAATAAAATACCCAGAGGTGATTACATACCACCAAAAGAAAGCTCTATCTGTCACAAAAAAATGATAAAAATTTAATATGGGTACAGTGTTGCATGACCGCGCAATTGTCATTCAAAGTGTGACAGCGCTGAAAACTGGAAATTGGCCTGGGCAGGAAGGGGGTATAAGTGCCCTGTAGGCTAGTGGTTAAATGTATTTTTACTGAAAACTTGTGCTTGACAAACCATTGAGGTAATATCGTGTAACATAAAAAGTTGGAACTTTCACCATTTTATGCTCCAGGGTCACTGCATTCAGAAAGTATATAATTCTTGGGGGGTTTATCTAATCTTCAGGCCTAAAGTGATTTTTTTTTGCAAAAACATGGCAATTACACCAATCTTTTAAATAACATGCTTGCAAAATGCCCATAAAGTGGTTGTAAACCCCTACATATACCCAGTGAAGTGACTGGCCTCATGGGGTGCACAGTCATGAAACAAATCCTCCTACATAAGTTGTACCTGTTTATCTGCAGTATTCTCTTCTGCGCAGCCGTTTAAAGTTCAGGATTAAAAAGCCTGTCTGAGCTGTCAGAAAGCAGAGGGTGGAGAGCTGAAATTACACACTGCAGAGCTAGCGAGGAGAGCTCTGAGAGCTGATTGGAGGGAAGGCACAACCCCCCCTTTAATCAACACAGAGAAACAAAAATGAGGCTGCCAATCTGCTAGAGGTCCCTCCCATCACCATTTTCCTCTTGGTGTCAGGAAAACATGTCAGAAGACTTATAGCAGCGAAATGGGGCAGCAGATGCTCAGTGCTCTGGATATAGGTAAGTACACACTTTAGAGGGCTATCCTTTATGCATATTCCATGTCTGAGGTTTAGAACCACTGTATGTGATGTTACAGAATGGTATGACTTTCACAGACAGCATCAGCGTCATATTAATCTGGCACCACATATTTTGGATATGTAACTGATTTTTAATTTTTTTTTAAATTTTTTAACATTTAGCATGGCTTAATATAGTAGCAGCACCCCACACTGAATAATTTCAATTTATAGAAGGTGTAGCCCACCACACTGCAATACTAAGTAATACAGCACAATATAGCATGGTATAGCAACTCACTCTCTTTACCCAGCCTGCCATCTCTCTCTAAAAACACCATTGGCCATTCTAATCCTGCTTACCACAGTTGAGAGAGAGTCAAACATTCACTGGCTACATTTGCCGAAGCTGTGTAGCTACCCCCCCCCCCCCCCCACACACACACACACACACACACCTGAATTACCCAACAACTCGCCATCCATCAAATCTGAACCTCATCCCTTGTTCTCTCACTTCAGTGCGTCTATGGAGGCGCTTCATTGTCACGCTAGCCTGCGCTCCTGATTTGGACCACAAACATGCCCCCCTTTCATTAATGGGCTATAGGGGAATCTGTGATTCGCAGAAGATAGCTTGGAAATAAAGTCACCTTGTTGAGATTAAATTGTTGGATGGACGCTGCACTTCTGGCAGGATCTACAATCATTTTCTGTACTTGCTGAAAACATTCCCAGCCTGAAAAAAAGAAAATGAATGCAGCCGCCACACCCATATACTGGTAAGTTGCAATATATTACATTTTTTGTTCTTAAAGCTAATTTGGAATGTTCAAGAGATTTTTCACTGTCCGTGTATTCCCACCGGAAAAGAGGCAATAAGCGCTTATCCTATTACAGGATTTAAGCCACCTGTGCAATAACCATATCGATCATACGGTTAGCCAAGAATTTGTACTTGCAGTTTTCAGATCTTCACAACTTCAGAGTTCGCGGCCCAGCAGACAACTTGGCAACATTGGAGAAATATGCGCAACGAGAAGGTCAATGATATTGATTTAATAAGCAAATGTATTGTTACTTTTCTCTTCCAATAGATCAATGTATCATTGGTTGAGACATATGACAAGCACACTGATAACACAATATAAGGCTTGTAATGTGTGGCGATTTTCAAGAAGCAGTGCCAATTAAAATGTAATTCCACTTCTGAGAAAATATATCGATAAATGAAGCATAATCACAATGTAAAAACTTCACTGAAATTGCCTTTTAGACTTTCTTGACTCTCGTCTGTAGAATTTCCCAATGTTTCCTCTTCTGTTTGCCAGAAATACTTGTTATCAGTTGGGAATGTCTCTTCTGTTTTTAATTATCCTCTGATTTGTTTTCATTTTAAGGCCCCATGTACACGGGACACTTCTGAATGATGCAAACTGACTGCTGGAAAACGTAGGTAAAAAAAAGTCTGTTTAGCCGCGTTTGCATAACGTGTTTATGCGCGTTTATGTGCATTTGCGTTTAGAAGCGTTTTTTAAAGATAAGCACAGGAGAACCTCCCAAATGCCCAGAATGCACTGAAAAGTGGTAAATTATTAACTATTTCAGACTGTTTCAGAGTAATACAGAGAGTAGAAGCAGACACAGCAGTATGACATTAGCTAGGTGTGAGTTGCTCATTAACATTTCTTTTGTTTCCAAGGGTGGGACAAGTGTCTGGTGGAGTCATTAAGGTCACCTGGCAGGGGGTCTTCATGAGCAATTTGTGGTGTGAATGGTCATTAACATATCTTTTGTTTCCTAGGGTGGGAGAGGTCTGAGGTGTGAATTGGTCATTACAATGTGTGACAAGCTTGGCAGGAACAATTTTTGTCCAATTTTGTCAATTTTGTCCAACTGAGCACCCTTAAAATGCTTTGCATGCATTTTTCATGATCAAAAAAGGCTCTGGACAGCATCGGGAACTGGAAGAGTTAAAAAAAAATTTCGGACGCAAATGCTTATAAACGCGATTTGCAGTTTGCGTTTGAAACGCTGATAAAATCGACTGCTGAACGCAAGTTTAGTGCGTTCAAAAAAACGACAGGGGCTGCTGAAAAAAACGCTGAACCTTAAGGGACTGAGTCAATCTATTCAAGAAACAGGAGTAGGATCTTAGGCTAGGTTCACATTACTGTGTGTCGGGAATGCATGCAAAATAGCATGCTTTCCTGACACACAGAAATGTGCTGCACTTTAGCAGACGCCATTGTTAATGACACCCCCACGCATCATGCATGCCAAACTGCATGGTGCCGCATGAAAAATGAAATTAGTGGGCTGCCCTACACGTGATGCATGGGAATGCACGGATAAAACTTTTTAGGAGGTTATAGCAACAGGTTTTTTATATCTAGTCAATGTTTTTAAAGGGTCAGTCAACCCACAACTCATATTTCAGTGTGATAGATGCTGACAATTTCTTCTATCACTCAGGAGCTCTATTATGGCGATCCCATGTCAGGGGCGGACTGACCATTTGCAAACTCGGCCACTGCCCGAGGGCTCGGGGTCAGTAGGGGGCCCCATGAGATGCCCCTGGTACCTTTTTCATAGGCTTTTTTGAGTTTGGGCAAGGACACAGGGGCCCCATGATTCCCTATTGCCCGGGGGCTCCATGAGTTGTCAGTCCGCCCCTGTCCCATGTTGAGCTTGAAGGGCTGTACACCTGATGTGGCCATTGTGAGGGGCTCTCACTATCCTTTCTGGAGTCTTTATTTATTTTATACTATGGATACTGTAGCAAGATGGGCTAGAATCCACAAAGATGGACGGGATAACCTAAAACTCCTAGGAGGTGGACAGGAGCAGAGCTGGGATTTATTGAAGAAACACCTATGAGAAGGCAGGGACGTCTACCAAGCATAGCCAATACATGTCTTTTGAGTAGACTGAACTTTTCCACTAATGTACAAATGGCAAATTTAATTTTGGTGGTAGTCTGCTATATAGTGCAGTGTCTTTCAACCTCCTTATATAAGGCCCTTATCTGTGTCCTCCGATATTACCAAGGGTCCACATATAATATTAGGTACTAGTAATGCTATAAAAGAATGAGACTGTATGCATACTGCAAAAGATGATCAAGATGGTCAGAGATTTATAAAATGGAACAGGAGATGGTCAGAGATTTATAAAATGGAACAGGAGATGGTCAGAGACATCAAACATGGTACAATAGATTGTCAGAAACTTTAGATATTTTACAGAAAATTGTTAGAGGCTGTAAACAAGTAGCAGGAGGTGGTCTGAGACTAAATTTGATGCAGGAAACAGTCAGTCCAAGGACATTCTTTAGGCAACAATCAGAGGACATGTGACATGGGACTGCTAGAGATCACTGCCATTACAGGCTACCTTTCAAATCTCTGCTTCCACTGCTGATTGTCAGAGAATGTGCCCTGAACAATGTGGACCAAACAGACACATGGGGGTTTATTTACTAAAGCTGGAGAGTCCAAAATCAGACTCCCTTCTGCATAGAAATCAATCAGCTTCCAGGTTTCATTGCCAAAGCTTCATTGAACAAGCTGAGGTTAGAAGCTGATTGGTTTCTATGCAGAAGGGAGTCTGATTTTGGACTCTCCAGCTTTAGTAAATAAACCCCATGGAGCCTTTGTGTCAGAGGTTGGGCACCAGGGATATACAAGTAGTAGGTCAGATGACATTGCACTCTAGAACTTGACCCCTGCTGCACACAATAGTGATGACATGCGTCTGTTGCCAAAATGTTACTAGTAAATTACCTCTATAATTTTCAGGAAACATAAAACGTTGGCGACCTTAAGGCAGTGAGATATTTTACCGCCTTCTTTTAAATTTGTTCATTTTACTGCCTTCTTTCATGTTCATCCACCAGCCAGGTTTTCATGAGCCAATGTTTTAGGGAAATATAATTGATGACCATAGCCAATACAAATTTCTGGACATTTAAGCCAATATGATGAGAGTAAGAGATAATCCCAGACAATGATTGCTGGATAACACATTAATACATAAGCAGAATCATTCCACAGTCAGCTGCAGCAAAAAGACATCCTCATAAAAATTATTCAGGGCTATAAAGATCTACTTCCGTCCTTGCGGCTCCTGTCAAGCAAATTTCAGGTTAAATATGGCCATCCCTTCATCATTTCTTATACGGCTTCAAAACATGGTATGATTAACTTATACGGGAGGCTTAATCGCCGGTCTCGAATGACATAAAGACCAGCAATGCCTAGGATGACTTATGGCTGATGTCCATGAGCAGATGATACGTTTAAACAATCACCTTATTTATTAGGGTTTGGGCTTGGTCTTAAATTGATGGCAATATAATACAGCTTTTTCAGGTTTATGAAGGAATTTTGTATTTATTGTTGGAGGTAAAAGAATGCAATAGCCATAAAACGTTATCTGAAATATTTTATGATGAACGGTTGATGGATTTTCATTATTCCAATTACTCATTTATTATAGAAAATAGACTTTTGAATTGTACAGCATTTCCATAGACAATGGACACTTAAAAGCTATCACAGGGCGGCCCAGGGAAATTAAAGCAGAACTCCACTTACAAAAAAATTGATAGCACTGTTATAGAAAAAAAATTAGCTTTAGCTGCAACACTTATTTTCAGTCCAGAAATAACCCTCTCAATAGTTTCTTTTTGCCATAAGATGTCCACAAGCAGCATCATTCAACCTACTTCCTCTGAGCCCAGGTTGTTATGGACACCCCTTGGTAGTAACTCATCACATCAGCCTGGGCTGAGAGTAGCACTGCTCTGAATGGTATTTTCACATTGTTACGTGTACATCATTCAGTGCAGTAAGGATCAAGTGCCACTGCAGGAATAGAAAGAAGGAGGACCCATAGCTGTGACATTACCAGACCAGGGGGGCACAGTTTTCTATCTTCACTCTGGGCACTGGATGGCCTGGTCCCAGCACGGCTATCAATATCTTTTTGTAAGTGAGATCTCCAGAAATGGATTTAGTATTCTATATGAGGTCTAACTAAACATCTATACTGTAGAGAGGAATCAGGACCTCCGTCCTCCTGCTGGTGACCCCTCTAGTGATAACCAAATATCTGTATAGAGGAATCAGGACCTCTTTCCTCCAGCTAATGATCCCTCTATTGATAACTAAAGCTCTATTTAGGTAAATTGGGACCTCCTTCCTCCTGCTGGTGATAACTAAAACTCTACATTGGGGAATTGGGACCCCCTCCCTTTTGCTGGTTGCACACTTGTGATAACTAAAGATCTATATTGGGGAATCAGGACCTTCTTCCTCCTGCTGGTGACCCCTCTAGTGAAATATCCTAAAATTCTATTTGCTTTTCCCACTGCCTGGCTACACTGTTTGCTCATTTTGCAGTAATCTGAAATAAGTACTCCCATATCTTTACATGGCAATGGCTGTAGAAAGTGCATCCACCCCAACCCCAATCATGTAAATATCAGTCTGTATCCAACCAAAGCCTTAACTGCACTTTTTTTAAAAAATCTAACTACATACACCTTTTTTCTAAGAGTTATCTGAATGGTCTGGTACAGGGGCGGACTGACAACTCATGGGGCCCCTGGGCAATAGGGGATCATGGGGCCCCTGTGTCCTTGCCCAAACTCAAAAAAGCCTATGAAAAAGGTACCAGGGGCATCTCATGGAGCCCCCTACTGGCCCGAATTTTCAAATGGTCAGTCCGCCCCTGCAGAATACTGACCTAAACCCAATAGAACACCTTTGGGATGAATTAGAGCGCAGACTATGAGCCAGACCTTCTCGTCCAACATCAGTGCCTGACCTCACAAATGCGCTTCTGGAAGAATGGTCAAACATTCCCATAGACACTCCTAAACCTTGTGGACGGCCTTCCCAGAAGAGTTGAAGCTGTTATAGCTGCAAAGGTTGGGCCAACTCAAAATTGAACCCTAGTGACTAAGATTGTAATGCCATTAAAGTCCATGTGCTTGTAAAGGCAGGAGTCCCAATACTTTTGGCAATATAGTATATCAGGAGGGAATTCAGGAACATAATATGTACAGCACTGAAGAAAGAAGGGAAAGGGGAGATATAATTGAAACCTTTAAATACAAGAAGGGGGTGAATAAGGTTCAAGAGGGTAGTATTTTCAATATGAAGCCAAGATGAAACATTCAGGGATATGACCTCAAACTAGTCATAGGGAAGTTCAAAACTAATCTTAGAAAGTAGAATTTTAAGTGGACAATAAGTGGATTCAAACATGCTCAAGACAAACACAGATCTATAATCAACTGAAAAGATTGAAAAAAATATATAAATTAAAAAAATAAATATATATAAATATATATTATTTTTTCTGTGGTCATTCTTCAATGTATTTATGTTTCTAACCAATCCCTCTACAGCCTCATGCACACTGGGCATTTTTACAGTTGCTGTTTTTGTCTTCTGGGGTTTTTTCTACAGCCAGTAAACTCCCCATGTTATCCTATGTGTCCACGCACACATACAGTTGCAAGAAAAAGTATGTGAACCCCTTGGGATTACGTGGAGTTTTGCATGAATTGGGCATAAAATGTGCTCTGAACGTCATCTAAGTCACAACAATAGAAGAACACAGTCTGCTGAACATAACACTACACAAACATTAGATGTTGCCATGGTTTAATTGCACATAACATGTAAACATTCACAGTGCAGGGAGGAAAAAGTATGTGAGGCCCTAGCTTAATGACTTCTCCCAGAGCTAATTGGAGCCAGGAGTGAGCCAACCTTGACTCCAATCAGTGTGATGATATTGGATGTGTCTCTGACAGCTGTCCTGCCCTTAAAAAACACACACCTGTTTTGGGTTTACTGGTTTCAAGAAGCACTGTCTGATGTGAACCATGCCTCGCAGAAATGAGCTCTCAGAAGACCTACGATCAAGAATTGTTGACTTGCATGAAGCTGGAAAGGGTTACAAAAGTATCTCCAAAAGCCTTGATGTTCATGTGTCCACGGTAAGACAGACTGTCTACAAATGGAGAAAGTTTAGCACTGTTGCTACTCTCCCTAGGTGTGGTCGTCCTGTAAAAATGACTGCAAGAGCACAGCGCAGAATGCTGCATGAGGTAAAGAAGAATCCCAGAGTGTCAGCTAAAGACCTACAGAAATCTCTGGCACATGCTAACATTTTTGTTGACACATCTACAATAAGGAAAACATTAAACAAGAATGGAGTACATGGGAGGACACCACGGAGGAAGCCATTGCTGTCCAAAAAGAATATTGCAGCACATTTGAAGTTGCAAAAGAGCACCTGGATGTTCCACAGCACTACTGGCAAAATATACTGTGGACAGATGAAACCAAGATTGAGTTGTTTGGGAAGAACACACAACACTATGTGTGGAGAAAAAAAGGCACAGCACACCAACATCAAAACCTCATCCCCACTGTAAAACATGGCGGAGGGAGCATCATAGTTTGGGGCTGCTTTGCTGCCTCAGGGCCAGGACGGATTGTTGTCATTGATGGGAAAATGAATTCCAGAGTTTATCAAGACATTTTGCAGGAAAACGTACGACCATCTGTCTGCCAACTGAAGCTCCGCAGAGGATGGGTGATGCAACAGGACAATGACCCAAAGCATACAAGTAATTCAACAAAACAATGGCTGCAACAGCACAGAATACGCCTTCTGGAGTGGCCCAGTCAGAGTCCTGACCTCAACCCGATTGAAATACTGTGGCATGACCTTAAGAGAGGGATTCACACCAGACATCCCAAGAATATTGCTACACTGAAACAGTTTTGTGAAGAGGAGTGGTCCAAAATTACTCCAGATCGTTGTGCAGGTCTGATCTGCAACTACAGGAAACGTTTGGTTGAGGTTATTGCTGTCAAAGGAGGGTCAACCAGTTATTAAGTCCAAAGGTTCACGTATTTTTTCCTCCCTGCACTGTGAATGTTTACATGTTATGTGCAATTAAACCATGGCAACATCTAATGTTTGTGTAGTATTATGTTCAGCAGACTGTGTTCTTCTATTGTTGTGACTTAGATGACGTTCAGAGCACATTTTATGCCCAATTCATGCAAAACTCCACGTAATCCCAAGGGGTTCACATACTTTTTCTTGCAACTGTAGGTTTTAATCAGCATTTTGTGGCAGGGACGTTTTCTGGCTGCAAAAAAACCCCAGAACTAGTGGGTTTCAAGAGAAGCTTTTTAGCTGTAAAAACACTCTAACACTGGTAAACAAGGTAAAACAGCATTTCTGAGTGTTTTTGAGGCAAAAGTTTTTTTTGCTAAAAAACCGCTAAAAACACTAGCGTGGAAAAACACAGCAAAACACGGTTAAACGCTAATGCAAACATGCCAAAAACAAGTAAAAACTCACATTTTTAACCCGACTTTAAACAGCTAACGCTACTAGCATTTTTAAACTGCCCAGTGTGCATGAGGCCCACTTGTCTAGTGTCATAATTAAAATTGTCATTGAGTGGGATATCAAGCAAAGCTGAGCTCCAATCAAAATCTGTTAGCTTTGGATACCTCTCTTGTGTTTTCACTGGTAAGATTCGCCTTACTGTGTTGTCACAAGAAGTTTATGTAATTTAATTTGTATTTCTCCCTGGGGATTCAAACCACTTAGGAGGAAGTCTCCCAAATGTAGACAGCAATGAAAAAACCACAGGTTTTAATCTTTGTTGGAGCTTAAAACAGAATTTCACTTAAAAATGAAGTCATCCCTCCGCCAATCTCCCCCCTGTCGTTGTTGGAAGCTTTTTTTTACTGGGAGCAGGTACCTATTAGTTGCAGGTACCCATTTCCACTTCTGCCATTTCTGCCTCAGCTCCCTCCTCCCTTTATGCAACCTACTAGGACATGTCATAGGTCCCAGGAGGCTGTGGAAGCGTTCAGAAAGTGCAGCACGTCTCACGCATGCGCAACGGAGGCCAGCAGGGAGTCACAGCCAACTTCCCATACTCAAGATAACAGCACCTGGCACCTGAAAACCAGCAAAGGACCAGCCCAGGTAACGACAGGATTGCTGGATTCCTGGCTGGCGAGTACCGTATTTTTCGCTCCATAAGACGCATCTGACCATAAGACGCACCCTAGGTTTTAGAGGCAGAAAACAGGAAAAAAAAAATTCTGAACTAATGGACTGCAGACATAGTAGAGGAGATGACCAGAGACTGCGGACAGCACAGGGATGACCAGAGACTGCAGACAGCACAGGGATGACCAGAGACTGCGGACAGCACAGGGATGACCAGAGACTGCAGACAGCACAGGGATGACCAGAGACTGCGGACAGCACAGGGATGACCAGAGACTGCGGACAGCACAGGGATGACCAGAGACTGCGGACAGCACAGGGATGACCAGAGACTGCGGAGAGTACAGGGGATGACCAGAGACTGCGGACAGTACAGGAGATGACTGCTGACCTTTGGGGAGGGAGGGGGAGCGGGTACCTGAATTTGACAGGTACCCGCTCTTCCGCAGAGTTTTTTTTTTTCTATCTTACCTGTTCCTCTATCCAGCCACGCGCTGTCTACCCGGCTTCTGTAGTGTGGGCGCTCGTCGGACAGCCGGATGCCCAGTGCGCATGCGCGAGAAGCGCTGCGCTTTGTGATTGGTCCGGCGGCTTCTGGGATCTGTCATGTGTCCCAGGTATCGCCTTACCATTCACAAAGAGCACTGCTTCTTCCGCATGCGCACTTGGGACCCGGCTGTCACGCACACTACAGAAGCCGGGAAGACAGCGCGCCGCTGGATAGAGGGACAGGTAAGGTCCCACTGCAGAGCTGAGCGGCCGGCCCGGTATTCTGACACGACGGCGGTGGAAATACCGGACCGGCCACTCTATATTCGCTCCATAAGACGCACTGACATTTCCCCCCCTTTTTTGGGGGAAAAAAAGTGCGTCTTATGGAGCGAAAAATACGGTACTTGTTTATGTCAGCATCTATATCCACAGTATTTGTAGCTGCTGACTTTTAATTTTTCTACAAACAACTGCAGATCTTCTTTAATTACCCTGGAGCCTCATTTTTATAACCTGTTCAATGACAATCTTAAGACATCAGCTTTGATAAGTTGAAAGGTGTTTTTCTTTTTTCATATATAATATTTCATTGTATTCTTTACCTTGATAAATAGATCTCAGAACTCCCCAAAAACTTTCTTATCAAGAATCCAGACTGACAGAAATTGCAAAATCAGTGCAGCAGCACTCCTGGAGCTAAGATAGGGAACATATTTTTCAGGATCACATTATCATTTTTGGGAGGTTTTCGCTCCCTTCTAGCAATGTTAAAACTTAAATTATTATTGGAAACTCTCCTATTTTTTACAACCTCACAGCTAATATTATACAATAAGATCTGCAGTATGCCCACAACTATATTAGAAATTTGGGAGGAATAGAATCTCCCTTAAGCCAAAACATCACGATATTTTATAGCATCATCCTGAAGATAATTTGTTTTGTGAAATGAAGAGCCAGAGGTGCAATTTATCATAAGAACGGCGAAGAATAAGTGACTGAAGTGTAATAAGACACATAAAGAACACCGCTCTTTTTCTGCCATTCAGTAAAAGTAGGGAAATTTAAATATATTTTCTTATTAAAGTGTTGTCAGTTGTGTAAGCAAATTAAATGGTATGTCTTGGTAAAATAAATTCAAAACATATGCAGTACATCTCTGTAATACATTCACATTATCCCATGTTGGAATAGAGTGTTCATGTATTTTGTACAACAACTACAACAGTATTCAGTAGAGATATATTCTTCAACCAGTAGATGGCAGTGTTTATAATTTTGTAGCTGCATCTATGGTAAAACTCTATGGGTTTTTTTGTCTAAATAAAGTTTCCTGTTCCCTGGTTGCAGTGAAGAAGAAAGCACATGTGGACCGTGCACTGTCTGTTCTGTAGGGCTATATAAAGACTATCTAACAGGTTATGGGCCCAGTCATAGCCTGCTACAGTAAATAAGTGCAAAATACAGCAACAGAAAGAAGACTGCAACAGAATTAAAAAAAATGGCTAGTAACACAGCTGCAATAAAGCTTTCATTTGCAAATTTGACAAACCAAAACTACCAGTCTTGGAAATTCAAGATGAAAATTCTGCAACCAAGAGAAGATATGTGGAAATGTGGAAATTAAGTCAGGCCAGAACAACCTTCAGATGAGTGGATAGAGAAAGATCCGAAAGCTCAGAGCACAATCTCTCTTAGCACAGAATATGATCAAATCATACATATAGTATATGTAAATGTGAAACTGGCAGCACGGTGGCTAAATAGTTATCACTTCCTCCTGGCAGTGCTAGGGTTGTTGGTTCGAATACCAACCACGGCACCACCTGCCTGTTTGCATGTTCTCTCTGTGCCTGCGTGGGTTTCCATGAGGTAATCCTATTTCCTCCCACACTCCAAAGACATGCTGGTAGATGCATTGGTTCCTGTCTAAATTGTCCCTAGTATGGATATGTACGAATGTGGGTTAGTGACCTTAGATTGTACACCCCTTGAGGGTTAGAGACTGATGTGAATATACTATATATATATATATATATATATATATATATATATATATACATATACACACATATACATGTAAAGCGGTGTGTAAATTGACAGAGTTATAAAAGTATTTCTAATAAATAAAAATAAATAAGTTGCTAAAGAAATGTGGGAAAGATTACAAAAGCTGCATCATCTCAAAACTACAGAATCTGGAAATCTAGAATGCCAAAACAAACTAAACTACAAAAGGCCAAAAGTTTGAAGGAATAAACTAATTTTTCTTCAGATGATGAATATGTTTTTAAATCCAAAAGTTGCACCTCATTTTTGCAGGCAAGGTGTGTTGACTCATGAGTCACATAGCAAATGAAAACATTTCTTTATTCAACTTGACCAAAGTAAAACAGAAAAAATCACCCCAGATAATGGGTAAGTAATGGAATTAGAAGGAATAGGAAATGGTTTTCTTTACTGTCCTATTTCTCAGAGAGTCACCACAAACATACCTGTAAAAAAATGTCCTGTATGTCCCTGCTCTTGAAACTAATCTTTTTTTAGGGAAGAAGCTCACAAAACAAGGCAATGTAGTGACCTTCCATGGTGACAGTTGTGCCATCATAAAAGGTGATGTCTTACTTGCAAAGGCTAAAATTACAGAAGAAAATTCATATATATTTAATAACTGAGACTAAAAAAACTGAATAAGCATTCAAGTGCAATAGGGAAATCCAAAACAAAAATCCACCCAGTGCTTTAGTAGTGTAAAAAAATAGAATAAAGTCCTAATAATGTGAGAATGGCAGCTTAGGCAATGCAAGTTGAGATCACCTGTACTTGTAATCCTTTGCTTTCCTTATAAAAAATAAATTTACTTACTGCACCCTCATATTGTGAACGCTGTCATCTTAAGTGTGGGCACCTGAAGCCCACTGAGACATTCTTCTGGGAAATTGTGCAGCTGGCTACCCAGCATGCACTTCCCGTTTTCGCTCCTGCGCAGTGTGAAGAAGGAGTGATCTCGCTCCTGCGCAGTGTGAAGAAGGAGTGATCTTGCACCTGCGCAGTGTGAAGAAGGAGTGATCTCGCACCTATGCAGTGTGACGAAATCCCTGCGATCGCGTCACTTCCGGTCTCATAATAACGCAAGATTTTGGTATCAGGCATTCCCTAGGACTGCTGGGATAGATGACGCCGATATCCCAGAAGCCCTAGAGAATGTCTGATGATGTAATCACCTAGGCGGCCGGGACCGGAAGTGGAGACAGAAATTACCAATAAAAGGTATTTAGGAAAAAAAATCTACATACAGTTGTGTTCAAAATAATAGCAGTCAGACATCACAAACCTGATCAATCACTGTTTTTGGTAGAAATTATATTTCTACATGGCAAATAATTTACTAGCAGGTGTAGTAGAGTAATAGAAAGATAGAAGAATAGCCAAAATGGCAAGGACTCAGCCAACAATCAGCTCCAGGAAGATCAAAGAAGGTCTAAAGTTACCTGTGAGTACTGTTACAATTAGAAGACGCCTATGTGAAGCCAAGCTATCTGCAAGAAGCCCCCACAAAGTCCCACTGTTGAAAAAAAGACGTGCTGAAGAGGTTACAATTTGCCAAAGAGCACATTGACTGGCCTAAAGAGAAATGGCGCAACATTTTGTGGACTGATGAAAGTAAGATTGTTCTTTTTGGGTCTAGTGGCCGGAGACAGTTTGTCAGACGACCCCCAAGCACTGAATTCAAGCCACAGTACACTGTGAAGACAGTGAAGCATTGTTTGCGCAAGCATCATGATATGGGGATGTTTCTCATACTACGATGTTGGGCCTATTTATCACATACCAGGGATCATGGATCAGTTTGAATACATCAGAATACTTGAAGAGGTCATGCTGCCTTATGCTGAAGAGGAAATGCCCTTGAAATGGGTGTTCCAACAAGACAACGACCCCAAACACACCAGTAAACGTGCAACATCTTGGTTCCAGACCAACAAGATTGACGTTATGGAGTGGCCAGCCCAATCCCCGGATCTTAATCCAATAGAAAACTTGTGGGGTGACATCAAAAATGCAGTTTCTGAGGCAAAACCAAGAAATAGAGAAGAACTGTGGAATGTATTAGAAGGATTTTGAGCTTTATTCACTTTTCGATTTTTCAACACACTGCTATTATTTTGAACACAACTGTATATATTGCCAAAATGGACTGTGAAGAGGGAGACCATTGTCTTTCAAGGGAGAAAAAAAAAGGCCGGAACTCTGCTTTAAGGGTCAAATAATGAGAGTAAAGGAACTGCACAAAGTATAATGATTTCTGCACACAAGCCCAGAAGATTAAAAATAAATTCCTACAGAAGGGTTATGCCCCCCATTTTTTAGATCAAATGATTCAGGAAGTAAAGGATATCCCTAGGTCTGAGTGTTTGGAGGAGGGCACTAGGTTAATGTCCCCAGTTTATATATAGAAAGGTACCCTGATTTTTGAGACCGGGTGGTTGAGACATTTTTTTTTTATGTTGTTTTTCCTTCTAGGAATATAGTGTATAGCCAGTAGGACTGTAACCAATAATGTTAGAGGGCTGATTCAATTTAATTCAACTGTAGAGGATAAAAGATTTATTTTAGAGAATTTATTACATGTAATAGCACCTATGTAGTAAACTATGTAATAGACTAAAAGGTCTTTATAGAAACATATTGCTGAGCATATAGCCAATATCAAGAATGGATATAGGCAACATAGTGTTTCTTTGCACTTTAAAATGGCTCATGGGAAGGATCCCTCTGGTCTGCAATTTTGGGGAGTAGACCGGGTTTACCCATCATGAAGGGGATCTAATTGTGTGAGAGAACCTTCTAAAAGTGAAACTAAGTGGATATACTTATTAAAATCTTTATTTCCAGGTGGATTAAACACAGAACTAGACACATTATTTTATTAGTGATCATTAGTGAGGGAGGAGTCCATTTATTGGTCAATTCATTTTTCCAACCTGAAGAACATATACAGTCAGGTCCATAAATATTGGGACAGCGACACAATTCTAAAATTTTTGGCTCTATACACCACCACAATGGATTTAAAAATGAAACAAACAAGATGTGCTTTAACTGCAGACTGTCAGCTTTAATTTGAGGGTATTTACATCCAAATCAGGTGAACAGTGTAGGAATTACAACAGTTTGCATATGTGCCTCCCACTTGTTAAGGGACCAAAAGTAATGGGACAGAATAATAATCATAAATCAAACTTTCACTTTTTAATACTTGGTTGCAAATCCTTTGCAGTCAATTACAGCCTGAAGTCTGGAACGCATAGACATCACCAGTCGCTGGGTTTCATCCCTGGTGATGCTCTGCCAGGCCTCTACTGCAACTGTCTTCAGTTCCTGCTTGTTCTTGGGGCATTTTCCCTTCAGTTTTGTCTTCAGCAAGTGAAATGCATGCTCAATCGGATTCAGGTCAGGTGATTGACTTGGCCACTGCATAACATTCCACTTCTTTCCCTTAAAAAACTCTTTGGTTGCTTTTGCAGTATGCTTTGGGTCATTGTCCATCTGCACTGTGAAGCGGCGTCCAATGAGTTGTGAAGCATTTGGCTGAATATGAGCAGATAATATTCCCGAAACACTTCAGAATTCATCATGCTGCTTTTGTCAGCAGTCACATCATCAATAAATACAAGAGAACCAGTTCCATTGGCAGCCATACATGCCCAAGCCATGACACTACCACCACCATGCTTCACTGATGAGGTGGTATGCTTAGGATCATGAGCAGTTCCTTTCCTTCTCCATACTCTTCTCTTCCCATCACTCTGGTACAAGTTGATCTTGGGCTCATCTGTCCATAGGATGTTGTTCCAGAACTGTGAAGGCTTTTTTAGATGTCGTTTGGCAAACTCTAATCTGGCCTTCCTGTTTTTGAGGCTCACCAATGGTTTACATCCTGTGGTGAACCCTCTGTATTCACTCTGGTGAAGTCTTCTCTTGATTGTTGACTTTGACACACATACACCTACCTCCTGGAGAGTGTTCTTGATCTGGCCAACTGTTGTGAAGGGTATTTTCTTCACCAGGGAAAGAATTCTTCGGTCATCCACCACAGTTGTTTTCCGTGGTCTTCCGGGTCTTTTGGTGTTGCTGAGCTCACCGATGCATTCCTTCTTTTTAAGAATGTTCCAAACAGTTGTTTTGGCCACGCCTAATGTTTTTGCTATCTCTCTGATGGGTTTGTTTTGTTTTTTCAGCCTAATGATGGCTTGCTTCACTGATAGTGACAGCTCTTTGGATCTCATCTTGAGAGTTGACAGCAACAGATTCCAAATTCAAATAGCACACTTGAAATGAACTCTGGACCTTTTATCTGCTCATTTTAATTGGGATAATGAGGGAATAACACACACCTGGCCATGGAACAGCTGAGAAGCCAATTGTCCCATTACTTTTGGTCCCTTAATAAGTGGGAGGCACATATGCAAACTGTTGTAATTCCTACACCGTTCACCTGATTTGACTGTAAATACCCTCAAATTAAAGCTGACAGTCTGCAGTTAAAGCACATCTTGTTCATTTCATTTCAAATCCATTGTGGTGGTGTATAGAGCCAAAAATTTTAGAATTGTGTCGATGTCCCAATATTTATGGACCTGACTGTACTATTAGGTTTTTAGTAATAATATATTGAGTGATTTGTATTGTATTCAGGTATTGGTATATAGGTATTTTAATTTTATTTAGCACTATCTATCTACTATGATTGATTCTAAGTAGTATAAGATATATATTTTTATAAGAGGAATTGTTTTAGTTTTATTCTGAGATCATTGACATACAATTTGCCCAAACGCCATAGTTGGAGTTCCGTTTTAAATTTGTTAGTTGTTTTGTATGATGCAGATTTGATTGGGTGGATTGGGTGTTGATTGCTCTAAATTTTATTTTATTTATATTACTGATTTGTTATTTCAGATGTTTTTTGTTGGATATATAGTTAATGAATTTACCCTTGATGTGTTTACTAGAACTGTATGTGTATAGTATGCTCGAATCACCCGATCTGTAGTGCGTAAACAGTAAAAAATTAGCATATGGATATCTATATTGGAATGGTTGTCAAGCCGTACAACAAATCCCTGGACAAAGTTGGAATGCCGAAACTTGTCTGGACGTGGCTGTACTGCAACTGGAAGTGACATAGGAGTTAAAGTGTTACTAAACCCAGGACCCTGCATTCATTATATCCGGTCTCCCACAGTACTCAGAACATAGAAATGCAATTATTTTAGTAAATATATAAGGCTAAATACCTTTTCACATTAGCAATAAGAGCAGTCTTGTGACTGCTATCAGTGTACTGCAGAGCACATGTTAAAGTTTGTAGGAGGAGTTTTCATGCTGTTCTAGGAGCATGCAGAACACCTGACCTCTGTCTGGACAGTGCTGATTGGCCCTGTGCTGATCACATGCACTCTCCCAAGAATGAAAAAAACCTCTCTAGCAATACACACCAAACTGAGCATGTGCAGAGTGACTCCGCATGATATGTCTTATCAGGAGATAAGAGGGGGACACTGGAAGAAGGGGAGGATCAGAGAAGTCAGGATCAAACAGCGTTTTTACACAATGCAGAGGATTAACCCCTTAGGTTCCACAGTGAGAATAACAAGCACGCTTTACTGCATATACAGACTGATTTTACTGTTGTGGGTTGTGGGTTTAGTAACACTTCAAGCCAGAAGTGACGTTTTGGGAGTAGCCGGGTGAGATGCCGACATAGTTGGCTGGTTTATGGCATGTTCGATCATTACAGGATTTGATTCATAAGGCTTTTAAAGATATGTAATTTGTTAGTGGCTTTTCAGTAGATAATAAATTGTGTTTTTACAATATTACACTATTGGAGTTATTATATTTACAACATGAATATTGGTTCACATTGAATCAATCTGAAGGGTCCCTCTGATGGAAAGGAGTAAACAAGACAAAATGCTCTATATGCCGATCATGAGGCATGAGGCATATGTATTTGGTGAGTGAGTGTCCTTAGGGGATCTGGTCACACTGTGCACTTGGTGTGGAGAAACTAAGTTGGAGAAGACAGAAGTTATAATTTTTTAAAACCAAGATTGGAAATTAATGGGACTTTATCCAATTTTTATTTTATTTTTTTTACTCTACTAAAGCACTTGGTGGACTTTAGTTTTGGATTCCCTTATTGCACTAGTATGTGTATTCAGTTTTATTAGTCACATTTATATGATATATATGAATTGTTATTAGATTTGGAGACTTATACAGTTTGTGATACATAGAATAGCGCTGCTGTCCCCCCCTTTTCTTTTCTTTTTTTTTATTGGATAAGAAGGAACTATTTCACACAATTTCTAATAATTTTTAAAGTGACAGCTGAAAGGATTAAATGGAATATAACTGAATCCATTTTGTATACACTAATACAAGATGCTAGTTTAATATACATATATGAGATATGTACACACTAACAAAACTGTCTATGTCAGCTTCATGTAGAAATGAGTGTTTTTGCAAACCTTACAAAAAAAACAGATAAGGTTTACTCTCATCTCTGAAAAGTTTTAACCACAACTTGGGTGTTAGGTCAGATTATAGCCATGGTCTGGGCTTTAGAGGAGATATGGTATGATAGATAAAGCAGAAGAGTGAAAATGCAAACCTCATACAAATAATTGTTGAGTTAAGGTAAAACAATGTACATGTATTTGATTGGAAGGTCTGAGGGTGTGTTTGCCTAAAGACTACAGTATAATAACCCTGATGTTATGCCAATAAAACTGAAGTGTTTGCAATCGCAACTGAGGTGATTTGAGTGCATTCACTTTCCGAGATCTCGTAGCTGTGTCCAGGTGTGACCGTTGGTATCTTGAGGGGGCCCCCAAGGAACAGGAAAAAGACCACCTACCTACTTTCAACAGCTTTTCACTTAGTTTATATCACTAGTAGTTACTGTGGCAAGGAGGAAGAATTGTTGGGCAGAAGTGGGAGGTGCACAATAGCTTATTAGGATAAAATTACAGATGAACTGTATCAGCTGAACTGCAATGAGGTGGTTAATACTGCCAAAGATGAAAAACATTAAAACTGCATTGACACATGGCACAGACGAATTGGGCACAGAAGTCCTGACATAATAAACAATTTAGCTGAGAATGACTATGTAGGTGGAATAAAATTATATGAAATATAATCAAACAATGAAATGCACCAGTTGTATAAAAGGAAAAATGACAAGAAAAGCCTTTCCAGAACAGAGTAACAGCAGAGCTAAAAAAAAAAAAAAAACCTCTGGAACTAATACATTCAGATCTTTGCGGTCCATTAGAAAAATTGACTCACTTTTTTAGATGATTACTCCAGGTATATTACACTCTATCGGCTACACAACAAAAGTGAAGTACCAGAGAAACTTGAACAAAATTTGGCTTAAGTAAGCAACAAACTTAGTAAAATGCCGAGTGTATTGCGCACAGACAATGAAACTGAATAGATAGGTGATAACAGACAGATGATTCTCAGAAAGAATGGCATAATATTCCAAACTATTGTACCATATAACTCAGAACAAAGCAGAGTTGCAGAAAGAATTACCTGTACTTTGTATGAGAGTGGAAGATAATGATAATCACATGCTTTAGTCTCCAAAATCGACTACCAGGAAAATCAACTGAGAAGATTCCATATGAACTGTGGAATGGAAATGTCACGAATTTGAAACATCTAAACATTTTTGGAAGCAAAGCCTTTGTGCACATACCAAAAGAAAAACCTACAAAATGGGATGCTTGCGCAAAGGAAGGTGTACTTGTGGGGTACAGTGAATCTCAAAAGGCTTACAGATTTCTACACAAAAGCACAAACAAGGTAACCATCAGTAGAAGTGTAACTTCAGCATGTTCAAAATTTCATGAACAAACACAAATGCTTCAAACTGCGGGAAATTCCACATCAGTGTCACAGGAAAATAAGCAGCAGAGTGATACAGAAATAGAAAATAATGCAGACAATCCAAATACTGTAAAATAAGAAACCAGGCCACAAGAGGCTGCAATTAGGAAATCCGCCAGAAGCAATAAAGTCATCCCAGTCAAACATCTGTCCTATGATGCTCGCATAGCATTAAAACCAGAGCCAGATTCATGGGATGAGATGCAAAGACTTCCAATCCATGAGAAACAAAAGTAGATTAGAGCTGCTGATGAAGAGAGGACCTCTTTTAGTGAACTGCAGACATGGACACTTTCAGTGCTAACTCATGGTAAACGTGATTGCAGATGCTTTCATAAAACTGCTTACAAGAAACAGATTTATAGAACAGAGATTCAAAATGGGACTAATAAAAGGAGTAGTTGTTGAGTGGGGGTGTTGGAATACAGTGTTAATTTTTTTGTGCAACAACTACGTCAGCATTCTGTATAGATATATTATTCAGCCATTAGATGGCAGTGTTTATAGGTTTGTAGCTGCATCTATGGTAAAACTCTGTCTTTTATCTAAATAAAGTTTCCTGTTTCTTGGTTGTGCTGAAGCAGAGGAGCACATGTGGATTGTACACTGTCTGTTTTGAAGGGCTATATACAGATTTCCTAACATCCCATTTTTAATTTTTTTTTCAAATATTACAATTGCAGAAAAATATCTGTTGATCTTGCCAGAAAACAAGTGAGCTCCTAACTTTCTTTAGAAAGGTGTCACCATTGTCTCTACTACACTGAAAGTCCAAGTGGTGTTGTTGGCCCTGGCCAGTTCTCTCACTTGTGGACTACATAATACCTTCCTCTTATATTGTGGAGATGATTGGAGTGAGGGCGTTATGAAGTCTAGCAGAACAGAACCATGTAGGGCTGAGAACACTGCACTGCTTTTCAATGCAGCATATGCATTCTCAGCGTACTACAGGAAGTTGGAGCTAACTAAATTTTTGAAAGATCAACAGATATCTTTCTACAACTGCAGAATTTGTAATGAGATAAAACATAGGAAAATGTACAGGCGGTGGAGAGATGTTTTACTGAGGATGTACTAAGGCAGCATCCCTCATATCAGGTTTAAATTTTATGTCCCATTCACCTTATTGTTAAAGCTGCAATACTCTTCCATGTGTGCAGTTCATCCCACCACCATCACCCCATTGTGGTAAAGGTAATCACCTATTTCATTGTTGAATGCAGGAAAAAAAATATATGTCAAGTTTCTCTTTCATTGGTCACCTTCCTGTCCCCCAGCCTGCTGTTGGATAGTGAAGGAGCAGCAGGATATTGATGAGGTTGGATTGAAAAGCTGATTAACTCACGTTTCTGACCCTTCCAAAAACAGCCTGAGCATTATAGGAAGCTAATATAAAGGCAGTAATTAATGTTACCTTAATGACAGTAACTAAATATGGGCATGTGACCACATTAAGTCAATAATGTCACCCCTTAATGTACCCCTTAATGTACGTGCAGCTGCAGGGAGACAAATGCTGATAGGGTTGGCGGGGATGCAATCATGTAAGCGCTCCCCACGGGTTCTGCCAAACTGAGTCCAGACTCAAACCAACCAAACCCAGCTCATCCTTTTGTTACAGCAGCTTGGCAGGCTAGGGGGTCTGTAAAATGTGGGATGATTACAAAGTAGGTGGGCCCATCTGGTGGTATGGTGTTCCCCTGTTGGTGTCAATTGTTTCAACGGGAGCTCGGCTCCTTGTGAAGTTGGAAATGGTCAATTGTAACTGTCCTCAACGCATTGGAGGCAGGGCTGGACACAAATGTGGATTTCGGTTGAGCCTTTAGGGCTAGCAGACACCAAAGACCTCGTCTCATAATCAACAGTTGTTATGTTATTTATTGGTATTTTTTATTTTGGTTATTGTTAACCAGTTCAGTACCCTTTTCTCCCTAAAGCCCCTTGAGTCCCAGAGCATAATTCACATTTTGGCATTGTTTCAGTTCCTCACGATACCTTTTAGAGTTTGTATTTTACCCTAATGTAATATATATTGCTTTTTGGGACAGACGGGGCTTTAATTTGCTTGCAAAGTTGGGTACATATATTTTTATTTCCTTAGTTTTTATTGAAAACAATTGTAAAAAAAATAGTTAAAGTAAAGTAAAAATTAAACATTTTATTATAATTTTCCTCAAAACAGCTTTAACATAATCTGCACACCCTCATATATGCCCTTTCAACACTACATTGTGATGCAAGCAGCAGAAAAAAGAAGGTTTGCCTAAATTGTTAGCATAGTATTAAGATAAGACTAAGTCAGGTTGGCAGGGGCACAATGGCAACTTTTGTGATTGCCAAAAATTGGGATGACATTGCATTCACTTACATGAGCATTTATTGCTTGCACAGTGAATGTAGATGTCATCCAGATCATCTAACATCATTTTGGGGCCCTAAACTTAATAAGTGTAGGAATTTTTTTTTAGGATAAATATGGGGGTCTCATCAGTGGAGACCAAATCCAGACCTGCCAAGGCAGCTGTGCAGCAGCAAACCACTTTAATAGTCATCTATTGCTGGCTGCAATCAGCAAGCAATAGATCACTATAGCTGTGACATATAGCTGCATTTAGAGGAGGAACAGAGCTATAAAAGCTATGCCTGAGCCTCCATACTGAATGGACGTGGTCTGGTATCACTTATGATGTCACTATACTGCTGAAGTAATCAGAATGTGGAAGCATTCTGTTTACTTTCACTTTTACAGGGTGCTACTGTGGAATGATCTGTAAAAGCATTGGAAGCCTAGGACTGATCATTTCAAGTGGGCTTAATACTGAATGCCAGCTGTCACAGACAGTCATTGCTTCCAGCATGAACCCATGCCAGGACCCACAGGAGCCACCAAGGCCAGGTCTGCTTTAAAATGGTGCTGGGACTCAAGTGGATAATTTGAGCTGTTTTGTGGTTAAATAATGGGCTGCTGTGGCCATTTAAATTCATGTCAAGCAGTCCATGTATTTATTGGGAACTTCAGGAACAAAGGAAAGGAAGTTAATGAATCCATCAGTCATGAGTTCTTCCAATGGTTGAAAGCACTTGTAGGCAGGTGCAGTCTGTAATCCCCACTGTAGGTGGACAATTCAGAAGGGGAGAGAATTCTTGGGAAACTTGATTTCTCTATGATTTCCTATGATCACCTGGGTGCAACTGTCTGATTGGAAGCTGGTCCCCTAGTGACCTCCGTGGCCATCTTGGGTGAGGGCAGAGCTTGTTTAGGCCCCTGGCCCCCTATTTGGCGTGCATTTTGTGAGTGGCTAGAGTAGGGACAGCCTTCCTCCCTGTTAAGGACAGCACTTAGTGGCACGGAAAGGTTCCAGAGCAGTAGGGAAAATGCGGGGATTACATCTTCCTCTTCAGAGAAGCTTGCCAGTTGGGTTGGATCAGCCAGGCTGTACTTCCACTCCTCATTGCAAAAGCCATCAGCATCATTCTCACAGCAGGATTACTGCTATGAGTTTGTAAGTGGTTGTAAGGGATTTCCGGTAAGACGAATCGTGCATAGAAATGCTCATGCGCATAGAAATGGCCGGAGAAGAGTGGTCGGTTGTGCGCATGCTCACGGAAATGCTCAATTGTGCACATGCACACACACGTGCACACGCACGGCAAAGATTGGCGCCAGACGGGCTATTTAAAGAGTGCCTCTGCCCATGATAGGTGCTGACTGGTCTTCAGCTCCCCCGTGTCCTGCTTGTTCCTGTGTGATTCCTTTGTTGCTGACCCGGCTTGTTCCTGACCTGACTCTGATTGCTCTCCTGATTGATACTGGTTCCTGACATCGGCTCTGCTCCTAACCTTGGCTTTGCTTCTGATTCTGTACCGTGCTGTCCACCCGTTGATGACCCTGGCTATTCCTATGACACTGCTCCTGTCTCTTTCCCTCGCTACCTGCCTTGCTCTGGCGCACACCTGGCGATCTACAAAACCTGCTCTGCTTGTTACTACTGTGCCTGAATCAGAAGATCATCAGTCTTCCAAGGTCATCATCTGCAAGAGCTGCAAACAACATCTACTGGCACTCTTGTCCCCCTGGTCCCTAGACTCCCTCTGTTTCAACTCCAGTGGGGTCAGGGCTAGTGACACAAGTGAGGCCGACCTAGTCATTTCAGTCTCCCATCAGGTACATGACAGTGGTTCTCTATGACTGTGCTCTCCCACTGGGCCTAGTTGTACTTTTTTTGGAACGTTTACAATATACAATTAATCACAATCTGCCTCTGTGTGTTCTTCGCCACTATCACACCACGCCACGCCCCATAAGAAGTCCTAAACCATTTGATCCACCCCAGTTGCACACTGTCTCACCACGTATCACCACTTCGAGCTTATATTTGGGCACCAGCAAGATTCATGAGCAGGCCAGCACTATTCCTTCAAGCCAGAATATACATTTTGACTGACTGAAATTATCACATTTCCTGCTAACACTTTTTTTTCCCCTAGAGTGACAATTCTGAGAAAGCCTTCAGACAGAATAAGCTTTCTTTCCCAGTCGATATGGATAACATTAGGGATTAATCGGCCAATGGAAAATGGAAATGTTCCTCTCTTTTCAATTTCCCCCCATGGATTAATCACAGCTTCCTCCCCCTGTGAGATGTCTGCACAGTATAAAGCATTTAATACAAGACAGCGATGCAAACGAAGCATTGAATTGTTTTCCTTTGCGCTATTTTGCCGGCAAATACAGTGAAACCTTGTGTAATCAGGAGTAAAATGATGTGCCGGATTGTGCTGTGATTTATGTGCTCAGAACTTGTTGAGTTGCATTTTCTTCAAAGCTTTAATGAAGGACTTGGAAAGCAAATGGGATGTAGCCTGACTTGACAAAGTGGATAATATCTGCACTGTTTACAATAGAAATGGGTTTTTTAAAAAAAAGGCTTGACCGCCCGCCTGCATGCATGTCAGCGTGTGTTAATATGCAGCAGCAAGCTCCTGTTCAAAATGGCAGATGGATGTCCTCCCCTTCTATCTTCTTTTTTTGTATCCTGAAATAGCGCTGGATTATAATTTTTCCTGTAGCTGCAGGGTGCAGGCATTACATTGCTGTGCAATCCAAATTTGCATTTTTCACACAATTATATCATAATTTTTACAGAAACAAAGCTAGCTCTGCTGTTTTAGAACAGTGCTATAGAAACATGTGATATAACCTAATCTTCTCTTGTTGGCTGTGTGCGGAGACCTCCCTGCTAGCTGCTGAACTGTGTGCGGCTGACTGATTTGTACTAATATGCATTGTAAGGCACTGATCGCAATCTCAGCAGGAGACAGCCAATTGTCAAACTTCCTGGAGGAAAGAAGCATTTATAAACAGGCATTACAGCCATTTAAATTGTTTTTATCACAGGATTTTTTCCAAATCTAAAGTATCTCTGTAGCCAGTTGTGAATTTGGGCATTCTATACAGCACACTATACAAAGCCCCCACTTTGCACATGCCAACAATTCTCAGCTGTCAAAATGATGGCAGGGAGTTGCTGTGTAATTAAAGCAGCTGTAGAAGTTACTGCTGTCAAAGTGGACTGGCTGGCACAGTGTTTATAAACATTGTTCAGATGCGAGAGAGTAAGACATACAAAATAACAGTTACTTTTGTATTTGCAGATCAAAGGGATGCGCTTTAGGCCTCATTCACATATCCCGTAATGGGAACGAGTGATCCCGCTATGTGGTTTTTAAAGCATTATTATCACGTGATTCGGCATGTCACATTGGGCCAGCCCATTCACTTGAAAGTGCTGCCCTATGCGCATTTGTCACCCAAAAAAAAGCTCCTGCTTCTTTTTGAGCAACAAGATTTGTGCGATTTTTTTCTTTTTTTTTTTAAAGGTGCGGTTTGTCACGATTACTGCACTGTCCAATTGCGGCAGAATCACATCAAATTTTGGGTGCCATTTAAGGATTTGGCACCCAAATGCACACCATGCATTTTGCAGGGATTGCCACGCAATTTGGAATCTCGAAGTGTGAACGGAGCCTTTATCTACATATGATGTCAGTTTAAGCAACCTGCCAAATAAAATAAAAACATCTTTTTACTTTCTGTGAATACTTTTTTTTTTATTTCTTGTAAATATACATATTATTAAACCCCTGATTAACCCTAAGTGTACCCTAATCAGCCCTAATTAACCTCTTCCCTTTCTCCCCCTATTACTTTCCTGATATTTTTTTTTATTTCTAGTTTATTAACTAATATTATTTAAACTTTTATGTTTTTATTTGTTTGTTTTTCAGGGTTGCATAAATAAGTGCAATATTGAAATGTTTAAATAGCTTTGCAATGCTTTCTACTATCAAAATGTTATTGTCATTTTAAATGGTACAAAACTATAGAATAAAATGTATACTTTTGCTGAATAAACAGGCCCATAACAGAAATGTGAAAATTGCTCTGCCTCATTAAGGGTCTACAAGAGTAAGAGCTGAACTGGTTAATAGTCAGCAAGTAAACTGATTTTAAAGTTTATCTAAATCCAAAAACAAAAATATAATATTCTTCAGTTTACAAGCCCTTACATGTGGTTGCTCTACTGTTGGTTTTCAGGGGTTTTCGCCTCTATTTTTACTTGGTGATGCTACCAGTAATACACTATATTGCCAAAAGTATTGGGACGCCTGCCTTAATACGCACATGAACTTTAATGGCATCCCAGTCTTAGTCCTTAGGGTTCAATATTGAGTTGGCCCACCCTTTGCAGCTATAACAGCTTTAACTCTTCTAGGAAGGCTGTCCACAAGGTTTTGGAGTGTGTCTATGGGAATGTTTGACCATTCTTCCAGAAGTGCATTTGTGAGGTCAGGCACTGATGTTGGACGAGAAGGCCTGGCTCACAGTCTCCGCTCTAATTCATCCCAAAGGTGTTCTATCGGGTTGAGGTCAGGCCAGTCAAGTTCCTCCACACCAAACTCGCTCATCCATGTCTTTATGGACCTTGCTTTGTGCACTGGTGAGCAGTCATGTTGGAACAGGAAGGGGCCATCCCCAAACTGTTCCCACAAAGTTAGGAGCATGAAATTGTCCAAAATGTCTTGGTATGCTGATGCCCTAGGAGTTCCCTTTACTGGAACTAAGGGACTAAGCCCAACCCCTGAAAAACAACCCCACACCATAATCCCCCCTAAACAAAACTTTACACTTGGCACAACGTTGTCAGGAAAGTACTGTTCTCCAGGCAATTGCCAAACCAGCAGAGAAGCGTGATTTGTCACTCCAGAAAACACGTCTCTACTGCTCTAGAGTCCAGTGGTGGCGTGCTTTACACCACTGCATCCGATGCTTTGCATTGCACTTGGCGATGCAAGGCTTGGATGTAGCTGCTCGGCCATGGAAACCCATTCCATGAAACTCTCTATGCACTGTTGTTGTTCTAATCTGAAGGCCACACAAAGTTTGCAGGTCTTTAGCTATTGGCTCTGCAGACAGTTGGCGACCTATCATTATACGTGGTCTACCACTTCGTGAGTTGCTGTTATTCCCAGTTGCTTCCACTTTGTTCCAATACCAATAACAATTGACTGTGGAATATTTAGTAGCAAGGAGATTTCACAGATGGACATATTGCACAGTTGGCAACCTATCACGGTACCACGCTTGAATTCACTGAGCTCCTGAGAGTGACCCATTATTTCACAAATGTTTGTAGAAGCAGTATGCATGCCTAGTTGTTTGATTTTATACCCCTGTTTCCATGGAGGTGATTGAAACACCTAAATCCAATGATTTGGAGGGGTGTCCCAATACTTTTGGAAATATAGTGTATATATCCAGGCCCTGCATCATGGTTGAAAATCATGGTTGCTACCCAGGATGGACAATTGACCAGGACTGTATCCATATTCATGGTGCTCATTTGCCTTGTTCTCTCTCAGGCTCTGGAAGGCTCTCATAGCTTCCTAAAGGCGGGCAGAACTCAAGGCAAACTCAGCAGCACCAGAGCATCATGAGCTGACTTTACTAAACTATCACAGCACTCTGTTAAGCAGAGAGCCCAATTAGATTTTCCTAACAGTCTTTCTGTTAAGCAGAGGAACACAGCTATACTTATCCTAACTATACAAATCCTAGCACCTAACTAGGAGGGTATTACATCCTTTAAACTAAGTCTGCCATGCAGGTATATGGTGTGGTGGGTAAAGGGAAGGGAAGAATAAGCACCTCTGGGAGCTGACGTTACCATTAAGCTGTTTTTTAGTATCCGCAAAGCAGCGGTTCACCTTAAGGTTTAAGAAGGCAGTGTTGGGTTGAGTGAAAGATACCTCAGGTACAGTATATGCAGGTTCCTCTAGGACATATGTGTTAAACGCCTAGTCCAGCCTAGTTCATGTGGCCTTCGCACCTCTCTTGCATTTCCTCCCCTAGCTTCTTCCTGGCAGCAGCACACGTTGGGGGGTGAACTGTGATGTAAGGGAGGGTGGAGGACTCTTGACTTCTGATGGTAGGGAGGGCTCTTGACATCTTGACCCCAATGTAAGGTGGGGGCTCAGAACATCTGTTCATAATTATTATGAAAATGATACAATTCTATGTCAGTTGAAAAGCAGGGTCGTACACTGCTGGTATCATCCACAGGAAACTTTGGAAACTGATTAGACAGAATACCATGGCAGAACCATGTTCTGTCTGAGCAGTCTCCATTACAGTGTGTTGTGGATGATAACAATAGTGTACGAAGCTCCTTTTCAGAATTGCATCATTTGCTACAAGAGTGTGAGTGGGCTCCATGCCATGCACCTGCCCTTCACAGCTAAAGTCTTAAGTTGTTAGTAAGATCAGTAATAATCGAATGCAGAGGCAATAAGTTAATATAATCAAGAGTAAATATATTTATATAGTCTTACAGATACAACCTGCACTTTAAAGGCAACCATAATGCTTATGCGACCTGCAGTGAAATAAGTTTGACAGCCCTGCTCTAGAAGTTTATAAATGTCAGCTGTTAAAGTGACAGGGGGCTCCGTTCACAAAGCTGTATCTTGCCACGTCCGAGTATATGGTAAGATACCACACAGCATTTTTCAAAAAGCTGTTTGGCATTCATTAAAAGTGAAAATATGCAGTAATTTAACGCCTGTCGGTAGTTGGTGTATTTATTAACAGTAGTAAATATCACATTGTATGTTTGCAGCTGCCCTATCCTTAACAACCAGCAACAGCTGCCGCAAGTTCCCCCACTCCTGAACTGTACCAGGCCACGTGCCTTCAATATGGTGGTTGTGGGGCGGGCGAGGGGGGAGACCTTGTTAAAGGGGCCTTCCAGATTCCAATAAGTCCCAGGCAGACCTTCACATCCCTGGCATGTAGAGACAAGGTGCTTTGGGGGCACCCCCCATGTTGAGGGCATGTGGCCTGGTATGATTCAGGAGGCGCTTGCTCCTCCCCCCTTTTCCTGACCTGCCGGGCTGCATGCTCAGATAAGGGTATGGATTTTGGAGGACCCCACGCCATTTATTTAAAAATTTTGGCATGGGGGTTCCCCTCAAAATCCATACCAGACCCAAGGGGCCTGGTATAGATTGGGGGGGGGACCCCACGCCATTCTTTTTTTAAATTTTTCATTGCCTGCAATTCTCTTTTTTACATTCAGCTGTCAGTGGGGAACCCCACTGACAGCTGATGACTTATCGTTTGTTAAGGACGTGGTGGCCACCCACTTCTTAACAACCATGACAGTTACCAGTTGGTAAGGATGCCGGAGGCCACCCACTCCTTAACAACCAGTGCACATTCCTTAAATACTGCATGCCTTGACCACTACTTAATTACCGTATGCATTTAATTATTTATTTCCTTCCATGAATTGAGTTTAACACCTGTTCATGTGGTATTTAATGAGCGGTTTCAGCGCTTTGCCGTAAATACCGTAGAATGGTATAGTGAATTGACAGTTTCAGGATTGCATTTAGGGAAAATGTGTCTGGGCACCTACATACCTCATACGATCTGCTTTTATGAATGGAGCCCAGAGTCTTTATAACGTGTGAGGACTAAGCTGCGGCATGAACTAGACACATCATGAATCGTAAATGGGATTGCCATTTGAAATTTCAATGCAGTGACATATAAATGTTAAAGTGCCCTTAGGAATTGTAAATAATGTTATCTTAAAGATACAGTTATAAATTTACCATATTGATTTTTCTTAAAGCCAGGAAATGAGAAACAAATGAAAACACAAATTACAAAGGTGTCGAACGCCAAGGGAAATCCACACTTATATCAACTATATTTACAGGGGACACAAGGAAACAGTGGGTACTTCAGAGGTGAGCGCTACACAAGTGACATGTTTTTTTCTTTTAGAAAATACTGTTTTCATTCTTTTCTTTTCTTTTTTGCAACCCAATGCTGCTGATCTGCTGCAGAATCTTTGCCACTACTCCATGTCTACATACACTCTAGTGATAGCTGTAGATATTTCTCAGGGCAGGTTTCTTGATGGTGAGATCTGTATAACATATCTGTGCACTGGACGTCTTGCTGATTCTTCCTGCTGACCTCATGTCACCACTGCTTCCTGTAATCACGTGGGGTCAAAAGAAGGAACCATTAAGGGGAAATAAGACTGACACTCCAAAAATGTTTGGTTTCCCAACATAGTTGCAGGACCATTCTTTACCAGCAGAGCAGCCTTCAGCTGCACGGGAAGTCTGAAAGACAAGTATACTGTGGTAATAGGGTGACTTTAACATGTCAAAGCTTACATCTACCGTAAACTGGCAGCAGACATGCAAAAATAATGCCAGCCATACACATATCAGGTTCAGTAAAGACCATATGAATTTTAATTCATGTATGGGCACTGTAGTTGCACAGAAGTTGATCTACTGTTCAGCTTATGTACAACTGCCTTGCCAGATTTTGGCCACATGATCAGTGCTGCAGGCTAAGCCTGTAATGTTCATCTGTGTATGCTAATGGAAGGGAGGTCTCCCCACTGTCAGAATACAATAGCTCAGAGGGAGGATTCCCCCATCTGCCTTGAATGTGTGAATGGGGAAATTGGGTCGTGACCAGGGGCAGACTGACCATTTGGAAACTCGGGCACTGCCCGAGGGCCCGGGGTCAGTAGGGGGCCCCATGAGATGACCCTGGTACCTTTTTCATAGGCTTTTTTGAGTTTGGGCAAGGACACAGGGGCCCCATGATCCCCTATTGCCCGGGGGCCCCATGAGTTGTCAGTCCGCCCCTGGTCGTGACTCATCTATGGTCTGCTTTAAAATAGACCTGAACCCAAAAAGCAAATATTTATATGTTGAAGGGGACATTTAGAGATTCTAATTGTACAAAAGCATTCCCTTGAAAATGTACATTTTTGTCTTGACTTTGTTCTGAAAAATAATAGTAGACTTTCTGGTATGAGAGTTTTTTTCTTTGGGCACAACTTCCACAGTTCAGTTCCTCTTTAAATATCTGTTTTGGGTGAGCCTTAAGTATGCCTTTAAAATTTTCAGTTGTAAAGCTAATATGACACATGATAGCAGATTGGGCAGCCTAGCTAAAAGACAATGAAATGTAGAACTCATTTAGACATTCATTCATTGCTCTGATGTACTTTATTCTTTAATGTATCTGTCCTCACAATACGTTTATCTACTTCCAATCTCCTTGTTTAAATATTTCATGGTGGAACTTTAAAACCACAGTGTAAATTCTGACTGTATTAAATATTATTTAAAAAATATATTAACTGAATATTAAATATGCATGTCAACATTATTGCTTTCTGTTAAAAATGTGTTATTTCAGATAGAATAAAAATTATTACAGAGCTTGTAAATGAGACTGCAGGGATACCAAAAAGCAACCTAAAAAGGAAAACGTAAAAAAAGTGTTGTTAAACCTTTAAAACTTTGTTTTAATACCTTGTTAGCCTCATCTACTTGCTTAGACATATTCTTAGTAATTTTCTTCCCAGGTCCCACCATACTACAAAGGATCTACTTGAAGATATTGGCCACTACTCCAACACTACCAACTGAGAATACAATAACATAGACAAGCTGCTAAGGAACAAGGTGGATGTCCCACTCACCAGCTCTAGATTGAAAGCTGTGTGAATCTGAAGCAGGAGGGACCAGCAGAAAGTCTATGTAAATAGAGCAGGCATGTGCTGTATGATTAGCATGCAAAATATTTTTGGAAATGTAGTCCCTAAGTTGGCGGGGGGAGTGCTTTTTGTGATGTCAAGCCACTTGCCCTGGGGGCATGGTTGATCCCAAGTCCCACTCTATGTGTCTATAAGACACACAAAGCACGGCTCAGCCCCGTCCCGCGCTTGCTTCTCACTGACTGTAATTGGCTCCCACTGCTGTGTCTCAGCCAGTGAGGAGAGAGAGACCAGGGAGAGCTGAGGCTCCAGTTCACAGCGCTGGATCAAGATTGGGCTCAGGTAAGTTTTAAGGGGACTGTGGGGGGAGCAGCACACAGAAGGTTTTTTTTTAGCTTCATGCATATAATGCATGCAGGTAAAAAACCTTCAGCCATTACAACCACTAAATATAACTTAAACAAAGTAATTGGGAGCAGCAGAATTACTGCAACCAGCATATAACATTAACCATAAATACAGAGATGCACACCAGTATAGAAATAATACGCTATATACACGTTTTATATAAGAAAAGATTAATAACAGCACATACACCCAATTTACAAACTGGTATTATCAGCAAAAGGACTCGATAGGAGTCCTGGTGGAATTGTGCACATATACTTGGGTAGATAGTTATTAACAGAGATACCTCCAGATGAATGTTGCAGCTACGTCCAGTGGCAGGGGCCCCTGAGGATGATGGTGCATCTGTGTTTGGGTCGGAGACCTAAAGACGAGATCAGTGTTCACAGAATGATCCTTACACTGTTGTCCAACCAGCCTAGAAGGGAGCTTCTAACCAGTAGGAACTACTGTGATGTTGCACTGGAACTCACAACCAACCTATTAACTCTGTGGTTTAGTCGTTCCCTACTAGTTTCTAATCTGACATGAAACCAGACCTCTAAGTGGATGATTCCATGTGGCCACTGGAAGCCAAACCTGGCTCTAGCCTATGCTGTTATCAAGCCATAAGCTAAAACTAGCTATAGAATCCCAAATCAGAAGGGACAGAGTTAACTAGAACATCAGGAGCTTCATATAATCTACAGTATATTGCAATAAACATTCATGACACATATTGAATGTGATGTCAGCTGCCTCAGAAGAAGATGTGACACTATAATTTTCCCCTTCACTCCTCCCCAGCAGCTACATAAAGGATTATGTAGAGAGGTGAAAGATGGAGGAGCTTGACCAGCACATACAGTAAATGGACCCTTCCAAAAAAGAAGAGGGATATGACATGCAAAAAAACAGGGGGGGGGTGGAGACTAGGGAATAGACTTCTTGTAGTAGTCCAATTTTCCAGCAAGTTCAGAGGCACATTGCAGGTAAATAAGAAAAATCATTAAAGGAAGTGAAAAACACTGCAAGTATGTATTAAAAATATTTGATATTTCAGTGCTTTAAAATGCTATATTTTCATGTTAGTGATTAAATTTTATAGAGCAAGATTCGTTTTGTCCTCACTGTGGATCTTCCAGCACTAGCAAGTCAGAATCTCAGCAACAGTAACTGCAGCATTCTGTGAAAAAATCTCTTTTACTTCACCAGGATGCTGTCCACTTTTCTATATTATTATTATTATTATTATTATACAGTATTTATAAAGCGCCAATAGTTCGCTCAGCGCTGTACATTACAAAGGGAGACAGAACATGTGACAGAACAATACCAATACAATGCAAAACATGAGGGGATCAACTGCTTTTCAGATTTAACTTGCAACCCTATTTTGTTTTCTCTTGCTTCGACTTTTCTGTAGCTAGGATGATAATCCAAAGTAGGTTTTCTATGCTCAAGATCCAGCCTGTATCTGAAAATAATAAAGATACTGAAAATGTGATTTAGCATCAAATTATCTGTCAAGTCAAGTCAGGAAGCGTCTTCAGCTGGAGAGCCAGCCTTAACACACCAATGGGTGGACTCGTATATATGCCATTAACTCAATGCGACAAGGTCACCATAGAGTCAAAGAAAATCCTGAATTCAAAATCGAGAGTTAACTCCATACATTCATGCATCAGTGGTTCTCTCTTCATGCTGGCTCCTTTTCGAATGATCTCATAAACCCACAGCGGTTTGCCATCTTGTGGAGTTATTTTCTCGATGGTGACCAAGAACTTTTTATTTTGAATTTCCTTTGCCTCAGGTGGATGATAGGTGACAGGCAATTATCCAGACTTTAAAATCGTAGCTGTATAAACTGAGAAGAACTTCATGGAGCCAGCTGTGACCAATCTGCCATTGAGTGAAACGGTGGAAGTGAAACATCAATAATTAATCAGGCAAAGTTTTGCCTAAAGTTAACAGACTTTACTTATTTTGTCATTATAAATGCACTAAGAAACTAATGCACTAAGTTTCCCTTGGAAACTGAAGGGACATTTCCCTGTTGAAATTTTAAGTAAATATAAACCCAGTCACCAAACTCTTGCCTACAATTTAAAGTAACTTGATATATGCAGTGCAGTATAGTAAGGAATGCAAAGACCTGATCACTGGGGAGACAAAACAACCTCTCAGTAAACAACTGGCCCATCTGAGTTGGGCAACTTTTACAGGTCAAAACTCAACTCCTACACTTTAAGGAGAAGGACCTTCTTTTGAAGGCAGTGAGGAGCACATTTTAGACAGAGAGGACAGCTGGATGTGAAACTGTAAATGGTGAGGTATGTTACTGACACTCACAAGAATGTAAGAAGTTGCATGAATACATCTGTATATCTTTTTAACATTAAAGAACGAGTACAACAGATGATAAGGACATCAATCGTTGGAAAGGAATTACTGCAGAGGACAGTTCAAGGTAGAAGGTGAATACTGCAGCCAGATCAATTTTTGTTTTATCTTTTAAATGAAGTTTAGGTATGCATAGTAAGCACCGGGGGTTGCCTGCTCGGCACTGCCACCAGTCACAGAATGCCTTTAATTTTTTTCAAGGCATTCATTGATGGAGAAGAAGAGGTGGGGCAATGAAATCCTGATCTCCACCTCATCCAGTCAAATTAAAAAAATTCATACCTAAACATCAGCTTTAAACACTGCCTAGGGCTCCTTAAAAAATTTCCTCAAGTTGGACTTTTCTAGTATATATAACTTTGTAGGGTTTTTTTCTTTTGCTCAGTGTTTGCCATACAGCATCCAAAAATTTTTGGCTCATGTAAATTGAATGAACTACATTTGTTAAGGGATAGTTTAATTGTTGTAATTGTAATGTAGGCCTAATGCATGGAAATATCACCCTTGCGGTGTTATTGTACACAAGGCAAAATATGAAAATGTATTTTGGAAATCAGGCTTTCTCGGCATTAAAACAGGAATCTGATGTTTTGAAATTCATGATATCTGATCAGCATTTATTAAAACACAGATGTGAAATATTAGATGGTGAATTTCTTCTATGCAAATGGGTATCATTTACTTATGTGCTCAATAATTGTGACAGCATGTTTTTCCATATATAATGTGTAAAGGTGTTTTTTGCCCAATGGTGGGTTTTTAGGAATTTTTTTCCAGATGTCTTCATTTGTGTAATTTTAGGAATAAATACTCAGCTTTTCTGGAAATAAAACAGAAAATCTAACCAAAGAAAGTGTTGAATAGAGTAGAGAAGTGTTAAAAGCCCTATCAGTTTATTACATGTGCTATATGTGCCGTTGGAAAGATTTCCCTCCACTTCCTATCCCAGAGATGCAACAGGAAGTAAGAGGAAATCTCTAGTAAGTAAAGGTAATTCTATCTTAGGCAGTTGTAATTGAAAAAGGTGTCACCCCATTTGAAAAATTTGTCACAGACACAGGACAAATAGAGACAGTGAACGTAGTGGGAACAGTCCTTCCTATGCTATAAATGTTCTTGGCTATACATTCACTTTAAAGGCTAGGTACAGCTTTTGGATCATGTTTCATATTACACTCTGTAACAGTGCAAGGTCCTGTCACTATGAAAATGTAGGAATGGCAATGGGTTCACACTAATGCAGAGTGAGGGGCTATTGGGTGTTTATTATGTTTAATCTCGTTTTATTAAGTTTTCCAAATATTGAGGTACAAAAGAACAATGTCCACGATGAACCAAAAGGTACACACATAGCCATAAAAGGCAAACATATGCATACCCATACATATAAGAGATATACAGTCATGGCCAAAAATATTGGCACCCCTGCATTTCTGTTAGATAATGCACCACTTCACCCAGAAAATTGTTGCAATTACAAATGTTTAGGCATTCCCATGTTTATTTCTTTTGTTTGTATTGGTATGAAACAAAAAAGTGGAGAAACAAAAAGCCAAATCTGACACATCCCATGCAAAAACCCCAAAATGGACTGGACAAAATTATTGGCACCTTCAATTTATTATTTAATAGCACACACCTTGGAAAAAATAACTGAAATCAATTGCTCCCAGTAACCATCAGTGAGTTTCTTACACCTCTCTACTGGAATTTTGAACCACTCTTTCGCCAACTGCTCCAGGTCTCTCAGATTGGAATGGTTCCTTTTCCCAGCTGCTGTTTGGAGATCTCTCCACAGGTTTTCTATGGGACTGAGATCTGGACTCATTGCTGGCAAGTTCATTACTCTCCAGCTCTTTGTCTGAAACGATTTCTGGTTGCTTTTTGATGTGTGCTTTGGGTCAGTGTCCTGCTGTAAGGACCATGGCCTCTTACCCAACTTTCTGACACTGGGCCCTACATTGCACCACAGAATTCTTTGGTAGTCTTCAGATTTTATAATGCAATGTACACGGTCAAGGCATCCAGTGCCTGAAGCAGCAAAGCAGCCCAAAACATCAGTGAAATTCCATGATGTTCGACTGTAGGGACTGTAATATTTTCTTTGCAGGCCTCATTGCTTTTTCTGAAAACAATAGAATGATGGGCTTTACCAAAAAGCTGTAATTTTGTTTAATCTGTCCACAGCACATTTTCTCAAAAGGATTTTGGCTTCCTCAGGTAAGTTATGGCAAACTCCAATCTGGCTTTTTTTTATGTTTCTGTGTCAGCAGCGGCATCCTCCATGGTATCTTACCTTTTCATTCAGATGGGGACGTATAGTGCAAGCTGACACAGATATACCCTATGCCTGAAGGTCAGTTTGAATTTGTCTGGAAATTGATCGAGGTTCTTTAGCCACCATTCGTACAATACTTTGTTGCAATCAAAAGGGGAAAAAAGGGGCCACTGAATGGTAGCAGAAGGGCACAGCCTCATAAAAGGATCCTAAATATTGCTTTATGACCACTGTTAATTTTGACATCAAATTTCCATTTAGTTTTAGTCCTAGTCTTTTAACTAAAATGCCATTTTTGTTTTAGTCGTGAATTTTATTTTCCCTTAGTTTTCATCACTGAAAACATGCAGCTGACAAAAACTATCATGAAAATATTTTCGTAGATTAAATTAACACTGTGTCTAAAGTAATCTTACAATGGCTTATATTCAAGCCATGTCATTCAAGGGTTATGACAGTTTGAAAAAAATCTGGGAAAGAGGTAACAGGAGAGGAATTCAGGACTAGTAAATGTTAGAGGGAAGGAGGCATTGCCAAATAAAGTCATCAGAGTACTCGGCCTCAAAGACAGCATCCGCTTACCCAAGCAATCATCCCAGATAAGTAAAGTGGTATTAACAAATGTAGGCAAAAGGTCTCTCAAGGGCCTACAAGCAGGGTCTGTTCAAAGTAAAGAGATAAGGTATGGGGAGACCAGATCAGCTTCAATGTAAGTCCATAACTTAGTTGACCTGCTGGTACCAATCCACTATTCTAGGTAAAGAACCAATTCCTCCCCTAACCTTAGGCAGGAAGGGAAAAAACTCTCTAATTTTGGGTTTTTTGTTATGCCACACGAAGGAATGGATAGATTTATTGACAGAGATAAAGAAGCCCGAAGAGAGGGAATGGGATGGCCTGAAAAACATATCAAAGTTTTGGTAAGTAATCTGTTTTTACAGCATTCATACATCCAAGCCATAAAATGTGTGGTTTACCGAGTGTGTGTTATGAGTGGAGAAAACTGTTTACAGCTTTCTCTGGGTTTTGTAAGCTCAGATTGTGGTCTGGAACTTGAAAGCTTCAAAGTTTCTTAGGTGGGACGAAACCTGTGGACACGCTGGTTGTGTGAGTGTGCAGGTGTGCACACTCATTACAAGCGAGGCTTAGGTAAAGCACAGGGCTTCAGCTGGGAAGGAGGTGTGCTCCTGTTTGAAGACAGGTGTGTGATCCTGACAGGAGACAGAGGTGCTCTACTCAAGAGTCAGCACTATGTTGGAGAGATTCCATGTCCATTGGGCTGAGAGTGCTGAGGCAGCTACACGAGTCTGGGAAATTGAGAGAGTCTGGGAGACTGAGAAAGCAACTATGCAACTCCAGGGGACTGCAGGAATCTGTATGTCTTAGAGGTGTGAGAGAGCCTGGGGCATCAGGGGAACCCCTATCGGGAAACCAGGGGTGGACCTGTACCGCAGGGAGTTGTAAAGATTGAGTGAGCCGGGGAAGAGTTCAAAGGCAGGAGAGCTGGCAAGAAGGTCTGAAGGACCAGTGGCAAGAGCAGTGGTGCTGCTGAAGAAAAAGCCAAGTGGCGTGTTATTTATCTGAACCTGTGTGCTGTATGAAACTGAAACCCCTGTGTGGGCACTGTTTGTGATGAACTTTCATCTTGTTTAAATAAAAGTGGACTGGTTGCCCCTAAAACTCACAGTTCAAACTGGTTAAAATGATTCAACAACTGGGATGAATTCTCCAATATCACAACTCATATTTAGGGCCTTATATGAAGCATAATCAGTGGTTCCCAGCAGGCCTCTTTCTTCTGAGGCTGCACGGCAGCCAACAACAGTGTCCTCTGCAACCTGGATTGGTGAGCAAGCTCTCCTCTCTCTCTCAACCTTCTCTTGTGAGGTAAGGGAGGGTCAGAGGACTCTTCTGATGTAATGGGGGGGGGTGCATCTAGTCTTACAGATACAACTGGCCCTTTAAAGCCAACCATAACTCTGATGTGGCCCACGATGAAATTAAGTTGGACTAGGGATGCTGCCTCATCCCTTTAAAACCAAACACATATCAATTACACAGGTTCAGTGGCTGATTAAGGTGGAAATTGAACTCAGTGCCTTATCTGCATTAAATTAGTCTCAGAACCTGTGTAATTAACATGTGTTCGGTTTTACCCGCCTCCCGCCCACCATATAAGGAAATGACGGGCGCAAGGCGGTTGGATAGACACAGGGGATCACCAATCAACAGAAAGAGCCGATGTCGTTGGCTCTGTCATGTGATCGGCTGTGTCCAATCACAGCTGATCGCATGTAAATAAGTAAATGCCGGTTATCTGCATTCCTCTCCTTACGAGTTGTCATGCTAACAGCTCGTGAGGATTACTCAAAGGGGACATGTACACTGATCATCAGTGTGCCGTGATCAGTGTAGCCCCATCAGTGCCACCTGTCATTGCCTATCAATGCCACCTGCCAGTGCCCATCAGTGCCACATCAATGCCACACATATCAGTGCCTACCAGTGCACATCAATGCCACATATCAGTGCCCAGCTGAGCTGCCTTTCAGTGCCACCTATCAGTGCCAGTCAGTGCTGCCAGTCAGTGTCACCTATCAGTGCCAGTTAGTGCGCCTATCAGTGCCACCTAACAGTGCCAGTCAGTGCTGCCTATCAGTGCTGCCTATCAGTGCCATATATGAGTGCTGCCTTTTAGTGCCAATCAGTGATGCCTGTCAATGCCCATCAGTGTCACCAACCAGTGCCTCCTCATCTGTGCCCATCAGTGCCACATATCAGTGCCCAAAAGTGAAGCCTATCAGTTTCCATCACTGCAGCCTCATTAGCGCACATCAGTGAAGGGGAAAAATCACTTATTTACAAAATGTTATAACAGAAACTAAGAAAAAACGGTATTTAAAAAAAAATATTTTTGTTTTTGGTTTATTTAGCAAAAAATAAAAAACCCAGAGGTGATTAAATACCACAAAAAAAAAGCTCTATCTGTCTAAAAAAAAAATGATAAAAATTTCATATGAGTACAATGTTGCATGACCGCACAATTGTCATTCAAAGTGCAACAGCACTGAAAGCTGAAAATTGGCCTGGGCAGGAAGGGGGTATAAGTGCCCTGTAGGCAAGTGGTTAAAGGGATGAGGTGGATACCCTAGTTTGACCCAACCTGTAATAGGGTCACAGGAAACGTGTTAGATAACCTATCAATCCACGCAGAAGATGACCGATGCAGAGTCTGCAATGGACAGCCCTAGATAGGAGGTAAGTATCATGAAAGCTGCCTTTTTATTTTTCACATTGCTGGCCTGCTGACTTTTTTTTTTTTAATGTGTAAAAGATTTGCTATTTATGTCATAAATACATTTTTATCCAGAGAACTATGACATGTAAAATTCAAAAATCATGTCAAAATTGTTTTCAGAAATACATATTTAACACAAGCAAATGATAACATCACGGCTTATCTTCAGAAATGTGGCTATTTTAAGACACAACATGCATTCCTTTGCTTTGGTTTCATTGAGTCTATAGTTTCCTGATTTCTCATTACAGTTTACTCTAATGCTTTTCCTTTTTTCTCCACATTTTTCTCAAAATGTAATGATATTTAAATTGAATTCCCAAGCTGCACGGAATCGAGCTGATTGGAGCCTGTGTGATGCACGGCCTTAATATATCTGAAATGCAGCACCTGGGGCTCCTGGCTGCTGCAAAGTGGCTAAAACAATAGCAGGTGAGGAGACAGAGGAACAATGCGGGAAAGGAATGTTTTTATTGTGAAATGGTTGATGGTATTGGTCAGGGAATAGAATGCTGTACAGCTCATCATCCTTTCATAACGGTTCACAATGCAATGACATAGTAGCAGAAAAAAGCATATAAACAGCAACAAAATTCAATTAAAACAAAAACAACGAGAAATCCCTGCTTGAAAATCAAAGGTTCTGAAATGATGTGGAGTCTGAGGCTTGATATTGTAAAATGCAGCTTGTTCACCCAAGAAAATAAACCAGAAATTTAATTTACTCACATTTTGCCTTCCCTGGCTCCTCCTTTACCACTCATCATCATGTTAATTTATTCTTTTATTAAAACCTTTATTTTTTTCATTAAATGATGATGGTTATTATTATTTTAAACCCTAGTGATGGTATTACTGAGTCTTTGTGTTTCTCTATGAAATGCAGGCATCATGGCTGGTGGAAGGGGTTGGAAGTGTGCTGTACATAGCATCTTGAAAACATCAGAGCACCCTGCCTCAGTGCTCCTACCAAGAGTCCCCATCCCTTATGCAAACAGTGGGCTGGTTCTTGGGAGGAGTCATGCAAATAATAAAATGCTTTAAAGGATAAAATCACATTAAAAAAAAGTATAATATTTGCAAGTATTTGTTTTCTAAAGAGCCTGCAGAGCATTAAACCTGAGATCAGCAGATCACGGTGCAATGTCAGGCTCCTGCAGACTCTCAGTATAACTATCTGTCTGTACTTAATGTACGAGCAGACAGTTACTGAAGAGCAGGAAGAATCAATGAGCTATGAAAGCGCTCATCAGCGCTCAAAGTTCATTGAGAGCAACAGTCTGTCAGCCGTGGTGGCAGACATTACTTATAGTTCATTCATTCACAGAATTCTGTGAATGAATGATGCGGCTGTGTGGGTGGAGCCCTGAACAGCCGCACTGTTTTCAAATTATGACAGTGAGTGCCGGGTGAGGATCTCCTGCCCACCTGTCACAAGGGAAGGGGGGATCAGGGGGTAGGGTTGCCACCTCATCTCTTTAAAACCAAACACATATTAATTACACAGGTTCTGAAGCTAATATAATGCAGATAAAGCACTGAGTTTAATTACCACCTTAATCAGCCACAGAACCTGTGTAATTAATATTTGTTCAGTTTTAAAGGGATGGGGTGGCAACCCTACTCAGGGGAGGATGATGAACATATTATATGTTCAGAATCGTATCCTTTAATGGGTGGCTGTCCATTTGGAGTAGTGGGCATTCCTAGACAGGATGTATTTGCATACAGACTACCTTATGTAATGCCCACATATGTTGCTTAGCTTCCATAATTGAAAGAACCAAAATCCAATGAATAAAATGGGCAGGCCAGGAAAACTAAGGCTAGGGAGCAAAGGGCTAGATCAGTGTTTCTTGACTTTTTTTCAGCCATGGCACCCTTTAAAAGTATGTAAAATCTTGAGGCACCCCAGTTTAAAATGTAAGAAAAGTTTTAACTGTCATAAAATTAACTTCACACCAGAGTGCCCCCTTCAGGTCAGAGGGGCCATGAGGTCAGAGGTCTCCCCATGATGTCAGAGTCAAAGTTCCCCCTATACATCAGAGGCACTCCATCACCACAGAGTCCCCCCCATCACAGAGTCAAAGCCCTCCAACACATGACAGCCCCCCACCACATCAGAATATCCCCTTTACATTAGAGGGTGCTACCTTAACAAAGTCCCCCCAACACATCAGAGTCTCACCATCAAATCAGATTCTCCCTCCATCACAGAGTCATCCCCTCATCCATCTCTGATCCAGGGCAAACATGATCTCATGCTCACTGCACCTCAGGGGAACCCAAATGGCCCCCCACCCTGGCTGAGAAACATTGGGTTAGACACTGCTAGATGACCTCCAGACCAAAATGTAGTGGGCTCATTCTGACTTGCTGCACTTTTTAATGCACATTGGTGTCCTTTTATCATGCAGCGGTAAATGACCGCTGCTCAGTTCTCTGGTATTCTCGGAGAAGACAGTTCTCTGAATGCCTTTTTATGAAGCGGTGTAGATCACTTCTCTGAATGAAGGGAGAAGCGATCTACAAACCCTTTCAACGCTGGAAAATGGCTGCTTTTACTATAATCTCGTGAGATTACAGTAAGAGATCAGTCAAACACCGTTTACTAAGCAGCGGTAAATTATCGCTGCTTCGTTTGCGGTTCCCCGATTCTCCAGCTCTGGGCTGGAGAATCTGGAGGGAGAACACAGATCTCCAGTGAAGGGCTGATGTCGGTCCTTCATATACTAGCCATCTGTGTGCTGAGATGATCAGCGGAGAACATGTTCTCCGCTGATCATCTCTGTTTCTTAAACTACTAATGATCGGAGATCAGTAACGATCCACAGGATCTCTGCTGATCTCAGTTTCATAAAAGGACGCCATTGTGAGAAGCTCACAATATGCCATAACATCAGATAAGCAACTTCAGTACAGGAGAGGAGGTGGTACAACTGTGCAAGACTGAATGGAAGGCTGGAAGTCTTTTTTTAAATAGGACCTTGCAGTAAAATACAAGAGGTAGAGACTTCTTTCCGTGCTATGAGCAAAAAAAGGATAAGGATCAGGTGTTATGTGCTCTTGATACCTGTCTCTAGAGATGTGTCCAGGCCTGCACAAACATGTAACACACCTCTCTAACATCATTTAAAGAAATTATTCAGCAAAAATAATATTCATCTTTTTTTTTACTTCTCATGTGTACTTTATGTGCCATTTTACTTGGAATGTTAATGCTTCCTGCAGTCATGTAGCATCAGATTCTGACACAGAGGGACCATTAATTCAGTCATGCAAGCAGGGGACAAGAGGATTAATGATTGCCTTTCTTAAAAATAAAAGTAATCCTACTTGCTTCCTTTTTTATGATGAATTGGCTGTAGACATAATTAATCACACGTTGCCCAGTCATTTACCTCTCATTGCAATGTAAGTACACAAGACCATACAAGTATGATTCTAAATAAGCAAAAGCTTATTTAAAAAAGAAGAAATTTATTGAAACAAGAAACAAAAAGGTCTTATAGAAGCCATCAAATAGAAGTCACCTAACAAGATGGCAATAAAAAGCAACAGACTGCTTTGTGTAGATGAGGGATGAGCAAAACCAAGAGTTTTCATTTACCAAAAATGTCGACATTTTGGTGAGATGCATTGGAGTCAGTTGGGAAGTAGAAATTAAGGTGGTTCTTTGAGGTTTTAAAGGTGACATTGGGTAGCTTTTGAGGGTTACAGAAGCTCCTTCTAACTATCCTGGATATGATCTTTTTCCAAAAAACAGCCCCTCGTTATACTCATTGGAGGTTAGTTCATTGGAGGTTAGTTCGCAAAATTGGAGAGCTCAAAACCTGGTGCAGCATTGCATAGAAATCAGCTACCAGGTTTTATTGCCAAAGCTTAAAGTGATTCTAAAGGCTTACATCTAAAGAATATGTTCACCTTTGGGAATATGTTACACCCCCCCCCCCCCGACAGATAATACGGGGAGACGTTTCCTCGTACTATCTGTCAGATTTGACAACAAATCTGTCCCGCACGGCCACGTCATTCATTCATGGACTTCCATAAATGAATGAACTGCAAGTCCCGGCAGCCTTAGCGGCTGTGGGCTTGTAGTTTTCAATGTACTACCACGTCAATGTGGTAGCTGTGGTAGCTCATTGAATTTTCCTAGCAGAATATGGCAAGCAGATATTCTGACAGGTCTGCAGAAGATCTGCATGGCATTAGCGATCTACTGATCGCTGGTGCAATGCTTTCCAGTCTCCTTTGTACAAAAATAATAAATGCACATTTTTTTTACCTGCAAAAAGAAATGTGCATTTATTATTTTACTCCAAAAGGTGAACTTATCTTTAAAAAAAAAAATGCCTATACTTACCTGCTGTGTGTAGTGGTTTTGCACAGAGCAGCCTGGATCCTCCACTTTTCAGGTCCCCTGCCGACCTTTCTGACCCCACCCTCCTGTCGGGTGCCCCCGAGGTGCCAGCTTACTATGGGGGCACCCGAGCATGCACACTCCCCAGCCGCTGCTCCATGTGTCCATTCAGCTCAGCCACACACCCCTTCTCATTGGCTTACTGGCTGTGATTGACAGGGACAGCTGAGTCTCCAGTGCACATCGCTGGATTGAGAGTGGGCTCATGTATGTATTAGAGGGGCTAGGGAGGATGCTGCACTGAAAAGGTTTTTTTACCTTTTTTTAAAATGGTAAAAAACCTTTCCCTATTGGTGGTTCTCACAAGAGGTGATCAGCTGGCATATCCAGGGGCCTTTTGGAGATATGAGACTGACCTATAGTAGATGTAACCCCAGTTGTTAAGTTCTTATTTAACATATGAACGGCATTTCAAAAGTAATTTTTACACCTGCAATGTTCATTAAAATAATCCCTGGTGATATCTGGTGTCTCCCAGTTGTTATCCTATATTGTCATCCCTACATTGCCACACATTTGTTTCAAATGATCTGTCACTCGAAAAATGACCATTTGTCACAACAAAGAAACAAAGAGAAAGACTGAGTCTAGGACGGGAGAGTAGTTGACACGGTCTGTGGATCTTGTTGAGTCAGCAAGCTGCCATACAAGCTGTCCGTACAGACTAGGTCTCAAGAAGTATGTATTTTGCACGACAAATGACATTTGAGACAGCTTGTATAATGCTGCAGAGGTTTGTATAGCCCCATTGTCAAGGATACACTTATCTCCTCTCTATCAATATGTATGTGGCTAAAATTAAGGCTGTAGCATTGCCCATATGAAAGCACATGATAGAAAGCTGATTATTTTGATTGGTTTCCATCTTCTCAGGTTTAAAGGGTTTGAGAATAGGGATGACATTCGAGTCTGCAGCCATATAGAGTTCGAAATTACTTTCATTTCTATTTTTGTGACAGTGTTTTGTGTTTATTTCCTTTGTGTCTTTTTGTCATTTCTGTGAATGAGTAACCAGGGGTACTATGTACCCTTTACGTAATATAAAGAGGCTTCCAGATTCTGATAAGCCCCCCATTCGCAGACCTTCACATCCACCAGACCAGGGTGGTGATAAGAGGCCCTTGTCCCTATCAACATGGGGACAAGGTACTTGCTAGGGAAAACCCCTGGCAAAGTAGCCTTTCCATGTTAAAGGCATGTGGCTTGGTATGGTTCAGGACCAGGGTTGGGCTGTACGCTCACGACCTTCCACCTTTCCTGGCCAGCCAGGAAGGTATGGAATTTGGGAGGGGTTGCTTTTTTTTGGTTTGTTTTTGCAAAGGGCCCCCACTTACAGTCCATACCAGATGCTCATCTAGGATAAAGGTCTGGTATAGATGTTGAGGGGAATCCCCAGCCATTTTGTTTACAAGCAGAACAAAGCAGCCGGGAAATGTCATTTAATAGCAATTTAAAAGGTATTTTTTATTTGCGAATGTTGCTTTTGCTTTAGTACAGTGGTCTCCAAACTGCTGCCCAGGGACCAGATGTGGCCCTTTGCTTTTATCTGGCCTTGGGACACTAGTTTCATCCACTGATACCAACAATGGGGCATAATTTCCCCCAATGACACCAATGATGGGGCCCAATGACAGCAATGCTGGAGCACAATTCCTCCCAATGACACCAATGATGGGGCAAAAATCCTTCCACTGACACCAAAGATGGGTGTTGTTTATTACCATTAACGTTGGGACCTTTTTTACTCCCAATGGTCACAGTCCGGTCCCCCTTAAGTTTGAAGGGCAGTAAACTGGCCCTTTGCTTAGAAAGTTTGTAGACCCCTGCTTTAGTACATCATAACAATATACCACTCTATGTACTATATGATATTTAAAGGAATTTTTATTGTTGCCCTTAACCACTTGCCCTCCAGAGGATTTACCCCCCCCCCCCTTCCTGACCAGGCCATTTTTCGTAATTTTGCACTGCTTTACTTTAACTTACAGTTGAGCGGTCATGCAACACTGCACCCAAATTAAATTCATGTCCTTTTTTCCCACAAATGGAACTTTCTTTCAGTAGTATTTGATCGTCTGTGCGTTTTTTTATTTTTTGCACTATAAACAAAAAAAGTGCCAATTTTGAGAAAAAAACAATATTTTTGACTTTTTGCTATTAAACATGTCCAGTAAAAAAATGTTAAAAATCAAATTTCGTCATAAATTTAGGCCAAAATGTATTCTGCTACATGTCTTTGCTAAAAAAAATCTCAATACATGTAAATTAATTGGTTTACGTGAAAGTTATAGCGTCTACAAATGACGGTATAGATACTGGGTTTTTTTTCTATATACTAGCACTGGCTGCGATCAGTGACTTATAGCGGGACTGCGGCGGGCATTCTGACACTGGGGGGGAACTGACTAACTGTCCCTAACATCCCCAGTAACACTAATACAGTGATCAGTGCTAATAAAAAGCACTAACACTGTACAATGGCAGTGGGCAGGAAGGGGTTAACATTTAGGGCAATCAAAGGGTTAACTGTGTGCTGTTGTACTGTGTAAGCACATTGCTTTGTATACAAAGGAGCTGACAGGGGAGAGATCTGTATTGTTTATATTCAGGTCTCTCCCCCAACAGTGATACTCGGTGATCGCCGGGTTCCTAGCGGGGAATAACCGACTAGGACTCAGTGATTGACATCCGAGGCTGCCAATAGTGGAAATGCAAACTCCTGTATATATATATATATATATACATACACATGATTTTGCACAGCCCTGCCGCCCTGTAGCAGTATTTTTGCTGTAGGCGGCGGGAAAGCGGTTAAAGTAGTTGTAAACCTCAGACATAAAATATGAACAAATCCCTCTATAATGTGTACTTGTCTCTATCCAGAGCACTAAGTGTCATTTCTGTCTGCTGCTTCTTTCCTCTGCTATCCGCATGAATCTCTTCTAACAAGTTTTCCTGACACCAAGAGAAAATGGTGACTGGGGAGGGACTTCCAGCAGATTGATAGCCTCATCTCTGTTCCTGTAAGCTGTGTGAAGGGAGATGTGTCTCTTCCCTCCAATCAGCTCTCAGAGCTCTCCTCACTGAGCTCTGCAGTGTCTAATTTCAGCTCTCCGCTCTTTCTTCTTGCTTTCAGTACTCTCATGCAAGCTTTTTAAATTCAGCACTTTGAATGGCTGTGGACAAAAGAGGACTGCAAATAAACAGGTACAACTAATGGAAGAGGATATGTTTCATAGTCATAGGCTAGTCACTTCACTGGGTATATGTAAGGGTTTACAATCACTTTAAGCCTTTTTAAAAGAACTACTCCCTGCTAAACTACTTTTTTAAAAGTTTTTTTTTTTATTAGTACATGTCCTCCATGGCAATGCCCAGCCACCCATGCAAAAAAAATTACAAGAGTCCATCAACATAGACTCTAATGGAGTTCACTGCTATGTTTGGGGTTCAGTTTGTTCAGAGAACATCCATCGAAGCAAACTATGCTTGGTTAACACATCACTATTTGAGAATAAATGTATTTGTAATTTCCATATTTCAGAAGCCAATTCATCATACAGTGAAATGCCAGGGTAAATGTATTTCCTATGGTGTTCGTGATGGAAATATGTAACCTCGTATGTAAATGTTTCATGTCGCAATCAAAGATGGGAATTTAAACCAGCCCTTTCAAGCTGAATCCCCACAATGAAATGCACTGCCTTTTCTTCTGCTGAGAAAGCAGCTAATGTTAGGTAAATCCAACATTTTCTGCTTAATATTTTTTATTCTGGTCATAGAGAACGTTCAAGCTGAGGTTTTCAAAGGTAAATCCCTGTGCAATTCAAATTCAAGGGGAAGTCACACATCCAAAGGCCGTGACTTCTAGCTGCGACGGTGAATCATATTCATCTCTCTGAATGACATCTTCTGTGAAATGGTTATACTTCACTGGAAATATAATGTCTCAACAGTAATTGTATCAATAGAAGAGGATAAGAGACGATGTGGCTGGAAGAGTCCTACTCTGCTATGGGCAGTCTTTGACAAGCCCAATCTTCAGTGTGACCAATGCAAACATTCTGTGAAGAGAAGGGAATAAAATGTGTTTTCACCTTTAGGAAAAAATACATCACAAAAAAATATAGTTATCACTCAGCATGCTTATTTACCTGTTCTGAAGTGCTATCTAGTTTTTTTGTCATTCGAACAGTAGCTTTAACCCTTTTGCTTCCAGAGCTATATTTTGCATTTTTTTTGCACACATGCTTAAAAAAATCATTGAAGATTATAAAACCCTCATAACATTACATATTTTCTGAAAGCAGACACCCTAGAGAATAAAATAGTGGTAGCTTCAACTTTTGTCACATGATATTGGTGAAATGGTTTATGAAATGCAAATTTTCTATAAAAATAAACTAATGTTAATTTTAGGGAACACAAACGCAATAAATTGCTCATTTATTGTTGTACTATAAATACATACTAAGTAAATAGATACCCAAAATGCCAAATCTTAAAACTGCATGCACCTGTGAAACGGCGATAAACATCACTACCTATATTTTTCATAGGCAATGATTTAAAAGCCCTTACAATTCATTGGTTTAATTTAACCCTGAATAATGGGTGTAGAATTATTCATTTCACCCTGGCATGTGCAGTGACATGTAATATGTTTAGAGGCACAATCAACATTTTTGCACATAGGGGCCACCTGACATGCATTTAAATTCATACATTTGTGTATGTGAGGGTGGGGGTTAAAAAATTTTTTGGGGGGAGACAAACTTAAGTACCCATATTTTTTATAGACAATGAATTAAAAGCCCCTACAGGTCATCAGTTTAAAGTTAACCCTAAATAATGGGTGTAGAATTATTCATTTCACTCTGGCATGTAAAGTGAAATGTAATATGTTTAGCGGCGCAATCAATGTTTTTGTGCATAGGGGTCCCTGATACGTGCATTTATATTCTTACATTTGTGTATGTGGAGGTGGGTGGGGGCTCAAAAATTGGGAGGGGGGATTTTAAGTGCTTGGGTGTAAGTTTTCAATGTTTTTTTTTACTTCTTTTTCATCACATAGGAGACAAAAAGTCCCCTATGTGATGCATTACATAGTTACATAGTTAGTCTGGCTGAAAAAAGACAAAAGTCCATCCAGTACAACCATTAAAAAAAAAAAACGTTATAATCCTATACCTACAGTTGATCCAGAGGAAGGCAAAAAACCCAACAAAGCATGATCAAATTTGCTCCTGCAGGGAAAAAAAATTCCTTCCTGATCCCCCGAGAGACAATCAGATATTCCCTAGATCAACTGTACCTATAAATGTTAGTATCCAGTTATATTCTGTGTATCTAAGAAATAATCCAGGCTTTTTTTAAACAATCCACTGAGCTGGCCAGAACCAACTCTTGAGGGAGTCTATTCCACATTTTCACAGCTCTTACTGTGAAGAAACCTTTCCATGTTTGGAGATTAAATTTCTTTTCCTCCAGACGTAAAGAGTGCCCCCTTATCCTCTGTGATGACCTCAGGGTGAATAACTCCACCCCAAGTTCACTATATGAACCACTGATGTATTTATACATGTTGATCATATCCCCCCTTAATCTCCTCTTCTCAAGAGAGAATAAATTCAGTTCTTCTAATCTTTCCTCATAGCTGAGCTCCTCCATGCCTCGTATCAGTTTGGTTGCCCTTCTCTGTACTTTCTCCAGTTCTCCAATGTTCTTTTTGTGAATTGGTGCCCAAAACTGAACTGCATATTCCAGATGAGGTCTTACTAATGATTTGTACAGGGGTAATATGATATCTCTCTCTCTGGAGTCTATACCTCCTTTAATAGAAGAGAGGATTTTGTTCGCTTTAGAAACCGCAGCTTGGCATTGCGTGCCATTATTAAGCTTGTGATCTACCAGAACCCCCAGATCCTTCTCCACCATCGATTCCCCCGTTGTCTGCATTGTTTGGTGAAAGATTCACATCAGGGGTCTATAAGGGTTAAAGCTGAACTCCAGGCAGATAAAAAAGGCACACATTAATGCAGCTCTGTATTAATTACCAGCCCAAGCAATTTATTTTTAAAGTCGAGCAGTGTAAGTACCTGAATTTGACTTTTCAGCCTCTTTCAATTCCCTGTACAACAGAGTCAAGACTGGGAGAGGAAGAAGTGCCAGTTAATTAAACTGCAGTGCTAACAAAGGACAGACTCGCAGGAGAGGGCAGAGTGAGAGAGCCCAATAACTGCTTCTTCTCTTTTCACTGTCCATTCACAAGCTGAGGGAGGGACCTGTATGTGTTACTGAACTGCAGCAGAGGAAAATCAGACATTGAAGTGCTGTGGTGGCAGAGCTGTATAAATATAAGAGCTGGGTGGACAGAAATAGAAGTTCTTTGGAAGGTATAACAGCTTCCCTACATGCATTTCAACTGTGTGTTTAGCTTTTTGCATGGAGTTCAATTGCATGATAGGATTCTGGCATGTTTAGCAGGCTTCATAAATTACATTCACCTTTCTGACATCCCACTGATCCCACTTTCCGTGCAGTCCTCCTTTAATTTACTGTTGGATGGTAGCCATGTCCAAACGCGGAACACTGTCAAAGAGTATGCAACTGTTTACATTCTTTCTTGTCCCTTTCTGCTTTAATCTACTTAGCTGGCCCCATGGGCATAAATTGGCTTTAATACAATCCACGTCTTCCGATACTCCATTACTGGCGATCACGTCCCTTCAGACTTCATGTAAAACCTTTGAAAGATATTTTACTTGCTAGATCTTTAGATGAGAAACATTCAAAAACACTTAAATAATTGAAGTACCTTTTGAAACTCAAGATAAACTACATTTAAGATCATGAGTCTTTGGAGACTAAAACGCTAAGAAGAATTAAATGAAATTCTTGCCAGGACTCCTGGGATGGGGAGACAGGTGAGACTAAATGTTTTAAATGGAAAAACTTTAAAACTAACTTTAACATGACTTAAGAACTTTTCTTTCATTCAGGGTGTACAAAGTCATTTCTAGAAGCCAGGGAACAAAACCTTCCACTGATAACAAAGGAGGTTGTATAAAGTACTAGATACAATGTTTGCGTACATCCTATGTTCTCTTCAACCAGTCGCTAATTCATAACTGCAGGATGGTAGAATAACCTCAGCAGGCAGACTGTGGTGCAAACTTAAAGAGTATCTAAGCCCCAAAAATAAATGTAATATATTACAGATCAGTAATCCTTAGATGTGGTGACTGCAGGGGCGGACTGACCATTTGGAAACTCGAGGGCCCGGGTCAGTAGGGGGCCCCATGAAATGCCCCTGGAACCTTTTTCATAGGCTTTTTTGAGTTTGGGCAAGGACACAGAGGCCCCATGATCCCCTTTTGCCCAGGGGCCCCATAAGTTATCAGTCTCAGTCCGCCCCTGGGTGACTGCATTCATTTTTATACTTTTTTCTGTTATGTTCCCCTGGTGATCCTACCATATACTGGTGGCTACACTCACTGCTCCACTGTATCTATGGAGGAGCAGTGTAGCTACCCTTGAACAGCATCACTGTCAACCTATGAAGAAGGTGGTGTTAGATGGACTAGTAGATTTAGTCTAAGTTTAGGGAAATATTTTAAAAAAATCAGCAGAGGGGACATTACTTACATTTAATGTAAAGTGTCCATTGTGCTGCTGCTGCTGTCTATCATTGTTGAACTCTGAAATCCTCGCCCCCCCCCCCCCCCAATCCTATGCCCTGCAGTTGTAATCTTGAGGTGCTGTAGGAGTTAAGTGCTAGACCTCTGATAGGCACTCATCAAAAAAGTCAGCTATGCCAGCCCTTTGCGCCCCCCTCTTCCATTCAAAGAAGCAGTATTATAGCTTCCATTTTCTTCCCATCTTTGCATATCCTAGTTCCTGATTTTGCAAAATAAATAAACCAGCAGAGATGGTGGGGGGCTCTCATAAGCTGTTAAAAGAGCTTTTCCTCAGAATAAGACAGTCACTAAGAGCCCAGAGTTTGCCTCTCCGCTTGGTAGTTTTTTGGCTCACTGGGGAGGAAACATCACAGGACTGGGGCTATCATTTAAATTCTGAATTGCAGGACCTCTAGAAATGATTGAGATTATGCTATGTTGTGATCTTTACTTGAAGTTATTAGAGTGACAGCTGTTATCTGATGCACATCATTTCCTGTTGATTTACTGTGCCTACATTTGATCTCAATACAACCAATATATTAGTTCATTCTAAACTGTGTGTGTCTGTTTTATGGTTGCAGCTGGCGAATTCTCTGGTCCAGGGGCGGACTGACAACTCATGGGGCCCCCGGGCAATAGGGGATCATGGGGCCCCTGTGTCCTTGCCCAAACTCAAAAAAGCCTATGAAAAAGGTACCAGGGGCATCTCATGGGGCCCCTTACTGACCCCGGGCCCTCGGGGAGCGCCCGAGTTTCCAAATGGTCAGTCCGCCCCTGCTCTGGTCAGAGGTTTTAGGGCTTCAGAGTGGGATCACAAAATACAGGGAACCTGAAAATGACTCAGCGGCCCCTGAGGAGGTAGTGCTACATGTGCAAGGGTTGAAACACCTATCAGAATAGTTTTTGCTGTCTGTGTCCTGTTGGGGTGATTTCCTTTAACTCCCTGCCCCATCAACACAACAGGAAGCAAGAGGAAATCTCTACAAACTGTGGGCACTTTCCTTCTCTCTCCATCTTTGCATATCTTAGTTACTGATTTTGCAAAATAAATAAACCAGCAGGGATGGTAGGAACCTGTTATAACAGAAGCAGCAGATGTGCAAACACAGAGATCTCAGCATTAGAAAAGTACTGTGACAAGAATAATTCAAATTAACTGGTTTTTGCAGTAATTTGCCATAAAATGGGATGTGATCCTTATCTAAGTCACAACAACAGACCAACACAATGAGGTTGATTTACTAAAACTAGAGAGCGCAAAATCTGGTGCAGCTGTGCATGGTAGCCAATCAGCTTCTAACTTCAGCTTGTTCTATTAAGCTCTGGAAAAAAAAAAACAACAACCTGGAAGCTGATTGGTTTCTATGCAGAGCTGCACTATATTTTGCACTCTCCAGTTTTAGTAAATCAACCCCCATGTGTTTAAAGGGTAACTCACAGTGGCTAAATGGTTAGCACTTCTGCCTGGCACCACTAGGGTAGCTAGTTCAAATCCCAACCACGGCACCACCTACCTGGAGTTTGCATGTTCTCCCTGTGACTGCATGTGTTTCTTCATGGTACTCCGGTTTCCTCCCACACTCCAAAGACATGCTGGTAGGTTAATTGGCCCTAGTACATGGATGTAAGTTAGGGACCTTAGATTGTACGCCCCTTGAGGGTTAGGGACTGATGTGAATGTACAATATATATGTAAAGTGCTGCGTAAATTGATGGCACTATATAAGTACCTGAAATAAATAAACTCCACATTTGCAAGTAAAAAAAATTAGCAAATAAAAAAAATAATAATATAGCGTATACAATTGCGACACAAGTCATATTGTGATTAAATGTTGTTAAAAATTACCTTTGCTTTTCAATCTGTAGCATTGTAATTTTCTGTAAAATGCAATATGGCTACCTGGAAGCATTCTGTACACAGACTGTGTATAGAACGTCCCCCAGATATGTCATTTCCTGCTTGTGTGATTGGCTCACTGATTTTCCCAGAAGTCTGCACTAAGATCTAAGTCAGATTTTGAGCATCCCCTGCAACAAAAAATGAAATTTTTTGTGAGATATCCCCAAAGGGAAATCACGTGTAAAGGGACATAGACCCTGCAGGTGCAGCAACTGATAGTAATTATGAAGTCACTCCCATACAGATTCACTCTGCACATGGACACAGACAAACACATATCTACTTCTTCAGAATAACAAAATGTAGGAATCTGCAACAAAGTTTGTTGAAATCCTTGCAATGTACATACAGTATATCACCCGAATGGGAATATTTTTTTGTCACCAAAAGTGGAGTTATTCTTTAGCCACTTCAATACAGGGAACTTATACCCCCTTCCAACCCAAACCAATTTTCAGCTTTCAGCACTGTCTCACTTTGAATGACAATTACGCGGTCATGCAACACTGTACCCATATGACATTTTTATAATTTTTTTCACACAAATAGAGCTTTCTTTTGGTGGTATTTTAAAGATGTATTAAACAAGGGGGGTATACAAGCGCTAGGATGTAAATGAGAATTTATATGAATTTATTATTTATGTTGCAATATTGCTAATTTATATCTTTTTAAATATAGCGCTGCATTTTTTTTCCAGTCGTTGGTGGTATTTAATCACCACTGAGTTTTTTATTTTTTGTTAAATTAAACAAAAAACACCTGAAACTTTTGAAAAAAAAAAGTACTTTTCTTCGTTTCTGTTATAAAATTTTGCAAATAAATAACATTTCTTAATAAATTTAGGCCAAAATCTATTCTGCTACATTTCTTTGGTGAAAATAATGAAAATAATAATAATAATAATTACATTTTTATTTTTGTTTTCAAATTTTTCTATTTTATTACATTATTTTTTCTTTTTTTTTACTATTTTTGTTTCAACACACTGTGACCAAAGCAATACAATGTTACCATAGTAACATTGAACTACTCTGGGCAAGTGATCAGGATTTTTATTTTTTTGACACATTATGATTGCTAGTACCAATGTATTTCATTGATATTTGCAATCATTGTTACTGAAGGAAACTGATTCATTCAGTTGATACCAGATGTGTCCCGTGGGCACAGCCAGTGACAGATTGCGCCACTGCGTGGCCCCGTGAGCGGCTCGTCTTGACAGGACGTCATATGATGCCCAGTCACAACGGCGAGTGTCCCGCCCGGCCATCAATCTGCTTTAGGCCAGTGGGAAGGTGTTAAGCTGATAACTATTATTGAAATGAGCTTGGGGGTGTGGTATAGAACTGCTTTGAAAAAAAAACACATTTTAAGATTGCTGTTCATAGGAAGCATCAACTGATGTCAACCATGCCTTGCAGAAAGGAGCTCTCTGAAGACATACAATCAAGTGTAGTTGATCTGCATAAGGCTGGAAAGGGATACAACACAATCCCAAAGTATTTAGGCATCCATCAGTTGATTGACAAATTGTCTATAAATGGAGAATTGTTTGTGTGTTTCAGCTTAAGCCCATTGTGTGTGTCTATTGTGTCTTAGATGAAGGTCAGATCACATTATAAGAACAATTACTGCAAGAAACCAGCTAATTCCAAGGGGTTAAGTCCAAGGGGTGGGTGGACCTGGACAGATGCTTCCATGCTTGTGCAGAGGAAGAGTGGCCATCTTTGATGTCTGAATTCCATAATACTGTGCTGTTGATATGCTATATTACTCATGGAGTGCTTAGACGTAATAAATTCTCCTTTATGGATGGTTTTACGCCATGTGGGTGGTCTCTTTTATTCTCCAGCTTAGTTAACTCCAAGTGGTGAGGCCAGTTCCCACATGTTGTGAAGGTATATGGTGGTAACGGGCTGCAAACCTTCTGGTGCTTCTGTGGATGGGGAGGTTGGAAACAGCATTTTTTTCCCTGGTGGAGACCCAACATGCGCATTTGAACACTCTTACATGGAGGGTCGCACTATCTGCTAAACTTTGCATGTGACCGATGACACCTGGGAGACTTTACAAGTGGATTGAAGGTGGCTGCTTGAGGAGCCGCTGGTGACGTCACTTCCGGCCAGTGGAACACATAATGTTGCGCTACTTCCGGTCCAGTATTGGTATTCTTTTCTATCTGCCATTACATGTGAGTGGAACATGATTTTAATTCTAATTTTAATAAACGATATTTCACTATATGGGCCCCTTTTTCTTTTTTATATACAACTTTATGAGGAGCTTATTCTCACGAATGGGAAACTGACAACTGAGCAATAGAATAAAGATCAGATCCACAGGAGGACTACAAATCCCAGATGAGCCTATATTATACACAGGCGCGATAGACTCTTGTTTTTATAAGAGTCCATGGGAGCCGGTGAGTAACTGGGACCACCGGAGGGAAGCACTTTGAAGAATTATTGCACGTTTGCAGATCAAGAGACTATATTAATTTGACCACTTCTGAGCCTCCCTATGGCAGAAATACTGCTACAGTGTGGCACGGGTGCATGAAATCACGTGTATATATACATGATTTTGCAGTTCCAGGCCTATCCACGCCACCATTCGCAGCCTCGGTTGTCAATCACTAGGTCCAGGCCGGTGATTTCTCATCGGCACCTGGTGATCGCCGAGGATCTCCAACGGGGGAGAGACCTGTGAATAAACAACACAGATCTCGCCCCTGTCAGCTTCTGCACACTGCTTTGTATGGCTCTGCATAGCAGTGAAACGCAGCACACAGCCTAATAGTAAAACATCACACAGTTAACCTTTTGATCACCCCAGATGTTAACCCCTTCCTGCCCAGTGTAATTAGTACAGTGTCAATGCTTTTTTATAGCACTGATCACTGTATTGGTGTCACTGGGGATGTCAGTGACACCAAGTCAGTTCCCCCCCAGTGTCAAAATGCCCACCGCAATCCCACTATAAGTCGCTGACTGCTGCCATTACTGGCAAAAAAAAATTTTTTTTAAATCCCAGTATATATAACGCCATTTGTAAATGCTATAACTTTCACATAAACCAATTAATTTACATGTATTGGGATTTTGTTTAGCAAAGACATGTAGCAGAATACATTTTGGCCTCAATGTATGACAAAATTTGATTTTTGAAATATTTTTTACTGGACATAGCAAAAAGTCAAAAATATTGTTTTTTTTTCTCAATATTGTCAGTCTTTTTTTGTTTATAGTGCAAAGAAAAAAAATGCACAGGCAATCAAATACCACCAAAAAAAGGTCTATTTGTGTGAAAAAAGGTGCAGCGTTGCATAACCGTGCAATTGTCAGTTAAAGTAACGCAGCGCCATAATGCAAAAAATGGCCTGGTAAGGAAGGGGGGTAAATCCTCAGGAGGGCAAGTGGGTAAATGTATGAATTTTTTTGTTTACATATTATGTTGATGGTGTATTGTTCGAAAAAGCACATTTCATGAATTTAATAATATGTACATTTGAGGTATTTTGCATGTTTATGGGGCAGCGCTTCATTGCTTTAACATTTAACCTAAAGGTCAGTACCTTTTATAGAAGCAGCAGCTCTATTTCTTAGTATACCGTATATTTTTAGCACATTTTTGTCATCTATTAGTAGTATCCGAGTGTAGGTTATAAGTGATTGTAATGGATTTATTCTTTTTCCATCATGGCTTGTGGACTCTTTTTTTCTTTGGTGGACTTTTTTAGTATAAACCTCTATGATATTCCCTCTTATTTGTTTTTTTTTTCATGCTGTTCACTTTATTTATGTATTTGGCTCATTGTTACAGTATTATGATTCATGCTGCATTATAAGTTTTCTATTAATGTGAACATATACACTGTTCATCTGATATACTGACATTTGATTTTGTTTGTAATATGGAGTATTGTGGGTAAGATCCTAGTTCTTCACAGGATTATACACATTTATTTTTATATATATATATATATATATATATATATATATATATATATTATTATTATTTATTTATTAATTTTTTTGTTTCATTATTATCCACTTATTGGCGTTTGAGCACTGCACTTGTTTAATTCCAAAGGGTTCACATACACTTTCTTGTCACTAAATAAGAAACTCTCCAGGTTTTAAAGTTAAAACTGGCCATTTCGGCCCAATGTTCCTTGGACACATTGCGCCTAAATATTATGGATGGCTCCCTACAAAGTGTGGAAGAACCATGTTCTACTCCACCTGTTTCTATGCTTAGAAAGCTATACCGTTACATTGGAGAGCCTCTCAACCTCCCTCTCATGTTGCATTCCTGAAACTGATTAATGAGGCACTGAAGACATTTAATAGATTTAGGGTAATGACCACCATGGCTTGCATTTTGGCCAATTCCTAATAAATCAGCAAAAATTGCTGCATCTTCTTTTTCCAGGCTGAGCTCTGCTGTACAGGGACTGTAAGAGGTTGATATCAGGTCAAATCCAGATACTTACGCTGCTTACATTTAAAACAAATACATTTGATTACAGAGTGTTAATCTGTGCCTTTTACATCTATCTGGAGCTGATCACCATCAGTCATTGGTCTAGTAGTGGGTGATGAGCCTATCAGTTAAAGCATGATGCACAATCATGCAACCACTAGAGGGCACACAGTGTCAGCGTTCTGACAAGTCACATGCACAATTCACTTGCATAAATTATGGCAAAAAAAAAGCAGTGATTGCCTTTTTATACATTTAAACCAAAGATGAATAACTGCCATTTCTTTTACCATTGTTATAGCAGGTTCTAGTTTCTGGCCACTGCATTCATTGTGTGTGTTCTGAAATGCTGCAGGTTCTGTCAATGGGATTATGAGAAACTCAAGGCTGTCCTATATGAAAATGAATAATACGATATGGTTGAGTTCAACTATCTGTCAGATCAGAGATTAAGCAAACAGTTCCATGGAGCAGATAAAAATTAGTTTTTTTCCATGTCAGGCTGTGCCTTTCAATGGCAGGCGGGAGGAAGAATCTGATGAACGGTTTCATCAGTTTTCTGCAGGTTGGAGGAGGCATGTCCACAGTTCCACATTACTGAGTGTGCTGGACTTGATTGTAAGTGGTGACATTAGATTGTTGGGGATGGCTGGACAGTGAAGTGACTTCAGGGGCTCAGTCACCTGGAGAGGACGGAAGCCTACTGTTGTAAGGGATAAAGTATTTGTGGGCAGCACAGGGCATAAATGGTTAGCACTTCCACCTGGCAGTAATAGAGTCGTTGGTTTGAAACCTGGCCACGGCATCTCCTGCCTGGAGTTTGCATGTTCTCCCTGTGCCTGCGTGGGTTTCCTGCAGGTACTCCGGTTTCCTCCCACACTCCAAAGACATGCTGGTAGGTTAATTGGATCCTGTCTAAATTGTCCCTAGTTTCTGTGAATGTGAGTTAGGGACCTTACAGTTGCAAGAAAAAGTATGTGAACCCCTTGGGATTACGTGGAGTTTTGCATGAATTGGGCATAAAACGTGCTCTGAACGTCATCTAAGTCACAACAATAGAAGAACACAGTCTGCTGAACATAATACTACACAAACATTAGATGTTGCCATGGTTTAATTGCACATAACATGTAAACATTCACAGTGCAGGGAGGAAAAAGTATGTGAACCTTTGGACTTAATAACTGGTTGACCCTCCTTTGGCAGCAATAACCTCAACCAAACGTTTCCTGTAGTTGCAGATCAGACCTGCACAACGATCTGGAGTAATTTTGGACCACTCCTCTTCACAAAACTGTTTCAGTGTAGCAATATTCTTGGGATGTCTGGTGTGAATTGCTCTCTTAAGGTCATGCCACAGCATTTCAATCGGGTTGAGGTCAGGACTCTGACTGGGCCACTCCAGAAGGCATATTCTGTGCTGTTGCAGCCACTGTTTTGTTGAATTACTTGTATGCTTTGGGTCATTGTCCTGTTGCATCACCCATCCTCTGCGGAGCTTCAGTTGGCGGACAGATGGTCGTACGTTTTCCTGCAAAATGTCTTGATAAACTCTGGAATTCATTTTCCCATCAATGACAACAATCCGTCCAGGCCCTGAGGCAGCAAAGCAGCCCCAAAACATGATGCTCCCTCCACCATGTTTTACAGTGGGGATGAGGTTTTGATGTTGGTGTGCTGTGCCTTTTTTTCTCCACACATAGTGTTGTGTGTTCTTCCCAAACAACTCAATCTTGGTTTCATCTGTCCACAGTATATTTTGCCAGTAGTGCTGTGGAACATCCAGGTGCTCTTTTGCAAACTTCAAACGTGCTGCAATATTCTTTTTGGAAAGCAATGGCTTCCTCCGTGGTGTCCTCCCATGTACTCCATTCTTGTTAAATGTTTTTCTTATTGTAGATGTGTCAACAAAAATGTTAGCATGTGCCAGAGATTTCTGTAGGTCTTTAGCTGACACTCTGGGATTCTTCTTTACCTCATGCAGCATTCTGCGCTGTGCTCTTGCAGTCATTTTACAGGACGACCACGCCTAGGGAGAGTAGCAACAGTGCTAAACTTTCTCCATTTATAGACAGTCTGTCTTCCCGTGGACACATGAACATCAAGGCTTTTGGAGATACTTTTGTAACCCTTTCCAGCTTCATGCAAGTCAACAATTCTTGATTGTAGGTCTTTTGAGAGCTCTTTTCTGCGAGGCATGGTTCACATCAGACAGTGCTTCTTGAAACCAGTAAACCCAAAACAGGTGTGTGTTTTTTAAGGGCAGGACAGCTGTCAGCAACACATCCAATATCATCACACCGATTGGAGTCAAGGTTGGCTCACTCCTGGCTCCAATTAGCTCTGGGAGAAGTCATTAAGCTAGGGCCTCACATACTTTTTCCTCCCTGCACTGTGAATGTTTACATGTTATGTGCAATTAAACCATGGCAACATCTAATGTTTGTGTAGTAATATGTTCAGCAGACTGTGTTCTTCTATTGTTGTGACTTAGATGACGTTCAGAGCACATTTTATGCCCAATTCATGCAAAACTCCACATAATCCCAAGGGGTTCACATACTTTTTCTTGCAACTGTAGATTGTACTCCAATTGAGGGTTAGGGACTGATGTGAATGTACAATATATATGTAAAGCACTGCGTAAATTGACAGCACTATATAAGTACCTGAAATAATAAATAACTTCTACTTATTCCTTTCCCCCCTAACCCATGCAGTGCAGGGGTGGAGGGGAACAAACTGCATGGGGAAATTTAACAACAGCCCACAGCTAAACTTACAAGTAAACCAAATATGTAGTTCTGTACATTTTTTCTGTAAAGTGCATTCATACCTAATAATGTGTAAGTGTAACACTTCCAAGTATTTATTATATCTCATACAGATTACAGTATTCCTCCTGACAATGCCTTCTTCTGCTTTTCTCTCCAAAAGGTCGGAGCCTTCTTTGCACAGACATCATCCAAGGTCACCATCCACCTCCTGGACTGAGATGTCGGCTCAGACTGAACACAGTCATAATAATCCTGGTACCTGTGCTCAGGGCTGCTGTTAGAAACCACAGGGCCCCATACAGCCAACTTCACAGGGCCCCCCAAAGATATGAAAGTTATGAATGAACACAGTGAGTGATCACTACTGATCACTCGTTGTGTTCATTCAGGAAAGAAAGGGCCTGGCAAATGTGATATGTTTACTGGACACTTCCCCCACTCTCTATCCTGAAGGATTCTATTGTGTGCTTGCAGCTGCTGGTGGGAGGGAGAGGGGGGAAGCCAGTAGCACTGCGAGGGAGGGGGCACACAGAGGGGCCTGGGCAGCTGGGGGGAACGTATAGTGCACAGGGAGGGGGATGGGTGTTGGGGGGGACAAATGATTGGAAACAATCCCTCTCTCTGCAGCAGCTAACAGCCAGCAGGATGAAGAGGAGGAAAGCCAGCTTTCAGCCGTGGCAGAAAGAGCCATTCAGAGGTGTGGTTCCAGTAATTGCCCCACCATGCTGATCACCCTTCCTGCCCACATCCAATTCACCTGGCTGTCTGGGCCCACCTGCTGACCTGGGCTCCATTCAGGAAGACTGGTGGTACCCCTTTATCCACGGCCCTGCCTGTGCTGGTCTTGGCTATGTGCTCAGGCCCCATTCACACCTGAGTGTTTTGTAGTTCGAAGCTCCAAGACGCTCAACAAGCAAAATCTCAACCATTTCAATTGCTCCTGTTCACATCTGAACATTTCTTCACCTTCAAAAAGTACATGAGCTTCTTTTAGGCAGATTGGAGTGTTTTGGCCCCATAGACTTAAATGGGAATGCCTGAAAAACATACAACATGAGCATCTTACAAGCTTTATGGCGCTCGTCTTGCGGCCAAACAGCAGTCCTTTACTCCTAATCGCTTCCCACCAGTGCTTTCTATTGGCTAAAATAAAAACACCTGAAGCATGAATACACATATAAAATGCTTGTAATACACTTCTAAAACACTTGTATAATCAAATAAAAACACCTGAGATTCGCTCTGCTTAGGTGTGTATGCAACCTAACCCCCCATTCACACCAATGCAATTTGACAGTTCAAAATCGCATGCCAAGTGACACCCTATTTGTACCTATGGAACAGTTCAAATCAGTGCGACTCCAACTTGCACCGACACTTTTGGTAATTTCATCTGCGACTTGCATTGACATTTGTGCCAGAAGTTGCACAGATGTCGGCAAGACACACATGAAATCACACTGACGGGTGGCTTGGAAATCTCGCTACTTCAACTGTAGTAGGGCGATTTCAAAGCCACATTCAGTGTGCACCAGGGCTCTCACCTTGTGACTTGCTACAAAGTTACAATGTTGCCGTCTGATCTCTGGGGGAGGGGAAGTTGAGGCGCAATAGTGAAGTTATAAATGTAGCACCTCTGCGTCTGCTATGTGGCCTGGAGTGAGGGGGTGGGGGAAGCTGTTGAGGCAAAAAAAAGGACTTCTGCAATCTAGAAGAGCTAGACATACAGGAGAAATCATTATCTAGTTTTTTCCATTTTCATTCTAGTTATAAGTTTACCCTGTGCAGTAAGGACAGTGGAGTATTCAGTTCTTGTGCTGCTCTAGGCAACACAAGAATAGGGGCACCCCCCAGGCGCTACCACCTCCCCACCAACACCCAATCACCCGACATCCCCCCACCACTGCTGCCAACACCCGATTAAAAGAACTAACCTGCACAAGAAGCAGCCGGTCCTCCCTGCACCCTCCAGCAGTGCGCAGCCTCCTCACCAGGTCCCCATTCCTGCCATTTCTTCCGGGGGGCGGTGCTGCCCAAGGCAAATGCCTGTAATATCCCTACCGTTGTACAATACACCTCCCGATCTACAGTACACATCCACCTACCAATCTATAATACACCTCCCGATGTACAATACACCCCCCCAACAATGTATGTACAGTGAGGCAAACAAGGCGTTTGCCTTGCAGTAAATACACCACTGGGGAGGTGTATTGTACATCGAGAGGTGTATTATAGATTGGTAGGTGGATGTGTACTGTAGATCGGGAGGTGTATTGTAGGCATGTCATAGGGGATGTGCATTGTCAATTGGTAGGTGGGGGAGGTGTATTGTGTATTGGAATGTGTATTGTAGGGAGGTGTACTGTAGATTGGTAGGTTGTACTGCTTGTACTGGGTGATATGGAGGAGGTGTACTGTAGGCAGGTACTGGTGGAGGTGTACTATAGATCAATGTGGTGGCGGTGTATTATAGATCTGCATGTAGTGTGGGAGATGTATTGTAGGTCAGGGGTTAAGATTTAATACATTATCCCCCAACTACATAAAGTAAAGAACTATAATACACCCCCACATTACTTAGCTGTTAAGCAGTCATAGGGGATGTGCATTGTCAATTGGTAGGTGGGGGAGGTGTATTGTGTATTGGAATGTGTATTGTAGGGAGGTGTACTGTAGATTGGTAGGTTGTACTGCTCATACTGGGTGATATGGAGGAGGTGTACTGTAGGCAGGTACTGGTGGAGGTGTACTATAGATCAATGTGGTGGCGGTGTATTATAGATCTGCATGTAGTGTGGGAGATGTATTGTAGGTCAGGGGTTAAGATTTAATACATTATCCCCCAACTACATAAAGTAAAGAACTATAATACACCCCCACATTACTTAGCTGTTAAGCAGTGTGGGAGGTGTATTATAGATTGGTACCTCCTGGATATGCTTCCTCAGCTACTTCTCCTGCTCATATTCTGTGATGAGCTGCTCGTGTCTCTACATACAGGCTGCCTCCAGACTCTCCAGCATGGCCTCCACCAGCAGCATCGACTCCTTCACTACCTCCCCCTCATAGCGGCCGATCAGCCGCTCCATCTCCTGGTAGATGGAGGCCGCCAGAGTGGAGACCCGCCCCAGCCTCCTCCTTTAGCTCCATCACTGACACAGACCAGGACCACCACTCTACCCCTTCCGCCACCGCCAGTAAACACTGAATCACCTGCCATCTTAAAAAAAACTGTATATACTTTTTTTTTAATCGCTAATTTTTGATCCAACCCCTCACCTCAGTTCTCACCTAGGCGAGAATAATGTGCAGGCTTCCCCACAGTGCCGGGAATATGCATTAGATGCTGCATCATTGGAGGGAGGGAAGGGCAACTACAAGAACCCAAAAGAGACAGCCAGTCCCTTGATGATGTACAAGAGGAAAATGGTGGTGTGGGATGAGACTCGTGGGAGAAGAGGACACTAGACTTGAAAGTATATACTCTATTGCCAACGTATTGGTCGGCCTGCCTTTACACGCACATGAATTTTAATGACATCCCAGTCTTAGTCTGTAGGGTTCAATATTGAGTTGGCCCTGCCCTTAGCAGCTATAACAGCTTTAACTCTTCTGGGAAGGCTGTCCACAAGGTTTAGGAGTGTGTCTATGGGAATGTTTGACCATTCTTCCAGAAGCACATTTGTGAGGTCAGACACTGATGTCAGACGAGAAGGCCTGGCTCACAGTCTCCGCTCTAATTCATCCCAAAGGTGTTCTATCAGGTTGGGGTCAGGACTCTGTGCAGGTCAGTCAAGTTCCTCCACCCCAAACTCACTCACCATGTCTTTATGGACCTTGCTTTGTGCACTGGTGTGCAGTCATGTTGGAACACGAAGAGGCAAACCCCTAACTATTCCCACAAAGTTGGGAGCATGAAATTGTACTGTCCAAAATGTCTTGGCATGCTGACGCCTTAAGAGTTCCCTTCACTGGAACTAAGGGGCAAAGCCCAACCCCTGAAAAACAACCCAACACCATAATCCTCCCTCCACCAAACTTTACACTTGGCACAATGCAGTCAGGCGAGTACCATTCTCCTGGCAACCAGCAGACCCAGACACATCCATCGGATTGCCAGACAGAGAAGCGTCATTTGCCACTCCAGAGAACATGTCTCCACTGCTCTAGAGTCCAGTGGCGGCGTGCTTTACACCACCGCATCCGATGCTTTGCATTGCACTTGGTGATGTAAGGCTTGGATGCAGCTGCTCGGCCATGGAAACCCATTTCATAAAGCTCTCTATGCACTGTTGTTATGCTAATCTGAAGGCTATACAAAGTTTGGAGGTCTTTAGCTATTGACTCTGCAGAGAGTTGGTGACTTCTGTACACTGTGCACATGTGCTGACCTCGCTCTGTCATTTTATTTGGCCTTACCATTGCTTCCACTTTGTTATAATACCACTAAGAGTTGACCATGGAATATTTAGTAGCAAAGAAATGTCACAGATGGAATTATTGCACATGTGACAACCTATCACGGTACCACGCTTCAATTCACTGAGCTCCTGAGAGCGACCCATTCTTTCACAAATGTTTGTAGAAGCAGTCTGCATACGTAGGTGCTTGATTTTATACACCTGTGGCCATGGAGGTGATTGGAACACTTGAATCCAATGATTTGGAGGGGTGTCACTATACTTTTGGCAATATAGTGTATTTATCTAGCATATAAATGATAAAAGCTGTTTTACTGGTGTTTCTGTCCAGGAGCGGACTGAAAAATCATGGGGCCCCTGAGCAATAGGGGATCATGGGGCCCCTGTGTCCTTGCCCAAAGTCAAAAAAGCCTATGAAAAAGATACCAGGGGCATCTCATGGGGCCCCCTACTGACCCCCGGTCCTCGGGCAGTGCCCGAGTTTCCAAATGGTCAGTCCGCCCCTGTTTCTGTCTATCCACTCCTTTACATTGTTCTCTCCAACAGCACAGCCGTTGTTTAGCAGGAACGGGGGCCTGGTCTTTTTCTGCTGCAGTTTCACTTTTACTTACAAGTTCCCCCTACCCAGTTACTGGGCAGTAAAAGGAGAAGCAGCACATTGATGGACTCATCTCTCACTCTCGCTCTTTCCTTCTGTGAGCATGCTCCTTGAACTGCAGCACATTTTATTGGCTCCTTGTGCTGCTTCTCCCTCCTCCAGTTCTGATGTACACCGATATCACTGATTGCCTTACAAAAATTACATTTATAATGTATTAATGAAAACAAAGCTGTATTAATTTGTGTAGTTCTGATTTCTGCCTAGAGTTCAGGTTTACTGGATGTAGGAGTAGGTTTAAAAAAGAATTCCCTGCATTGCTGCAGCTCTACCCTGACAAATTCTATCTGCAGCAATTACCCTTAAGCAGTATATCGACTATGCTGACATTTCTCCTTCTCCTTCTCTTCTTGTCCCATCCCCAACATAGATATACTTTATGCTAGGATCAATAACAGTATTGTTACAGCTGACACTGTAAACTAAACAAAATGAATCAAAACCTAGCTAAGACTTCTTTTGTTTAATTTACAGATCAATTACTGGTGACTCCCCTATCCTTATTAATTAGGAAATCCTGAGCATATTGATAGCTATGTTTTGGCATAGAAGACGCTGCCAGGTGCCACAGCGAGATTGCTATGGGGCCCCCTGATTAGTACTTACACCCCTGTCTGCACTATAATTTACACAGTGACAGTACAATAACAACTGACATCACAGTACACAGCATGACATCATACAGGTGCTTGAGAGAGAATGGTACAATAGCTGTACGTTGCTGGCCTCTTCTGGGTATAGGGCACACATGCGTGATTAGACAGAGCGGGATTTAATCAGTAGGTCCTGACCAATGATTTATGGCTGGTACTTTCTGATTGGCTGTGTCCAATCACAGTCCAGAACCCTGTGTTGACAAGCTACACAGGGCTCTGCACTGTGGGAAAGATCTCTTTGCTCCTTCTCCCTGCAAAGCAGGCAGAAGAAACAAAGAGATTATTAGTAAAAAGCAGCTCGACACTTGATAAGCACAAACTTTACTCCTTGATTACCCTGAAATGTTAACCCCTTCCCAGCCAGTATCATTAGTACAGTGACAGTGTATAGTATTATCACTGATCACTGTATTAGTGTCATGGTGATGTCAGTGTCAGTTAGTCAGTTACCACCCAATGTCAGTTAGTGTCAGATTGCCTGCTGCAATTGCACAGTCCCACTATAAGTCGCTGATTACCACCATTAGTAGTATAAAAAATAAATACAAATTCCAGTGTATATATGCCATACATTGTAGACGCTATAACGTTTATGCAAACCAATTAATATACAGTTACTGTAGCAGAATAACTTTTGACCTAAATTTATAAAAATTATTGGGAGTTTTTTTTTTCAAAAATCTTTTTTCGTTTATATAGTACAAAATTAAAAACCCAGTGGTGATCAATTACCATCAAAAGAAAGCTCTATTTGTGTGAAAAAAATTATAAATTTCTTTTGGGCACAGCATTGCATTACCACGCAATTACCAGTTAATGTAGCGCAGTAGCAAATAGCAAAAAATGGCCTGGTCATTAAGGGGGTAAGTGGATATCAACCGTAATCGCTAAACTATTTTCTGACATCACGAAAGCTGCTATGGCACCATAATGAATAAAACATTTCAGTGAGTACCAATATCACAATACCTCGTATGGCTATTAAGACATAAGAATCGATTCTAGAAAGTGATTTGATAAAAATGACAGTGACACTATGGCCCTGATTCACTAAGACGTGAGTCTACTATCAGACTCTGACCATTCAGGCAGACTCAATTAAATCAATCAAGACCTGTCAGTCTTATGAGCGATGTCTAACAATCTCATTAACCAATGTCTACTTTGCTATTAGTAAATGTGGAATCAGGTCTGGCACATTTTTAGGTGCAATACCGGATATGTTCGCTAGATGACGCACAAGCGCAAGCTTTATTAGCATTGGCGTTTTTGTCTTAGCAAAAGAGAATATTTAGAATAACAAATAGTACACCTATATTAGAATTTTTTATTTTTTTATTGCGGACCTTTATTTTTACATTCAGCTGTCAAAGTAAATATTATCTAGACCTTCGAAATAAGTAAAATCATTACAGAAATAATTATAAAGGATAAGAAACAAAAATAGAATCATTAGAACAGGGGTGGCGAACAAGTTAGACACAAAGAGCCAAAATTTTAAACTGTGAAAGTCAGAGAGCCACACCACGCAGTGACCTGCCAAAAGAGACAAACACTCACACAAAAACACATAATTAAAACCATATTATTCACCATAACACTTTCTTCCCCTTACAAAACAACAATGTGTTCATTTCAAGGTAAGTGTCCGACCCTCAACACACACATCAAATGCAACTTAGCCAGAGTTAACACATCAACTACCCTGGAGGTTGCTGTGGCACCTGTCTCTCTCTCTCCCTTCTCTCTCTCACTCTAACACACAACTATACAAAAAAAAATTCTGAACTAATGGACTGCAGACACAGTACAGGAGATGACCAGAGACTGCGGACAGCACAGGGATGACCAGAGACTGCGGACAGCACAGGGATGACCAGAGACTGCGAACAGTACAGATGACTGCTGACCTTTGGGGAGGTGGGGAGCGGGTACCTGAATTTGACAGGTACCCGCTCTTACTTCCGCAGAGTTTTTGTTTGATCTTACCTGTTCCTCGATCCAGCCGTGCTCTGTCTTCCCGGCTTCTGTAATGGCGCTCGGCATGACAGCCGGGTGCCCAGTGCGCATGAGCGAGAAGCACTTGCGCTTTGTGATTGGTCCAGCGGCTTCTGGGATCTGTCATGTGTCCCAGGTACCGCCTTACCATTCACAAAAAGCACCGCTTCTTGCGCATGCGCACTTGGCACCCGGCTGTCATGCCCAGTGCCCACACTACAGAAGCCGGAAGACAGCACGCCGCTGGATAGAGGAACAGGTAAAAATAAGAGAAACATGAAACTTGGCAAAGAGCCACAGTATACAAAATATGATAAGAGGCAAAGAGCCGCATTCATTTTGGCCGGGAGCCGCACACGGCTCGAGAGCCGCGTGTTCGCCACCCCTGCACTAGAACTAAGGAAATCAAATTAGAATACATAAAGATATGCTTAGTGCTGTTTGTTAAACACATTAGACGCGACCGAGTGCCGGCTGTCAGAGGAATCCACACTGAGATTTACTATTGGGCAGTGGCTAAAAAGCAAGCGCCTGCAGAGGACGTCTAAAATGTGTTCTGCACATGCTCAGTTATATCGGCCAAAGACACTGCACGGGCGTCTAGATTTTTACTGTGTCGATTTCACAATTGGACGTTCGCCCACGAATATGCACCCACGCCCAATAGTAAATCAGGGCCTATGTGACATTATAATACATACTTTGGACTCAATGTAGCTTTAACGGAAAATGTATAGCATCACAGTAATTACTATTGCATAGTAACCTTGACCGTGGCACTACTATAATATCAACAGATCTTACCTCTGACCTGTTCTTGAAGGAGCTTGTTTTGGGACTGCCAGATCCAGCATAAGCATGAGCATGTCAACAGGTGTCCTAACACGTGATATGCCCATGCATGTTGCAGGATACCTTCATTGAGGGAAAGATTAGGGAAAGGATAAATACAAATCAGCAATGACAGCTTTCATATTTTACAGGTCCCCTTTAAATTTTCCTTAATCTTTTTTTTTTTCCTGTGCTTATAAAGAAATAGCATCAGAATCTACCTCGTTAATAGTCTTCTCCACATACACCCTCTCTAAGTCATGGCTGAGATAAGTGCTTTATAACTGCCAAAAGCCTAGTCCTTTTGATACTTGTCACCAAAAAGAAAAAAAAAGAAAAAGAAAACTACAATGCCTTGAATGTAAAAGAGTCTGGATTCTTAGAAATCTGAAGTTAGCATCTATCATTAGCAGGTTTCCCGTGACATAAGTAGCCTATCCTCACAATCTTGTCTTAGTAAAAGAACACAGTATCCAAGGTCACAGCAAAAGACTGCTCACCTCAACTGCTGCATTCCGGGCACTGCTGTACAATAGATGGAGAGCTCTGTAATTGACTTGTCTTTGTGCCATTACTCTATACAGACCACACGTTTATTATGTTTTTATGGATTCTGTGGAACTCTGCTGCTCTACCAAAAGCTAAATGACATGCATTCACTTGGACAAAAGCTGCAGATATTGCTCCTGCAAAATGATACAATTGCTTACAGGGAAACATCATCTTTACAACAGAGTAAAAAATACATTTTTCCCATGCATCGATATATTTGGGCAGCACAGTGGCTAAATGGTTAGCATTTCCACCTGGCAGTACTAGGGTCGCTGGTTCGAATCCCAGCCACGGCACCTCCTGCCTGGAGTTGCATGTTCTTCCTGTGCCTGCATGGGTTTCCTCCAGGTACTCTGGTTTCCTCCAACACTCCAAAGACATGCTGGTAGGTGAATTGGATCCTGTCTAAATTGGCCCTGGTATGTGTATGTATGAATGTACGTTAGGGACCTTAGATTGTACACCCCTTGAGGGTTAGGGACTGACATGAATGTACAATATATATACAGTTGTGTTCAAAATAATAGCAGTGTGTTGAAAAAAGTGAATAAAGCTCAAAATCCTTCTAATAGCTTTTATTTCCATACACACAAATGCATTGGGAACACTACACATTCTATTCCAAATCAGAACATGAAGAAAAATATATCAAATTTGTGTTGTACTGGTGTGTTTGGGGTCGTTGTCTTGTTGGAACACCCATTTCAAGGGCATTTCCTCTTCAGCATAAGACAGCATGACCTCTTCAAGTATTCTGATGTATTCAAACTGATCCATGATCCCTGGTATGCGATAAATAGGCCCAACACCGTAGTATGAGAAACATCCCCATATCATGATGCTTGCGCAACCATGCTTCACAGTGTACTGTGGCTTGAATTCAGTGTTTGGGGGTCGTCTGACAAACTGTCTCCGGCCACTAGACCCAAAAAGAACAATCTTACTTTCATCAGTTCACAAAATGTTGCGCCATTTCTCTTTACGCCAGTCAATGTGCTCTTTGGCAAATTGTAACCTCTTTAGCACATGTCGTTTTTTCAACAGTGGGACTTTGCGGGGGCTTCTTCCAGACAGCTTGGCTTCACATAGGCGCCTTCTAATTGTAACAGTACTCACAGGTAACTTTAGACCTTCTTTGATCTTCCTGGAGCTGATTGTTGGCTGAGTCCTTGCCATTTTGGCTATTCTTCTATCCATTCGAATGGTAGTTTTTCGCTTTCTTCCACGTATTTCAGGTTTTGGTTGCCATATTAAAGCATTTGCGATCATTTTAGCTGAGCAGCCTATCATTTTCTGCACGTCTTTATTATTATTATTATTATTATTATATCGAGTTTATATAGCGCCAAAGGGTTTGCTCAGTGCTGTACAATAGAGGGGGGGACAATACATGAAACAGTACAGCAACAACAAACAGCACACAAGGGGTTAGAGGGCCCTACTCTTTCGAGCTTACAATCTAGGAGTCTTTATATGTTTTCCCCTCTCCAATTAACTTTTTAATCAAGGTACGCTGTTCTTCTGAACAATGTCTGGAATGACCCATTTTCCTCAGAATTTCAGAGAGAAATGCACTGTAACCAGCATATACAACATTTGCTGCCTTCCTTCCTTAAATAAGGGCAATAATTGCCACCTGTTTTTCAAAGAATGAATGAATTCACTAATAGAACTCCACACTGCTATTATTTTGAACATGCCCCTTTCAATTAGTGATTCAATTACACAGAATCAGCAGCATGCATGTCATAACTGTTGGGTCTCTATTACTGTACTACACCTGCTAGTAAATTATTTGCCATGTAGAAATATCATTTCTACCAAAAACAGTGATTGATCAGGTTAGTGATGTCTGACTCCTATTATTTTGAACACAACCCTATGTGTAAAGCGCTGCGTAAATTGACAGTGCTATATAAGTACCTGAAATAAATAAAAAAAATATATTATTTTTAGACCGATATCTAATGTAGTCCTCTTTTGAGGGATTATATGACAGCTGGCCCTCCGTAAACAGAATAGTAAGCTAAACCTGTAAGTGAATTCGAGAACCAGAACCTTCACTAATTAGAAGAGTGAGTTTGAGGCAGGGCCTCCTTACAAGACAGAGCCTCTGTGAACAGAGGGGGTTCCCTTACTGGGAGATCAACCAGTAATCTAAGCCAAGTAAGTAGCAGTAGAGGAACTACTTCAACCATCATACAGTTGCAAGAAAAAGTATGTGAACCCCTTGGGATTACGTGGAGTTTTGCATGAATTGGGCATAAAACGTGCTCTGAACGTCATCTAAGTCACAACAATAGAAGAACACAGTCTGCTGAACATAATACTACACAAACATTAGATGTTGCCATGGTTTAATTGCACATAACATGTAAACATTCACAGTGCAGGGAGGAAAAAGTATGTGAACCTTTGGACTTAATAACTGGTTGACCCTCCTTTGGCAGCAATAACCTCAACCAAACGTTTCCTGTAGTTGCAGATCAGACCTGCACAACGATCTGGAGTAATTTTGGACCACTCCTCTTCACAAAACTGTTTCAGTGTAGCAATATTCTTGGGATGTCTGGTGTGAATCGCTCTCTTAAGGTCATGCCACAGCATTTCAATCGGGATGAGGTCAGGACTCTGACTGGGCCACTCCAGAAGGCATATTCTGTGCTGTTGCAGCCACTGTTTTGTTGAATTACTTGTATGCTTTGGGTCATTGTCCTGTTGCATCGCCCATCCTCTGCGGAGCTTCGGTTGGCGGACAGATGGTCGTACGTTTTCCTGCAAAATGTCTTGATAAACTCTGGAATTCATTTTCCCATCAATGACAACAATCCGTCCAGGCCCTGAGGCAGCAAAGCAGCCCCAAACCATGATGCTCCCTCCGCCATGTTTTACAGTGGGGATGAGGTTTTGATGTTGGTGTGCTGTGCCTTTTTTTCTCCACACATAGTGTTGTGTGTTCTTCCCAAACAACTCAATCTTGGTTTCATCTGTCCACAGTATATTTTGCCAGTAGTACTGTGGAACATCCAGGTGCTCTTTTGCAAACTTCAAACGTGCTGCAATATTCTTTTTGGACAGCAATGGCTTCCTCCGTGGTGTCCTCCCATGTACTCCATTCTTGTTAAATGTTTTCCTTATTGTAGATGTGTCAACAAAAATGTTAGCATGTGCCAGAGATTTCTGTAGGTCTTTAGCTGACACTCTGGGAATCTTCTTTACCTCATGCAGCATTCTGTGCTGTGCTCTTGCAGTCATTTTACAGGACGACCACGCCTAGGAAGAGTAGCAACAGTGCTAAACTTTCTCCATTTATAGACAGTCTGTCTTCCCGTGGACACATGAACATCAAGGCTTTTGGAGATACTTTTGTAACCCTTTCCAGCTTCATGCAAGTCAACAATTCTTGATCGTAGGTCTTCTGAGAGCTCTTTTCTGCGAGGCATGGTTCACATCAGACAGTGCTTCTTGAAACCAGTAAACCCAAAACAGGTGTGTGTTTGTTAAGGGCAGGACAGCCCTTCAGCAACACATCCAATATCATCACACCGATTGGAGTCAAGGTTGGCTCACTCCTGGCTCCAATTAGCTCTGGGAGAAGTCATTAAGCTAGGGCCTCACATACTTTTTCCTCCCTGCACTGTGAATGTTTACATGTTATGTGCAATTAAAGCATGGCAACATCTAATGTTTGTGTAGTAATATGTTCAGCAGACTGTGTTCTTCTATTGTTGTGACTTAAATGACGTTCAGAGCACATTTTATGCCCAATTCATGCAAAACTCCACATAATCCCAAGGGGTTCACATACTTTTTCTTGCAACTGTATAACATTGATCATAAGTAAACAGATGTACACCAGTATGGAAATAATATGAGCTTTATATATTAAACAAGTATTATCAGCAAAGGGCCTGATAGGAGTTCTGACGGAGATGTGTACATATACCTGGGTATATATAGCTATCAATAAAGATGAATGTTGCAGTAAAGTTCAGTTACAGGGGCACAAAGGATGATTGTGATGCAGCGTCTGTCTTTGTGTTGGAGACTTGAAGACAAGATCAGTGGTGATGGAGAGATACTCCAACCGTTGTCTGGAATGCAGATTCTCACTAGAAGAAACCATGGTGTGGCACCAGAACTCAGAGTCATTTTATCTTTTCTGTGTCTAATGCAGGCCATAGATGGGTCGAAAATCGGCTGATTTTTCAGCCAGAAAAAAAATCGGACGATTTTTGCACTGTTAATGGGTTAATTGGTTGGCCGTTTTTCTGGATTTTGGCACATTTTTTTCGTCGGAGGAGAAGCATACATAAAAATGCCCACTCACGTTTTCCTCCTTCACATGTAACCTTTTCTACCTCATGCTTAGGGTGTACTGCATGGGTATATGAAAGAGGTGTTCCAATAAGGCCCCCACGCCGGAAATGACATCACCGCGTTACCAGAAGTTCCTCCCCGCGTACCGATGCGTTGCGTCACACTTAGCACGTGACTTCCTCAGGAATCCTTTGCTGGAATCAGGAACAGAAGCACTGTCCCACATCCTGCAGGTTCGTCTGTGTCTTTCCTTCCCAGGCAGCAGACTGTGCATTGTGGAACCACAAGGCTCAGCAACCCTAGTCATGTTGGCAAGCTCCTCAGACAGGCAATCTCCAGTGAGAACAGTCAGGATGAGAAGGTAGCTGGAGGCAGAGAGGGACAGAACCCTCAGGTAATTTCTGGAGGATCAGGTTACATCTTCAGCCATCAGCCTGTCTTCTCCCATGTGCTGGATTCCGTCTGGGCAGATCTCCATCCTGATTTTATATGCACAGGGAAGGGGGGGGGCAGAGCCCTGCAGAAAAGTCCACCAAAAATATATATATCTAGGAGATACAGTTAACCCCTTCCCTCCCAGCAGCAGCTGCTAACTAGCATTTCAACCTGCCTACACACTGCCTCTAAGACCGAGAACTGAGTGATCAAAGACCACTGATTGTTCACATCTAGGTCTTCCGAGAGCCAGTGACTGTCAGTTACCGGCTCTCTCTTTTGCCCCTCTAGTGCTCACAGAAGCTCCGGCCTGTAGAGGGGGTAGCAGCGGCTGGCTCAGGCTCAGGGCATTTGGTGGATCCTAACATTAATATTAGGATTGCTCCAGAGCCTGGACTGGCTGTGTGACATCAGCTATCAGCGGACTGTGAGCTGAATACGATTGCAGGAGTGCAGAACTAAGTGTACTCCTTTTAAGATGGCACTTGCACCAATACAACTGTTCAACTGAACAGTTGTCAATTCTACAGAATAATAATGCAGTTGTCAATTCTACAGAATAATAATGCAGCATAAACAGGAGGGAAAGCAGAAGTCCTCAGCAACTATATAGTCCTGGCTACATATTATATAATTTATTGTTTATTAACATTTTTACATGTTTGTTGTACTAGATTTAAATTATTAGGATATATAACTTATATTGGCTATCTTTATGTAGCACTCTCCTAGTTTAGGTAGGGGGAGCTAGACCCTGATGGCTAGTGAGAAGCTGATTAGCATCTCAGGTGAGATAGTCAGGAGGTCAAATTATGGTCAGGACTAAGAGACTTTGCAAGCTAGCCCCTCTGGAATTTCCCCCTGCTCTGAGGCTTTCGGAGGAGGGCCTTGGGGGCAGTAGGTGGATCTGATGAGTGGTTGGCTGCACTTTTAAGGGACCTTAGCTAATCCCCAACAGGAGGCTTGGCAAGAGGCTGGACTCCCTTAAAAATTGTTCAGTCAGGAGAGACTAATTGATGATTAATTTGGTTATAATAAAAAAAAATATCTAAATCCTAAATGTATATTTATCTTGCTAAAGCACTGTTCATCAAATAATTGCAAAGTTTTTTTAATAATAAAATACTGTTTTCATTTTACTTTTAATCATTTCTGCATCCTGTTTCTGCTTGTACATAGCTTCCGGAAAACATCCCAGCACTCCTCTCAAGAGCTGGTTCTTGCGAAGAATTATGCAAATATCAAAATGACTTCTTGATGGGTGGATGTTAATCTGGAGGAGCTGACACTCCTAGTCAGACCGTATTTGCATGCAGACTGCCCTAGGTAATGCCCACATATGATGCTGAGCCTTCATGATTGAAAGATTAAAATCCAGCAAATGAAAGAGCCTGCAATCACATGCAGTAACATTTGCCACCCCTCTGAAAAGTGATCTGATGTGGATCCCTTTTCAAAGGGTGGTTGACAGGCAGCTGGGAGGTGATATATTGCCTAATCACCACCTGTTTTAACCCACAAAAAGGCCAAACCATCGTGCTGCAACTATTTGAATTGCACAAGTGTGCACGACGGTTGCAGCAGGGTCCCATTAACGTAATGAGTTGCATTTGGTGGCAGTACTAGTAAATACTACAGGGTGTTTAATATTTGCCGCTTCAGGTGTACAGCCCTAAGCAACTACATGTATTTGTTTATGTGAGTGGTTGGGGGGCAATAAAACCATGGCTCAGCTGCCTGTTTTTACCACATCCTGGCTACCTGTGTAAACGAGCTCTAAGCTGTGTCAGAAAGGGCTTAAGATGCCAGTCATCCTCCAGCCAGAAAATAAGGTGGGCTTTACCTGACATGCTGCAGCTTTAATGCACATTGTGAGAAGCTCACAGTGTGCAGTGAAATCAGAGTAAGCAATTTCAGTACAGGAGAGGAGCCTGTACAACCATGCAAGACTGAATCATATTTCCACAATTTTAACGATTGGGTTTAGGTACACATACAATGAACATTGTTTCCCTTTAAGAAAAGCACATTTGGAGTTGAAAAGAATCTGGTTTTTCAGCAGCACTCTGTTGTATTCTACCTGCTTTTGAGCTCTGACATAATTTGTGAGCACGTAAAAGTCAGTTTGGCAATGAAGCATGGCCCCGTCTTTCAGTGTATCGAAAACCATCAAGTTGCTGTTTTATGGAGTGTGACTGCTCTGACGTTCTTACACAAATTGACAGATTCTCACCACAGCTAACAGTTTACACAGAGTAATAATCCAGCAAAATGGATTCAGTTAAGACTGTTATCTGTACTGCGGGGAAGAGACAGTGAATCTGAACTGGAGCATCTCTTCCTGAGTCACTGCCAGATGTCTGTCTGTGCAATTCAATGCAATTATTTGAATACAGGAAAACAATTAATAGACGGTTTTTCTGAAATACAAGATTAAACTAATATTCCACAGGCACATGGCTCTGCTAATAGGGAATAGGATGATCACAGCAGCGTTTGAAAAAACTATTCATCCAAACAACATAAAACTCCAGCTCTGATATAAACTGTGTTGGCAAAAGTATTGGGACAACCCTCCAAATCATTGGATTCAAATGTTCCAATCACCCCCATGGCCACAGGTGTATAAAATCAAGCACCTAGGCATGCAGACTGCTTCTACAAACATTTATGAAAGAATGGGTCGCTCTCAGGAGTTCAGAGAATCCAAGCGTGGTACCGTGATAGGTTGCCACCTGTGCAACAAGTCTGTCCGTGAAATTTCCTTGCTACTAAATATTCCACGGTCAACTGTTAGAGGTATTATAACAAAGTGGAAGCAACTGGGAACAACAGCAACTCAGCCGCAAAGTGGTAGGCTACATAAAATGACAGCACATGCTGAAGCGCACAGTGTGCAGAAGACGCCAACTGTCTGCAGAGTTAATAGCTAAAGACCTCCAAACGTCGTGTGGCCTTCAGTTTAGCCCAACAATAGTGCGTAGAGAGCTTCATGGAACGGGTTTCCATGGCCGAGCAGCTGCGTCCAGGTCTTACATCACCAAGTGCAATGCAAAGTGTTGGATGCAGTGGTGTAAAGCATGCCGACACTGGACTCTAGAGCAGTGGAGACATGTCCTCTGGAGTGACGAATAACACTTCTCTGTCTGGCAATTCGATGGACATGTCTTGGTTTGGTGCTTGCTACGAGAACGGTACTTGCCTGACTGCATTGTGCCAAGTGTAAAGTTTGGTGGAGGGGGGGGGTTATGGTGTGGGGTTGTTTTTCAAAGGTTGGGCTTGACCTCTTAGTTCCAGTGAAGGGAACTCTTAAGCTGTCAGCATACCAAGACATTTTGGACAATTTCATGCTCCTGACTTTATGGGAACAGTTTGGGGATGGCCCCTCCTTATTCCAACATGACTGCGCCCAAGTGCACAAAGCAAGGTCCATAAAGACATGGATGAGCGAGTTTGGGGTGCACGAACTTTACTGGACTGCACAAAGTCCTGACCTCAACCGGATAGAAAACCTTTGGGATGAATTAGAGCGGAGACTGCGAGCCAGGCCTTCTCATCTGACATCAGTGCCTGACCTCACAAATGTACTTCTGGAAGAATGGTCAAACATTCCCATAGACACTCTCCTAAACCTTATGGACAGCCTTCCCAGAAGAGTTGAAGCTGTTATAGCTGCAAAGGGTGAGCCAACTCACTATTGAACCCTATGGACTAAGACTGGGATACTATTAAAGTTTATGTGCGTGTAAAGGCAGGAGTCCCAAAACTTTTGGCAATATAGTGTATATGAACAAGGAAGGTGCTACTGCGCTTATGGATATTAGCCAATAATTCCAAATAACCATTTGCAGCAGTACTAATTGTGAACTTATACACACAACCTCATAAGTAAATACCATATGGACCGCACATAAATAGTGCAAAATAAATAAATCAATAAGTGAAAAACAATATTATTAGTAAAAAACAATATTAATTATTCAGTCCCAATGAGTGAAAGTAGGGTGCAAGGTGTCAATAATCTTGATTGTGAACTCCTTGAACAATACAATAGGTGCTCCACTGTGCTCAGAATAGTGCCCCACATGGAATGACACTCACCATCATCCCGTGACCACCTATCTCTAGGATGGTCGTTTGCGCTTTTGGGACTATCCCAATAAAAAAGTGTTGCTAATGGTAACCGCTTGTTCCTCCAAACGTGCTGTATAAATACCAACTCTCTCCTCTTCTCCACAGGCAAAATAGGCAAATAGTCACTGCAGCCTCCACCTCACCTGGGTTTAAATTTACTTCATGAGCAGATACTGCAGATGATAATTCAGCAATTCTTAGATGTGATGGTTGCAATCATTTTCTTTTTTAGGCATCTGGTGATCATACTGGTAGGTATGTTGCTTTTAAAGCTCTTCAGCATGCTCCCCAGGCTGGACATCCCCTCTCCAGGACATGTCATGCCATGATTGCGCTAAGTATCAGACTGTTTATATTCTTTCCTAGCAGCCACTTGTGCATGGCTTCATCAGGATTGACTGAGATGAGATTGGCTGAGATATTCAGGCTGCCCGTTACCATTACTCTACACCTATGTTACAGAACCTACTAGATAGCTCTGACAAGACCAGGAGAGAGAAATAAAACAAGCAGCCTATAAGACATGGAACACACCTAACCAATCACATGCTGCTGCACTGCCTACAGTAAGTTAGAACTAAACTTATCTAACACCAAATGATTTTCGGCATGAAGGTAAAAAACCTTGAGCCTATAGAACGACTTTAACTTGAACAGTGGGCCTCTCTTAAGCTCCTCTCTGTTGACTTTTGGTCATTAGTCCAGCTTCGCCAGTATGAAGAACAGTTTTAACCCTTTGGCCGAAACTATTAGCAACACTCCTAAGTATCAGTCCTGGTCTTTCGTTCTGCTGCACGACTCCTGGCCTACTCGGTGCTCCATACAAGTCCTTCGCCTCTTCTCCATCAGCCCCGGGGAGTATACGGTTCACGCCAGTCAGGTATTGCTGTTGAACTTCATCTGGCACCACAATCTCTGTGCTTTCTACATGTGTGTCTCTATCCTCTGCACCCGGAAGTGACTTCGTAGGTCCGCCCGCCTCTTCCCATTTAACAAATTCTGCTGGCAACTCCACCCGCTCCTTCTCACTGGACCCTGCTTGGGTGGCAACCCCGCCACTCTCTAAGCAGCATCCGTTGGCACCTTCACTCTAGCGCCATGCGTTAACCTTTGCTTGACCACCATCGAATCTTCTCACACTGACAGCACTTCTGACTCTAAAACAAACACTTTCCACAGCAACACCACACTTCTTCTCCATCCTGATTACTTCCCCGCAATCCACACCGCAGTAACAGTTGTCGGTAGCAACTTGTCCCACCAGTATCTACCGGCAACAGCTGTACTTCTCACAGGAAAATTCCGGACAAGCCCCCTAATGTAATTTCCACCACTGTATCTGTACCCAGGGTTCCTTTCCATATAGTAACACTGCAGCCAAACACATGATTCCAGTCACTCTTCAGGCTCATCAGCCAGTCTAAGGGTATTGGTTTTGTATGCTTTGGTGAAACCTTGAACTTGGATAGGTAAAGGGTGACTGGTGGATACTCCAGTAACTCCTAGAAACAAACTTGAGGACACTAATCTTCCTTAGAAATGAGAGCATGAGTCCTTTCTTGCAGCAAATATTGGACTGGGCTTTTCAGGAACACTGTAATAGTGCATTACCTTTAGGTAGAACCGAGATGAGCTGTCTCTATTGCAAGAGGTATAGCAGCAGCACACAGTCTCAGAGATCTCTCACACAGGTCTGTACTCACTAAAAGCTTTTGAATGGCTAAGATAAGGCAAGGGCTGGGACCTTGATGAGCAGAAGAAAGCAGCACACATTGGCTGCCCAGGAGGGCAGCATGCCCCCAGGCTGGACTTCCCCTCTCCAGGACAAGACCCGATTACTCTAAGTCAAAGACTATTTACATCCTTTCCGAGCAGCCACTTGTGCATGGCTTCATCAACATTGGCTGAGATGGAATAAATATTCAGGCTGCCCATTACCATTACTCCACACCTATGTTCCAGAACCTACTAGATAATTCTGCCAATACAGGGAGAGAGCAATCAAACAGCCTGTGAGACCCAGAACACACCTAACCAATCATAAAAAGTATGGATCAGTGAGCGCTCAAAATTAGCTGCTATTGCACACTAAGGTAACCAGATAAAACCTCAATAAACATAGGATCTAATAGGTGCAGCGCTAACATTAGATTATGTCCATAAAAATAGATGTAAATGAATATATCATAAAATGTTCATAGTGACAGTTCCTGCTAGGGTGCCAATCACAGCTGTAGATAACTTCAATATTCAGTGGTGTGCCCAAAAGTGTAGTAAAAATACGCTCTCACCAGATGCGTATTATAAATACGCATGTAATATGTATAATCAGAGGTCCCCTTTAAGGATGGATGAGGTAAGCCGGGTACGGAATATCCTCCCTCTGGATGGTGTACAGCCCAACGGATGTCTCCTGGATACTCAAGGTACTAATTCTGCCAGAGGTCCCCTTTAGGGATGGATGGGTGTTTGCAGCCTGCGATGGAAACTCCCTCCTCTGGGTTCTGTGGGATACTGCAGCTAACTTCCAGGGTGGGCTCTGCTAATTAATTAGCTCAACAGGGAGCCAAACAGAAGATTGCCCATAGTGCAGTATTGTAAAGGTAAGGTTTATTATGGATTATTATAAAAGGATTATTATCCACGTTATAAAGGTAATGAAATAGTAAAATAAAAAGTGCTGGTAAGCATTGTTGAAATGAAGGGACTGACCATCCACTGAGCAAGGTGGCCGCCAGACCTTCATGAGGCTCCGGCCGCGTGACGTCATGGCATATTGGCTCCTCCTTAGTATCTTGAGTATCCAGGAGACATCTGTTGGGCTGTACACCATCCAGAGGGAGGAGATTCCGTACCCGGCTTACCTCATCCATCCTTAAAGAGGACCTCTGATTATACATATTACATGCATATTTATAATATGCATCTGGTGAGTGCGTATTTTTCTCACACTTTTGGGCACACCACTGAATATTGAAGTTATCTACAGCTGTGATTGGCATCCTAGCACGAACTGTCACTTTATGGACATTTTATCTTCATTTTATGATATATTCATTTACATCTATTTTTATGGACATAATCTAATTTTAGCGCTGCACCTTTTAGATCATACACCTAGCCAATCACATGCAGCTGCACTGACTACAGTGAGCTAGAACTAAATTTACCTAACATAGGAATTTCGGCCTCCATACAGATCCCCCCAGCGAGATCCCAGAGTGAAGGTAAGTAATCCCCTCCACTCTGTCATATGAGCAGAGCAGTGAAGGAGACTGCCATTGTCACTGAAGCACTGGGTGCAGACTCAGGAGAGCTGTGGCCACCTGACATGGCAGAACCCAACAACCTGAAAAAGGAAATGTCAGGTGGCCACAGCACCCAAAGATAGTCTACGTCTGGTTGCGGACTTAACCCCCTTAGTACGCCACTGCCTACATAAAGTCATCTCTACTAATTATTATTGTGGTAAGTGATACCAGAGCTGGGGACTACTAGTGCTGTCGCTGACACCACTGCTGTAGGCTTTTATTGCGGTTGCTGACACCGATGCAGGGGGCTATTATTGTGCTTGCTGACACCAATCCTGGGGGCAATTAATGCTGTTGCTGACACCACTGCTGAGGGTTGTTAGTGTTGTTGCTGACACCACTGCTGGGGGTTGTTAGTGTTGTTGCTGACACCACTGCTGGGGGTTGTTAGTGTTGTTGCTGACACCAATGCTGAGGGCTACTATTGTGCTTGCTGCCACAAATGCTGGAGGTTATTATTACAGTTGGTAACACCAAAGTTGGGGGTTATTATTGTGGTCCCTGACACCACTGCTGGGAGCTATTATTGTTGTACCTGACAGAGCTGCTGGGGGGCAATTACTGTGGTCGCTGACACAAATGCTAGGGGTTGTTAGGGCTATTATTACAGCCACTGACACCAATATTGGGAACTATTATTGTAGTTGCTGACACCAGTTCTGGGGGTTATTATTGTGGTCGCTGACACCAATGTTGAATGTTTTATTGCAGTCACAGACACCAGTTCTGAGGATTGTTATTGTGGTCACTGATGCCAATTCTGGGGGTCATTAGATCTGTCAGCAACTCCAATGCTGGGGTCTATTACTGTTGCACCTGACACAGCTGCTGGGGGCAATTGTCGCTGACACCAATGCGGGGGGTTGTTAGTGCTGCTGACACCAACATTGGGTACAATTATTGTAGTTGTTGACACCAATTCTGTGGGTTCTTATTGTGGTCGCTGATACCAATGTTGGATGTTTTATTGCAGTCACGGACACCAGTTCTGAGGATTGTTATTGTGGTCACTGATGCCAATTCTGGGGGTTGTTAGTTCTGTCAATAACACCAATGCTGGGGGCTATTATTACAATTGCTAGCACCAACATTGGGGGTAAATATAGCAGTCACTGACACCAAAGCTGGGGGTTATTTTTGTGGTCGCTGATACCAGTTCTGAGGGTTATTAGTTCTGTCAATAACACCAATGCTGAAGCTATCATTACAGTTGTAACTTGGGGGTAATTATTGCAGTCGCCAATGCCAATGCTGGAGGCTAGTAACGTGGTCGCTGACACCAATGCTGGAGGCTAGTAACGTGGTCGCTGACACCAATGCTGGAGGCTAGTAACGTGGTCGCTGACACCAATGCTGGAGGCTAGTGACGTGGTCGCTGACACCAATGCTGGAGGCTAGTGACGTGGTCGCTGACACCAATGCTGGAGGCTAGTGACGTTGTCACTGACACCAATGCTGGAGGCTAGTGACATTGTCGCTGACACCAATGCTGAAGGCTAGTAACGTGGTCACTGACACCAATGCTGGAGGCTAGTGACGTGGTCGCTGACACCAATGCTGGAGGCTAGTAACGTGGTCGCTGACACCAATGCTGGAGGCTAGTGACGTGGTCGCTGACACCAATGCTGGAGGCTAGTACTACAGTCTCTGACAAAAATGCTGGAGGCTAGTAATGTGGTCTCTGACACCAATGCTGGAGGCTAGTAAAGTGGTTGCTGACACCAATGCTGGAGGTTAGTAATGTGGTCGCTGACACCAATGCTGGAGGTTAGTAACGTGGTCGCTGACACCAATGCTGGAGGCTAGTGACGTGGTCGCTGACACCAATGCTGGAGGCTAGTAATGTGGTCTCTGACACCAATGCTGGAGGCTAGTAAAGTGGTTGCTGACACCAATGCTGGAGGCTAGTAATGTGGTCTCTGACACCAATGCTGGAGGCTAGTAAAGTGGTTGCTGACACCAATGCTGGAGGTTAGTAATGTGGTCGCTGACACCAATGCTGGAGGTTAGTAACGTGGTCGCTGACACCAATGCTGGAGGCTAGTGACGTGGTCGCTGACACCAATGCTGGAGGCTAGTACTACAGTCTCTGACACCAATGCTGGAGGCTGGTAATGTGGTCTCTGACACCAATGCTGGAGGCTAGTAAAGTGGTTGCTGACACCAATGCTGGAGGTTAGTAATGTGGTCGCTGACACCAATGCTGGAGGTTAGTAACGTGGTCGCTGACACCAATGCTGGAGGCTAGTGACGTGGTCGCTGACACCAATGCTGGAGGCTAGTAATGTGGTCTCTGACACCAATGCTGGAGGCTAGTAAAGTGGTTGCTGACACCAATGCTGGAGGCTAGTAATGTGGTCTCTGACACCAATGCTGGAGGCTAGTAAAGTGGTTGCTGACACCAATGCTGGAGGTTAGTAATGTGGTCGCTGACACCAATGCTGGAGGTTAGTAATGTGGTCGCTGACACCAATGCTGGAGGCTAGTGACGTGGTCGCTGACACCAATGCTGGAGGCTAGTACTACAGTCTCTGACACCAATGCTGGAGGCTGGTAATGTGGTCTCTGACACCAATGCTGGAGGCTAGTAAAGTGGTTGCTGACACCAATGCTGGAGGTTAGTAATGTGGTCGCTGACACCAATGCTGGAGGCTAGTAAAGTGGTTGCTGACACCAATGCTGGAGGTTAGTAATGTGGTCGCTGACACCAATGCTGGAGGTTAGTAACGTGGTCGCTGACACCAATGCTGGAGGCTAGTACTACGGTCTCTGACAGCAAGGAATGGTGAAAAGAAACCAGGAATAAAAAAAGCCCTACTGTTGGAGCCAATGGCAGGCATACAACCCCCAGGATTGGTGGCAGTGGAAGCACTATGACTCCCTCTATGCTTGTACTGTGGGGAGGAGATCATTCAGCCTCACTACAAGGAATGTCTCAGTGCAGACCGTACCCCTTCCTATCCGGGATTATAGGGAACCGACGGTCACCATACAGCCCACACAGCTGCCACTTCTAGAACTCAGTTGCTAGGAGACGGCAGTGGTGTACAATCACGTGGCCGGGATACGTAATGACGCGGACGTATCGGGAGGGCGGGGCCGGCAGTGTGTGTGGGAAGTAGATAGAGGCCCGGAGACTTCTGTGTACAGGCCGCCGCCGCTGTGTGTCTTCCTCCCGCCGACATGTGTGACAAGGAGCTGATGTGGGCCCTGAAGAACGGAGACCTGGACGTAGTCAAAGAGTTCATTGCCGGGGTGAGAGGGGTGACCGACCCTGACTGAGGGGAATCCTGGCAGAGAAAGATGCTGTCAGTGAGGGGAGTGCTTCCAGTCAGTGTGGGGGAGGGATACAGAGTCTTCTGTCAGTGTTGGCGGACAGGGAGGCTGTTCTTAGTGTTGAGGGGGGAGAGTAGTGCCCAGTCAGTGCTGGGGAAGGTAGAGTCTGCTCTCAGTGTTGGGGGAGGGGGAAGGGAGCTGAAGAGTCTCATGTCAGTGTTAGTGAGGTACAGTCCACTGTTAGTGGTGAAGACAGGAAATGGCCTAGAGAAGGGCTGTCAGCTCTGTCTGCTGTCAGTGGGGGAGAAGGGCGCCGGAGTCTGCTGTCAGTGGGGGAGAAGGGCGCCGGAGTCTGCTGTCAGTGGGGGAGAAGGGCGCCGGAGTCTGCTGTCAGTGGGGGAGAAGGGCGCCGGAGTCTGCTGTCAGTTGGGGGGGGGGATGCCAGACTCTCCTATCAGTGTTTGGAGGTGCGGTGCCCGGGCGTCCTGTCCGTGTCGGGGGGGGCAGTTACTGGAGCGTCCTGTCCGTGTCGGGGGGAGCAGTTACTGGAGCGTCCTGTCCGTGTCGGGGGGGCAGTTACTGGAGCGTCCTGTCCGTGTCGGGGGGGGCAGTTACTGGAGCGTCCTGTCGGTGGGCAGGGGGCAGGTGCCGGAGCGTCCTGTCGGTGGGCAGGGGGCAGGTGCCGGAGCGTCCTGTCGGTGGGCAGGGGGCAGGTGCCGCCGGAGCGTCCTGTCGGTGGGCAGGGGGCAGGTGCCGCCGGAGCGTCCTTTCGGTGGGCAGGGGGCAGGTGCCGCCGGAGCGTCCTGTCGGTGGGCAGGGGGCAGGTGCCGCCGGAGCGTCCTGTCGGTGGGCAGGGGGCAGGTGCCGCCGGAGCGTCCTGTCGGTGGGCAGGGGGCAGGTGCCGCCGGAGCGTCCTGTCGGTGGGCAGGGGGCAGGTGCCGCCGGAGCGTCCTGTCGGTGGGCAGGGGGCAGGTGCCGCCGGAGCGTCCTGTCGGTGGGCAGGGGGCAGGTGCCGGAGCGTCCTGTCGGTGGGCAGGGGGCAGGTGCCGGAGCGTCCTGTCGGTGGGCAGGGGGCAGGTGCCGCCGGAGCGTCCTGTCGGTGGGCAGGGGGCAGGTGCCGCCGGAGCGTCCTGTCGGTGGGCAGGGGGCAGGTGCCGCCGGAGCGTCCGGTCGGTGGGAAGGGTGCCGGGGAATCCTGTCGGTGTCATGGGGAGGTAGAGGAGTGTTTGAAGTCTCCTGTCATTGGGTGGGGGGCAGTCGGTGCCTTCTGTCAGTGTCGTGGGGGCTATCGGGGTGCCGGGAACTCTTGTCTGTGTCGGGGGGGGGGGGGGGGTGCCGGAATCTGCTGTCAGTGTTGAAGAAAGGGGTGCCAGACTCCCCTGTCAGAGTCATTGAGAAGGGTGCTGGAAGTAGTTTACATTAGAGTGAATCCTAGAGTCTCTTGTGAGTGTTGTGGGTGGTGGTGGGTAGTGTCGTGTCCATATAAATCCTAGCTGGTTCACCTGCTGTTTATATATAGAGAATAGTAGCATTTATTATTGTTTAGCAGCCTTTACAGGTGTGTATTTATAGTGTACAATAGATGTGCTCAACAACTTGATGTATCACCATCCAAGATGAGTAAAGTATGTGTAAACCCGCAACTTGTAAACCATCTCATACTGTTTAAAATAGAAATGAAAGGCACAAAATTTGTGTATAGATATAAAAAAAATTATAAATACTTTCTTTTTCCTCCTTTTTTATAAGTGATAACATACCCTCTGTTCTCAGCTGCATAGAGAGGTGAGGAAGGAGAAACGGCAGAACACTAAACTTCCCAGTCAATGGCTATGCCAAGGGGGGCAGCAATGTTTCAGAATAAGTCTGATCATTGGAGGAGAGCAGGCTGCACTCCCATCATAGCTAGAAAACTGACTACGCTGTGCTCTCATGCCTAGTGTGGTCAGTTTTTTTTTGTAGGAAAGCAGAGGGACTTGCAGGAACTCCAGGTATTTCACCCAAAGGAAGCAATACAAAGAGTACAGGATATTTTTCATACAAGTACATGGTACAGCAGGCACATATCAGGAATATGAAATGTTGGCTTTACATATTCTTTAACAAAATAGTTCTGTCACAAATGTCTACTAGTTTTTGACCATTGCTCCCAGTCACCATTACCATCATTACCATCATTATTGATCTAGAACAGTACAGTTGGCAGAAGCTATTTCCTGTTTGATATTGTATACATATTAAAACAGGGCTCTTTGGCTTTTGGCCCAGCTATTTCCTATTTAGGCAAGACCCTGATGGTCCTAGTGAAGGAGGTCCCAGTCTTTAAGATGCCACGGTTAGTGGCCCTCTTTAAGGTAATCTTCTCTCTGGTGGGTGCAGCTCTGCAGCCTTCGGTAGGAGTTTGCCAAGTCCTTATAGTCTCGATGAAGCAGGTACTCCATTCCATGGAATGTGCTCTGGAAGATCCCGCCATTTGACAGCTTCTGGAAGACTTTCGGAGAGCCCTAGAGTTGCTGGTGGATTCCATAAGGCAGATTTCACGAGCACCATGTCTTTGCACGTGAGAGAGGTTCTATGGCTCAAATGTTGCTAAACGTAAATTTTTTGCAAGAAGCTAATTGAGAGGCTGCCCTTTAAGGATGTACGCTTATTGGCACACTGCCCTGGATGCCTATGTACGGAAGGTAACTGGTGAAGATCACATGCTTGGCCCTTAAGAAGAAATCTAAGATGACAAGTCAGAAACCTTCATAATCCAAGTAGCCTTGTGCTCCAAACAAAAGCCCACATCCCAGTTTCCTAAGAAGAACTGGGCCTCCAAATCCTGCATTCCAGAAGGCAAATCCTCCTCTCAATGAAGGGGTGCCTCCATTCGCATGGGTAGGGGAGCGTCTTCTGGCCTTCGTAACCATTTGGACTCTGTAGTCATACGATTGGGTCTGCAGCATGGTGTTAAGAGGCTACAAACTGAAGACTTGCTGCTTTCTCCTTCCATGCTTTATGTTCAAGGATATCTTTGGATCCACAAAAGAGAATAGTTTTCCTTTGGAGCCCTGGAAAGACTGTAGTCCCAAGGGGTCATTATACTTGTGCCAGCAGAGGAAAAGTCTCTGGCTTTTTATTTTAACATGTTCATGATTCCCAAGGCAAATGGAGACGGCCAGCCTATTCTGGATGTCAAAGGTCTCAACAAGTTCCTGAATATGCAGAAATTCAAGATGAGTTCACCTGGTTGGTGATTTCTTCACTTCATCAAAGGGTCTTCCTTGTGTCAGTGGATATCGATGCCTACCTACACATCTGATTTTCTGGCCTTGCCACGATTTCTGTGCCTGGCAGTGGAGGATCACCACTGTCAGTTTGTGGAGTTGTCCCTTGGCCTCTCCATTGTCCCCAGGGTGTTTTACCATGTTGTTGGCTTTGGTTCTGGGTCTGTTGAGGACCCAGGGAATTCTCATTGTGGAATACCTGGATGATTTGCTTCTAAGGAAGAAGTAGAATCAAAAATTCAAACTTGTACTGTCTTGCTGGATGTAGTACAACAGAAATTCAAGTAGGTGCAGAACCTTCAGAAGTTGGCCTTGGTTCTGGCTCAAGGCCTGGAGTACTTGGATTTAGTCCTAGTTATAGTTCAGGTGAAGGCACTGTTTCTGCAGGAAAAATGCCTGTCTCTTTGAGTCAAGGTAAAGTCCCTCAGGATGTTAAAAGGTCCTTTTTGGATTGGGCATGTATGAAGTCATGGGGAAGATGGTAGCAGTCTTCAATGTGGTCCCCTATACCCAGTTTCACTCTGGTGCTGTGCAGTTAATGTAGCTGACTCCCAATACCAAACAGTCTCTGAATATTATATTTCCACACAGATACTGGATACTAGGAAATTCTTACTTCCAATTGAATATGAAAGTCTTAACAGATGCCAGCTGCTTGGGCTGGAGAGGTGTTCTGGAGAACCTCTCTGTTCGTGGAACACAGTTGTCAGAGGAGTGAAAGTTGCTAATCAACATCCTGGAACTTTGGGCAATTTAGCTAGCTCTCCTTATACATTGGTCGGCCTTTTTGGGTTATTTCTGTCAAGGTAAGGGAGGAACAAAAAACTAAGAGGAGTGGCCAGCCATACTCTTAAATGCACCACATCCCCTAATTGCCAAAAAGGAAAAGAACGAAATGAGACATTTCAGGCACCACTCATACAGTTATGACTGACTGTGTTACATACACATAACCAGAGTGTTATCCCTAAGATTACATGAAGTATATATTCACGTACCACAAACACTGCCTGTGCAATACCTCATATATCCAGTATACAAACATTGTAATCATAGAACGCTACATCTTGCCATGTGACTCCCAACACATTTCATAGGTTGAACTTGCTTCATCAGGATTCCTACCTTTTTCAGGGCTAGAAAGTCAACGTCTTGGAAGGTTTATGATCGTAAACTGAAGGCTTATTTCACCTGTCGTGAAGTTCCATCCTCAGTTCCGTGACTATGTTGTGGGGCATAATTCTACTGTCTGTTGTGGAAGAGATGTCTTTTGGCTTTCAGTACCATTAAGGGACAAACTTGGCATTGGATGTTCTTTTCCAGAGACTTTTTGCATCTCATTCCTTGGTTAAATCCTTTGTGTGCAGGGTGTTCTAAGGATTGTTCTTCCTGTGCAGCCCCTCTATCAGTGAAACCCTAATTTTTGTCCTACCAGTTTTACAGTCTTCCCCATTTTTTGAACCTCTCTGGGAGATTCCCTTATTGCTTTTTACATGCAAGGTGTGTGTTTTATTTATTTTGACCATTACCTCAGCTCACAGGTTTTTGGAGTTGACTGCACTTTCCCTGTCCTTCACTTTAAAGTGATGTGGAGGCCTCTATCCACTTTCTACCTAAGGTGGTTTCTTCATTCCATCTGAATTGGACACTGAGAACTGAAACACAATATCCTAAGGAGAAAGTGTTTCACACTTTGAATCGGGTGTGGAAATTAAAAAAAAAAAAAACTACTTGTCCAGGGACTAAATCTGTGCCCCAATCTACTTGTCTCTCATGACAATCTACTTGTTCTGATTTAAAAGTTTTTTTTTTTTTTAACCAAAACCGTATTTCAATCTGCTTTAAGTAATGTTTGGGGCTTTTAAAAACAAAAGGGGCTTTACATTTTAATATTTTTAACATTGCACTGTATATCTCCTTCTCCCCTCCCTGCCTGTCTCCAGCACTGCACCCGGGGACTAACAGGGAGGAGAGAGAGATCTTGCAGTGTAATGAGCACCGATTGTGTGCGCTTCAGGAAAGGGGAGTGTCAGGCTTATCCTTTATCCCTTTTTGCTGCCATAGCCGTTTTTGCGTTTTTATGCACACGTTTAAAAAATCATTTTAAGTCCTGAAGATTACACAAAACTCCAAATCATTATATATTTTCTGAAATTGGAGACCCTAGAAATTAAAATAGTGGTAGGTCCAATTTTTTTATGTCACACGATAATATCACAAAGGTCTAGGAAATGCTAAATTTATGTAAAAAAATACACTTAACCCCTTGCCTACCGGGCACTTTCACCCCCTTCCTGCCCAGGCCAGTTTTCAGCTTTCAGTGCTGTCTCACTTTGACAATTGCGCTGTCATGCAACATTGTACCCATACAAAATTTTTATCTTATTTTCACACAAATATAGCTTTCTTTTGGTGGTATTTAATCACCACTGGGTGTTTTATTTTTTTCACTATAAACAAAAAAAAGCGCAAAACATTTGGGGAAAATTTTGCAAACAGGTAAATTTTCTCCCTCACTGGTGTGCGTTGATTAGGTGGCTCTGACTGACGGCACTCCTGCGCACTGATCATCGGGGCACTGATGATCAGTGCTGATCTGTTCTCTGACAATTGACGGTTATCGGCAGTACTTTCCTCACGCTGTGACAGCGCGAGGAAAGTGCAGCTGATAAACGGCAACTGTATTTACCTGGAGATCTGCTGTTGCATTGGATGCAGCTGATCATGTGGTAAAGACCGCTGTGATTGGCTGTTTACCACATCACATGATCAGCTGTGTTCGTAAGACACAGCAATCACAGAGATCGCCAGGGGCGTGTTCTGGGAGGACGTCATATGAGGCCCTCCCAGAACTGGACAACTGCGCTGTAGCTGTCATTCAGCTATAGCGTGGTTGGCAAGTGGTTAAAGTAATTTTAGGGCACAAACAGCAATGAATTATCCATTTTTTTTTTTTTTTTTAAATATAGAAGATGAGGTTGCATCGAGTAAATAGATATCCAACATGTCAAACCTTAAATTTGTGCACGCTCGTGAAATGGCAACAAACTTTAGCACCCTATATTTTCTATAGGTCATCATTTTAGGATTACAGAGGAGGTCTGGTGTTAGAATTATTGCTCTCATTCTGGTTTGTGTGGTGATATGTAACCTTTATTGCAATCGTCGTACATATGGGGGGGCATTGAAAAATTTGGGGGAGGGGGCTATATGCTTAGGTACAACTTTTAATTATATATATATATATATATATATATATATATATATATATAATTTATTTTTTAAGTTTTGATGACAGGTTCTGTTTTTTTTTTTTTGCCTCTCCTGTGCTCCATTGAATGTAATGCAGTGCACATCACATTGCATTACATTCTCTCCTGACCTCAATGGCTGGGAATCTGTCAACGGGGACCCGGAAGTGACTGCACATCACTTCTGGGTCAGGACAAGAAGGGGAGGGGAGCGCATGTGTCCGCTATCCTCCCTCCCCTATACCCACTAGCAGCCACTGACTGGTCCCGGCCTGCAGATGGGCAAGCGGAACCCAGGACATATAGCAGGCAGGAGGGCACAGGTTGGCACTATGGGCTGTGTGGAAGCAATCGGGTGGGCAGTGCTGCCGCCTGAATGTTTCCACCTGACAGGTGAGCTCTGCTGCTTGCCCGCAACAGGGCTAAAGGTGAAAAAAAAAAAACAAACAACCTGCCCGGCACCCAGAACTACATGTCCCGGGCGTTGGGCGTTATGAATTGCACATCCCTGTTGAATGTTGTTAAAACTGCGTTTTATGATGTCATGGCTTTGTTTCAGTAGTCTGATTCCTTGACAGTCCTTGCAAAGTTCAGACTGCTTCTAAGTTCACTTTATCTTGGTGGATTTTCCAGGCCTTTAGTATTAAGGGCAAGGTTCCCCCTTTCCCAGTTTAAGGTCTATTCCACCAGGAGTGTTATTGCTTCATTCATCATCAATTGATGGAAGATTTCTAATTTATTACTATTCTGGTGGAAACCCACAATTTTGGGCTTTTCTTTTACTATTCTTGATGATAACCGTAAATATGACCGGAAGAGAGGATATTTCCCTAACGGGGATAATAACCTAGTAGCTGCTCTGTTCTTTTCTCTCTCCACCCAAAAGTTTTACCTTTAGTTTTTCCTTGACCACTTCAGCTCCGGAAGACTTTACCTCCTTTATGTCCAGGCCACTTTTTGTACTTCGGAACAGCGCTACTTAAACTGGCGATTGCACGGTCATGCAACTCTGTACGTAAACTAAATGGTTTACAATTTATTTATTTTCTTTCATACAAATGGAGCTTTTTTTTTTGGCGGTATTTGTTCACTGCCAGGTTTTTTATTTTTTGTGATATAAACGATATAAACACATATCTAATAAAAAAAAATTAAAAAAATTATTTCTTCATAAATTTTGCCCAAAATATATTCGGCTACATGTATTTGGGAAAAAAAAAAAAAGTGTGTGTGTTGATTTGCTTGAAAGTTATAGTGTCTACTGGAATTTTTATTTGTTTTTACTAGTAATATCAGCAACTTATAGTGCGGCGGGCAATTTGACACTAACTGGTGCCGGGGGGGGGGGGGGGGGAGAAAATCTCTAACTGCCACTGACATATACAGTGTTCAGTGCTAATAATATACACTGCCAGTGTGCTAATGACACTGTATGGGAAGGGGGCTAACATCTGGGTCAGTCAAGGGGTTAAATGTGATCCTAAAAAATGTTTAGTGTTTACTGTGTGGTGTTTTACCAAGTAATGTGCCAGTTTTTACTTAGCAGGGAAAAAAGAAATGGCACATCACTGCTGTGTGGTTTACTAACACAGAGCTCTCTTCTGTCCTTCGCTCAGCCAATCACGCTCATAGTCTGTTTACACTGCCTGCAGCTCTGTAACAGGCCATACAGGGGTATGGCAACAGAGCTACAGGAGCCTGGCATTGCACTCTCCATCAACTAATCGTGGGTGCATTGCTCTGCTCTTATATCTACATTTTATTTATTTTTTTGAATACCTGAAAGTGGTGATATGCACATCAGTAACATTGTTTTCCTCTCATCTACCTAGTGGCACTCACCATGGGAGTCAGTTTGTCAAACTTACATGTGTGCAATACATCAGTGGCAGCGAAAGGGTTAAAGAACTTAATTTCCATGTTGGAATATTAAAGCCCCATTCCAGGCAAAATAAGTATGTAAATATATAAAATGGTCTGCATGTACTTCAGCTGTGTATTTAGCAGTTTCCCTAAAGTTTAGCTTTAGCTGTTCATTTGTATAGAAAAAATATGTTTTGCACTGACACTAAATATTTTAAATCAACCTTTGCAAGGTCTTAGATGTTTCCTTTGCAAGTTTAATGTTCAATGGGTTTGCTTACTACAGATTAAATGATTGCAGAACTTTTGAAAAAAACTGTTTGTGTTGCCCCCAGAAACCAGGCATCCTTACTTCAAGTTCCTACTCTGTGCTAAAATGTTGAAAGGAAGAATTGATTTTCTGGATTGTAGACTGTTCTTTGGTATGCTGTGGACTTTGTTTGCTCCTAACACCACTGTGCACTTGCAAGACATTCCCTTCATCCAATGCTTAGGGTGTTGGGAAAAATACAGTTTTAACCCTTCTCACGCATGAAAGCTCTCGTACTTCTGACCAAGGCTTTTGGTTGTATCTTGTTTTGCTGCTTGCCCAGACTCTACATTAAAGTAACATACAACCTGACATTCATATGAGTTCCATGGCAGCCCCTGACTTTGAGATAGATTACTAAGTGCTAATCAAATGTTATCTAGTGTTTTGGTAACATGCTAATATGAGTCCTTGTAATCGTAACTGTGCAAAAAAAAAAAAAAGCTGTATTGCCCTTTTCTTTTGTACGAGGAAAGTGTATGACATCTCATAAGTGCAGAGCCCCATACAGCGTGAAGAGCCATTTTATCTTTTTTGTACTAGCATGTAATTGCATGCAGCTTATGTACTGTAAGTGAAAGGATGATAATCAGCTGTGCTGATTCACCATCACAGCCGAGTTTGACTGGTATGCAGGGATTGGTGCATGGCCCTGGGCACACAGGCAACGTGCCGCAGGCCACACACCTGTCCCTGCATACCTGCTAGACTGGGCTGTGCGGGAGAATCAGTACTGCATATGTGTATATTCACTCTTTTTATATGAGCTGCTTGCACGCAGCTACATGCTAGTACAAAAAGTTAAACTGTTCTTTCCTTTGTGCAGGGCTCTGTGCCTGTTTGAAAGAGCCTCCACAGCACTGCTTTGCCAAGCAGGAGCCCCCCCCCCCTTTTTGTTTTTTTGTTTTTTTTCCCCTTGGTTTGACAATGCAGCTATCCATATAGTTTCTTAACCTTCAACTGGCTACCTTGCAATGAATCCAGTGAAGGACAAATTAATATGGTGTTCAAAAGCCAGTCTGTCCATTCCAGGAGATAGCAGAGTTTTTTAGGAGCTAGCTTAATTTGCAACTTGGTGAAAACCTCAAAAGTTAGATGCCAGCTGCAGTTTTTAAGGGGCATTGTTTACCTAGGTCCTGGGATTTGGTCAGCCCTAATGTATCGGAATAGTGCCTTCTGTCCACCGAGCAGTAAAGCTGATCCAGGTAGTAGCATAGTGATCTTCCTGACCAGCAAGTGTCTGTTGCATGACTCTGGGTTCACACTATCCTGCAGGTTGTGGGTGCAGGACTTCCACCTGTTCTGGCACGTGCAACCAAATCGCAGTATTTTTGCAAAAAGCACGAGGCTGTCATTCATTTTGAATGGCACCCCCATGCATCTCATCCCACAGCGCGATCACAGGTGCGGGAACTACAGGGGTATTTTTTTTTTTTTTTTTTTTTACCACTCGAATGCGTTTTTGAAAAGGCGCATGTACGCTTTTTGTGCGGGACACACGGCACAGCAGCATATTCAAATGAATGGGCTGCAGTGCCTGAGAAAACGCTGCCTGCACTAGTGTGAACTGGGCCTTAATGCATGGCCAAAACTAGAAGCTTCCAAGCTCACAGTTTCTCGCCACAGTCTAATTGACACCTGTTTATCAAGTCTGCTTAAATAAATTCCTGATGTCATGACATGCAACAACCGCATCAGTGTTTAGTACCTTTTTTAAAAAGTAGTCCTTGCTTGCCGCATCTTTCCCTTCTGGAGGTTTTTAACTGTCCATTGTTCCCTCCAGGGTTTGATAATCCCTATAGCTTTAAGTGGTGATGCTCCAAAGGCCTGACTACAGTCTGTTCTTTACTAACAACTCGAGGTGTATATGCTTTTCATCAGCTTAAGGAAACCTATGATGCCCCTGACTCTGAGAAATACAGCTATATTCAGATTCACCACTTTTTTACTATGATTTGGAATTCTGATCGCTCCAAGCTCTTGGCTGCATTTAAAATCAGGTGCTGAGCTCATCTGACCACCCAGGGCTTATTTTCTCTACTGTATTCATCCCTTTTGAATGCTTCCAATGTCCAGGCCCCTCCGTATTAGCTGCATTGGTAAGCAGACTTCAGCACCCTACAATCCCCCAAAGAGTGGCCTATCACGAAATGTTTTGCTGCTGGACAATGTCATGTTTAGATGGTACTACTCTCCATTGAGAATTGCCAAACACCCCCCCACATACCCAGCTCATTGCTTAGGGGATGCTCAGACCCAGGTGACATGAAGCCTACTGGTGAAACTCGAAAAATTAGAATATCGTGCAAAAGTTCATTTATTTCAGTAATGCAACTTAAAAGGTGAAACTAATAGATGAGACTCATTACATGAAAAGCAAGATAGTTCAAGCTGTGATTTGTCATAATTGTGATGATTATGGCTTAGAGCTCATGAAAACCCCAAATCCACAATCTCAGAAAATTAGAATATTACATGCAATCAATAAAACAAGGATTGTACATAGAACAATATCGGACCTCTGAAAAGTATAAGCATGCATATGTACTCAGTACTTGGTTTGGACACCTTTTTGCAGCAATTACTGCCTCAATGCGGCGTGGCATGGAAGCTACCAGCCTGTGGCACAGCTGAGATGTTATTGAAGACCAGGATGCTTCAATAGCGGCCTTCAGCTCTTCTGCATTGTTCGGTCTCATGTCTCATCTTTCTCTTGGCAATGCATATAGATTCTCTATGGAGTTCAGGTCAGGCGATTTTGCTGGCCAATCAAGCACAGTAATCCCACGGTCCTTGAACCAGGTTTTGGTGCTTTTGGTAGTGTGGGCAGGTGCCAAGTCCTGCTGGAAAATGAAGTCCGCATCCCCATAAAGCTCGTCTGCGGAAGGAAGCATGAAGTGCTCCAAAATCTCCTGGTAGATGGCTGCGTTGACCCTGGACTTAATGAAGCACAGTGGACCAACACCAGCAGATGACATGACTCCCCAAATCAACACAGACCGTGGAAACTTCACACTGGACTTCAAGCATCTTACAGTGTGTGCCTCTCCATCCTTCCTCCATACTCTGGGTCCTTGGTTTCCAAATGAGATGCAAAAGTTGCTCTCATCAGAAAAGAGGACTTTGGACCACTGAGCAACAGACCAGGTCTGTTTTTCTTTAGCCCAGGTAAGATGCTTCTGACGTTGCTGTTTGTTCAGGAGCGGCTTGACAAGAGAAATATGACATTTGAAGCCCATGTCCAGGATCCGTCTGTGTGTGTGTGTGGTGGCTCTTGATGCACTGACTCCAGCCTCAGTCCACTCCTTTCTATTAATGTGCTTTGATACAGCACTTTGGGAACATCCAACTTCTTTTGCAATTCTCTTTTGAGGCTTTCCCTCCTTATGGAGGGTGTCAATGATGGTTTTCTGCACAACTGTCAGGTCAGCAGTCTTTCCCATGATTGTGATTCCTACTGAACCAGACTGAGAGACCATTTAAAGGCTCAGGAACCCTTTGCAGGTGTTATGGCTTAATTAGCCCCCCCCCCCTTCTTCTTCTTCTTCTTCTTTTTTTTTTCCCTTGCTTTTCTTTCTTTTCCTTATAAATACTGTCCCTCACCTCAATGTTGAGACAATTTTCACCGCCTCTTGGCTTTTCCACGGTGTTTGGTTCATAGCTACTCCCAGTTACTTGCTGTTGAATATAGCATAGCAGGGCTTTCATGATAGCTCCTTTGAATTTTCACCTGGCCCGCTGCCCATATCATATGTACACTGGTCAACCTCCGCTGCTGTTTCAACTATACTTGTGTTGTATGATTCTTTTGGATTCTGTATTGCTTGTTCCTCAGGTACTTGATTGCTGGGGGTTCTCCCTCTTCTCGTCTCCCTAGTGGAATGTACTATTGATAACCTAACTTTGTTGATTATGGTATATACTGGGCCTATCTGACTGTGGCATGGATGGCCTGACATGATATTCATTACGAATGGCCCTGATGTTTGTCCACTGTTTGTTTTTCTTCTGTATGCAAATCTTTTTCTCAATAAAAATATTGTGAAAGAAAAGTAATCCTTGCATTCCAGGCCAGTGGCTGAGATGACATTATATCATCAATCTGCTATAGCACAGGAAAGCATTTCCTCTCTCTTGGAGATTAGACTGCAGCGTTATTGCAACTTTGTAGCAAGGCAAACAGTTGCAGCAGGGGCTGATCTGTGTCAGACATTTGTGAATACAGGTGACAAATGCAGATACCAGGATTTACATGATTGTGTCACCTTGGAGCCAGCAGTCCAGGAAGGAGATGGTAACCCTGCATGATGCGTGAACAAATGAGTCCTGTCCTTTATAGAGATAAAACCAGATGAAGACTTTGGCTGGCCATACATTATACAATTCTCTTGTACAATTTTCTCTTTAGGTTTACCAAACCATATCATATGAGGTCATGCCTAAACACTTCCAATTTGTATGCAATCAGGAAGGTCCTTGCACTACATAGTTGAAGGTAAATATAAAAGAAATTGAATAAGAACATTGCATAATGTATGGCTAGCTTGTGACAGGGGTACTCTGATCTGTGAGAGGTGTTAAAGCGGAGTTTCCAGCTGAAAAAAATAAAACTGTAGCTGCTGACTTTTAAAATACAGACATTTACCCGTCCCTCAGTCCATTGGTGCCCTCACCTCTGGTTTCAGCGGCTGTCTTCTCTCCCTGGTGCCGGCATCTTTAGTGTGGGCACCCGGCTGTGACAGCTTGCAGCTTCACATCCGTGTGCCCATTGCATATGCGTGAGAAGCACTGCGCTTCGTGAATGGCCCCGTAGTCTTCTGAGACCTGTCACGTGTCCCAGATGACTGCCATTCCTTAATATGGAGCTGGGGACAAAGCATTAAAGCGGAAATTCCCCTTTTGGGTGGAGCTCCACTTTAACTACCTGGAAGTTTTACACTGACTCATTACTTGGCGTGCATGGACATGTTAAATTATATCTCATGCTATGTCAGCTTTAGCCTAGCTTGGCTTTTTTTTTTCTTTTTTTAATATCTTGCCGTCGTCTCATTCCTGGTATTTTACCATGGTCTAGGGAATGTAGTATTACATGGAGCAAAAATATTAGATTGCTCAATGGTTTTTATTTATTGGCTTCATTGAAACCTTGTCACATCCCTTGTTTCTAATCTTGCCATCTCTAATAGATTGCTCTGGTAAACCTACACATAATGCTTCTATCTATATACTCTATGTACCCCGGGCATCTCTGCTTTATTTAGCTAATCTCATTAATTTATGGATGACAGGCAGTGTTTGGTGCAGTGTGTTGGTGGATCTGCTTCAGGCAGCTGTGGAATAACTACTGATGGGAGTTCTGCTTGGCAGCGTGATCATATTAAACTACTGAGAAAAATACTGAGAGTGCCATTCCGTTTTTTAATATTTTTTTTAAAGTTCTTTTTACATGCTCTACCAGATTGAACCTGAAGTTTATTGCTGAACCTCAAGCAGTTTTGTTTTTATTTATTTGGCTAAATGTATCTAAATGCAACTAGTATAAGTACTTCAATCTCATGGAGAGGGAGGAAAGGGTCTGTACAGTTAGTTCATTCCAACAGATCTTCATGCATTGGTAGCTTGCTTGTTAGAAAGGGAAGCAGAAGGATGCCCTCCTGCATTGTCCAGCGAAATGGCTGACGTGGGAAACTACCCTAATTCAAATCTGTAATAGGGAAAAAAATGGGGTGGGGTCACTCTCCTGTCTGTGGCTTGATGGGGTGTGAGTCAAGACTAGTAGAACATAATTACAAATTCTTTTGACAGTTCAGATATTCCACATATGTTTTTCAGATATGTTTTAGCTGCTGTTGATCAGCTTTTTATACTGTAAAAATCACATGCACAGACTACCTGGGCTCTCTTCCTTAAAGGAGGGGGGAGAGAGTAGTTTTAAAGCAGGACTTCTGGTAAAAGAATTTGTCATTACTATTGAGAGAGGGGGCAAAAAAAAAAAAAAAGTACCACTAATGTTGTGTATACCATGTTTAGGATTACTGCCCATTCTCAGAAAGCTACACTTTAAAGTGACTGTAAAGCTTGGGGTTTTTTTAATTAAAATAACAAGCATGCTATACTTACCTGTTCTGTGCAGTAGTATTGCATAGGGCAACCCCAATCCTCTGCTGGGGTCCCTGCTGGCGCTCTGAGCACCCACCCTCCCACCGAGTCCCCCCTGCTCTGTGTCAATAAGACAGACAGAATGAGGCGTGGCCCCACCCCCTGCTGCTCATCACTTGCTGTGATTGACAGCAGTAGGAACCAATGGCTCCTGCTGCTCTAGCTGCTTCAATGAGGAGCAAGAGAGCCTCATCTCTCATGCACAACGCTGGATTGAGATCAGGCTCAGGTATGTATTTAGTGGGGTTGTGGGGGGAAGCTGCATGCAGAATGTTTTTTACCTTAGAATGAATTAAGGGTGAAAAATGTTCCGCCTTCACAAGCACTTTAATGCAGCCATATAGTACAGCGCACATTATACTTCAGCGTATTGTAGCTTTCATACGTGGAAGCTGTAGTATTGCTTATCCACCCCTCCTCTCCCCTTGCCCATTCACAAAATCTCTTGTCTTTTGTGTACCATTTTGAAATACCTAAAACATAAACAAGTAGGTGGGATTTTTAAGGAGGAGCAACAGAGTCATTCTTAAACAGCCGCATTGTTAGCTTGTGGAGAGGGTAGTGTTAGATGTACTACTGAAATTAGATGAGACGTGATTAACAATTCTAAAGCCGATCTCCAGCTAATACTTTTTAAGCAGTTACAGCAACAGCTATTCTCTTTGTTGGGTAAAGGATAAGTTCATGTTTGGGATCATGTTACATGTTCCACCTGTTTTTGTGGTGGAACATGTAACATGTTCGTAGTGCTGCCACTGCTGCCCACTGCCCCAAGCACCCCCCCCCCCCCCACTCACAACAGAAGTCAGAAGTATGGGGAGAAATTCCCCATAATAGCTGTCACTTTTTAATAACAGTGCGGCCGTGCAGTTTTCTGTGAATGAATAGACTACAAGTCCTGATGACCTTAGCTATTGGCTTGTAGTCCTCAGTGAACTACCATGGCGCTATGGAATGCTGTGGTAGTTCATTGATTTTTTTTTTCGTGTCCGTATACCTGCTTGCCCGAACATCCCATATGGGCAAGTAGATATACTGACAGATCTGTAGGAGACCTGTATGGCACCAAGAGCGTGCAGATCACAAGAGAATAAGAACAAGTTTTAGATCTTTTAGGCAAGTAAATAGTTTGCATGCCTTCAACTGTGCTATTAATATCCTTTTTTTTTTTTTTATAAAATGCCTGACTCTGCAATCTAATACAAATGTAGGCCAACTATATGTATATTCCCCCATTGGTGAATATTGTGGTGCCTCTGTTAGTGTCTTGGATGCTAAAATCTGTCATCTTATGGGTTAAATCCCTTTTAAGTAATGCTTCCCTACAATGACTGAGTAGCTTGATTTACTCAGGATGCTGAAATGTTCACTCCAGAGTATGTGAAGCAACATTTTCCAAGAATAGATGTAATAATCCTCCTTCACTTTCAGCACATGAAACTAGCAGAGCTTGGATGAATAATAATCTTTATGCTCTAATATTACAGGCAGTAGACTTTCAGTATGGTGCTTGTGCAGAATTACTTAACGTCTAGTAAATGTAAAGGACAAAGCCAATGCCATTGCTGTGTGAGTCGGTTGGGTTCATTTTCTTGCTTTGGCTGGTAAGGTAGATCAATCAAAACGTCACTGGCAATTCTGCAGTTTGGAATTTTACCATCTTAAAAAATGTTAGATGAGGCAGTACTGACTGATATCTGCCTGATGAATAGTTTTATTGCAGTTAGCACAACCCCCCCAAAAGAAAGTGGAAAATCAGTTTTCGACTGGGGCTTCCCTAGTTCTGCCTGTCCCCCTAGTAAACAGCAATCACACTCACATAAGCATTTTGTTTGTATTACTTAGTGGATTGGAGTAAAGCTTGTCATATATAGGAATATTTCTTTAGAACCATTGTGATTTATGTGTATTCCTTGTCCCAGCAGAAAAAAACATACAAATTTGCAAAGCCATGCCTTTTTTTTTTTTTTTGTCTCTTTAAAATGGCTGCCAATGTAGAAACATACCTGTTGATTCTGTCAGAAATCCAGTGAGCATTTAACTTCCAGTTGTGGGGTAACAGCACTGGCTTTTCAATCAAATCCCAAGCAACATTGCTGACCCTGTGCAGTTCTCTCCTGCTGGACTAGAGAATACTTTTCTAAATGTTATAAGGCAGGGCTTAATATTTCGAGTCTAGACCTACTAGCCAGGCACAAACTTTACTCTCTATCAGTTGCCCCACCCAACCTTGCCAAGGTCCGCCTCCAACCTCGCCCCCTTAGAGCTTCAAAGTAGAAAACATATACGGTGTGCATATTCGGACAGTCTGTAATAATTACAGTCTCTTAGGATATGCACACCGTGTATGTTTTCTACTTTTAAGTCATACATTGTTGTACTGCAGCTCAACCTTACTGAGTCTTTTTTGATTCTTTTTATCAAAAAATAATTTGTTGCAATAAACATTTATTGTTTTATACCTGTGTACACACTTTTTTTGCCTTTCAAAGTCCCAGAGGGATATTTCCATAGTTGTTGTCTGTTTCAATATTTGGGATGTTGGCAAAAACAGTGTAAATGTTGGGGCATTGTACCCAATTTCCTAGTCTTTGTAATCTCACCAGACAGACACAGACAACAGTAAAATAAATAGGTTCTAGCCCTTTCTCTATACAAAACTTCAGAGAATTGAGTGGTGCTCCATTCTAACTGTGACCATGAGTAACGACCTGTAGTGTGCATGCAAGCCGCTCACTTTAAGATGCTCATACACAAGTCATTTTCCCCTATAGCGGTGGAGAGCGGGCCTTGTGTCCCCCGCGGCGGCGAAGAAGAAACCGGAAGTTGGAAACCGGCAGTCGGCTTAACAACAAGGCTTGGAGCGCAAATGGAACGCAAATCGATCCCCGGGGCCTGGAGATCGCATTGCAAGCCACTTGCTCCATCTGTGCTCGCCACAAAGGGATTTTCCCTTGCATTTGGCGAGCGGAAATTTCAAGCCCTGTTTATAAGGGATAAGGAGAGGTAGGAGGTGTTTTGTTGGCTGGGCATGGTTGACAGCACTCTTCCTTCTGTAACAGTACTTTTTTGGCTCCACTTTCCAAAAATGATATAGAAAAGAGATGTGGAGCTAGAAGTGGCCTTCTATGAACCCCTTCTATACAGCAAGTAGCATGTCTACTAGTCATCTAAACCTCTTTAGCTTTAGTCAATGGAACAGCTTCCTCCTGAAAGTGAAGTCATTTTAATATTTTCTACTCTTACATCATCCTTTAAGAAAACCAAGCCCTAACCTACTTTTTTCTTGATGCATATTGCCTTATTTATATAGGCTACGTAAGGCATTTTGCAGCTCACATGTCAAACTCCAGATAAGTCTTCGGCATCTGCTTTTTGCCCAATACAGCTTTAAGAGTGTAGGTTTATGAAGGGGGGAAAAAAAGCATTTTAAAAAAAGTAAATATTTTATTTAAAGCTCAGATTCCTGGTGGTGTCGTGCAACTTAACAAAGGATCCTTTACCCACACAGCATTGCATATAAATGAGAAAACATTCCAGCTTGCAGTGACTGGTTTTCCTCCTGTGGTACATTGGTTTTTGACTAAAGGAAACAAATGTTAGCGAAATTACTCAGAACTTATGCTCCTGTCCTCCAATCTAACATTTTTCATGTACTTCCAGGGCTTTTAATAGCCGCTACAATCTGCATCCATGCATCAAAAAACAGGCAATTCACCACACAGATGTGAACTATCTTCATTTAAAACAATAATCTGTTTACATGCATTGAAGTGTGTTTAAATCACATAGGTATCGATGGGAACTAAAACCTAATCCTTTCCTTTCACTTAATCTTAACACTTGATCTATTAACATTATTTTACCATTTTAACTGGAACTTTAGTCAGAAAATTAAAAGAAGTAGGACATGTTGTTTGAAGCTAAGGAAAGGGGGAGAGTTTCCAGTAAGGTAGTTACTGCTCTGGGTTTCAACAAAATGGCAGCCTCTAGCCAGATGGAACCAGAGCAGTGCTGGAGCCAATTTCCAGTACACACTCATTTTGGTAGCAGAAGAACATTTTGTTATCAAACTGTTGTGCGTAAAGTTCTCCTTATGGCTCCATGCACAGCAGTGGTTTTTTAAGCTCTTAGAAGCTGTTATCAGCATTTTGTTCTTCTGCTCCTAGAAGCTAAATAGTGTTATGTGTGTTATGTGCATGGACACATAGTCCTATGTGTCCATGCACATCATTTTAGGCTAGTAGCGTTTTTCAAGGTTTAGCGTTTAGGAGCAGAAAAATGTTTTTGTAGAATTTTTGGGGGCGTTTTTCCAGCGTAAAAAAAAAAAACTCTAAATGCTCCTAAACACTACAAAAACGCCCCTAAAAGCTTTTTTTAGTCCCTACATATACTGTAAAAATGCTGCTAAACTGCTACTACAAGCTTTTTTTTTTTTTTTTTTTTTTTTTAATTAGCGGTTTTTGAACTTAAAAAATGCAAGTGTGCATGGAGCATTAAAGTGTTACTGAACCCAGGACCCTGTATTTACTATATCTGGTCACCCACAGTACACAGAACATGGAATATCCAGTTATTTTGATAAATATAAACTTCTAAATACCTTTTCTCATCAGCAGTATATAGCAGTCTTGTGACTTCTATCAGTGTCCAGCTGGCTAAACCTTGTAGGAGTAGTTTTTATTCTGCTATGACTGTCCTATGCGGCTGCATAACCCCTGACCCTCTCTCTGGACAGCACCGATTGGTCCTGTGCCGATTACATGCACCCTACCAAAGAAAAGAAATTCTCTAGCAATACACACCTGAGTGTCTCCTAGAGCTCTGTACTATCAGCAGATGGATTGGGGACAGAAAAAGAAGGGGAGAGTAAAAGAAGAGCAAGTATAACCAGCATGCTTTACTGGATATTCAGACAGATTTTAATGTTGTGGGTGTAGTAACATTTTAAGCAAACTCTGAAATTTTAACAATTTGGCTTTCATCTCTTTCATTTTTTTTCCCATACCGTTTTAAAGTAGAGCAGCCATTCTAACCTTGGGGTTCCACCAGAAATTTCTAGGGGTCACTTGAGCTATGGCTGATTGACCTACCATCTCATGGTGCCTGGATAATTTTGGGTCCAACACAACTTGACAAAGACAACCGAATGACGCTAAGAATCTTTTTGGCTATCTGTAAGGGTGGCGTTGTTTCTACTGACCACTAATGTAAGGGGCTTTTTTTTTTCCATTGACACCAAGTGACATGAAAATTATTTTAGTGGTTCTTGTTCAATAAAAAGTTTGAAGGGTTGTAGAGAAGGGTTTAATGTTTGTTTTTATGCCTGGGGTACCAGTAAAAGGGGCATTTACCTAACTAATCTATCACTCCCACAGATTCCCTCTGTGCTTCTCTTCTCTAAGGTGCTCCAGTGATTACAGGCACCCTGACCTCATAAAGTACAATGCAGGACCAATAGCCCTGCATTGTATGTGAGGATACTGAGGGACTGCCCACAAGTTAGTGTCAAGAAGAGGAGGGCACTGGCTGCCATGGGTGTGAGGGATAAGAAAGTAAAAGTCGATGTTACTGGTACAGTAGGCATATACATGCATTCAGGAGTTTGTTTTTTTTTATTTTACTCTGCCAGAGTTCAGCTTTAAAATCCCCGTCACCTTCTCGCATGGCCTATAGCAGATTAACAGCCGGGTGGGACACTCGCTATTGTGACTGGGTGTCATATGATGTCAAAACGGGCGGCACACTCTGTCACCGACTGTGTCCACGGGACACAGCCAATGACATATCGCTACACTGGCCCATTGCATGTGTCATGTAACCGCTGTGACCAATCACAGCAGATCACATGTCAATTGTATAAAATGGATGGTTTCCTGTCATGCCATCTATTGTATACAATTATGTTATGGGCTGTGACTGGTCAAGGCAGTCACATGATACAGACAGGGCCAATCACAGCCCAACTGTATCATGTGATCAGCTTTGCCCAATCACAGCTAATCACAGCAAAAAACTGATTTAATCAGTTTCATTCAGTAACAATGATTGCAAATATCAATGAAATACATTGGTATTAGCAATCATAATGTGTTAAAAAAAAAATAAATCCTGATCACTTGCCCAGAGTAGTTCAATGTCACTATGGTAACATCGTATTGTTTTGGTCACAGTGTGCTGAAAAATAAAATAATAAAGAAAAGAAAAAATGTAATAAAAAAAAAAATAGAAACATTTGAAAAAAAATACAAATTTTATCCTTATTATTTTCACCAAAGAAATGTAGCAGACTACATTTTGACCTACATTTATGAAGAAATTTTATTTATTTGCAAAATTTTATAACAGAAATGAAGAAAAGTGCGGTTTTTTTTTTTTTGTTTTTTTTTTTTTGTTTTTTTCAAAAGTTTTTCAGGTGTGTTTTTTGTTTTATTTAGCAAAAAACAAAAAACTCAGTGGTTATTAAATGCCACCAAAAGAAAGTTTTATTTGTGTGAAAAAATGCAAAAAATTTCATATGGGTACAGTGTTGCATGACCGCGCAATTGTCATTGAAAGTGCGACAGCGCTGAAAGCTGAAAATTGGCCTGGGCAGGAAGGGGGTATAAGTGCTCTGTATTGATGTGGTTAAAATATATATATATATATAAGTATTGAAAGCTCCTTTAGGCTACGTTCACACTAGCGTTGTGTGCAGGCAGCAGAGAGGTGTTTGGGAAGAGGTAAAAACGCTTCCCAAACGCCTCTGCCAATTCTGCACATTACAGCACATGGTGCTGTTCTAACGGGAGCTTTTGCGTCGTATCGCGGCAAAACAGACGCCTCTGGTCGAGTCAGGAGGCGTTGAAGCCTCCTATTCTAGTCTATGGTGCCGCTCTGCAAACTCCCTGCCAGGGAGTGCGGTTGCGACGCGTTTGCGGAGCGGTAACACCATTCAAACTGCATTATAGGCGTTTGTGGGGCATTTTTAACGCTCGACAAACACCTAGCAACCACCGCTAAACCGCGTATGCGGCGTTTGCGAAGTGTTTGTCGAGCGTTAAAAAGCGCTCCGCAAACGCCGGACCAACGCTTGCCAAATGCTATAGGGGCGTTTGGCAAGCGTTGGTAAAACAGCCAAGTGTGAACGAGCCCTTACTTTGTTTCAGTTTTGTTTTGTTGTGTTGCAGTGTGATGCTACATTTGTTTAATATTTTCCCCGATAATGACAAAGTAAAATGATAATTTTAGAAATGTCTGTGAACCTATTAAAAAGTAAAAACAGAAATACCACATGTACTTAAGAATTCAGACCCTTGAAATTGCAACCACACTTGAAATTTAGCTCAGGTGTCCCCCATTTATCTTGATTGTTGCTGAGATGTTTCTGCACATTGCATAACAAAACTGAAAAAAGTGAAGGGGGTCTGAATACTTGCACATGATTGGATGATAGAACTCAGCGGAGCTTCCCCTCATTTCAGAGCATCCCCTCAGATCTAGAGCAACTGCACTTGCAGCGCACAGACTATTTGCCTTTAGTAAATCAACCTCTTTGTATACTAGATTTAAAATGTTTGCTACGAATAAATGCTCTGGGCCAGAAGGACAAAGTGAGGAATCCTGGTTATAGTAGATCCTAGTATTGAAGGGAGAGTGAACATGTTAGAAAGGAACTAGAGCTTTCAATAGACCATAGCAAGCAGGAAGCGGGCCCATTTTAGCCATGTGTGAATGTGTGGTTTTCAGTTGATGAGTATGTGGTTAAGTCACATGTAACTGAGTGTATTGTGGGCTGATGAATGAGGTGAAGGATCTGCTATACTGAGCGTTGAAGTGGATGTATACATCAGTTATGTTTTTGTTCAGAGTAAATTGTATGATCATAACACATTAAAAGGGTTTCCGTCATTTCTTTTACTCTTTATGATCAGCTTATGCGGATTTGCTTTCCCTCATAAATTTTACAAGACGTCTTTTTTTTTTTTTTTTTTTTTTTTTTTTTTACTTTGACCACTTTTTAGGCAAAAGCTGGCTGTAAATGGATCAAATTTCCTTTTGATTCCTAGTGAGTCAGCCAAAATTTGTTCTATCGCTAAAGCCTTGAAGGAGCCAGGTGGAAAGCTTTCGGCTGCACAGAACCTGCATCCAGTCAGGTGCAGTCTCATTATTATTATTGTTGTTGTCGGGTATTCCGACAGCAGCAGCCAGCACTGCAGATTCATCTGTCCACGCTGTTTAGCATGAATGGGGAAATCTAATGATTTCTCTCTTTTAGCCTGTGGGGTTGAGCAAGAGAAATCTTAACATGTTTGGCCAGCTAAAGGCCATCTGTTGCGGTCCCTGATAACGTATGGCATACTGGCAGAAACATGAAGATGCTGGAATTATCTAAATATTTTATGTGTGTGACATCCATCTCATGTCTGTAGCTAGTATTAGACACTTGACTGCATATTGGTATGTTTGGCTTGTTTCTGCAACAGTGTACAGAAAGGAGGAAGTAGTATAAATATGGTATGTATCATAAAGTGGTCAACTTCTGCTTGCAATCGCCGAGGCGATTGCAGTGGAATTGGAAACGGGCACCTGTCAAAATTGGGGAGTGGGGTACCATTACTTTTAATGCGGAACTTCTTTTCGGTTTAGCTCCACTTTAATGTATTCTATCATGCTCCTTCTTTCCTCAAGATATTACAAACTGTTCCTGCAGTCCCTCCTGATGTCTATTGGCCCTCAAATCTTCACCATTTTTGTTACCTCCCTGCGTGTAAATTCGACTGGAGAATATCAAATGTTCTCATGGCTGTAGTCTCTGCAGACCGAATGTTATTCATTGTGGGAAAAAAAGTGAATTTTCTTTGGGGTTTCAGGGATATTTCTTATTTTGTTTCCTAGTCCATTTTTTCTGTCTCTTCAACATTTGGACAACTTTTTTTTTCTGGCGGTATATTTTCTGGTCCCATGTAATCCAGACTGAAAGTGTTACTAAACCCACAACAGTGAAATTAGTCTGTATATGCAGTAAAGTATACTTGTTATACTCACTGTGGAACCTAAGGGGTTAATTGTGCTGGAGTCACTGTGCATCTGCTCAGTTTAATGTGTATTGCTAGAGGTTTTTTTTTTTTTTTTTTGGGGGGGGGGGGTGCATGTCATCGGCACAGGACCAATCACCACTGTCCAGACAGAGGTTCAGGGGTTATGCAGCCTCATGGGACAGTCAGAGCAAAATGAAAACTCCTCTTGCTAGCTTTAACCAGTGCTCAGCCAGACACTGATAGAAGTCACAAGACTGCTATATACTGCTGATGAGAAAAGGTATTTAGCAGTTTATAGTTACTAAAATTGCATTTCCATGTTCTGTGTACTGTGGGAGACCAGATATAATGAATGCAGGGTCCTGGGTTTAGTAACACTTTAAGAAAAAGTACAGACTTTGATAATGGGCAGTTTTACCCTCTTCCGGCAGTCTGGAGAGTGTCCGTTACTAACCCTGTATTCAAGCAGAAAATGGGTCAGCCTCCCTGGGGGCCATAGGAAACTGGGCTCACAGCGCTGACCAGGAGACAATGTAAGTGAATAAGGAAAAACACAGCTAATCCCTGGTTAGGTGGTTAGGTTCTGCTATTATAACATGTTCTTAGAAATGGTCTTTTCTGAAAGTTCGATATACATGGTGACATAAACGTATTATAAATGCAACTCTAATAGCACCTTAACTCAAAATACATATCAAGTTCAGTTTTGTAGTGTACAGGTGATTGTAGCCGTATTAGTGCATTTGCGACAGAAAGAATTGAGTACTGTCCGTCATACTTTTTTATTTGCACTAACATACAATTTTGAGGACAAGCTTTCGGGGAATGTCCCCTTCTTCAAGGTCCAAGCAGTACTAATCACAAAGATTTAACAGAATTTTAGAAGAGATGTGGGGGATGAAAAAAAAAAAAGACTAGAGACATGACACAGCAAAAGCAACAACTGGGGGGGGGGCAAGTCATGCTTGAGGTGATGGTCATAAAACTGTTGGATAATGAGTGAGGAATCCCATGTCCAAATTAAGGCCGTTATCTCTTGTGTCAAATAGAATTATCATTCTTAGTTCAAAAGTTTTTCTTTCCTGAATGGATTTGAAATTTCCTTGGCACCCCAATATGCCAGTTTATTTATAGCTGACCTGGAGGAAAAAGTCGTGAACAGCATGGGACAAAAACCATACAGATACTAATCGCTATATTGATGATATTTTCATCATATGGACAGAAGGTGAAGAATACCTAAAACAATTTTACTCATTGATCAACACTATTCATCCATCAATCAAACTAAAAATGGAATACTCAAACACACGTCAACTTCCTAGACACCACAGTATACATCAGGGATGATACGCTTCACACCTCAATATACAGGAAACCCACTGACACATGCAACTACCTCCACAGTTCTAGCTTCCACCCCCAACACACGAAACGTGCCATCATACACAGTCAGGCCATTCGATACCACTGAATATGTTCTGACCCAAGAGACAGAGATAAACATCTCGAGACACTAGCAGACGCCTTCCATAAGAAAGTTTACAAGGACAAAACTATAAACACAGCCTTGAGAACCCAAAGAGAAAATCTACTTCAGTACAAAGAAAAGAAAAAAACAAACAACCGTGTACCTCTAGTAACCACATACAACCCTGCACTAGAAGGAATAAGAAAAATAATCAAAGATTTACAACCCATCATAACAGAGGATGGAACTCGGAAAGAAATATTCCAGTAACTACCAATACTGGCTTTCAGATAACCCCCCAACCTCAGAAATAAACTAATCAGTAGGAAACGTCCTTCTGATTATGATGTCACAAATAATGGAAGCACACCCTGCAATAAAAAAACGCTGCAAACTGTGCAACCAAATCAATTCATCAATAAGTGTCAGACACTTAAAAGGGATCTTCAGTATCTCCGTATCATACAGCTGCACCTCTAGTAATGTTTTGTAACTTATCTAGTGCAGAAAATGTAGCAAAGGATCTTATGTTGGCGAAACCGGACAGAAGTTGCAAACAAGGATGAATTTGCACAGACATACCATCAAGGAACATAAAGAAGATGACTTTTGCACACCTGTGGGGCACCATTTCGCACAACCAGACCACACAATGGGAGACCTCAATATTTTAGTTCTTAAAGGAAATTTCAAATCCATGCAGGACAGAAAAACTTTTGAACTAAGAATGATAATTCTATTTGACACAAGAGATAACGGCCTTAATTTGGACCTGGGATTCCTCAATCATTATCCAACAGTTTTATGACCATCACCTCAAGCATGACTCCCTCTGTGAGTGTTGTCTTCCCCCCCCCCAGTTGTTGCTTTTGTACTTATCTCTAGTACTTTTTTTTTTTTTTTTTTCCATCCCCCACATCTCTTCTAACATTCTGCTAAAACTTTGTAATAGTACTGCTTGGACCTTGAAGAAGGAGACATACCCCGAAAGCTTGTCCTCAAAATTGTATGTTCGTGCAAATAAAAAAAAAAAGTATCACGTCCGTACTCAATTGTTTCTCTCACCTCAAACATTCTGTTAAAACTTTGTGATTAGTACTGCTTGGACCTTGAAGAATGGGACATTCCCCAAAAGTGCAAATAAAAAAAGTTTAATGGACAGTACTTAATTGTTTCTGTAGTGTACAGGCAAATTAAAGATCTCTAAACTCAACGACAAAAAAATGTAATATGGTACGTAATAGAGTACATATATGTCAACCATCAGAGATTGCTAACGGTGTAGTAATACCCAACCTGTTTCGCAGTCTAGGCTTCCTCAGGGACTCTAACAGATTTAGAAGATCAAATCACACATCCACCCCCAAACCCGAAGGAAGGGAAAGTTGGGGGGAACAAGAGGTGTGAAAGTTAGGAGTGCTATATACTGCTGATAAGATATTTAGTAGTTTTATACCATAAAAAAGAGAAGTCCGGTGCTTCACACAAACCCACCAGTCTAGTTACCATTGCCACAAAGTCCCACACCATATAGTGTGCAAGCAAAATCTTCTGGTTGCTTAATACTTTTCTTCATTCAAATCCACTTAGCACTTCACCACCGTATGCTAATATTGCGCTCACAAACCATTTGTGACCCCTTAATTAAAAGGTCAAATGCGCTTGTTTCACCAGGGCTTTGTATCTCAGTGGGTTCCTTCTCTATTGTCTCCCCATGTTAATCCAATGTATCCGTATTCCTCAGCACTGAGTCATCAAAAGCCAAGAGAGATTTCATAGTGTAGTAGTTTTTATTCAGATTAAACAGTATAAAAATAAGGTTGCACACATTTGCCAGTGGCCATTATCTCGGCACTAATACACTCCGCTAAGCTTTGCCACCGCTGCTCCACTCCCTAGAGCCAGTGTGCGTTTTAATCACCGGAACCAGAAGTGACGTCAAATCTATAGACCCGGAAATAGCGGACGTGTCACTCTGCCTCTACCTGTTTCACCTATTGGCGTCCTCAGGAAACTCCCACTTTTAAAGGGGCAGCTAACACATTGAATTGATTTCACTGGCCGTTTATGGATGGTTGATAGGGGTAGGTGCTCAGTTTAATCTGTTGTATTAGTAGTGTATATTTACTAAAATAATTCATTCCCATGTTCTGTGGAAGACCGGCTATAGTGAATGCAGGGTCCTGGGTTTAGTAACACTTTAACTGAGTCTCTGTGATGGTCTTTTGGTTTTGTGCCAGTTGGCTTTATTGTACAATAACACTCAGTTTGTAGATGTTTTGTAACATCTCGTTTGAAATTTTTTCAATAAAAATGTTTTCTGGGGAAAAAAGTGTGAATGAGGGAAAATACTGCATTAAGGCCACTAGAAAGACCTGATGTTCATACTTATTTCCTGTGATACTTGGCACCAGCTAGTAACCAAAATGTGGTATCTATTTCTGCGTGTGTGTGTTTTAACCGCTTGCCCTCCAGAAGATTTACCACCCCCCCCCCCCCTCCTGACCAGGCCATTTTTTGCGGTATGGCGCTGCGTTAATATAACTGGCAATTGCACAATCATGCAACACTGCACCCATATGAAATGTCTTTTTTTTTTTTTTCCCACAAATAGAGCTTTCTTTTGTTGGTATTTGATCGCCTGTGCGGTTTTAATTTTTTTCTGCTATAAACAAAAAATGCCAACAGTTCTGAAGAAAAACAATATTTTTGACTTTTTGCTATAAAACACATATCCAGTAAAAAAAAAAGTTTAATCAAATTTCGTCTTAAATTTAGGATAAAATGTATTCTGTTACATGTCTTTTTACTGAAAAAAAAAAAAAATCCCAATACATGTAAATTCATTGGTTTACGTGAAAGTTATAGCGTCTACAAATGGCGGTATACATACTGGAATTTTTTTATTTTTTTCATACTAGTAATGGTGATCAGCGACTTATAGCGGGACTGCGGCGGGCATTCTAACATTGGGGGAAAACTGACTAACTGCCAATGACATTCCAATGACACTTATACAGTGATCAGTGCTAATAAAAAGCACTGACACTGGGCAGGAAGGGGTTAACATCTGGGGCAATCAATGGGTTAACTGTGTGCTGTGCTTTTACAGTATGTGCTGTGTGTGTTTTTATTATCTAAATATGCTACTGTGTACAGAACAGCATGTTACTGCTGGCAGGAGAGAGACCTGTGTTGTTTACACACGTCTCTCCCCTGTCACTTTCTTGGTGTTTGCCGCGTGCCGGCAGGGAATCTCTGGCCGGGACCCGTCGATTGGCAGTGTAGTTGTGTGTGTGTGTATATATATATATATATATATATATATATATATATATATATATATATATATATATATATATGTGTGTGTACACACACACACACTGCCCTGTAGCAGTAGTTCTGCTATAGGGCAGCAGGGAAGCAGAAACACATTCAAACAAAAACTGCAATTTTATTTATTTATAAAAATACACCCTTTTTGTGTCGGCACCAAAAAGATATACCTCGCTTACCAATCATTCAGTGATAACACTTAGATGAACTAGAACATTGCAATCACATGATCCATATCTGTTTTTAATAGGTTGCAAGGTTGATAACACTGTGAGTCATTCTTTTTACTTCTGGAATTCAAAATAACTTTGGACCTTTCTGTTGAGAGTTGTAAAAATGACTTTATTTAGATGACTTGTAGTTGCCCTCCTGCAGTGCTGTCTAGGTAACTGCATTATACCTGGCTTTATCTGTAATTTTCCAGTTCATGCCATAAATAGACAAACATTTAATTTTGCTCCATATATGGCAGTACAGCGTCTCCTGTTCACAGTAAAAGCTTATGTCGTATAGTGTTAAAGTGTAGGGACCTTCCGGTGCCTGTGACCAGCTAACCTAAATCCTTTAATTCCAGAGCCCCCCCCCCCTCTTTTTTTTTTTTTTTCCATTCATCAAATCAGCATGTTTCTAGAAAATTTCTATAAACTCCCAAGTCTTATATATCTTCTTAATAAAATGGTGTCAGATGTAATTATCACCCAGGCAGGGTTGCATCAAATAAAGATACCAAACATGTCAAAATTCCTGCCTGTGAAATGGTGAAAGTTTACAGTACCTAAAATTTTTCATAGAGGGCGCTTTAAAAGCCTGTACAGGTTATCATTTTAGCATCAACCACAATTTATGGCCTTGGAAAGACTTGTCTTGCTCTTCTGCAGGCATTGATGCCTCCATATGCATGGCACAGTCTGTTTACATACACATGCAGGCCCTACATGCCCATATGTACATGTGTGTTCATGTGTATGTATGGGAAGGGGGGGGGGGGTGTTCCCATGAAACACCAAAGAAATTCAGTACCCTAAATTTTTATATAGACGATACTTTAAAAGCCTCTACAGGTCTTTAGATTGATTAACCATGAATAATGGCCCTAAATGTATTGCTTTCACTCCAGCATGTGCGGTAGTGTGCAGCATGCATAGCGCAATTGATGTTTTCATATGTAGGTGTTCCCAACTTGTGGACTTACATTTAAATATGCCTTTAAGTTTGGGGGGGGGCAGGAGGAGAATGTTTAGTGTTTGGGTGTAACTTTAGTTTTATTTCACTAAACTTATTTTTTAGCAGTTAGGGTCCCCTGTATGATGCTATTTTCTTATGACAGGTTCTCTTTAACGAGACCTATAATGTCTCACCTACCCTCCATTGAAACTAATAGAGCACAGATTGTGCTAAATTAGTTTGTTTTTTTTCCCCAGGCCACAGCGATCTGGAAAAGTGACAGCCGAATCTGGATGTAATATATATATGTTGCCTCTTACTAGGTAGAGGAGATCAGTGAAGGGACATTTGCTGGTCTGTCTCCCTTCTACTGGGGAGCCTGTGTGACGCAAAGGGAGCTGTACTACCAAGGGTGCGTGGAAGCGATCGCCTCCACCTGACAGGTGACCGTGTGTAAGACCCCCTGCTGCTGACATGCTATAGGGTAAAAGTGGACTGTTGGCTTTCATGTTTTCATGAAAATAGGAACAATATCCTCCCTTTTTTTTTTTTAATCAAAATGACAGTGCCCAGGCAGCAATGATGTCATCAGTCTGTTAGACACGGGGAAGCGTTTTCCCAGTCTCTTTTCCGGTGGTCAGATTGCAACATAGCAGGTATGCTGATTGGAGAAATAAGGCAAAAATCTTAAAGCCACCACCTTGAAAATACCCAGAGCTTCTGGTTATCAGGCAGGATGTGACCTCCTCTCATAATGCACTACACTGTTGCATGGCAGAGGGTGTGACCTTAACTTTCTCACTCAGATGTGACATCAGCTAAATTTGAATACTTTGGTGTAATCTTCTTCTTTTTTTTTTTCCCACAAATACATGTTAAAATAGGCTATGGGTCACACGGGGTGCATTGTTTTTTAGTGATTCAATTCATAGACTTTCATTATGACGAGGTACTGTTAAGCTCAACAGCTGTGTAGCACTGCAAAGCAGAAAGAAGAACCTGCTGCATATGCAATGAGCAAAAAAGGCTGCCAATGTACATAAACTATATATAGAAGCAAGTGTTTGTTTTTATTTTTTTTCAAATAGTTGACGTGTGTATGTGTGTATGTATATGTATGTATATATGTATGTGTGTGTGTGTGTGTGTGTGTGTGTGTATGTATATGTATGTATATATATATATATATATATATATAATATATGTATGTGTATATACTGTGTGTGCACAACGCAGCTATCCAAAGCAGTGTGCTTACAGTGAAGCGCACAGACACCACCCCATAGTAAAATGCACACAGTTAACCCTTTGATCGCCCCATCATGTTAACCCCTTCCTGCCCAGTGACATTAGTACAGTGTCAGTGCTTTTTTTATTTATTTTTTTAGTATTGATCACTGTATTGGTGTCACTGGGGATGTCGGTGACACCAAGTCAGTTCCCCTCAGTGTCAGAATGTCCGCCACAGTCCCACTATAAGTCGCTGATCGCCGCCATTACTAGTAAAAAATTAAAAATCCCAGTATATATACCGCCATTTGTAAATGCTAAAACTTTCACATAAACCAATTCACTTTTTTTTTTTTTTCTGGACATGTTTAACCAGTTGCCACCCGGCCGATAGCCAGATGGCAGCCGGGCGAACAGTTCGTCCCTTCGGGTGGACTCCATATGGCGTCCTTTCAGGCATGCACAGTGCGCCTACCCGCAGGGCCGTTCTGCGGCGCAATCTGTCACCGGCCATTTCCTCGGGCACAGCCAATGACAGATCTGTGTACTGGCCCTGTTGCCGGTACCATGTGACCTGCTATGACCAATCACAGCAGATCACATGACAGTTGTATACAATGGATGGCTTCCTTTCATGCCATCCATTGTATACAAGTGTGTCTAGCTGTGAATGGTCAAAGCGATCACATGCACAAGCTGGGCCAATCACAGTTCAGCTGTGTCATATGATTAGCCGTGGCCAAATCACAGCTAAGCACAAAAAAAAAAAACCCTGAATGAATCGGTCATTCAGGTAAATGCTTGCTTATAGCAAAGTAATTCTTTGCTATAAGCAAATTGTGTAAAAAAAAAAAAAAAAAATTACTGATCACATCCCCCAAAGTAATACAATGTTACTATGGTAACATTATACTATTAAAGTAACACAGTGCCGTAAGGCCAAAAATGGCCTGGTCAGGAAGGGGGGTAAATCCTCAAGAGGGCAAGTGGTCAGAGCACTGGATCAATGCTTTTTTTTTTTTTTTTTTTTTTTTTTTTTCTTTTATATAATGCTTTACATTGCAGAGGAGAGATGCGGGGTCTTATTGACCCCATATCTCTCCATAAAGAGGACCTGTCACTAATTATTTCTATCACAAGGGATGCATGCATTCCTTGTGATAGGAATAAAAGTGATGAAATTTTTTTTAAGGGACAGTGTAAAAAGAAAAAAAAAATTAAATGCATAGAAAAAAAAAAAGTTTAAAGTGCCCCCGACCGCCCGTGCTTGCACGTAGTGGTGAACACATACATAGGCCACGCCCACATATGTAAACTGTGTTCAAACCAAATGTAAGGTATCGCCACGAATGTCAAAGCAAGAGCAATAATTCTAGCACTAGACCTCCTCTGAAACTTTACACTGGTAACCTGTAGATATTTTTAAAGCGTCACCCATGGAGATTTTTAAGTACCATAGTTTGACGCCATTCCACAAGCGTGCACAATTTTAAAGCGTGACATGTTGGGAATCTGTTTACTCGGCATAACATCATCTTTAAAATTTTACTTAAACAAAAATTGGGGTATATATTGGGGTGGGGTTTTTTTAATCATTAAAGTGTATTTTTTCAAAAAAATATATTTTTAAAAACTGTCCATTTCGGCTTTTGGCCAAGTGCATCCTGAATTTTCTGTTTCTGCACCAGAATTTTCATTTTGATGCACCACTAATGTGTAAACGCCCCAACGCACCTGCTGATGCATTGCAGTGCCGCAACATACTAGTGTATGGTATAGTGCACTATATTTTTGACAGCACACTGCAGTGCACATTGCTGAATCTCTTCTCAGCTTTAACATGTTAGTCATTTTCAATATTTTAAAATCCACAGCTATCATTGAAAATGAATACCAGGTGATCCTGTTACAGGCTGACAACTGTTTCCTAATTGTGATCCTGCGTTTTCACCCCATTGCATGGGCGTTTGATGGAGACTACATATGGCCTTTGCAACACACATTATGCAGGCATGGATCACTGTTGTCATCTCCAGAAACTGGCCTGGCAGCCATCTCTGGAGTGCATGTAGGCAAACGCTTCAAAGAAGCTGCAGAAGTTTAGCAGCACTCAGTAGCAAGGATGATTAAAAAAAAACTGAAAAATATTTTATTTGAAAAAAAATGACAATTTGTATATGATACACAGTACTAAAGCGAACTAAACATAATTTAGCTAGGGTTTACATTTACCTTTCACTGTTCTGTGTTACCAACCGCTCTGTTTTTAAAGTAGTTCTAAGCGCAAACATTTTAACCTTCACACATTCCATGCACTAAGGTAAAAACACCCTGCTGTTCTACCCCCATCTCCCCTCCCCTTTCCCATCCCTAAACACACCTGACTTCTTTAATCCTCTCTCCAATCAAGGGCCTCCCGGCACTGCTCTCCCCTCTTCTTGGTCTCACAGGAGACACTGAGAGCCATAGAGCGCTCTTCCCTGTAAACTGTGAGGAGGGAGCAGGGCTGTGGCTTGCTGGAGCGGTGTGTGTCAGTGGACACACACAGTCCGGCTCAGGAGTGCGCACTCGGTTCCCACCTTAGCACCTGGCTTGCTGAGGGGGCACTTGTAGGAAGAAAGCGCAGACAGCGCTGGCTGGGGACTGCCAAATTTTGAGTGACTGCTCTGTGCAATATCTTTGCACAGAGCAGGCAAGTATAACATCTTTTGTCATTTTTAACTCCAATATCCTTTAGAATAACTTTAAAGGTGTTTTCGTTTTGTTTGTTGTTTGTTTTGTCTAGTGGAAATGTTCTGTCTGTAGTCGTAGCATGCATTTCCAAGAAACACCTGTGGTACATAGCTGTGAGAATAATGCAGCATCAGCAGCATTCGGACAGTTCCCAGGGTCTGACAAACCTTTCGGTGTTTATAGTGCACCTAGGGCCATGTATTCGGGCCTTATTTGTTCTTTCAAATGCTGAAGCAGCAGCTGAACTGGCAGTTAGCTATATTTCCCACTAATGGCACATGCCGCTTCTGGAATTTGTGTTTTTCATATGAGTGCTGTGCTGTTTTGCTTCATTGTGTATCTTGACTTTCAGTGTATTTGTGGTTTATGACCTTATTAGTTGGCTCTGTCGTGTAAAGTAGGATGTTGTGCTTTCACGGGCCTCTTATTTGTTCTGAGTTAAAAGCCCAGTTAACTCATTTTGGACTATAAGCTTTTTATATACATTCAATTCTGAAGTGTTCCACATCTGTTCTCTTCACAAAACAAGTCTCTACAACTATCACACTGACACAGTTAGTAGGTAGAAGACTGTTAAAGTACTAAAGTCTAAGCTTTTTAAATACAAATACATCCCTCGTGACCTGCTTATTTTCTGGACAATTAATGATTATTAGGCCTCCTTCACATGAGGCATATGAATCCATACGCTGTGTGAGGACTGTGTTCACTCACATGCGTAGGTGCCTCCCCATGCAGGCAGTCCCTTTGCTGTCAAGACAGGTGCATAGACAGTCGCTGCTCCCATTGTGACATCCCTGCAGGTGCACTGCCTTGAGCTGTTGCATGGTGATGCGTTTCTGTAGCAGATTTGTGATGCGTTTTCATTCTCTTTTGTTGTTTTGTGTTTTTTTTTTTTTTTTTGAAAGACTGCATTTTATACACAAAACTCTGTGAAAAATGCAATAAAAATGTGCACAAGTATTTTACGTGCGCTGCCATTGAAGTGTGTTGGGCAAAAAAAAAATGCTGCACTGCACCAAATGAAGCACCTGCACTTTAAAAAAAAAAAAAAAATACATTCCAGTACAGTGTATTGATGTGAACATGCACCATAGAGAGTAATGTGATTTCCTTTGTCGTGCATGCCATTGCAAGAGCGAACGCACTAGTGTTAACAGGAGCCAAGTCTTTCACATTATGCAAACAATGTAACTTTTTTGTTTGTGGTCCAGTAAACTGCTACAAATCACTAATACCAGAGATTGAAAGCAGTTTGAAGCTGATTTGACTGAGTTAGTGATTTTCATAGAAATTAACTATTGTTTAAAAAAAAAAAAAAAAGATTGCTGCAATCAAATTACCCATCTGACATGGTCCTAAGTGTGTGCTGAGAGCTTTTGATAGTTCTGTGAACACTAACATTATACCCGCTGTGTGTGTACCATAACCAGAACAAGTGCTTGCTTGCAGCATTGGAATCTTAGACGATCCTGACATCTGATCTTAGGTTTTAACAAGCTTACATGGCCCCTCGCACAGCAGGCAATTGCATAGCACTTGATGGTGTCATTGTATCCAATGTTTTCCTGGAAGAATGGCTTTGTGTCCTTGGCATAGTTTTGTAAATGTGAACCTGGTCTAAACAACAATATTGATTCCCTTACATCACTGATCACAGGGCCTGGGGATGCATTTCCATCTTTACCTTTGTTCCCTGCAATTCTGTGGACCTGCTTGGTCAAAACAAACTATTTAAAATTCATTAAAACCAGGAGTTGGCTTTAAAATTTAATCCCAGTAAAAATAACAAGGTGAGAATGAATCGCCCATTTAAAGGATACAATAAAAAAAATTGTTGTTGCAATGTTCACTTTCAATCCAGAGCCCTCCCCAACTCTACTTTTCTGCCACAGGATGGCCTCAGTCTGGTGGCCAGCATCATTTAACTCATTCCATCTAAACCCAGGGGGTCCTGGACCCGTTCCAGCCTCTTATTGGATAGTGATAGGAGAAGCAGCACAGTGATGCGCCTGTCTTATTGTCACTTTGCTCTCTCCTCCTACCAGCATACTTCTAGTTGGCGCCTGAACTGAGTGGCTCCTTATGTTGCTTCTTCCTATCACATCCCTGCTGTAGACGTGTTGCATAAAGTAGATACCAGGTAAAATTTAGGTACTTTGTACTCATTGCATTTAAAATACATTTAATGGCTTATTAATGATTACAAAGCTGAATTAAAAGCATTTTTTTTAAGTTGCTTTGGATAAATTGGAGAAGGATTAGAATACCTGTCAGCTAGAGTCATACTCTCTATTTGTCCTGTTTTAGTTTATCGAAAGTGAAAGTCAAAGAAAATCACAAATTTTGAGTTGTCCCCAGAAAAGTAATAGAGGGAAAATGTTCCAATGGGGACACTAGTTCTGGTAACCTGGGGGCCCCAAGAGATTCCCTTAATTTTCAGGAATTTCCTCTCACTTCCTGCTTGGCTATGGAACAGGATGTGGATGGAAATATCCCCAATTGGGCACAGATGACGAAAAAACTAACAGGGATTATAACCCTTGTAGCAATCATGCACACAGAGATGGACTCGGTCATCCATTTTGCTCAAATCCCTCCATATTGAATCTCTCTCTCTCCCAAATCAGATTCCTCCGACATCCCCCCTCCCTCTCTGTTGAGTGACATGTGGTCTGTTTGTTGCAGAGATCACAGGCAGTAAACTCATTGGGAGGGCGTCATGGCTATAAAACCCCAAGCTGAGCTGGTGCCTAGATGCCTGTTAGCTCGCAATCTGGGATATCGTAAGACCATAAACCAAGCCCTCATGGAGCTTCATAAGACATGCCAGGGAGTCGTAAACAGACTTACATTTTAAAACCCAGTTTTCCATATAATTTTATATCTCCAAATAGGAAATAATTACACAAACATGGAGCACATATTCGGATGGCTCACTTTAAGACAAGTCGTCTGGTATATTACACCCCCTAGCTGGCATATATAGGAGAGCAGAAAATTATATCTCTTTAACCATCCAAGCAGGTATCTCATATTTCATATGTAGACGTTCCGCAGAAGATTCTGGGTATTAATCTACTCGTGGATAGAATTTTATATGTACCTAGGAAAAGTTATTAGCCATAGTATAATTTGTGAAGGCTTTGGTCATAGCCTGAGCTGCCTGCCTACACAACCCCCTCCCCAAATGAGGTGATTGGTTCTCTGCTTCAGGGGGACACCTTGCAGAGTTCCTAGGTAAAGGCTGTGGTGCTTGAAGTAAAGCTAAGCTGAGTTGAGCAAAGTTGAAGAATCTCCCTTTTTAACATCGGAACTAACTTTGGGAGATAAGACCCTTTTGGCTCTGAAACGTGATCTGCTTAACCCAACGCTAACAGCAAGTACGTTATCCCTATAAACTTCATTCTGTTATCTCTTTGCTGTGCTATTGTTTTGTGTGTGTGTGTGTGTGTGTGTGTGTGTGTGTGTGTGTGTGTGTGTGTGTGTGTGTTACATCTTTTTCTGCAAATATTTTTATTGCACCCTTTAGTAATAAATATTACTTTCTGAAACTGTTGAACTGTTTCTAAAGCTCTTTAATGCAAACTAAGAATCCCTGCCTCTGAAAAGCGCTGATGTGTGTTTTAAACTTCTGTATATCTCTGCCTGCGGTGACAGTGGTATACCGACGATTATTCAAACATCATAGTGTTATTGCTAATATTGCCGAGTTTCCTCTTTCTCTGTACAAAAAGGAGGTGGTGGCAGTGTGAAGGGTTAATTGCGTAATTAACCTGACCCAGTAACAATCGCTTCCAGGCTGCCAGCACACAGGTTGTGGTCCATTAGCTGGAAAATCTTTGTGCTGGGTGTGGCATTGTTGCGCATGCGACAGCGCGGTTTTCGATTGGCTAGTTTGGTGAGAAGGCCTGGGGTCTGATGCCGCGATCGTCACAACCCTCCCTTACTCGATCCAAAATGGGGAAACATTTTTTGCCTACAGTTCTACTTTAATTTGTGCCTCTTCTGCCTGGAGTTTAGGCAGTATTTCATATAGTGGATGGGGGGGGGGGTCATTGAAGTGCTATATAGGTTGTGTATTTACAGAATCTGTTTTTAGTGTGTATCTGCTCGTTGTGAAATATAACCTGTTTGTCAGTTGCTAAATCTTTCAGCAGTCATAAGCCCAGCTTCCTCCTTTCCTAATTCCCCTCTCCTCTCCCTATCCAGGCAGCAAAGCTGTGTATAGAAGATCTGCAGGAATACAGAAAGCTAAACCTTCTAGGGAATATTCTTCACAGCTGTCATGTCTAGAATGTGATGGTTCATGTGGCAGTCATTTTAAAGTGGTCCTAAAGGCTCAAGGTGTTTTACCTGCATGCATAGAAAACCTTCTGTGTGCAGTATACCCACCCCAGCCCCTCCTAATACCTAAGCCCCATCTAATACCTAAGCTCCCTCGTGATCCAGCGATGTGCACAGGAGTCTCGGCTATCCCGGGACTACCTCTTCTCATTGGCTGAGACAGAATGGACATACGGATTAGTGGGTGCCCCCATTGTAAGCTGCTTGCTGTGGGGACACTAGACTCGAGGGAGGGACCAATAGAGCCTGTGGGGGACCCGAGAACCGGAAGATCCAGGCTGCTCTGTGCAAAACCACTACACACAGCAGGTAAGTATAGACATGTTTGTTATTAAAAAAAAAAAAAAATCACTGTAAGGATAAGGAAAATAGAAACACTTTAAGGATAGAAATTAAAGTGGGCCTAAAAGTGAACCCAAAAGGAAAGCATTTCAGCGGGTCCTTTATATCAGCTTAAAGTGTTATGTCTGGACAAAAAAAAAAATCTGCAGTACATGCAAAATTCTTCTTACTGTATCCCTTTAAAAATGCAGCAAGTAAAGATGAATACCTGTTGAATATCCTGAAACCCAGTGAGCTCTTAACTTCCTGCGTATCGCTGACAAAACTCTGCTGCACTGAAATCACATGCAGTTTTGCCAACCCTACCTGAGTTCTCGCTTCTGCACTGCAGGCATTACGGAGCACACTCTTCTCTCCCCTGCAGTGCCTCTGGCAGATACAGGGAACATCATGTGCATGGACTGATGCAGGCTGAAAATGGGTATTTACAGTATCTCACAGAAGTGAGTACACCCCTCACATTTTTTTAAATATTTTATTATATCTTTTCATGTGACAGCACTGAAGAAATGACACTTTGCTACTATGCAAAGTAGTGAGTGTACAGCTTGTATAACAGTGTAAATTTGCTGTCCTCAAAATAACTCAACACACAACCATTAAGGTCTAAACCGCTGGCATCAAAAGTGAGTCCACCCCTAAGTGAAAATGTTCAAATTGGGCCCAATTAGCCATTTTCCCTTCTTGGTGTCATGTGACTCATTAGTGTTTACAAGGTCTCAGGTGTGTGAAATTTGGTGTTATCGCTCTCACACTCTCATACTGGTCACTGAAGGTTCAACATGGCACCTCATGGCAAAGAACTCTCCGAGGATCTAAAAAAAAAAGAATTGTTGCTGACCTAGGCTATAAGAAGATTGCCAAGACCCTGAAACTGAGCTGCAGCACGATGGCCAAGACCGTACAGTGGTTTAACAGGACAGGTTCCACTCAGAATAGGCCTTGTCATGGTCAACCAAAGAAGTTGAGTGCATGTGTTCAACGTCATATCCAGAGGTTGTCTTTGGGAAACAGACATATGAGTGCTGCCAGCATTGCTGCAGAGGTTGAAGGGGGGGGGGGGGGGTCAGCCTGCCAGTGCTCAGACCATACACTGCACAAGCAGCCTAAGGACATGGATTACTAGAACCGTGTGTGGTTCAGATGGTGTCAAGCGTGTGTGGTGGCAACCAAGTGAGGAATATAAAGACAAGTGTGTCTTGCCTACAGTCAAGCATGGTGGTGGGAGTGTCATGGTCTGGGGATGCATGAGTGCTGCCGGCACTGGGGAGCTACAGTTCATTGAGGGAACCATGAATGCCAACATGTTCTGTGACATACTGAAGCAGAGCATAATCCCCTCCCTTCAGAGACTGGGCCGCAGGGCAGTATTCCAACATAACGACCCCAAACACAGCTCCAAGACAACTACTGCCTTGCTAAAGAAGCTGAGGGTAAAGGTGATGGATTGGCCAAGCATGTTTTCAGACCTAAACCCTATTGAGCATCTGTGGGGCATCCTCAAACGGATGGTGGAAAAGCGCAAGGTCTCTAACATCCACCAGCTCCGTGATATCGTCGTGGAGGAGTGGAAGAGGACTCCAGTGGTAACTTGTGAAGCTCTTGTGAACTCCATGCCCAAGAGGGTTAATGCAGTGCTGGAAAATAATGGTGGCCACACAAAATATTGACACTTTGGGCCCAATTTGGACATTTTCACTTAGGGGTGGACTCACTTTTGTTACCAGCGGTTTAAACATTAATGCTGTATGTTGAGTTATTTTGAGGAAACCGTACATTTACACTCTTATACAAGCTGTACACTCACTACTTTACATTGTAGCAAAGTGTCATTTCTTCAGTGTTGTCACATGAAAAGATAATAAAATATTTACAAAAATGTGAGGGGTGGACTCACTTCTTTGAGATAATGTATATACATTATTCTTACACAGGTTAGTAATCGTAGGTGTTAGCAGGATGTAGGAGACGGAGTGGTTTGTGTTAAAGATGAAATTTCTCTTTAAAGTGGTATACAAGCGGCCCAATCCTCCTTTTCTCAGGTCATCACTGGCGCTCCTGGCTCCTCCCCTTCACCATGTGCCTTCAATAGGAAGCCACTTCCCATGGAGGCACTCGTGCTGGCTCATTCCTTCTTGCACCCCAAAGTGAACAAGGTAAACATAAATGAATGCTGGTACATGCTGGAGAAGGGGATGTCTGGGAGTAAATTGTGAATCATTCCTATACATTCCTTTAGAAGCCAAGGTGCAGTGGGGGATGTTACATTTTGGGTGTAAAGTTAACCTACCATTTTTCCACCAGTACTTGCCTACCACTGCCATTTCATTTTGTAGCTAGAGCCCTTGAAAATGCCAGATGCACCCCTTCCCTATTCAGTGCACAGCTCCTGAGGTGCCAATGCTAGGCCTGACTACCACTGTGTGGGAGCATAGTTCATATCACTGTGCAAGCTCCGACAGTAAACCTTTACAACATCATTTACTCTGGGCATAAGAGGAGACAGGAAAGGCTAAGATCAGTTTTTGGAGCATGTTACTCATTCCATCCATATTTAAGGTGCTACATGCTCCAGACCTGCCCCCTGATTTTTATTTGAATTTTTTGTAGATTCTCCTTCTTGCGAGAGTATACTCAGCAGCCTTGCTAAATCACCGCTAAGATGAAAATCAATGCTGGTGTATTTACAATCTGTCTCAGCCCAGTGATAGAACACATGAAGAGGAAGCTAAAGCTGGCCATACAGGGGTAAAAAATCTGCCAGTACAGCAGGGAATCTGATGAATTCTGACCCATGTATGGTCATCCCCATTTGTGAGAAGTTTATCTATCGATTGGCTTCTCATGAGCAGTCTTACTGGAAAATTGTTGCTCAGTCAGCACATTCAGCCAACGGGCTGCAGCACTGATCAGTGTAATCTAATGGCAGGGTAGTTCACCTGTCAGAAAAAAGTGACACAGCAGAGAGCAATCCCACATCCATCTCAAATGTGTGGATGGGGGAAATCGGTACGTTCTTTTTTCATTCAGCCATATGTATGGCCAGCTTTACTTCCTATTCAGTTATCCTACAGAAGCATACTTCTACATCTTGTAGTTTTATCTGTATATCTTAAAATGTTTTTGTGTACCAAATAAAAGCCTTCTGTGCAAATTACCCACTTCCCATCTACCCATAGCCTGTAAACAAAGGGCAGGAAGCAGTGCCGATGGGGGCTAATGTACCTGTATGCATCGGTGACTCCTGCGTGGCTCATAGAGTGTGCACCCAGGAGCCCGGCGATCCATGTGTCACCCGAACGCAGTGGATCACATTACTGCTGTGTCCAGGTGATCACATGGTGTTTTACCCTGTGATTGCTGTGTCCAATCACAGCAATTGCATAGTAAACAATGCAAAGTGAAAGTAAGCTTCAGTTCTCTCTTCTCTCACTGTGAGAGCAGAGAGGATCGATGCTGCAGTCTGTGAGTGTACAGCAGCTTGTTAGGCTGCATGTATAATCAGACTGCAGTGCCGGGCAGTCCGTGGCCCTGATCACTGCTAGGTGTAGTCATAATAAAAATGCAGCCAGCATCTATCGCCTGTCCTAGTGCTCACCGTAACACTGCCATATGCCATACCCATGTCCTGATCACTGCCAAACCAGTGTCCTGATCACCGCCATATCCCATACCAGCATTCTGATCACCCCCATATGCCATACCAGCGTCCTGATCAGCGCCATACCCAATACTAGCGTCCTGATCACTGCCGTACTTCATACCAATGTCTTGATCACTGGCATACCCCATTACCAGCATGCTACTCACCCCTATACACCATACCAGAGTCCTGATCACTGCCATACTCCATACCGGCATTCTGATCACTGTCATACCCAATACCAAGGTCCTGATTACTGCCATATCAGCGTTCGGCATTTCAGGTTCTCAACTAATCAATTTTCATATGTATATCCCATAGTTTGTAGTCTCAATAACTTTCACACAGACTAAATAATATACACTGTTTTGGGATATTTTTGCTCAAAAAATGTAGCAGATTACTTTTTGCCCTAAATTTATGAAGACAGATTAGTTTTTGTTATAAAATTTAGCAAAATAAATAAGCAAAAATGTGGGTTTTTCAAAATGTGTGGTATTTTTTAATTTAAATAGCAAAAAATAAAAACGCAGTGGTGATTACCGCCAAAGGAAAGCTTGTCTGCAAAAAATGACAATTTTTATGTGGGTACAATTGAGTAATTGTCACTCAAAATGTGACAACGCTGAAAGCTGAAAATTGGCCTGGATTGGAAGGGGGTGGCAGTGTCTGGACTTAAAGTGGTTAACCTTGAAGTTTATTGTTAACCAACTCTTGCTGATGCTGCTATTATGGCCTGAGAATTTATAAATCAATTACCTTTGCTCAAGTAAGGGTTAAGCAAGTTATTTTTTTTTTCTTTATTTATACTTTTTGCTGCAAGGAAGAGTGCAGTTGCCGCCAGTAGTGTGAAGCTATTATGTAGGACTTAATTTAAAATCTGCAATTTTTTAAATGTGCTCTCCTCCCGTCTTGGCGTTTTATCTGTCTGCGCACAGCCTCTTGTCCCGCACTGGCAATGGGTGAGCGCCCTTTGTTTGGGAGGAGAGCATGGGCCAGCAGTGATAACTACTTGTCGTACAAACAGTTATTTTACATGCAATGCAGATTCTGCTTCCCCAATAATAATTAGTTTTTAATATTAAGGAAAATAGGGGAGAGGGATGTTTGAAATGAACCATAAAGTACTTTGTGCTGCATTATAGTACTGTAGTACACTGTAAATGTACCTTTAACCCTTTGTAATTTCAATGGACCTGTGAACTAAGACTTAAAGGAGACCTGTTCTAAATTTATTTATTTTTTGTCAGACAGGTTTTTTGGTTTGCCTATATCCTCATGCTTCTTGCCAAAATCTGCCTTTTGTTTGTTTTTATATTCACCAGGGCTCAACACATTGCAGTACTAGATCTACAGGCAGCCAAATCATGATGCCCTTGAGCGTTAAAGAAGAATTCCAGGCAAAATTATTGTTTTCCCATGCAGTGGGTCTGTTCCCGTACTGCATAGGTTAAATGCTCATTTTTGACTAGGGTCTCAAAGCAAAGAATTACTTGCCTAATCCGCCGATCTTCTGAACACAAGATCAGTCCTCACTACTCCTGCCCCCCTACGCGCTAGCGGTCTTGTGAATGGGTGGTTCCTGACGTCATCACAGCTATAGACCAGCTTCTGGACATGAGGATGGCAGGAACAGTCTACTGCTGGACAGTGGGGAGCATGGTTTTTTGTTGGAATGGGTAAGTACAGCTTTTCCCTGAGCCCCCGGACAAAACCAGCACTTAACCCATGCAGTGTGGGCACAGCCCCACTGCATGGGAAAATAAAACCTCAGTATTGTAGTTTGAGTGTGGCTGGTCCCCTGCCAACAGAGAAGGACTATTTCTTTCTGAGTGGAAGTAGTGATTTCTCTGCAGAGTTTTGACATACCACCTGCTGAGTCAAAGCTACAGTCAGCCTCACACTCCCTGATGATTGAAGAACACTAGGTCGAGATTATTTTGTACGGGCTTTTTAAGGCTTTGTTCATTTGTAATTTAAAACTGAAGTCCTGGGAAAGTAAAAATGCTCCCCTAGCACTGCAAGGGTTAAATGCTTCTTTACATCTAGGTTACTGGGAAAAGCGGGTTCAACTAAAAACCGTTAAACATACCCTACAGTTTCTTTATAAGCAAAAGTTCTAAAATATGTTTTTTTTGGGTTTTTTTTTTTCAAATTCTAGAGTTGGCTCAAAGTAAACTTCTGCTTTGAAGCACAAAAGATATACCAACCTTTCTTAACCAGGATTCCCCCAAAAGTGGGTTGGAGTTCCTTGAGCTGTGGCTAACTGAGCACCCATATCATAGTGCCCAGATTATTCCAGATCCAATACCACATGGCAGTGTCAGCGGCATGACTCTAAAGCTGGGTACGCATGGTCCGAATATCAGGCCGGTTCAGCAATGGAATAATCTTAGCAGGGTTTCCCTGAGACCTGAAAATGATTGCCAGCGTTCCTTTGGAGTAAAAAAGGTTGAGAAAGGCTGCCATATACAGTACAAACCACTTTTAATAAGAAAGCTTCTAAAATGATTAGCACTTCCAGCATGGTCTTGTATTTGTGACTCCTCCAGTATCTCCATTTTTGTGTCCTTTAGCATACTACTTGACCTCTCCGCGCCTTTTGATACTGTTGACCATCCTTTCCTCCGAAAAAAACTCCTCTCTTGGTCTCCGAGACTTTGCTCTCTCCTGGTCGTCCTCCTACCTTTCACAGCTCCTTCAGTATTACCTATAACTCTGGCTCCTCCTCTCCACTCCCTCTTTCTGTAGGGGTCCCTCAAGGATCTGTCCTTGGACCCCTACTCTTCTCCATCTACACCTCCTCCCTTGGTCACTTGATAAACTCCCATGGCTTTAAGTACCATCTCTATGCTGATGACACACAAATCTAACTTTCTACTCCTCACCTCGCCCCTTCAGTCTCCTCTCATATTACTAACCTTCTAAGTGACATATCGGCATGGATGTTACTCCACTTCCTCAAAATCAATCTTTCCAAAACTGGGCTCTTAGTATTCCCCCCAGCCCGTGCCCCCTCCCCTGACTTCTCCATCAAGATCAATAACACAACCATCAGTTCCTCCCCTCATGCCATGGTACTAGGTGTAATCCTAGACTCCTATCTGTCCTTTCAGCCCCAAATCCAATCGCTGTCCAAATCTTGTAGACTTCACCTCCTCAACATCTCCAAGATATGCCCGTTCTTAACCTCTGAAACTACTAAGCAACTTATTCACTCCCTTGTTATCTCTCGCCTTGACTACTATAACTCCCTCCTCAATGGCCTACCTCAGCACAGGCTATCCCCTCTTCAGTCTATCATGAATGCTGCTGCCAGACTCATCCACCTTACTAACCGTTTCGTATCTGCCACCCCTCTCTGCCAATCCCTCCACTGGCTTCCCATTGCCCAGCGGATAAAATTCAAAACATTAACAATAACATATAAAGCCATTTAAAACTCTGCCCCAAATTACATCACCAATCTGGTCTCCAAATATCACCCAAATCGTACTCTCCACTCCTCGCACAACCTCCTGCTCTCTAGCTCCCTTGTCTCCTCCCATGCTTGTCTCCAGGACTTCTCCAGAGCTTCCGCCATCCTCTGGAACTCTCTACCCAAATTTTTCAGACTATCGCCTGCTCTGCTCACTTTTAGGCGATCTCTGAAAACCTATCTCTTCAGGGAAGCCTATCCTGCCCTCAGCTAATAATGGAATCTTCTACTCCTCCTACCAGTCCATCCCCCACAGTTACTACCTTTTGTACCACTTGCCCCTCCCTCTTAGATTGTAAGCTCCAAGGAGCAGGGCCCTCCTAACCCTCTTGTATTGAACTGTATTGTTGCTGTATTGTCTCCCGTTATATTGTAAAGCGCTGAGCAGACTTGGCAGTATATAAATCCTGTATAATAATCATAACAATGATGTAGCATGTCCTTTCTGTTAGTAGTTGTTACCTTCTGATTTATGAAGCTCCTGTAGAAACCAAGTATGTTCAGGTACATCTTAATAAATTTGAATATCATCAAAAAGTTAATTCAGTAATTATTGTATTATTACTAATATTGTAGACTCATGGTGTCACACTTTAATCAGCTAATTAACTCAAAACACCTGTAAAGGTTTCCTGAGCCTTTTAAATGGTCTCTCAGTCTGGTTCAGTAGGTTACACAAACATGGGGAAGACTGCTGACTTGACAATTATCCAGAAGACAGTCATTGACACCCTCAACAAGGAGAGTACATCACAAAAGGTCATTGCTAAAGAAGCTGGCTGTTCAGAGTGATGTATCCAAGCATATTAATGGAAAGTTGAGTGGAAGGAAAAGGTGCACAAGCAACAGGGATAACCGCAGCCTTGAGAGGAATGTGATGCAAAGGCCATTCCAGAATTCGGGGTGAGATTCACAAAGAGTAGACTACGGCTGGTGTCTGTGCTTCAAGAGCCTCCACACTCAGACATATCCAGGATATGGGCTACAACTGTCATTCCTTGTCTTACCTGGGCTAAAGAGAAAAAAGACAGGACTGTTGCTCAGTGGTCCAAAGTCCTCTTTTCGGATGAAAGTAAATTTTGGGTTTCATTTGAAAATCAAGGTCCCAGAGTCTGGAGGAAGAGAGGAGAGGCACAGAATTCAAGTAGCTTACGGTCCAGTGTGAAGTTTCCACAGTCAGTGATGATTGGGGAGCCATGTCATCTGCTGGTGTTGGTCCACTGTGTTTTATCAAGTCCAAAGTCATCGCAGCCCTCTACCAGGAAATTCTAGAGCACTTCATGCTTCCCTCTACTGACCAGCTTTATGAAGATACTGATTTCATTTTCCAGCAGTACTTGGCACCTGCCCACACTGCCAAAAGTACCAGTACCTGGTTTCATGATCATGGTATCACTGTGCTTGATTGGCCAGCAAACTCGCCTGACCTAAACCCCATAGAGAATCTGTGGGGTATTGTCAAGATGAGAGACACCAGACCCAACAATGCAGACGAGCTGAAGGCCGCTATCAAAGCATTCTGGACTTCCATAACACCTCAGCAGTGCCACAGGCGGATCACCTCCCTTTCATGCCACAATGATGCAGTAATTCATGAAAAAGGAGCCCAGACCAAGTATTGAGTGCATACTATACTGTACATGGACATACTTCTTTTTTTAGTAAGCGATCATTTCTGTATTACAATTTATTTTATTATTTTTTTTTTTTTCTATTGGTCTTCTGTAATATTCTAATTTTCTGAGATACTGAACTTTGGGTTTTCACTAGCTATAAGCAATAATCATCAAAATTAAAAGAAAAAAAGCTTGAAATATATCACCCTGTGTGAAAGGAATCTAAATAATATTTGAGTTTCACTTTTTGAATTGAATTCTTGAAATAAATTAACGTTTTGATATTCTAATTTGAGATGTACCTGTATTCTCTGTGTTTAGAGACCGTCTGCCTGTAGGCAGCTTGGTCTCTTGGTGATCAAGGGGAATACGGACTACAAGACTGTCCTGCTTGTTACTGAACCATGGCACTTTTGGTAGAGGCTGTGTGTGCCGTGTCACAGCTTTGGTCATGCATTTAGGAGAGGGCTTTTATATTTTTTTTGTGTGCAGATAAACTCTTCAGGTGCCTATAACTAGCTGATAAAAACAAGCCATTCTCATGATTTTGTTGGGGACAATATTCTTACTAGTGGAACAGTCCTTAGTACTCTGGAGCAAAGCAAAAGCTTAAGCGGCCAACAGGTTCTACCGTTCATTCGTCTTACTTGAGTACTACTGATATGAAGCAGACCTAATAGCGTAGAATTCCTAGAAAAAAGGTAGCCCTGTGAGAGTAGTCCTCAGATATTCTCACCAGCTTTTTATGATGCAAAAAATTGTTTTGTTTGTGTGTGTTGTGTGGGTTTTTTTTATTTATTTTTTTTATCTTACCCTTTGTTAGCTCAGTTATGGATCATTAAAAGAAGGGCAGCTGGAGACAGTAATTGTGCATATTGCCAGCATAGTTGAAGAGTTCACTCAAGTTCCAAAGAATGCATTGATTTTTTAATAATTAAAAAAGGTGTAGAAAACCTTTTTGGCAGCAGTTCTCGGCCTTCATCATCTGGAGCAAAAGGAAAAAGTTTTTTGTGACTTATAGAAAATTTTACTTGTTTTGTTTTTTAAGAAAATGCTGAATAATATCCAGCAATTACTGCACCCGAGCTAAAGCCACTCTGTCACTAGCATTAAAGCAGACCTTTTACCTGTATCATCAAAAATAAAATAATGGCATTCCTCCCAATACTTACCTGCAAAGATGCAATCCAGTGATGTGCATGAGAGCAGTGGCTCTCCCCAGGTCCCTTGCTCCTCATTGGCTGAGAAAGCAGTGGGAGCCGTTGGCTCCTGCTACTGTCAATCACCACCAGTGAGCCAGTGAGTAGGAAGTGGGGGGGGGGAGGCCAAGTTTGTGCTTTGCGTGTGAATGGACACACAGAGCAGATACTCAGGAGCGAGCCTGCTCTGGAGCCCCCATAGCAAGCTGCTGGATAGTGGGGCAGTAGGGAAGGGCCAAGAGCTCCAGCAGGGGACCCAAGAAGAGGAGGAGGAGGATTGCGGATGCTGTGTGCAAAACCACTAACACATTTTTTTTAAAATATCACTTTAAGGGCCCTTGTCTGGTCATTTTCGTAATTTTCAGTAGGGGAGATGATTATCACTGTCCATCCCTTTTTTTTTTCATAGATGTTTGCGGGCAGCACAGTGGCCAAGTGGTTCGCACTTCCGCTTGGCAGTACTAGGGTCATTGATTCGAAATCAACCACGGCACCACCTGCCTGGAGTTTGTATGTTCTACCTGTGCCTGCGTGGGTTTCCTCTGGGGACTCCAGTTTCCTCCCACACTCCAAAGACATGCTGGAAGGTGAATTGGCTCCTGTCTAAATTGACCCTAGTATGTGTATGTATGAATGTGAGTTAGGGAGCTTAGATTGTACACCCCTTGAGGGTTAGAGACCGATGTGAATGTACAATATATGTAAAGTGCTGCGTAAACTGATGGTGCTATATGCTGCGTAGTAGTACTACTACTAGTAGTAGTAGCAGCAGCAGTACACAAACAAGGCATTTTATGCTTTTACAAGCTTTTTCCAAACTGTCCAGCAAAAAGGGCAGCTGTGAGAAGTCCCAGTCTCTGCTGCTAAATGGACATAAACAACTGTCAACCAGCAAGAGGCATTGAATGCTGCAGATTAGGTGAAGGCACAGGATGACCGCTTTAATGCTGCATTGGGGGCTACTGATTGCCCTAAGAATGAAGACTTCAGGAAGTGCAGAAACTAGCAGGATCAAAAGGTTTAAAGTAAACATTTACGCTAGGTTCAAATATATGCGGGCGGTGCCGCTGCGGATCCGCACAAAAATCCGTGCAGTTGCGCCACCTGCACAGAAGAATGCGGACCCGGGTGCCATTAATTCTAATGGAACGCCGCTTCTGGACTTGCTACAGAATACTCCATAGGTGCATTGTAGCAGATCAGTGTTAGCAAAGCTGTTGCATGGGAGGTGGTGGGGTGCATTAGAAGTTTATTTCTTCCTTCTATTTTTTTATTTTATTTTTTTTTTTCATTTTCCATCTTCCGGTTTATTATCTCTATGACAGATTATTTTTGTAAAGAGCAGTGGTTCCTGAAAATATTCTATAGCTAAATTGTTTAATGGCCTCATGTCTGTTGGACGTGGTGGTTTTCATTTAATATGATATCTAAAATACTAATCATTTTGACCTGTTTAGCTGCATCAATCTATTTATCAGAGGGTGCTGTGGGCCTTCAGTCTTTTTATTGACATTTTCAAGCAAAAAAGAACGTAAATATTTTTTTTTTTTGGCTTGCATCGCAATGTAGCATTGAAAAGGAGAATAGACCTCTAAATTAAAATGCATATCTTCACTTTAAACCCTACTGTTCTACTACGTTACATAAAACTCACACCTAATGTGATATCATTTTAATAAGACTTTGAGGCTATTATAGGTATTGATAAATGTATGGAAGTATGCAAATTTACATACATTTTGCTTTGGAAAAGTTACAGGAAATTGCACTTTATTTTTTATTATTCACCGATCCAAATAAAATAAAAAATATGTATCCAAATCTTCCACCAAACTAAAGCCCCATCTGTCCCGAAAAATTGTATATTACGGGAAAAATATATGCTTGAGGCGATGAGGTATAGTGAGAAAGAAGCCCAGGGACTCAAATGGTTAACAGACACAGGGGCAAAGTTGCAGTACTTTTTTCCCCACTTAGCTGATTGTATTGTGATAGCAGGGAAAGCCTCCCACCCCCCCCCCCCCCCAATTTCCATCCAACCTCCATCTTCACAGTGCACTGACCGGAGTTGAAGGGTATAGCCAGCAGCACTAATTGACAGGACAGTTACAGAAGTTGCTTGGTAAAACAACTTCTCTATAACCATCTGACCCATACATGGAACAAATTCGGACTGTTCCTGCTTAACTGGCCCAATTTCGATCCATATATGGCTGGCTTAAGTCTGCATGAGGTGCTCTAATCTTCTGTATTTATATGTTGACTTTACTCACTGATAACAGTGGATTCATGAAGCCTATACAAACATAAGGAAACCAGTTTGTTAATGGGTTTCATTTATTAGGTAGGTTATGTTACTGCTCTGTTTTACAACATCAAAATGGGTCAAACTTAATTAAAGTGTGACTTAAAGTGTAAGCACCACAGTGAAACTGAGATGCAATAAGTCTTTTGTTAAGTAGTCTTGTTTATTTCCTTTCGTGTCTAGGGAGCGGATGTTAATCGGACGCTAGATGGTGGTCGGAAGCCTCTACATTATGCAGCAGACTGTGGACAAGAAGAAATCCTGGAGTATCTCCTGTCAAAGGGAGCTGATATCAATGTAAGTAACGTGTAGCTTTTTTTTTTTTTTTTCTTTCTTTAGGGCTTGTCTGTGACAGCGCAATCTGTCACCGGCCATGTACCTCCGGATACGGCTGATGACAGATCTGTGTACCGGCCCCGTTGCCAGTACCATGTGACCTGCTGTGACCAATCACAGCAGGTCACATGACAGTTGTATACAATGGGCGGCTTCCTTTCATGCCATCCATTGTATACAAGTGTGGCTAGCTGTGAATGGTCACAGTGATCACATGCACAAGCTGGGCCAATCACAGCCCAGCTGTGTCATGTGATTAGCTGTGGCCAAATCACAGCTAAGCAAAAAAACCTGAATGAATTGATTTCATTCAAGTAAAAGCTTGCTTATAGCAAAGTAATTCTTTGCTATAAGCAAATTGTGTTAAAAAATACTGATCACTTCCCCAAAGTAGTACAATGTTACTATGGTAACATTATACTACTTTGGTCATAGTGAAATATGAAAAAAAAAATCTTTAAAAAAATTTATTTTTTTTTCTTTTACTGTCACCAGTCAGTGTCCCTGATCACTGCCATGCCAGTTTTATGATGACGCTGTACTGCACTGGTGAGAGTATGTAAAAAAAAAAAAACTGAAAATCTTTTTTTTTTATTCCTTCATTTCCGAAAAATTATGACAAAAAAATTACAACTTCAGAAAGCTCGCCATGCCTGTTATGAAATATGTCGGACTGTCTACTCTGCAAAAAGGGGTCATTTGATGGATATCTGTACTGTTCTGACATTCTTGGACCTCAAGAAAAAAGATTGGCCAGCAGTACTTCAGGATTGATCAATATTCAGATCTATACCATAGTTTGTGAACTCCATAACTTTCCTACAAACTAAATAATAAATACTAATTTGGGTTATTTTCACCAAAGACATGTAGTAGAATACATTTTGGCCTAAATTTATGAAGAACAATTAATTATTTGCAAACTTTTATAACAGAAACAAAAACGTGTTTTTGTTTTTTGTTTTTTTTGTTTTCTTTTTCAAAGTTCTCGGTCTTTTTTTGTGAATTTAGCAAAAAATAAAAACCCCAGCGGTGATTAAATACCTCCGAAAGAAAGCTCTAGTTGTGTGAAGAAAATGATAAAATTTTAGTTTGAATGACAATTGCGCGATCATACAACATTGTACACAAAGTGTGAGAACGCTGAAACCTGAAAATAGGCCTGGGCAGGAAGGGGGTAAAAGTGCCCTGTATGGAAGTGGTTAAACCCCCTGTTGCATTTGATAGGTGCTACCGCCTCCCAATCAAGGCCCATTCAAGTGAATGAGGCCACTCTGCAAGCGCCCCGCAACTGAATGCTTCTCCAAAGGGGATAAAACGGGTGGTGAGAAAGCAACACAATACTGGCTGCTTTAAACCCTTGTTTGCTGTACTGCACAAGGTTGCAAGGCACTTGCAGAGGAGCATCATTCACTTGAATGAGTCATGCTTGGCAGGTGTTAAACCCACCAACCATGATAGGGTGTATAACTCCTGCTGCGGCTGCAACGTGTACACGCCTGGTCACTGCAGCTACAGGGAATGTTGTTGGGACAGTAAAAACACACCTTAACTATGGGTTTTACCACCCTCAAACTGAAAAATGTAAATTAATCCTTACTGTCCTGAGCCCCTTATAAGGCTGCTTTCACGCTGATGTGCTGTGCATCTGCGACTTTCTTGGATTAGCTGCGCTTTGCCATAGACTTCTATTATATTTGGCAGGTGTGGTGCACTTTTGAAAGCGCACCAAAACTCTTGTGTTCGGGAGTTTCGGTGCGCTTTCAGAAAGTGTACCAAATCCACATGATAGTACTCTATGGCTAAGCGCAGGAAAACTGCAGGTACACTGCGCTGCACCCGCGGTGTGAGTACACCGCAGCGCATAATTGTGAAAGCAACTCTCTACTATTATACCCAGTGTATTGCTTCATACTAACCTGAAGAGCTCTTCCTTCCTGCTGCTGGCACCATTCTGGAGACCGCTAGCCAGGATAAGAGGTGGAGTGCAGTTGGAGCTCCAACTTTACAAGTAGTCCCTCTGCATTTCACTCTGTTTGATGCTCTGGGGTGGCAGGTCAGCAAGCCCTGACCGCGATCTACCAGTCACCTGGCTGAGATCTACTAGTAGATCGCAATCTATGGGTTGCTAACCCCTGCCGTAAAGTGTGCTTCCTACCCTACTGATGCTGCTGGTCCTGGAAAATGTAAAGTGTGTGCTGGCATTGCATAAACTTTGCTCTCCCGGCTGTCAGAGTAGAGCGTAGATTGTTCCTTCTGTGTAGGACATTAATGTACAGATTGCTGGTGATAATGAGTTAATTACTGATGTTTTATGGGAATTTAAAAATAAAAAGTATACATTGATAGTCTATTTACATAAATCTGATTCCATTCATTTATTGCAAATTAAAAAATCTGTTGATTATTTTAGATAATTTTGTCACGTTTCTCATATATTCTAATGCAAAGCTTTACCAGCAGGGTTGCTTTTTCTGCAATTCAATGAAACGTTTTGCAGCCATATGAGTACCTGTTTTAAAGCGGTAATAAATCTAAAACCAAAACTTACCAGTCATTAGATGTGGTGGCTGCAATACTTTTATTATTTTAGGCTTTTTCCCCCTGTTTTAATCTGGTGAGCAGTAGCATACACCAACTGTATTAGAATCTCCCCATTCTGAATGAAGGAGCACAGGGAGCAACTTTGGACAGCAGCATTGTCAATGTGGGGGGATGGGAATGTTAAATGTACTAGCAGATTTAAATACACTAACAATTTGAAGCCAAACTCCAGCTAACACGTTATAATCAGTTACAGCAAATATTTTCCTTTTGCTATAAAGGTTTTGCATAAATAAAAGTTGATCATTGTAAGCTACCCTACTGATACATTTGCAGATAAGCTTGTTTTTGTGAAAAACAGACTTACTGTCCAGATCGCCAGATGAAAATGAAAATAGAAGCCTAAAAAAAGAAAACTACGTGATGCTGTGCTTAGGAAAATCCAGATTGAGGCTCCATGCATCCTTTGACCTTTTCTAGGAAGTCTGTCACAGCCGTGCTTTATTATATGTTCTCTCACAATGCCTTGCAAATCCCTGCATTCCTGTGAACTTTGCCTGGCATCAAAGGGCTTTCCACTGGACAGGCCTGATTGCAGAAACATTCCACAAGAAACAGGGTCTTTAGCTCGCCTACCAGCCAGTAAATGAGTAACCCCCCCAGGGTAGACTTTCAGGTAAGTACTTTTAATGTCCTGTCAGTTCCATGATCATGTCAACTGTGAGGCCTGTTCTAGCTTTAGGCAAGGTCTTGGCTCCCACTTCTTCAAAGTCCCGCTGAACAAATCATTCCAGAACTCATTGATATTTCTCACTGTGGTAAGATATCTTGCAGTTTCTTGTTGGAATGTTTGTTCCTTTTTATAGAAAATAATTAATACTATCATACTGGTAACACCATTTATGTACAAATTCCACATTTGCTATTAACACAATGGAATGTTTTTGTCCTTTAACCTCCCCGAGGGGGGGGGGGGGATTTGGGAGTAGAGCAGCTAGTGGAAGGTTTTTTTGTTTTTTTTTACTTTTTGTTAAAGTGTTACTAAACCCACAACAGTAAAATCATCCTGTATATGCAGTAAAGCATGCTTGTTATACTCACTGTGGAACCAAAAGGGTTAATCCTCTGCATTGTGTAAAAAGGCTGTTTTGATCCTGACTTCTCTGTTCCTCCCCTTGTTCAAGTGTCCAAATCTTATCTCCTGATAAGACAGGCTGAACCATAGGCATTTTGCATATGCTCAGTTTGGTGTGTATTGCTAGAGAGGTTTTTTTTTTCTTGGGAGATTGCATGTGATCAACACAGGGCCAGTCAGCACTGTCCAGATAGAGGTCAGGGGTTTTGCATCCTCATAGAGGAGGATGAAAACTCCTAGAAGCTTTAACCAGTGCTCAGTTGGACGCTGTTAGAAGTCACAAGACTGATATATACTGCTGATGAGAAAAGGTATTTAGCAGTTTATATTTACTAAAATAATTGCATTTCCATGTTCTGTGTACTGGGGGAGACCAGATACAGTGGACACATGGTCCTGGGTTTAGTAACACTTTAATGCATACGTTTTAGGAAAAAAAAAACGTTTGACTTTAGAACCACTTGAAGTGTATGCTGCTAACTTCCTGTTTTTGCTGACATTGTTACCTTGGCTGCATTGAAATCTCGAGCAGTGTTGTCAGCCCTTCCTGAGTTCTCTGCTTGGAGAGACCCTGTCACCAACCTAAATAATTACAGGGAAAAAACACAGAAAATCAAGCATTTTACGTGCTTTATTTGTAGCCGTTTTTCCTTTCCATGATTTTTTATTCACTTGCAATGTGCTTTTACATTTGACTTCTTCAACGTAGGTCAATTCTCTAGCACAACCCCCTCCCTCCTAGCACGCCATGGCCCTTTCTTATGGAAGTGACAAATTACTCTTCATACTGGCCCAGCTCCTCTGCCTCTCCTTTGATCTCTCAACAAAATGTTCTGTGTGGCTGCTGGGGGAATTGAAAAGGGGTTACTAGAGTGTTACTTCAGTGACTGCTCTTAGTCTGCTGGTCGCTGACATCACGTCAGAGATGGTGGTGCTCAGGACTTCTGGATATCTACACAAGGGAGACTTTTACAGGTGAATAATACATTAAATGGACATGTATATTAAACTGATTGGAAGATTGCTGTTGAAACGAATGGTCTGGTAACAGGGTCTCTTTAATTCAGCTCACCCTTTCCTCTTCTGCTTGCTAATCCTTAAAGTGGTTGTAAACTCTTACATTTACTGTACCTACTGAAGTGACTTGCCTCTGTTGATGCACCAGAAATGAACAAATCTTCCTACATAAGTTGGACCTGTTTTATCTGTAGCTCTCACTCCTCTTCAGCCTTTAAAAGTACAGAATTTACATAGCATTTCTGAACAAAGGCAGGGGGAAGTGAATCTAAATGTAATCCTGGAGTTGAATGTAATCTGAGACCTGAGTGGAGGGAATGGGGACACACCCCCCTCTACACATTGTCATTGGGAAACATGCACAGCTGAGGCTGTCATCACCTGCTGCGTGCTGGGGGGGGTCCTCTGACAGTCTATGCTGAGGAATGACAGAGCAGACAGAAATCACCTTCCCTGCTTGGTGCTGAGTCAAGCACTCCACTATAGAGTACTATGCTTTTGTTAATTTTTTCATTTCAAGGTTTTACAATTACTTAAATGCACTCACAGAGCAGGAAATCTGGGTGGGGTGAGATGAGGTGTTAAGAGATCAATTTGAACAAATCTGTTGGACGGAGTTCTAATTTGACAATATTGTTTGTTCTTATTTGCCACGCTGCATCATAGTACATTCTTTTATGTCTTGCCTTTAGAACTGTGACTATTATCCACAACTGGAAAAGTTTTTTTGTTTTTTTCTATTTCTTTAGTTATTTCCTGGTTTCTGTGCTTAGGCAAATGATGTCATACATCCCAGCAGTCTTCAGGAGAGGAGAGAGGGTTCTCAACTCAGCCTATGCCTGAGATAAGGGCAGATGGATTGCAGGAAGTAAATGCTACATAAATCATCTGCCCTTACTCAAGATGGCCACTGCCAGAAATGCCTGGGGTGTTTTTTCAGAATGATTTCTCAGCAAAATAAAGCACAGAGACATTGATGGATGGGGGAGTTTGCTTTGAATATTAATATTTGGTCCGTGGTGCTCAGATGCAGTGCAGTTCCACTTTAACTAAACACTGAGCACAACTCTGTGTTTTTATTCCTCAGTGTTAAGCCTACTTACCAACGAGCATCTGCTATAATAACCTGTTGTATAGTTTGTCATTAAATTACAAATTTATATTTTTTTTTAATAGGCACCAGATAAACATGGCATCACTCCTCTTCTGTCTGCTACCTATGAAGGACATATGAGATGTGTCAAGCTGCTTCTGGAAAGGGTGAGGATTATGTTTGCATATCTCCTAAATGTTTCTCAGTTAGAACTAAATCCCTCTGCCCCCCTTTTTTCTCTTCATTTGTCCATCTTTTCGGTCTGATATTATGGTTTGCTTGTTCTTATGTCATCTCCCATTTTTGCATTGTGTGGATCTTTTACTGCTTTGCATAGTGTGTTCGATGTTCATGTATTTTATATGCATTGTCCAGGGGGCAGGCAACAGGGGTTTGCATGCCTTAAAATGTTCCTGTGCTTTGCCCATGCAAAGTAAAGCAAAAAGTTACAAAAAACAAATCTAAAGGTTCCTGTCCAGCCTAAACATATTTTTAAATTCAGTTACTTTGTGATTGATGCCTCCAAAAGTATATTATTAAAAAATGAGCTAAATCCTCTATTTGTGCCTCACATGGTCTCCATCTCAGAAACTACAAATATGAAGCTGATGCAGGGTTGAGGACACTCTAGGAGATAGAAGGTCATTGGGCACACGTACAAACCTGTCCCTAGTAGCCAACACAGTGGTTGTATTTCTGCCTTGCACCACCAGGATCCCTGATTCAAATTCCAGTCAGGACACTATCTGCATGGAGTTGTTTTTTTTTTTTCTCCAGGTACTCCGGTTTCCTCCCACAGTCCAAAGACATGGTGTAGGTTAATTGACTTCTGTGCAAAATTACCCTAATACAGTGCCTTGAAAAAGTATTCATACCCCTTGAAATTTTCCACATTTTGTTATGTTACAACCAAAAATGTAAATGTTTTATTGGGATTTTATTTGATAGACCAACACAAAGTGGCACATAATTGTGAAGTGGAAGGAAAATGATAAATGGTTTTCAACATTTTTTACAAATAAATATTTGAAAAGTGTGGCGTGCTTGTGTATTCATCCCCTTTACTCTGATACCCCTAACTAAAATCTAGTGGAACCAATTGCCTTCAAAAGTCACCTAATTAGTAAACAGTCCACCTGTGTGTAATTTAATCTCAGTATAAATTCAGCTGTTCTGTGAAGTTTGTTAGAGAACATTAGTGGACAAACCGCATCATGAAGGTCAAGGAACACACCAAACAGGTTAGGGATAAAGATGTGGAGAAGTGTAAAGCAGGGTGAGGTTATAAAAAAAAAAAAAAAATAAATATCCCAAGCTTTGAACATCTCACGGAACACTGTTCAATCCATCATCCGAAAATGAAAATATTATGGCACAACTGCAAACTTACCAAGACATGGTCATCCACCTAAACTGACAGGCTGGGCAAGGAGAGTATTAACCACTTCCTGTCCGGCCCATGTATATAAATGGCTGGACTTGAGCAGTGCAAGGGCGGGTGGCCTCCCCGCCCCTTGCTTGTGCGCTCTCCCTGAGAGTGCACAGCACCGCAATCCAGTGCCCGCTGTGTCCTCCGGACACAGTGGAACACCGATCGTTGTACGGGACCTCTGTGTGAGGTCCCAATCATGTGATCACTGAATCAGTGATTACATGCAGAGTAGTAAGCAAGATGTCACTTCTGACATCATTGCTTACTACGTGTGAAATATCACAGAGGTCACATGGTACAAGGCTATTCACAACAGCCTTGTACCCTGTGACAAGCGGTGACCAATCACAGCTCACACAGTATTTCTCAATGGCTGCAAGAATGCAACCAGAGAAAAGGAGAAATGATTGCTTTTACAGCCTTTTATGGGTGTAAAAGCAATCGGTGGAAAAAAAAAATCTTCATAAGCCTGCCAACAAGTAGAACAGTAGTACACTGTACTGCTAGGGTGACAGTATGTAAAAAAAAAAAACATAAATAATATTAAAAAAAAATAAAAATGTAAAAAAAAATTGTGAAAAATTTTTGGTTATAAACTAAATTTGTGTTTTTTTTTTTTTTTGTTTTTTTTTTTTTTTTATGCTAAAAAGATAACTGAATAAATTTTGGCCAAGATTTATGAAGAAAGATTATTTACAAAAGTTTATAAGAAAAACACTTTTTTTTTTTCAAAATTTGGGGACTTTTTCATTTATATAGCAAAAAAAAATTTAAAATCCCAGTGGTGAATAAATACCACCAAAATAAAGCTTTATCTGTCTCAAAAAAATGCTAAAAAATTCATATGGGTGACCACGCAATTGTTATTCAAAGGGTGATAGCACTGAAAGCTGAAAATTGGCCTGGACAGGAAGGGGGTAAAAGACTTGAAGTGGTTAATCAGAGAAGCAGCTAAGTAACTCTGGTAACTCTGGAGAAGCTGCAGAGATCCACAGCTTAGGTGGGAGAATCTGTCCACAAGACAACTATTAGTCGTGCACTCCACAAATCTGCCCTTTATGGAAGAGAGGCAAGAATAAACCCATTGTTGAAAGCCGTAAGAAGTCCCATTTGCATTTTGCGAGAAGCCATGTGGGGGACACAGCAAACATCACCTTGAACACACCATCCCCACAGTGAAACATGGTGGCGGCAGCATCATGTTGTGGAGATGCTTTTCTTCAGTAGGGACAGGGAAGCTGGTCAGAGTTAATGGATGATGTCTAATGCAGGGCAATCTTTGAAGAAAACCTGTTAGTCTGCAGAAGACTTGAGACTGGGGCGGAGGTTCACCTTCTAACAGGACAATGACCCTAAACATACAGCCAGAGCTACAATGGAGAGGTTTAGATGAAACATATTCATATGTTAGAATGGCCCAGTCCGTTATGTCCAGAGCTAAATCCAATTGAGAATCTGTGGCAAGACTTGAAAATTGCTGTTCACAGACGCTCTCCATCCAATCTGACAGCTTGAGCTATTTTGCAAAGAAGAATGGACAAACATTTCACTCTCTAGATGTGCAAAGCTGATAGAGATATACCCATAAAGACTTGCAGCTGGAATTGCAGCGAAAGGTGGTTCTACAAAGTATTGACTCCGGGGGACTGAATACAAATGCACATCACACTTTTCACATATTTGTGAAACATTTTGAAAGTCATGTATCATTTTCCTTCCACTTCACAATTATGTGCTACTTTGTGTTGGTCTATCACATAAAATCCCAATAAAATACATTTACATTTTTGGTTGTAACATGACAAAATGTGGAACTTTCAAGGGGTATGCATACTTGTTCAAGGCATGTGTATGTATGCATGTTAGATAGGGACCTTAGATTGTAAGCTTCTCTGTGAATACACAGTATGGAGAAAGCAATGCGTAAATTGTCAGAACTGTATGCATACTTGTAGTAAATAGTAACAACTCCTAAATCTCAGGTTTGCTATACAGTTTCCATCAGCAGGACAACAGGTGAGCATTTTCTCTGCATTTAGCAATCCTAAAATGGGTCTTGGTTAGAACAAACTTGTATAAGGGCTTATTGCCGACAAGACTTTCCACTATCACATTGGGTCCAGTTCAGATCTCTGTACTTAAATATGCCACTTCAGGGGAGGGGAGAGGGGGCAGACCAAGAGAATCCTGCAGGCTGCCATTGTTGCATGCTTGTTCTAAATGATTACAACCAGACACAGCCAAGTACCTAGATTTTTCAGGAGACCAGTAGTGGCAGCCCCCATATTTCATGATAGGTGTACTCTAGCTGAAACTAAAGCTGATCTCTAGGAATATGGCAAAAGAATATGAATATGGTAGGTGAACGTTCTTCCAGAAGATTTTAAAAATGCTGTCCATATAGTCCTGAGATTTACTCAGGTCTCCTCCTTGACAAACAGGGAGAACTGAGTTTTCTCTACTGCAGTTAGGTAACCCTTGCAATGGACGTTGGACAGTGAAAGGAGAAAGGGCAGATTGATGAGCTTACCTCTGTTACTTTGCTCTCTCTTTCTGTCAGCATGCTTCTTGCACTGCAGCACAAGTCATTAGTTCAAGGGGACTTCAAAAAGCAAACTCAGGTATCTACACTGCTTGTATTTAAAATAAACTCGGTTAAGGATAAGATTATGAATACATTTGTGTATTTTATATCTACTTAGAGTTTAGCATGAAGTGCGTAGATGTGACTTAGTGGAATAAATAAAAACATGTGAATCTGTACGCATTTAAATTTATACTCAGCTTGCACATGTAGTATTTATGGCATGACATCTTAAAAACAAATGGTATTAATAGGTTTCAGAATCCTAAAGGATTTTTTCTGATTGTAGGCTAGCGAGCGGAGCTGTGAAAATCATTCCGTTTATGCCCCTTTTGGATAAATATACTATACATCCAGGATCATGTGCAAATGTCATATCCACAGTCATTTATTCTTACTTATGACTGTTCTTTCACACTGTTTAGCCTTCATCAGTGCAAGTTAGAGAACACTTGACTCAGAACTGAGAGACAGGTGGAGATCCCTTTAGTGTCCAGTTCAAGATTTCCAGGAATGTATATACTAACAGCCAAGCAAAGGGACCTTACATGGATTTTCTTTTACCCAGATTATAGGGATAATGATCTTGGGTCAAGAATTTAAAGTAAGAATTCCTTGGATTCCAAACATGCTGAACATCAGTTTAGAACAGAATGGCCATGACTATATGATGGTCCTCCACTGACATGAGATGATCATTCAGTCTTCAACTGATTTGGATCAGGAGATTCTCATTGCATGTCTCTCTCTGTCTGCCTTCTGCACCATCTAGGTTTGCAGTAGCTAGGTCAGAGTAGTCTAATCCTTCTGAGTGCCCTGGCTTGACAGAGGTGCATCCCGCTCTTATCAGACTATATCCATTTTAAATAGATTTAATCCAGGAATCGAGCACAGCTGCTACCAAGTACATCAGGATTCCACTTCAACCTGTTCCTTTCACATACTGTAAGTGGCTTTGACATTTCCATCCAATCTAATTTAAATGTTGTCCGAGACATCTCCCCTGTGCAGCGGAAGTGCACCAAGTGTACTTCTAGGTTGCCAATGGTAAAAGCAGCCATATGAAACAAATCCCTGTGTGCCTTCCTATTGAAATGATGGGGCTTAATCTGCTTGGGCAGCAGTAGAGTGCTTTCCTCTGTAGTCAGGCTGTCCCTACCAGACAAAATGCTCTGGTCATGCTCTTATACTTGGACTTTCATTTAATAGTATAAAAACACTGAGTGTTCTTGGAGGTCATTGGGATCCAGGGACAGAGACCAAAAATAGTTTATGCAGAACTTTAACCTGATTTGATTTATTGAAAGATCTGAGTTTAATAGAACAAATACAAGTTTTCGCAGCTGTCCTTGCCAAATGTATACTAAATGGAATTTAATGCTTCTGTGCTTAGAATGCTTGGCATTCCTAAATTGTGACTTCTACACAAGAGGCATTAGCATTTTAAGCATATTAAGCCTTTTGCTGCCAAAGCCATTGTTGCTCAAGTTTATAAAAAATTATTTTAGGCTTAAAGATTGCATATATGTAAACATTGAAATTGCACTACAGCGTAAGCAAAAGCGGCTGATACATCACCAATACAAATTAGTAACAATAGTGCAGCGCTAAGTGTGTATGTACACACACACACACACACACACACTCTCTCTCTCTCTCTCTCTCTCTCTCTCAAGACCACTGCCTTTGCACGCACATGAACTTTAATGGCATCCCAGTCTTAGTCCGTAGGGTTCAATATTGAGTTGGCCCACCCTTTGCACCTATAACAGCTTCAACTCTTCTGGGAAGGCAGTTCACAAGGTTTAGGAGTGTATCTAGGGGAATAATTGACCATTCTTCCAGAATAAGGTCAGGCACTGATGTCGGATGAGAAGGCCTGGCTCGCAGCCTCTGCTTTAATTCATCCCAATGGTGATCTATCGGATTGTGATCAGGGTTCTGTGCAGGCCAGTCAAGTTCCTCCACCCCAAACTCGCTCATCCATGTCTTTATGGACCTTGCTTTGTCCACTGATGCGCAGTCATGTTGGAACAAGAAAGGGCTCTTTATGAACTGTTGTGCTAATATGAAGGCCACACGAAGTTTGGAGGTCTTTAGCTATAGACTCTTTTGCACACTGTGTGCTTCAGCATGTTCTGGCCCCATTTTTATGTTGCCTACCACTTCGTGGCTGAGTTGCTGTTGTTTCCAGTTGCTTCCACTTTGTTATACCACTAACAGTTGATTCACTGAGCTCCCGAAAGCGACCTATTCTTTCACAAATGTTTGTAGAAGCAGTCTGCATGCCTGTGTGCTTGATTTTTATACACCTGTGGCCATAGAGTTGATTGGAACACCTGAATTCAATGAGGGGTGTCCCAATACTTTTCGGGTGTGTGTGTCACTATGTGATGCCTGTTTATGTGTCCTTGCTTCATAAGCCAGTTATAGACTTGGGCGGGTGGCCACTTTTATGCATGTTTGAGTTTTTGGTACGTGGGTGCACTAGGGCCCTGGTTGCCATTGTGCTACATGCTGGGGTCCAGTGCACTCCTTTGCCTTTAAGAGGGGTGGCTCCCTCAGGTCCACCTGCCCTTGATCTATCCATTAAATGCATGTGCCTCTACTATGGGGACTCATAAATTTTAGAGTTAGGACCACAGATGATCAGGGTGCCGTGTCGTGGCTCTGTGGCTTACGTATGTATTTGCAAATGTGTGCTAACTAAACCCCTGTTATAAACGCATACTGTTAGACAGGTTAATTTGGTTGTTAGCAAGCTGGCTGGCAAGTTGTCCAAGAACATTGTTCTCTCCCCCTTTTTTTCACTATGTGATGCCTGTTTATGTGTCCTTGCTTCATAAGCCAGTTATAGACTTGGGCTGGTGGCCACTTTTATGCATGTGTGTGTGGGAGACACCTGCCTTTACATGCACAAGAACTTTAATGGCATCAGTTGGATTCAGGTGTTCCAATTGCTTCCATGGCCACAGGTGTATAAAATCAAGTACCTAGGCATGCAGACTGCTTCTACAAACATTTGTGAAAGAATGGGTCGCTCTCAGGAGCTCTGTGAATTCAAGTGTGGTACCTTGATAAGTTGCCACCTGTGCAGTAAATCCATCCATGAAATTTCCTTGCTACTAAATATTCCACGGTCAGCTGTTAGTGGTATTATAACAAAGTGGAAGCAACTGGGAACAACAGCAACTCAGCCACGAAGTGGTAGGCCACATAAAATGGCTGAGGGTCAGTGTATGCAGTGCAACTTTTATAACATTCAAGTGAAAGATGTAACACCAACATGTCAGAATTTTTTTTTTTTTTTTAAGTTCAAAAACATAATCACTGAGTTGGAAATAGGATCACCCCCCTCCCAAAAATGACTTGTAAACTCTATCAGGTGTAGCTAATCACCTTCTCAGTGGCACACAAAGACATTTGACTTTCAACTGTGATCAGCTGTGGTAATTTTTGATTAGCTCAGCATGAAAAGAGCTTTCCTGGAGAATTTCAGTCTCTGATAGTGCAACTGAAGCAAACAATCAATGGGTGGCAAGACACTGTGAAAAGCCCTCCGGAATAAAATTGTGAAAAAGTCAGGAGATGGATACAAAATAATTTCAAAGGCTTTATCAATGCCTAAAAGCACAGTGAAGTCTTTCATTAAGTGGAAGGTATTTGGTACGACACTCTCCCTGGATCAGGCCTACAGCAACTCTGAAACAGTTGCAGGAATTTGATAAGTGGTCATTGTGTGCATGTGATAACAGTATCACAAATTCTCCACAAATGTGGCTTGTATGGGAGGGTTGCAAGAAAAAAGCAAAATTCAGTCACGACTAAGCTCAGCCAAAACACACCTTGAAGATTCTGAGGCCACATAGAAAAAGGTGTTCTGGTCAGATGAGACTAAAATTGAATTATTTGGCCTCAACACTAAATGATATGTCTGGTGGAAATCCAATACAGCTTACCATCCAAATAACACCATTCCTACTGTAAAGCATGGCGGTGGTAATATCCTGTTATGGGGGTGTTTCTCTGCAGCAGGGACTGGAGCATTTGTCCGGATAGAAGGAAAATGGATGGGGCAAAATACCGTCTCATTCTTGAGGACAATCTGCTGCCTTCTGCCAGAAAGTTGTCAGTGGGAAGAAGGTTTTCCTTCTCACATGACAATGACCCAAAGCACACAGCAAAATAGACCACAGTGGTTGAAGGAGAGAGATGTGAATGTCCTTGCATGGCCTAGTCAGAGCCCAGACTTAAACCCCATTGACGATCTATGGAATGACTTGAAGACTGCAGTATAGAAACGGTCAACATCAAATTTAACTGAACTTGAGCAGTTCTGCAAAGAAGACTGGGCAAGTATTGCAAAGTGTAGATGTGCAAAGTTAGCATAGACCTATCCCAATAGACCAGTGGTGGGCAACCTTTTTTTTTCAACTGAGCCAAATCTCGCCAAAACCACGATTGAAATTTATTTTGAGAGCCACATTTTTAAAACTGAAAATACATCCCCCATATAGTAATTCATCCCCCATATAGTAATTCATCCCCCATATAGTAATTCATCCCCCATATAGTAATTCATCCCCCCTATAGTAATTCATTCCCCATATTGTGTCAATTCACTTACCTTTGCTCCGCGCGTTCCTCTCGCCGTGTTCCCGCGCCGTTCCGGTCTTCAGGGCGGACTTTGAGAGGAGTTCGTCACGCTGCCCCGCCTACATCCTGACAGCCAATGTTTGCCATGCTCCGCGGGCCGGATTAAAAGGTCCGCCGGGCCGTAGTTTGCCCATTGCTGGGCTAGCTGCAGAGTCCTGACTTTTGGGGCGGCCGCCCGAGAGGAGGGAGGGGAGCGGGCGCCCGGCACACAGAAGAGCCGCATTAAAGTGTGTAAAGAGCCGCAGGTGGCTCGCGAGCCGCGGCTTGCCGACCACTGCAATAGACTAAAGGCTGGAATTAAAGCAAACAGTGGTTCAACAAAATACTTGGGATGAATTGTAATGCCACTTGTAAGCCAGGACTCACACCATTCTTTGTTTTAATGGACACATTCCCTTGGCCCAGACACACAACCTTACCCGAAGAGTGGAGACTGGTATACCTGCAAATGTTGCTAACATATTGCTGTTTGTAATTTTGGAATGGAATGTCCACCAAGTTCATATGTGTGATGATCAGGTTTCCACATATTTTTGACCATATAGGGTCTAAAATAGGGTATTTTGTACCTCCGTTAATATATAAGCCTCCTTGAGGCCACACAGCTCTGTGGAATTCTTAAAGTGAGCCTAGACAAAAGAGCAGCTACAGAATGCCTACTGTAAAAGTTTTTTTTTTTGTTCAACTTGCTTGTCGTGTACTGTATGAAATACAGCGTATATCACTCAAAGTCCACTTCTTGTTCTAATAGTAGAAAATATTAGTGATGTCCCTCAGAATGCGTTCTTCCTTTTCTGTATTCTTCGTACACCATATGCTTCTAAATCTAATTAAATGTTTACTTGGCGCGTGACTGTGGTGCTGGTGCCGTGTTTTACGCACCGTTTCAGATCGTGCATCAGCTATGTCGTTTTAATATGTTTCTGTTCTAACCAGGCCAGTCAAGCACAACACAACCCTCTTTATAATTCGCTCTGCTCCTTTGTAACCAACAATTGATAATTCATCGAGGGTGCCAGAGTCCTCCGCCAATTCTCTCTCCTGCCTTTACAAGGCTAAATCTTTCATTTTCCAAATGGCTCTGTTAGAATGATTGGCTTTAATGCATTCCAAAATCTGACTTTTTATGTAACTTGTTGCTTTACTAACTTTTTCCAAAGTTTGTCACAGCTCTGTACTTGAAAAGAAAAACTGGAAATAAAAGGTACTTTTTAGCATTTCTGTGTTTTTAAAGGCCAAGTTCAACTTTTGTAATACAATAAACTACACAGTCAAGGGCTCCAGTATTTTTTAAAGATTTAAAATTTTGATGTTTAATTTGGACGTCATACCTGCAGACCCATTGTGGCTTACTGCCTGGTGGAGAAATTACCAATGGGAGAGTTTTGTACCACCCTATCTGTGATATGGGAGACATTAAACGCACTGCCAGCATCACTGGAACAAGTACTCTCCCTCTTTCAGGTCTTGCACAGTGTGCGCTCCCTCACCTGTTGCAGCAGTGCTGTGCTGAGCTGTAGTAGATCACAGGGAAATGCTGTGTGTGCACGTGCGGGAGAGCATTCGTTATAGTTATGCTGGGAGCACTTCCAACATACAAGTTATGCTAGTTTGCAGGTAATATGGTTCCGATCTCTCCTGTTAGTTTTTTCAGCCAGGATTACTGCATAATGGGCCTACAGGTATGGCATTTAAAGTATGTTTGAACCATTAACCCATTAAGTTGTTTGACAACTTAATTTTCGTTAGTTCATTCTTTAGTTTTTTTATTTTAACACAAGTACATGGTACAATAGACGCATATAAGGATTATGAAATGTTGGAGTAGCATATTCTTTTTACTTGCCCATGGCTGTTATTTGGAGGCAGCAAAATCTTGGTGTGGGTTTTTCGGAAACTGCTGAAGATGCAAGCGGGGGGCGAGATTTCACCTGGCAAGTTTTGTCACCTTCTTTATGCAATACAAAAACAGCACAGTAGGAGTTAACAGGTTGTTACTTTAGCAAAAATATTTACTATTCTACATCAAAATATTTGTAGAGTTGCTTATAAATCGACCCTTTTCTATAAAAGGCTATCTAACCAGTAATATTTAGGCTGACTTCACACTGACTTGTGATAAAATGCAGGGAAAATAGATATATGTCCATTTTAGCACACGTAAAAGTGCATTGCATTTTGCAGGATTTCCTGTGACGTTCCTTCCTGTGGGTCACAAAATCATAACGCAAACTTTTATTCACTTATTTCGTGGCACGCAGTTGACCTGCGTTTTTATACATGTTGACCTGTATTGCATTAAAAAGCATACGTATTGCATTTTAACACAACTCGGGACATAAAAAAACAAAAATTGATTTTTAGGTGTCCTTGTGGTGATCTGCAATTTACAGCTGTGTTAAAACGCTAGTGTGAATTAGCCCTTAGAGTTCTTGTCACAAGGCGACACGTACATCTTTCGGCTACACCGCTTGCCTCTTGTTGTAGGAGCTGTACAGAGAAATGAACAAAACTTAGCGTTTCTAAAAAAATATTTAACGTGGTTGTAAACACATATACTTAGTGAAGTAACTGGCCCCAGGTCATACAGAGATAAAACAAATCCTTATATTATTATTATTATACAGGATTACAATCTAGGAGATGTAAGTTCTACCTGCCTATCTGGAGTCATCTCTTCTCTACATCCATTCATTGTCCATAGTTTTTATAGAGGATCTCTTAGCTTTAAAAATTATTATTATTATACAGGATTTATATAGCGCCAACAGTTTGCTCAGCGCTTTACATTATAGTGGGAGACAATACAGTAACAATACAGTTCAATACAAGAGGGATAGGAGGGCCCTGCTCCTTGGAGCTTACAATCTAGGAGGGAGGGGTTAGTGGGACAAAAGGTAATAACTGTGGGGGGGATGGAGTGGTTGTAAGAGTAGAGGATTCCAGTATTATTTGAGGGCGGGATAGGCTTCCCTGAAGAGCGTGGTTTTCAGTGATCGCCTAAAAGTGAGCAGAGTAGGCGATAGATTGGGGTGGGGAAGTCCTGGAGACGAGCATGGGAGGAGGAGACAAGGGGGCTAGAGAGTAGGAAGTCTTGTGAGGAGAGGAGAGTACGGTTTGGGTGATATTTAGAGACAAGATCGGTGATGTAATTTGGGGCAGTGTTATGAACGGCTTTATACGTCCGTGTTTAGTGTTTTGAATTTTATCCGTTGGGCAACTAGAAGCCAGTGGAGGGATTGACAGAGCGGTTAGTAAGGTGGATGAGTCTGGCAGCAGCATTCATGATAGACTGAAGAGGGGATAGCCTGCGATGAGGTAGGCCAATGAGGAGGGAGTTACAGTAGTCGAGGCGAGATATTACAAGGGAGTGAATAAGTTGCTTAGTGGTTTCAGAGGTTAAAAACGGATGTATCTTGGAGATGTTGCGGAGGTGAAGTCTACACGAGTTTGTCAGCAATTGGATTTGGGGCTGAAAGGACAGATGGGAGTCTAGGATTACACCTAGTACCCTAGCATGAGGGGAGGGACTGATGATTGTGTTATTGATCTTGATGGAGAAGTCAAAGCAAGAGTTGGAGAGCTGAAATTATACTGTACAGCGTTTAGAGAGCTCTGATAGCTAATTGGAGGGAAGGGACTCGCCCCCCTTCACACAGCTCTCAGGAACAAAACTGAGGCTGTTATTCTTTTGGAGGTCCCTCCCCTGTCACCATTTTTCTCTTGGTGTCAGGAAAACCTGTCAGAAGTGGCTCATGCTGATAGCAGAGAAGCAAAGCAGCAAACAGAAATGACATTTGGTGCTCTGGTGTGAGACAGGAACACACTATAGAGGATATGCTTTGTTCATATTTCTGAGGTTTACAACCACTTTTAACTTTCATATTGTTAAAACTGGTCCCTGTATATTATTTAAAGTTTAATTGCCTCAATGTCAGAACTCTTTGTTGTAAACTGACACAAAATAGCCTGCTTCCAAGCTCTGTATGAATTAATTTACATTCATTTATTGCTGAATTAATGTATTTTTTTCTTCATATTTCGCTTCTGCTCTTTTACATGCATATATCGTTCCTTTTGTGTTGATTGAGATGCGCTCCATTGCCTTTTTGGCCAGATAACTCACGTGTCATAAAGTGTTTGGTCCTCTTTATGTAATGCAGAAAAAAACATGTCACAGAACTTCTAGTGAATAGTCAATTTCCACCCGGCACTGATATTTTAGTTTTTATGTAGCTGCAAGTTCATTTACTTAGTGGCTTCTTGTATGCCATGGGTATGCTAAAGTAGTGCCATCCCAGCACCCACAACCAAAGAGTAGTATCGTCTCCATGAATTATGCTTTAAAAGTGAAGTACGACTGGGAAGTTTCCCCTTATGAACAATAACCCCCACCCCCTTTAAGTTAATCACTGCAGCAATTAAAAATAAAACCTAATCTAAATACCCTTAATACTCTCCTAAATCCATGAGCACGTGGCACGCTGAGTTTGGTGTAAGTCTAGTAAAGCTGAATTAAAAGTGAACCTTCACCCAAAATTAAAACTTATTTCCCCTTGCCCTCTCCCCACACCCTCTCACACTTTTGAATATATTTTATTTAACATTATAGAGATTTAGTACTGAAATGCAGCACTTCCCTCTTTTTCGCCTAGGTAAAAATGCCCATGCCCATCGCTTCTTGGCCTTTTGGCTAAGATCTTGTAGTATCTGTTCTTATCAGTGGCCAGTAGGGGTGCTCTGCAGTTATTTTTGCCTTTTTGGTGAGATTGGCTGGCTGTATAGTACCTCTGCTGGTATGTTGGGGGCTCTGAAGACTAGTACCGGCTGGAACAGAAATCGGATCCCCCACAGGCAGTTGAACACAGGAGTAACTCCCCCGGGAAAACCAAATGGGCCCAGTTCCTCCTGATTTGAATGGGTTTACCTTGTCTGACCAGGGGCTGGGAAGGCAGAGAGTTCATGGTGTCTTTGTCCCCTGGGAGTGGTCACCCCAGGGGTGCTCTTAGTAACACTTTGATTGTGGAACCCTACGGTATGAATAGTGCACATGGCCACAGATTCCAGAACTTTTTCTGCACTGCGCCTTTTAGGGCAAGGCCTTTTGGCTACATCCTGGGTAGTTTTTGCTACCAGGCCTCAGGCCTAGCCAGTACACAATTGCATGGCCACTTTTATATATTTTCTACTCACCTTTCTCACACTTTCACTTAAGTGTGTTTTTTGTTTTTTTTTTTTTTTTTTTTTTTTTTTTTTTTTTTGGTTTGTTGTTTTTTTTTTTTCCCTCACTGGATGGAGGGCCTGCCCTGACATCCAGGGGGAGGATGTGTGGCCCCGAGGTTCCTTTTTCCCCCAATTTTGGGGGGTCTCTCTTCGGGAGCGCCCCTCAACCTAGTACTCCATGGTCAGATTTGGCTGGCCTTGAGGAGAGAGGTCTGCCAAGCCTTTTGGCTAGGCGGACAAAGTTGGAAACCTTGTCATTGTCAGGAGCCTTGCGTCCTGGGGGTTCAGGGTAGAGCTCCTACCCCTTTGGGAGGTGGACAAAGCACACCTCTAAGTGCACTTTTTAGTGCAGGTGTTGCACTTTTTTTGTACACTTACCGGGGTTTTTTTTTTTCTTTTTTTGCACAATTATGGGGGGAGGGGAGGAAGCATGACATTTCCCCACTCCTACAAATTGTGCATGTGCACAGAAGAGCCGTAGGGCTTAGGGTCCCAGCAGAGCTCTGCGGCAGTCTGCATGCGCACACACGGGTCTGGCACATGTGCGAAACCGGTGTGGATATTGATGTATCTTACTCCACCACGTGTGCAGAAGTGGGTGGGTGGGCAGTGGGTATTTTGGCTTTAATTTACCTTTTTTAAACAAATAATTGAGTAGCAGCCCTGCTAGATAATGGTTCCCTCTTTGTTGACGTTATCTGCAAGCTAAAGCGGGGAACACACACTCAGTTTTTAGGTTTTTTTTGTTTTTGTTTTTTTGTTTTCTATTCAACTAAGCAGACTGAACGAAATAAGAAAAAAAAATCCTGACAGATCACCATGCCAACACAAGCTTTGATGGTGTGGCAGTCTCCCCTATGTGCTTTTGCTGGTAGTCATTCAGCCCAGAAATGGATAGGTGACCTGGCTTTGGAGGAAGACGTGGGGTACAGTGCTGGAGCATAAATAATGCTTTGGGACTTTTAAAAGGTTGTACTTCTCTTTTCAGCACTTTGTCTGCTAGAATATGACTGGCACTCTTTAAAGCAAACCCCTCCCTATCCCACTCCTCTTTATATGAAAGAAATCTGTATATTAAATACTACTACTTTAGAAATCCGTGTGGCTCCGACCAAGTAGGAACCACACCGATATGACTGCTCTAATTGTGGACAATAGGGTGCGACTTGGCATACGATTTGCAAGTTGCCTGGCATGCAAATCATATGCCAGATCGCACCCGATGTGACTGGAGGCTTACCCTCCTGTAAAGCTGTGCCACCTTCCCAAAACCTAACGTCATTTGTGGCTGAAGTTTTCTGCTTTTAAGATGCCGGCCCACCAATGATGGCAGCAGCAGATTGTTCACATGCATAGTATGATATGTCTGGCAGAGTTTGGTATCTGAGAGAAAAATGCTTTTTCTCAAGTCATCATCCAGGACAGAATTGAGAATTTTTTCCTGGACATCTTGCGGTTTACAGATGAGGGTTCCCTGGAAGGCAATGGTGACGTAGCCTTCCCAGGGGACAGCTGTGAGACACTGACTGCATCACCAGTGCTTCACTAGATGTATGTTAGTGATACAATAAAGCTTTGATTTGACAATCGACTACCTGATGTTTTTGGGATCGTCATGCATTTACTGTTCGGAGGGTGTACATTTTAACCAAGCCTTTAATTGGACAGCTTTAAGTACCTTTTATTAACTGGGCAATGTGTTTCAATGTAGAATAATTAAAACATTTAAGCAACTGACTTTTTTAGGAGGAGGTCTTAAATGACAGCTATCATTTCCTGTCATCACAAGCAGGGGTCTCCAATATTTCTAAACAAAGGGCCAGTTTACTGCCCCTCACACTTTAGTGGAGCCTGACTGAGGCCATTGGTAGTAGAAAAGGGCCTGATGTCAGTGGGAATAAACTGTGCCCTTCTTTAACCACTTGCCTACCAGGCACTTTTACACCCTTCCTGCCCAGGCTAATTTTCAGCTTTCAGTGCTGTCACACTTTGAATGACAACTGCGCAATCATGCAACATATAAAACCCATATAAAATTTTTACAATTTTTTTTTCATACAAATAGAGCTATCTTTGGGTGGAATTTAATCACTACTGGCGTTTTTTATTTTTGCCAAATGAAAAATAAAAAATTAAAAAAAAGTTTTGTTTCGATTATAAAATTTTTGCCAACCGGTAATTTTTCTCCTTCACTGATGAGCGCTGATGAGGCTGTACTGATGAGCGGCACTGGTGGGCATTTATGGGGAGGCACTGAGGAAGCTGCATTGATATGCGGCACTGCTAGGCCCTGATTGGCAGCACTGCTAGGCCCTGATTGGCAGCACTGATAGGCACTGTTAGGGCTGCACTGATGATCCATTCCCTGTTTATCAGTATAGATGTCTCCTTTCACACTTGCTGGTTATTGGTAGTACTTTCCTCACGCTATGCCACAGATTGGAAACAGCTGATCACGTGGTAAACAGCCGCTGTGATTGGCCCTTTACCGCGACATGTCCGAAGGACACCGCAATCACAGAGTCATATGACATCCTCCCAGAGCTGGACAACCGCTCTGTAGTTGTCATTCGGCTATAGCGCAGTCAGAAAGTGGGTAATGTGTGTGGGGGGAATGTCACCCCATCATTAGCCATCAGGAGGAATTGTGCCACCTCATTAGTGTCATTGAGCTCCATTGTTGGTGTCATTGTGAGAAATTGGTGTCACTGCGAAAAAGTGTGCCCCTTCATTGGTGTCAGTTGAGAGAATTATGCTGGATAAAAGCAAGCAAAGGGCTGCAGTTTGGAGATCACTGCTTTAAAGCATAACTCAAGGCTTTTTTTAACATAATTTGGGGTAGACTGGGCAGATCTCTGTCAGGGTTTTTATTTCTCTAACCACCCCCCCTCTGCAGCAGAGCAAAATTAGGTCTTCTGCCCTTCCAGACTGGGCTGTGCTGTGGCAGACCTGTGTAAATTTCAGGACTGAATGGACAGAAATACAAATCATTTGGCAGATAAAACCGCTCCCAGATATGTATTTCATCTGTGTGTTTAGCTGTTTGCCTGGAGTTCAGCTTTAATGAGTGTTGTCAGAAACTAGAGAAAAAGTTGTTTTTTTTTTTTCTTCTTTTTTTAAATTGAAATGTTGTCCTTTTTAATATATATTTATAGATTCTAGTCAATTAAGCCATTCATCATGTCAAATATTTCTGTACTGCGTTGTGATTGAAATTGTAAGCACCTTTATGTGTTGCCAAGCCGCCCACGCAGAACACAGACCGATCTGTTTACACAAGCTCGTTTCAGCATCTCGCCTCTCAATCTGTTCCGTGGCAGGAATCAAGGCCCGTGCCGTAATGTTTCTCTTACAAAACTGTTGCAGCTCTCTAGGGAATGACGCTGTTTGCATTGTCATCTATGGATTATACTTTATCCTTTTCCTGGCTGCGGTGCATAAACTGTTCCATTAAAGCATCCGTAACCCAGATTTGTTTTATTTAAGAAAAACAAAAGCTCGACGTATGGCCTATCACACATTTCACCTGCTTCTTCTTCAGAAAACCTTTCGGCTGCTGGCACAGACAGGACAGCATCTGTGAGGGATTGTTATGCCAATAATAACGGCTTTTGATCTTCTATATCTCATAACAATGTGTGCTTTTGCTAAAGAGAATGGAACAGCATGCAGAAGTTTGCAAACTAATTTACTTATGTTGGCTGCTGAATTTTGGCCCTGGAGCTAGACGTGGTAAATTTTATAACATTCAAGGAACTGTCCAGTCCTAAGGAGCTTTTGAAATGCATGGCTAAGATACGGCCTGCCTGATCGTGGCTCCTGTTTTTTATGCTGGCATAGCTGTAGTGTGAGGACACCTTTCTGCTTTGAGCTAAACTGGCAAAGAACAAAATGCACAGATGAAAGACATGAGATGTTTTATCTTATGAAAAGATTTGTATTTTTTTCCATCCAGTCCTGAGATTTTCACAGATCTGGCACACCACACAGCCCTGGCTGATTATTCGTGGGCCCTGGATTATAGGCTTATACTTTTAGATGATTGGACACTGGCAAAGCTTTTGCGGACACCCCCCCCTGGGGGCCTATCCTAACAACCCTACCTCACTCTCAGTCTTCCGTTTTCTGCTAGTGTCCCAAGGTGATGGACCTTTTCTCCTTTATGGAGAAATTGCTCTTGGCTTAAATGGGTTGTTATTTTACCTTCAGATTCTTGAACCAACTCTTTACAGTGTTGTAATACCACAATAGAAACAGTGCATCCTGATTGGTGCGACTTCTTCTGTAAAACCTTGGAAGCCATACTTGGACCCCAGTTCATGGGGTATGTCCTGTAATGTTGCATTGGGCACTGGATCTGGCACAGGTGTTCACTTCAGCTCTGTGTGCCTATGCAGTCAGCCTCAAGGTGATAGAAAACCGCTCTTCTCTAAGCCCTGTGTATATAACCCATCCGGCTTCTTTATGTGCCAAGTGTTGGTCATCACACTCAACACAACACGGCAAATACAGAGGATGAGGCTATGCACTGATGACGTCATGGCTTGTGATTTATTCATTCAAAATGGTTTCATACCCTACCTGCTGCCATGCACTGACGCGTTTCAGAGGGGTGTGATGTCAACCTCTGAATGTACTCATGTCAGCCGCAGGGTGCTCTACAGGTGAAGTATGTGGTCCTTCCCTTTGGAACATAAACCCTGAATACCCCTTTGGGGTTATGCCCACTTTGACAGGCGAAGCCTGGACTCTACGTACGGTCTAGTGTCATGGCCAGGTAAGACAGGGTCACCCTGTATCTGACGTTTACTGTAAAATCTGGAGATGGGATGGACAAAATGTATTGGCACTTTCCATTTAATATTTGGTAGCACACCCCATAGAAAAAAATAACTGAAATCAATCGCTACAACCGCTCTACTGGAATTTTGGATCACTCTTCTTTCGCCAACTGCTCCAGGTCTCTCAGATTGGAAGGGTTCCTTTTCCCAACTGCTGTTTTGAGATCTCTCCACAGGTGCTTCGGAAATGTGCAGATGTGAATGAATGGCAATGCAAGAGTGATGCACATTTACAGCGAGTTTCTGAAAAGCTCGAAAAAGTATGCATTTTATGATGATACAAGCGTGATGCATGTTTGCAGCGCATTTCCGTGATTTCTCTGTGTGGTTTGTTGCATTTTCAGAAACACACAGATATGAATGCATACCATTTCCAACGCAAGTGTGCATTTTCACAATGTTTGGGAAAGTGCATGCTTTTTGTGCGGGATGCTGTGTATTCAGAAATGTGCAGATGTGAATGCAGCCTAATTGTTGATGACACCCCAATCGCGGTTAGCATGCCATTATGGCAACGCACGCGTGATGTGCTTTTGCAATGCATTTCCGAAAGCGCTGCAAAGCTTGCTGTGTATTCATGGCAACACAAGCACAATGTGCCACAAAGCTTGCAGTTTCCGTAACCTGTTCCCTTTTAGCAATACCCAGCAATATAATATTGTAATATAAAACAATGTAACTTGCTGAAATTTGTGCAAAATACAAAAAAAAAAACAAATCGTAAAGTGTCTCCCCCCCCCCCCCCCCAAAATAAAAAAACCATAGTACAAATACCATGCACATAAAACAAAATACAAACATTGCATGAAAAAATTCATAGTGTCTGCTCCGATGCTATAATATACTATACTGTATTAACCACTTTCATGACCAGGGCATTTTTTTTTCACTGTGCTATTTTAACTGGAACTTGCAGTCTTGCAACACTGTATCCAGATGAAATTTTACATAATTTTTCACACAGAGAGAGCTTTCTTTTGGTGGTATTTAATCGCCACTGGGTTTTTAAAGTTTTTGCTAGATAAATGAAAAAATATAGAACATTTTGAAAAAAAAAGTGTTTTTATTAGTTACTGTTTATACAATTTTGCAAACAATCTTTCTGCAAACATGTAGGCCAACATGTATTCTGCTACATTTCTTTGATAAGAATAACTCAAGTCAGTGCAGATTTAGTCTGTGTGAAAGAGTCTACAAACTATGGTATATACAGTGAGTATAGAAATGTATCACCCTCTTTTTAAAATCACATTTTGTTGCTTTGCAGCCTAAAATGAAGACACAGTTTTTGTTTTATCCAGCTGTATTTACTCAAATTATATTATAACATCCAAGACTGTCACAGCAACCCATCTACCCATTCTTGTCCACATTTTCGTCCACACATCTGCCGCTCACTGGATATGTTCTCTTTTTTGGACAATTCTCTGTAAACCCTAGAGGTAGTTGTGCGTGAAAATCCCAGTAGATCAGCAATTTTTGAAATATTCAGACCAGCCCGCACCATACCATGTTCAAAGTCACTTAAATCCCCTTTCTTCCCCATTCTGATGCTCTGTTTGAACTTCAGCAAGCCGTCTTCATCCTGCCTACATGCCTAAATGCATTGAGTTACTGCCATGTGATTGGCTGATTGGCAGTTTGTTTACCAAGCAATTGAACAGGTGTACCTAATAAAGTGGCCAGTGAGTGTATGTGACCTGATCCTGCACATGCCACCCTTCCACAGTAAATGTACTGTGGCAGGGTGACAAGTGGGTATTGGATATCTCCTGTTTTTGTTTTTTTTTGGGTTTTTTTTTTCAACATTTGTCACCTACTGAAGGCCCACTTTATCCTGAACAAAGCAAGGTATAATCCACTTGAATACACCATGTAGTTGCAAAGATACTTCATGTACAGTTTTACTAATACATGCCAGATTTGAAAAACTGGGTTTAGACATTAGGATCTGTTTTACCTTTGTCATGCAGGAGTTAATTAGAAACTATGTGTGGATAATTAGGAGTTATGGAGGGGAGTAACAAAGAAGGGTCAATGTCGATTTGTCCAAATAATTACTTAGCACTTCCTTCAGCAAATGAATAAATGTGCTGCAGACTGTGAGGATTGTGCGCAATAGAGACATGGATGCTGTACGCGACAGCCATCTTGTTCAGGTCTCAGACATGTTGTTTTTCATTTACAATCATCTCTCTCCTCCCTCTACAAAATGGAATTTGTAAGTTGTAACAACTTCAAAAGAATTATCTTATCTTAAATAAAACACAAATAGAGGCAAGCTCCAGAAATGTAAACTGCTAATTATTCTTGTGCAGGATGTCTGGATTTCTGGAACTATGAAAACCACTTTCCTCTGCCCTATCGTAAAACAATAACCATCAGCCGTCACACATGACCTGTTAGGCCATTAGGTCTCTAGGAATGCAGAGCGTGCCATAAAACGTCCATTCCACATGTCACCGTTTCACATACAGTTCATAGCATCCAACAGGAACAGGGCACATTAATATTGGGTATATATTTGAATAGGGCATTTCATGTCGAGCCAAGCAAGGTCATACATGACTATGTTGGCACATAGGAGAGAGAAGAAAGCAGTCTCTTCCCTCCTGGGTGACAAGGGTACGCTGTGTTTTGTATCCCTGGGTTTGAAATATTATTCTGAATATTGCTCTGCCAGTTTGTAGAATGCCACTTGCACATGTTGGAGGTTATTAACATTAGTATGAAATTGTAAGGCGACTTGGAGACCTCCTAGAACCCCATCCCCCAAACTGGATGATTGGTCATTTTTGTTCTCAGGCGACATAATTAATATCATATAAAAGGACTGACTGGCCTGGAAAAGGGAGCTCTCATTTAACATCAATCAAGAAACCTCTAACGGACTTTAGAGCCAAGGCGACCTTTTTGCTCAGACAATTGGACTCTGCTTAAACCAGGACTTTGCAAGTATTCTGCCTTCTTAACTCCTTTCTTTTATTTCTCTGTTGCATTATTGTTCTCTTTTTATCTTTGTAACATTTTTTCTGTAAATATTTTATTTGCACCATTTTAACCTTTTTTAGTAATAAACCCTTTTTTGAAAAGTGTTGAAACTGTCTCTAAAGCTTTTAATGCAAACTAAAGAATCCCTGTCTCTTGAAGAGTGCTACTGTATGTAATAATCCTCTGAATATCCCTGTCTGTGGTTGTGACGGACGCGTGATCGCTGCCACCAATATGCGACGATCCCACAATCGCTGTCACCAATATGTGATGACCGCGGCGTCAGACTCCAGCCCTTCTCACTAAACTCGTGACCGAAGGACTAGCCAATCTAAAACTGCAATGTCACGCGCGTAACAATGCCACAGCCAGCTGCACCCTGCACAACGATTTTCCAGCTAATTGGACCACAATCTATGTACCGGCAGCCTGAGCGATTGTTACTGGGTCAGGTTAATTACGCAGTTAACCCTTCACACTGCCACCACCTCCTTTTTGTACAGAGAAAGAGGAAACTTGGCTATACCAGCAATAACACTATAATGATTGAGATAATTGTCTGCCTAACACGGTCACCGCAGGCCGGTTATACAGAGGGTTAAACAAACACAGTAGCGCTCTTTTTAGAGGCAGGAATTCGTAAATTGCAATTAAGAGCTATAGAAACAGTTCAACACTTTCAAAAGGAAAGCTTTATTACTGAAAGTCAAAAAAGGAGTGCAATAAAAATATTTACAGAAAAAAGATGTAACCTATATATATATATATATACAGAGAACAACAGCACAGCAAAGAGATAACAGAGAGGTTAAAGTACTTGCCAAAGTCTTGGGTTAGCAGATCAAGTTTCAGAGCGAAAGGGTACGGGTCTCCCCAGGTGGTATTGATGTTAAATGGGAGAATTCTTCAACTTAGCTCTCTTAGGCCTGACAGCCCATTTTGTAGTTCCCTAGCAGGGGGTGTCTCTGAAGTCAAGGATCAATGCCCCGTTTAGGGAGGGATTGTCGGGCTAGACTATAGCCAAAATCTCTCATAACTCATATTTTGCTCATAACTTTTCCTATGCACAAGTGACATTCCACCCGCGGGTAGATTATTATGCAGCTGCCTCTGAGGAGCGGGTAGATATGAAATACATATTTGAATGGTTCACGAGATCTACTTTTCTGCTTTCCTATGTATTCCAGTCAGGGAGTGTGACCTACCAAACTGTTTTGTCTCCTCGTGACCAATCTGAAAATATGCCCGGTTTTTATAGAAGTCTCTCATACTCCAAGATATGAGACATAGGGAAAAATGGATTTTTAAAAAGGTTATCTGGTTTTTATTCTCTGGAATGCCTTGACCTCCTGGGAAGGCTGCTAAATTTTACAGGTCCTTTGGACAGTGAGGCCCCAGCTCCCTTGGGGGTCCTATAGCTCATAGCCCCCTGCTGGGCTGTGGCCTGTGACACTTTTAACACACACACATACACAGCCATATGTCACTGTGCCTCTCAGAGAGGGAGGGGGAAAGTGTGAGGGGAGAAAATGGAGATTCTTAACAAAATGGAGGCTTTGTGTGCACTGTGTGCACGCTTGTTACAGTGGTGACAGTGTGTGTTATAGACGCTTATGCTAATATCATATTGTTATTGCTAGGATTTGTGTTTCTTCCTTCTCTGTAAAAAGGTGGTGGTGGCAGTGTGAAGGGTTAATTGCATAATTAACCTGACCCAGTTACAATCACTCTCAAGCTGCTGCCACATTGACTGTGGTCCTGCAAGCTGGAAAATCTTTGTGCAGGGTACAGCTGAGAGTGGCATTGTTGCGTAAGTGTCAGCGCGGTGTGAGATCGGCTGGTCCTTTTGTCACGAGTTGGCGCTGCGTTCCGTCAAACACACCAGTTAATTTTTTTTATTGCTTATTTTTTATTTATTTATTTTCTTTTTTTCCATGGTGGTGGTGCGCCAGATTCAAAAGTGCTTAACCCTTTGTGCACAAAAACTTTGTGCAAAACTGATGCTGTTCATTACAGTGAATGAAGTTGGACGAGAAGTCGTTCGGTATTAAACTGCGTACCTCTGCAGTTTTAATGTAAATTACCACCATATTGAATATATTTACCAATGAATAAGCAAAGGTGTATTGAATATTCACACATATTGCATGTTTAAGAAACCTACCTATATGACCAAGCATGTGGACAGTTCCCCAAATGACTGAGATTAGGTGTTTCCAGTGAAGAGTACTGTTAAATGTTTTCGTGTGCTGTGGTAACAGTTTGGGGAAGACCCTTTGTGGTTTGACTAGTGTGGTATGGAGGAACTTGAGTGTCCTGCAAAGAGCCCTGACTTCAGTTTTACTTGGACACTATTGGGAAGGCTTGGAAAGCTGATTGTGAGCCAGATCTTCTCATCCAATATCAGGACTTTGACCTCATAAAAGCTCCTTTAGCTGAATGGCCACATGTTCCTGCAGAAACAATCAAAAATGTTGTACAAAGGCTTCCCTGAAGAACAGAGGCTTTTATAGCTGCAAAGTGGGTTACATCTACTTTTGGATCTTCTTGCTAGAAGATTATTCAGGTCTTGTTTACATTTCCTACGTTTTTTGAGTTGCTGCACTTCCAAACCAAAGGATATGGTGTCTGCATTATTGCTGTATTCTCACTTACCCTTTTTATATTTTATTCATATAAGCATGGACTTCAGACAATGGAAACTCGATTATAATTTTTCCCCATCACGGTTTTCAACAGCCATCCCCACCAGCTGCAATTCAACTTTTTATGTCCAATGACGTGACAGCTGTGCTTTGGACGAGCTGATATGGGCAATCCAACAGTGACCAAGCTTCCTGCCAGAATATCATTACTGATGGAAAACAGATGCCAGGTTGCTGGTCAGATGCCAGCGTACCTTTTAATTTCTGCTAACCAAGACAGCTACAACAGAATAGTAAAAATCTAATTTGCCATCAATAACTGGAAGTCTCATGAGCCTGTGCTCATTTGTAAATTAGCTTTAGAGACCTGTGTTAAATGTGGCTTGTGGTTTGGGGTTTTCTTTGTAGAGTATACCTAAACCAGCATTTCTACTATACTTTTCCAATGTTTTCTTTATGTTTTATTTTATAAAAAGGGAAATTGTAGCCTTTAAAGTTTTATAAGTAATTAGTGTATATAATGTAATGTAAATAATTTGACGAAGTATAATTTTAAAAACTATTATAATCTGGTGGATGTGAACCTCAGACATGAAATATGAACAAAGCATATCCCTCTATAATTTATACCGGTCTCAATTCAGAGCACTAAGTGTTATTTCCGTCTGTTGCCTCATTCCTCTGCCATAAACAGTCACTTCTGACAAGTTTTCTTGACACCAGTAGAAAAATGGTGATGGGAGGGCACAGCCTCTGTTTGACAGCCTCATCTCTTTTCTGTGTGCTGTGTGAAGAGAGGTGTCTCTTTCCTCCAATCTGCTCTCAGAACTCTCCTCACTGATGTAACCTCAGCTCTCCATCTCCTGCTTTTCAGAACTTGAGAGATCCTGTGTAGATTCTGCACTTTGAATGGATATAGGAGAAAGATTTGTTTTAGATCTGTGAATCACTTTAAAGCCCCATGCTTACTCTTAGTATTTATACTGTTTAGGTTGGCTCGTGGCAATTCATGGAACACAATGTGCTGCCTTAGTGGCCTATCCTAAAGTTGTATACTGGCAATCATTCAGCAAGAATGATGATTGCACTGTTTGATATGCAGATATCCACTAGAGTGGGTATACAGTATATCAAACAGTAGATAACATTTTAAAGTGGTTGTAAAATTCAGACATTGAAAATGAACAAAATATATCCCTTTTTATAATGTGTCTAGCCTCGGTCCAAATCAATGGATGTTCTCTAACCTCTCCTCTGACAGAACTCTAAAACTCTAACACAACAGTCTCTGGGGAGACACCCCCCCCCCCTCCCTTACACTGCAAGTGTCCCATAGCTTCAGTTATGTATGTTTTTATATAAGTTTTTTTTATAGGGGGGGATGTGTCCTTTCCCTCCACACAGCTATACGTTTACAGGGAACTCTGTGCTCTAGCTGTGGTGTGTGTAATGTCAAATCCCCACCCCCTTTGTTTCAGCTCTGTACATTACTTGAAGCCAGCCACTTCTCTGGGTATATGCAAAGGTTTACAACCACTTCATGAGATTATTTGTAGAACCCCCCCCCCAAACAATACTTTTGGATAATTTTTAGAAAACCCCTCTGCCTATACTGGTGAACACCATCACAGAAATAGAAAGTGAAGGGAAATATCTTCAATGCTACAGAAATGGCTAAAAAATATAACCTAACAGGTTTTACCCCTTACCTGCTCTATCCAACAGGATTTGGTGAGACATTTGTTGCTTCTATTGTCCTCTCTAGAACATATCCCAGCATTCATTTTTTACTTGTTCCCATAACATATAAAAGCTGGTATCCTCACCTGGCAAAGTCTTGTAGGGGCAGCTGCTGGACAGAGGGATCAGCAGGGTGCACTAGGTTAGATCCTGTTGATATAGGCTTGCTACCAGAACTACTTTTCCCAAGAATAATTTTTCTACACACAGTGTGAGAGAGTTCTTTATGCATATACTTGCTGAGAAATGAATCAAAGTATGCATGTGGAGAATGCAGGGAAGAGGCAGAGATCTATAACATTAGATTGAGATATTTGTGCTGCAGAGGAAATGATGTTGACCAACAGGAAGGTAGACGTTCACTGGATAGAAATCCAGTGAACGTCTACCTTCGTGTTTGTCAACATCACTTCCTCTGCTGCACAAATATCTCAATCCAAGTTATAGAACTCTGTCCTTTCCCTGCATTCTCCACATGCAGATTGCCTATTGTCTATTCTCCAGAAGGCAGATTGCCCGGTATTTTCCTGTACTTGCAGCATATTTAAATTGATAAAATATTGTGAAAAGTGTATGTATCGAAGAGATGCTTTTTTTTTTTTTTTTGGTGTATAAACCCTTTTATAAGAATCACAAATATCAGATTTTGGGTGCGCTGACCTAAAAGTATTTCCCAGAGAGGGTTTTAAAAGAGCTTAGTTTTGGCGTCTGTTATGGTGACCTTGTACAAGTCACTTGATCTCCTAATGTCATTGTCACCAGATTGTGAGCTGGATTGGTGTCCATTACTGTGTAAAACAGTTTGCACCCAGATGAATATTGTGCTTACTTGTCGCCTAGAAAGTTGCTCAGAGAAGTAATTTAGCTCTTGTTGCACACTGATGGTGCAACCAAGCTCCAGCTCCTTAATGCCTCTTTTGTGGTGCTGTATGGAGATCACTACCGCAGCCTCCATTAGTTTCAGCTGCACATAACAAAAGACGGTGTCTGACTGCCGCTCGATAACATCGCACCACGCAGGAGCTGTTTATCTTTCCAGGAATAAATTGTGGACAGCTGAAAGGGATGAGCATGAAGTAAACGTCCTACATTACCTGTCCAGCATTTCATGGAAAGAGTTTGAATGTCAGATCTCGCTTCATACTATACCGGCGAGGCACTGATAGTTGCAGCCAGACAGATAAGGAGTAATACATTAAGCGAAGACAGCCGAGAGCGTGAGAAAAATTGTAATGCTCCCCTTCAGAAATCTGAAGGCTAGGAGAGAGCTGCAATGGGGGCTCAAAAGAAACAGATCTGTGGAGTTTATTTACTAAAGCTGGAGAGTGCGAAATTGTGATCACTTCTGCATAGA